>NC_059158.1:96120092-96745092 GCF_019923935.1 Bubalus bubalis | reverse complement strand
GCTCATTTTCCTGGCTCACCAAAATGAACAGGTAGTAATGTTCATATTCAAATTCCACCTTTCAACTTCTCCAGAAAGTCCCCTGATTTCCAAATTTATTTAGATGCTCTCTCTGTTTCCACAATCTGTTTGAAGACCTTTAAAACTGTTCATGTCAGGGTATAACTACTGATTTACTGGTCTCTCTTCATCAGACTAGAGTATAAATTCTTTGAGATTTACAGGCACTACATATTATTTTACTTTTAACATGAATAAAGGGTATGAAGGCATGTGGCCTCTTGTTGAATGACTATCTTCCTTGACATAAGGGAATTCAGAAAGTTGCTAAAAGTCAACCCCATTTTTTCCCTTTATTTACGTATTTTATTGTTATTATTTCTCCAACAGAAAAATTTACTACCTGTTTTTCTTAAGGAAAAAAATTACAATGGGGACCGAAGGGGACTTACCTTGAGGCAGTGAAACAATCTTTTCCTAATTTGAACTTGTCTAGAAAGTGAGCTTGGCCCACTAGTCAAGGAGATGTGTTTATGCTGAATGAGCAACTCAGGAAATTGAAAGCCCTGGAGGAGACGAACTTTGAGCCTAAACGCCCCTGGCGCTAGCCCACTAAATCATGGTGTTTATGTTGTAAGCCTTTTGCAGCATCACATACCATTAATCATGTGTAAGCTTCGGGACTGAATATTGTCTTCTGCTGGATCATAGTCAAAAACTGAGCCAGGATTGGTACGCCAGACGCGTAAACCTGAAAGTGAGATTAAGGGTCAGCACAGGTGTTCTCACTCTGATAATTTGGAGACTGAAACATGAACCTAAACAACCACAGGCAGATTGAATAATTTAAAGCTGCTTCCATCCCCCCCCCCCCCCCCCCCGGCCCCCCCGCCCCCGCCCCGATCCCAGTGACCTGTAATGGTTTCCTGATCCTGGTCATTCCGTTTCTGTTCCATTTCTACCACTTTCCTCTGAATACCCCGGTAGCAAATGTCACTGAAGTCCTGTGTGTTCTTCTTCACTCTCTCAGTGATGGGGTCTGTCACCACCGGTGTGAAGCAACCCTTGTGTTTCTCAAAGTCTTCATGATACTTCACCTGAAATTTCATGAATTCATTTGGTGAAAACAGGATGGTGTAATCATTTACTTTTTGACTTGTTCCAACAGGCTGCCCACCCCATCTGAGGAATTCCTGACTCACCGTTGAGATGTGGCGCTGGGTCTCTCTCACCCGTCTCATCTCTGGCGTGTCCAAGACATAGGCAGCTTTGCCTTGTATTTGTTTCCGGAAGCTATCAGAATAAAGCACCTGACGGAGGAGAAACCATGGATGAGGGCAAGTTATGGTACCATTCTAATTCTGAAGTCTCAAAATCTTTCCAACAGATGGAAGTGAAGGGAGCTGGGGAGGCAAGCATGAGTCACCTAAAAATTCCCAGCAAGCCCGTGACAGCAGAACTGCTAGCAAGAGGGTAGATGGGCAGGGCTTGGATGAGATTTGTTTTGACTCTGAAAACATAACTTTCATTTTCAAAGGAGATGGGGCAAAGTATAATTTTGAAAGGAAAGGAAAAAAAAATCGTTCTTGAATTTGCTGGGAATTGTAGCACCAGTACACTGGGTGGTATATGGCACTAAGTGTGATATATTTGAAAGAACTATCCTTTAAAATAAGTGATCATTTTTTGAAGGGTTATGTCCAGATTTTATAAACCAGTGTGCTAATACAGAATTCAAAGTCTCAGACATGAAAAACCCAAAATATCAAAGTCAGAGTAAGGCATCCATTTCATAGTATTACCTGTTTCATAAAGCATCTTAAAGAATTGCTTAAGATTGAGAATGTTAGGAAGTCAATATGTTACAGTCAGTTATGTAAGACTACTTCAGAGTAAAAGGGAAAACATTGGCAATTAACTTGTTATGTCTTAGTACAATCATTTGGGATTTAAAAGCATAGTTGTGTTAATTTTAGTGTGAATTTTCAGTGGGATAAAAAAATGCACATTTTTATGGTGTTAAAATGTTATTTTCAAGATGTTGCGATTCTCTTTTCGTTTTAGTGTGTTTTTCAGTTGAATGAGAAAGACACTTGATGATGTTAAATTGTTATTTTCTAAGTTGTTGCACTACTCCTTTTTAGTCCTGGAGAATACCGAGCTAATGTTTTCTTGGTTGCGCTTAGCTCTCTCCATCTCTGGAGTGACCGGTGTCGGAGTTGCTTTTCTCATATTCTCTTTGTACAACACCTAGAGGAGCCAAGAGAGCATCCAAATATCAGAGAGCAGAAACCCAATTCTGAAAACCACCATCTAGCTGTTGTTATGGCTCAATTATGTCACACTCTATAACACCTCACGAAGAGAAGCCATTAAAATGTTATGGTATAAAGCAAAAGGTGAAGAAAGAAATCAGTTTGAGCTGGCAGGGTTGGTATGGTTTTTAAGTGGGTAAAGAAGGATTTTAAAAGATAAATTTTGGAGGAAACTGAGAGGTAAATTAGTGGTATAACCATGTTTGCCAGGCTTGTTAAAAGTGTCACCATCTCTTTTTCCCTCTCTCAAATACCGAGCTAAAGTTTTCTTGATTGCGTTTGACTCTTTCCATCTCAGGAGTAAAGGGTGTGGGGGTGGCTTTCCCCAGGTTCTCTTTGTATAATACCTGTGAGATACAAAGTTGGACCCGAAAGTCACTGGGAGGTGGTAGTCAGGCTATTCAATGTAATGCGATTTGGGGGAGAAAACCCAGGTTTTATCTACTACTATTAGTGAGAACAACTCAAGAAAAAGCTTTAAAAAAACAGTTAATGGCAACAGTCAATGTAGTATGTCATTTAGGGGAGATTCTAAAAAAACTGGCATTTTTTTCTTTTTAACCTGGGATGGAGTTAGGAGCAGGTCAAACGGCAGGGGTTACTTTGCAGAATTAAAAGCATTTTTGTTTCTCAAGACAATACCGAGCTAATGTTCTCTTGATTGCGTTTGACTCTCTGCATCTCTGGAGTGACAGGGGTTGGGGTGCCTTTGCCCACATTTTCTTTGTACAAAACCTATGTGAGTCCAGTGGATCCAAAAAGAAAAAAAGAATGACAGTTACAAAAGATTAAACAGAACAGATCATTTGTTAGGAGGCTCACGTTGCTAAACTATTTGGGCAGTAAGATTAGATGGAAAGAAACATGTTTCCAAAGCAAGCTGATAATAGTCACAGCACACTTCCAGAGCAGAACCCTGTCCTGAAATCCTTGTGGCCTAAAAGACAGAACTATAGTTTTTTGTGCCTAGTTCCAGGGCCCAGATGGGAGACCACCTTTACTCTACCACTAACCTATGCATGTCACGCATAGGAGAAGGTGCTTGAATACTTAGGAGCAGGCACATGAATAGCACAGAAGGTGGAGGCTGCTCCCTAAATCAGAATGGGAGACTGGACCCTTTTGCCACACACATCAGGGAAATGTATCTGTGTTCTACCTCTTGCTTTAATTCAGAACATCATCATACTTATCAGTAAGTAAAAATGTCTTCAGGAATTACATCACTAATAGGGTTAGTCAATAGGAAACAACAGTAATGGGTTGTGAAAAATTCCCAGCCTCCCTGTCACGTGTCATTCTTGATGTCACAGAAGATTCGAGCTATGGCATTCAAGAGGAAAAATTCTATCAAAGAACTGATTCTCAAAGTTGAGGTCCCTGGACAACAAGGTTAACATCACCTGAGACTTTGCTGGAATTGCAAAATGTCTGGTCCCATGCCAGATCTACAGAATAAGAGACTGAGACTTGGGGTCCCAGTGACCCTGAAGCACACTAAAGTCTCAGTAGTCCCATGTTCCAGTATTGGAGGAACCTCTCTAGTATGTAAGGTAATGTCCCCACACAAACCCCAACCCACAGCAATCTCTTTACATCACAGAACACAGGCTTACAAAAAGTGGCTTACTAAAATAAGCATTTAAAGACCATGATAGACAAAAGAACAGAAAGAACTAAAATTGGTAAAACAAAAAATAGTTCAAATGACACTCCTTTTAAAGTAAATGGACAGTGATTTGGCAAAACCACTACTGGATCTTAATTTATGTCATTATGCCTGAAGGAGAGGGTAGGGGTTATTTTTCCCAAGGTCTCTTTGTCCAAATCTGACGGGATAAATTATAACCTAAAGTCAGCTGCAAAAAAAAAAAAACCCAAACAAACAATAAAATCGCAATTCTGATGTTCCAGAAAGAATCCTGTCACACCTACTACTCCACTCCCCACTTTTCACAAATACATAAAACAAAGAGACCTTAGGGGATAATGGATAGAGAGTTAAGTTTGGGGAGAGAGGAGCAAAGGATGACTTATTGGAAAATCTGTTACTTCCTGATATTAGAACTTTAAAATAATGGATTAAAGCAACCTTGTTATTCTGAGGTTAAGTCCAGGAGTAGCCCTAAAGAAGGAAGAAGGATAAATGTGATTAAGAAATTCACAAAATTTCAGTTATCTTTAAAAAGTAGGATTAATATGTATTATTTTAAATTATTAAAGAAGTAGGTTTTTGGTTTTTTTTTTTTTTTTGTCTTGCCGCAAGTACCGAGCTAATATTTTCTTGATTGTGTTTGATTCTCTCCATCTCTGGAGTGACAGGTAAAGGGGTTCCCTTGCCCATGTTTTCTTTGTATAACACCTGTGTGATGAGAAAGCATCCAGAAAAACAACCGTAAGTAACATTTCATTTGTTGTGAGACTTTAAGGGTGAGTTCAACTTCCTTGTTATCAAACGACACAATAATCCAAGGAGGCAGGAGTTATATGCTGAGAAGATGCCACCAAAAACTTTAACGATAGCCATTCTTGGGATAAGGAGACTGACTTTATCTAGGGTCTTTAGCTGCTGGGGAAAAGCTGTGGAATTACCTTCCCAAATAATCACATGAGGATTTGAGACTGTTAGAATGTGGTTTTGTTGTTATCCAAGCAAACTAAAAGAAAAGAGGTTTTAAAAAAATTTTTAAATGCCAGATGGAATAGAAATCAGAATTAGAAAAAGGATCCATAGTAGTACCACAGAAATGAGAAACGTCCTTTTGCTAAGCGAGGTATATTAGAAGCAAAGGAAGGGAAGTAGGTTTTAAAGAAGAAAAAATGTTAAGTATCAATTTCTTTATGAGGTTAAATGACATCATCTTTTCCCTTTCTTTCCAAAATACCGAGCTAAGATTCTCTTGATTGAGTTTGACTCTCTGCATTTCTGGAGTGGTGGAGACTGGGATTCCTGTGCCCAGGTTTTCTTTGTATAGCACCTGTGTGATAAGAAAGTATCCAGAACAAAAAGAGCAGTCAACCACTCTCCCCTTCTTGCAGAGCAGTGGTGAGCAAGTAGCAGGGCAGAGAGGAAGAGAATGAGTTAGAGGAAGGAAAATACCAGAAGCTTCTAGGTCCATCCTGTAGGAGCCTAAAGACATCCTTAAAAGCAAGGGATTGCAGGAAGGAGCAGCAAAAGCTTGAAAGTTTTGTTGCTGAACTAATCTCTGCAATGCTGAGCAAAGGAGAGCACCATAGAAAGGAACCATGAGCTGCACCCCCGAGCTTGTTATGAGAATGGGAGAAAACAGAAAGGGCAGAGACAGGAGGAGAATGAAGGAAGTTATTTTGTTTTGGAAATATTAATCAACCACATAAGGATATTTAGATTTTATAAACATTGCATATTTGAAGGTACATACACACAGATCTTCTTTTGTTGACTTTCAAAAGAAGTCATATTTTTAGTTTGGGTGAAATATTGGGAGGAATTATACTTGAGGCAAATGGAGAACAGTAACAAAATGCTAAAAGAACTTGAAAATATCTATACAAATACCAGTAGAGATCAAAAAAGTTAGAATAGGAAATAAGGACAACAGTTTATATTTATCTACAGAACAAATTTTTGTAAACTCTACATTCAGAGTTGCCAAAGCAGGATAAATGTGGGGACTGAGAGACTGGGTATGTTATGTTTTTAAAGGTTGGAAAGTAATATTGAACATTTTTAAAGTGATATTAATGTTTAACCAAACTGGGGAAACTGATTTCACAGGAAATGGCAGCATTAAGTTGGGAACAAGACATGTCAAAGTTTTTACTGGAATAAGTTGATTAGGTTTTAAGGTATAGCCATTAATCTTTTTTAAAAGGATTTTAAATTAGTTAAAGGGTTTTTTGTTTGTTTGTTTTTTAAATACCGAACTAAAGTTTTCTTGATTGTGTTTGACTCTCTCCATCTCTGGAGTGATGGGAATTGGAATCCCTTTCCCGATGTTTTCTTTGTATAACACCTGTACGACATAAGAAAGCATCCAGAAAAGAACAAGAGCAGTCAAAACAGCCCTTTCAGCTATCATTTAGGGAGCCTATGAAACACAGACATCACACAGGAAAGACAAATTCACCAAGTCAACCTGTCTTTTCTAGTACAGGTCTGGATGAGAACATGTTCCACATTTCCTTGGCTAAAGGGCCAGTGTATTTGATATTCAACTTTGATGCTAACTCACGTTAAATGTTGATTTTCTCTGTTAAAATCTAAGAAAAATTATTTGATAAAAGTACTAAAATACTTAGTGTACCATAGAAAGGTTATTTTTTAATTGGAGGGCAAATATTCATTTTCCCTACACAGAATATTCATTTTACAGAATAACTATTTTAAACCTAAAGTCAAATCTATGCAATATAGGAAATAGATCTTTGTTGTGTAAATTCAAGTTATACAAATGGTTGAGTCTAAATACAGAATCTTTAAAGGTTCTCTGCACTACTGGACAATTTTGCCTAAAGGCAACCTATGTAAAAATTAACACAAATGGTTACTTAAAGGAAGAAATTGTCCAGGATCATCAGGATCACTAATATCTCAAATAGATATAAACAATAATATACTTACTCTAATATAGATGAAAATAATTTTTAAATAACTTTGAAAATTAATGTAAACCTTTCCAAAAGTAGGAATAATAATAACAAACCTATAGGGAAAACAGTAAATATAACATTCCAAAAATATCAATTTATACTGTAAAATTCAATAAAATCAAAAGATTGTTAGTGAATAGTAATTACAAACAAAAACAAAACACAAAAAGACAGTGGGACCAAAGAAAGTTACTGATATTATCTGGAAGTTTGATTCCTTCACATAATTATTTCAATGAACACTTCAACATTTTGGCTGAAAATTCTCCCTACTGCTCTACTCCTTCCCCCCCAAAAAAAGAATCTAGCTAAATTTTCCTAATGACATTGGATTCTCCATCTCAGGCATAAGTGAATCTAAGATCCGTATATAAAAGTTTCACAGACTATTGAGTATTATAGTTTTCAACAAAAGTATTAAGAAAAACATAAACTCATCTAATTCAAATATTTTTTTAAAAATCAGAAGATCTGGCTTTCTATTGATGGAATGTCTTGTTTGGAACATGTATCAAGATTCCTTTGGGTTCTGATTCTGAGCAGTTTTCTCTCTTGGTGCCACTGTTTAGAAGGTAGGATCTCTGTTAAGGTAATCCCTGTCCTCAGCAAGGGCCATTATTTCTACATGGGGCCTCAAGTCCTGTGTCTTTTCTTACAATGCTAACCCAGCCACATCAAATAAAAATAGTTCTAAGTAAATAAAAGCTATGTAGTATTTGGGGGTTTTGGATATCAATTAACTTCAAAAGTCCTATAAAACATGGAAAGGAACCTGTGAAAAGTTATAAAGGACTGTTATAGGAAGGATAAAATGTTAGAATCAAATGGTGAGTAAGAGATCTGGAAAAAGGAATAATTCAGTTGATTTTTTTTTTTTAAAGGATTTGTTAAATTGATTATTTTATAGGGACTAAAAGGAATTTTGATAGAAAGGTATTATTATTTTTTAATACGAAGTTAAAGGAGCTGTCTCCCAAATACCGAGCTAAAGTTCTCCTGGTTGCGCTTGACCCGCTCCATCTCAGGGGTGACAGGGAGGGGAGTCCCCTTGCTCAAGTTCTCTTTGTACAGAATCTGTGTGTATAAAACCAACAATCAAATCAGCCTGGATCCATTGTTTAGGTAGACTTAGCTTTTAAGGTAGGCTCTAAAAATATTTTTGCTTGTTTTCCTAATGACATGAAATAGGCCTAAATAAATTTAAGAAATAGAACAAGTATAGATTACCTTTGGACATTTCATCACAAACAGTATGAGGTCTGTCTCATACAAAAAAGTGGCATTAATACCCACAGATTACAGGCAGGAGTCATTTACTGGATTTGCCAAAAATTTCATTGAGATTTTCTGTAAGATATTACCAAAAAACCTAAATGAACTTTTTGGCCAATCCCCATACATATATAGGCCTTTTCTCAAAGGCAGGATTAGGATTTACCAAATAGTGCTCAAGTTAACTGAAATTCATATGCATAATGAGCTGTTGGTAATTCTCAAGAGACCAAAAAGAAAGGGGTTTGGGGAATAAAATAAGTATTAAAAGCTAAATAAATATTAGCTTTCAATGACCCTGAAACTATTCCAAAGAAACCCATTTATATCTCTTGTGATACACAAAAAATAGCTGAGCCAAGTAAACTTGTATTTCTGAGTCATTGTGAATTGCTAAGTTGTCTTTGGAATGAAAATGTTCAAGAATCACATTCTTTTAAGAAATGCTGCAAACACAGAATACATCAAACAGAGCCATAATAAATACAAATAGAATTCTAGTTAACATTGTCCTTTTGAAGGCGTGTTAGATTTTACTTTTGATTTGTGCCACAACAGTTAGAAACATCTACTGTTATTCAAGGAATTGAGGAAGGAAACACTAAGTATTTTAGGTTTTTAAGGAATGTGATCAATAGCTATGTTTTAGGAAACACAGTTAAAATTTCACACCAGAACTACAATACTAAATTAGATTTGGGTTGAAAACTGAGGTAACATTTGGTGTCATTTTCATTCTATGAATTTAGTATTTTTATAGGAAGAAAATTATATATTGGTAATGTGTTAAAAATATTATTTTAAATAAAAATTAAGGGATTTTATATTTTTCCCCCTAAGAAATACCGAGCTAAAGTTCTCTTGATTGCGTTTGACTCTCTCCATCTCTGGAGTGATAGGTGTTGGGGTTCCTTTCCCCAAATTTTCTTTGTACAAAACCTGTGAGATACAAAAAAGTACCCAAAAGACATTCAAAACAGGCACAAAGATCAAGGAAGAAAGAAAACTGGGGGCAGGGGTGTGTGAGGAGGGAGTTTTAGTGAGTTATATTTAGTAAGAATAATACTTTTACTTGTTACTTCATGTTTTAAGGATAAATTCTAATTCTGGGAATGAAAAAGTACAACAGAAAGCACTGAGTTATAGGATATGAATGTAATGATGAGAAATCTTGCGTTAATTCTATTTACAGTATTTCAGATCTAAGTGGTCACACTGATCAGTCACCAAAAGGGTTAAAATACCATCAGAAAAGTGAGTCATTTTTTGTAAGACTAGATGGTCTTGGTCAGGTGGTAACACACACACCACACACAAAACTGTTAAGATGTTATTTTTTAAAAGAATGATGGATTATTCTAGTAATTTTTTTAAATGGGAAGTCAAGTTTCTTAATTCTTATTTGTAAATACCGAGCTAAAGTTCTCTTGATTGCGTTTGACTCTCTCAATCTCTGGAGTGACAGGGGTTGGGATGCCTGTTCCCAGGTTCTCTTTGTACATAACCTGTAGAAGATAATGAGAACATCTAAAAAAGTGAAATGACCACAAATCCTTTGGATTTACACCTATGTGCCAGCTATTTGGTAGAAACTCACAGAAAGAATCTAGCTTTCAAACATGACATTTAGGAATAAGGAAAAAAATGCCACAGATATTTATTTTCTCTCTTCAAAGGTAGCAACTTTACTACCTTGAAGACTGTACTAAATTGTGGCACTTTTCTTTAGTCAACATTTAGTATCATTACATTCCTAAAATGCATTAAATAGTGCTAATACATTCAACATTGAAAAAAACATTAACCATTTCATAACATCTAGTATTAGTCCCTTGAATATAGTAGGTCCGCAGTAGGTTATAAATAGGTGGCTTGGTTTATATTTTTCTAATCATGTGTACTCTTCTTTCAGGGTTTTTGAGAATTTTGTATTTTCTTCAGAAAATTCCTAACTGGTCTTTAGTCTTAGGTACCCCTTAATGTAAGGAGACTTGAATAGTTTATTTTTGCAGGAAGAGCAACTTTGTCTGAAATTTTTACTCAGTGCTGAATCATGTAAATTAGTGTTTTTGAACAGGGAGAAGTCCAAAGGACTGTGCTAAAGAAACAAGTGAGGAACTTCCAGAGCCTTTTGGCATCCTCATTCTACCCTCACTCCCAGTGTTAACAATCGTCCGCCTAAAGGAAGGAAGGCATTACGTGGATGGATTCTGTGTTGTACTAGAGCATAGGCTGGGGAGCAACATGGAAAATCTGGGGGTTTGTGTCACAAGTTAATTCCTAAAATCACTGCCACTAGTGCTAATGTCTCTATTTTGCTAGGAAACTATTCAAGATCTTTAACAATCTACCATCTTCGAACAAAGTTGTATTTCTTTACTGGGCAAGGCAATGGAACTGATCATGGACCACGGAACAAAACAAAAGCAGAGAAAGGCGAGAAATTGGGATCAGAGCGGCCAAGGTGATGCTGGCTGGCTTTCCTGGTTGAGTGGATGTGCAGTTCTAAATGCAGCTTGTAACCATGGGAGCCAGGGTAGAAGCAGAGAATGCAAAGGGAATGAGGTCTAAAGGATACAGACGACTTGCAAGACAAACAGCCAGTGTTCTCTAATGGAAATTCAATGGGATTGAATTTCCTCCAGTGGCCAAGAAAATCTCAGGTCAAGATCCTTGCCTTTTATTGGCTACAAACTATTTCCCAAACTTCACACAATCTTTGGCTAGTAGCCAGCAACTGCTTAGAAACTGCTTGTGGATGGGAAAGAGTGGTGACTGGTGTTGGGGGATAGGGTGTGGGCGGAGGCAGGACTAGCTGGACAGAGGGCAGGAGAAATGTGTGCTAAACCTGCTGTCTCAAGTGTGGTGGGTCTCCCAACATATACACAGACACTGTACACAAGAGCCTGAAATTCCTGTTTAGAGAACAGGCTTAAGATACACCTTGGTGGGTAAGATGACAGCCAGCACCTTCAGAACACACAGGGCGAGGGGAGAAGGCTATGTAGACCTCACAAGTCTACCCAGGGTCTCCCGGATAGGGGAGAATATCCTGAGGTACATGCATGTACACAGCTTTGTTTTATACTTTATGTTTATATGTATGTGTAATTAACATGCTCATCTCAGTAACCTTACTCTACTGTCAGCACATTTTAAGGAACTGCACATATGATGATTAAACATGAAGCCAAGTCCCTTCTGCTCCCTGATTATGTAAAGACAGAATTTCCTTATCTTGATTTTGCAAACTGCACTGCCTGTCACAGGGCAGGGAGGGTTGTCCAAGCGGGTAGGAGGAGGAAAGGGTGATGCAGGAAGGGACCAGCACGGGGAGGGGCCATTACCGAGCTGATGTGCTTCTGTGTCTGCTTGACGCGCTTCACTTCAGGCAGGTCTGGGATGGGCGTTCCTTGTCCAATCACCTCCTTATACTTCACCTGCAGGTATAAAAATTGGAACATGAGCATGTGTTTGGTTAGTTGCCCCACAGTGCAAAGTCATGGTTTAAATAGCACAACCTCCATACTTAGTGGGAATGGGGCCACATTCTGATACTGGGTCAGAGGAGAACCAGGACAAGGACACATGGGTTCTCTCTGATTTCTTTAGGGGTGGGGTCCACACTTCGACTGAAGCCCCTTCTCTTCCCTGAGGTCTCCCATGTCTTATGCCACGGTTCCTGTGCCCAGGGCAGATACACTCATGCACAGACACCCAGGAAGGGCCATTCTCTGACTCACAAGTGACAAGGAGTCTCTTGACCAAATTTGAGTCAGGCTCCTCTGAATCTTCTTCCAAACTAGGCCTTAACCTTTGGACATCTTTGTACCACCCAGTTTTAGCAAGAATCCTGCTAAGTCAGTTTAGCCAAATCTCCCACCCTGGATATCTTATCCTTCTCAATATTCCTTACCCCCCAGCCCCAAGGTGAAGTCTGACTACCTTGATCTGCCATTTTAGCCATAATCCCCCCTTTACCTCCCTGTTTCTTCTGAGTAATTTTCCATCCATGGATCTTTTCTCCACCTTCCCATTCTCCCCCATCCCACCCCGTCCATCCACCCATCATAAAACCCTACTTTCCCGTGTATTCAGAACTGAGCTCAGTTCTATACGGAGATCCATTTTCTTCTATATTACAATTGTCCTGAATAAAAATCTTTTTTTTTTTTTTTTACTAAACTACTGTCCAACTCTGGTTCATTTTGACACAGGGCCCTCCATTTTTCACGTCTAACAAGACCGCATGAAAACTGCCTCAACACTGCATTATAGGATGTCCCTCTTATTTTGGTGACAAAAGCTTTGAGTGCAGCTCAGCCATCAGTGTGGATGATCAAAGGGAGGCAGAAGATACTGGAAATGAGTCCCCAGTGGGTGTCTTTACCGAGCTAATGTGGTCCTGGGTTTGCTTCACTCTCATCATCTCAGGTGTCTTTCCAATTGCTGTTCCTGGTGAGACATCCTCTTTATATAAAACCTGGGTATTCAGAATTAGGACAGTGTTACACAGAAGAAAGGACAACACAACCGTTCCTGGAGAAAGAGTAGGAAACATGGCTTCTGTGAAAACAGAGGACACTAGAGAATGTTCTTAGGCAAGCGCTGGAGTGTCTTCTGCGTCAGCCCCAGTAACTCAAACACGTAACAACACGTGTCACTTTTCAGACCTGGAGATTTCTTTTAAGATGATCATACTGTATTAATATATAATGAGAAAAACCAGAAAATGTTGATTAAAAGACACTCCAGTGTGAAACACAAGATCCATTAAATAAATATAAAGTCAGTTATTTTGGGGAGGGATAATAAATCAGTGTCGAAAAGAAATCTGTCTTCTTGGAGCAAGACAACACGTGTTACTGCCCTTGGGATTAAAAGCTCCTTTATTAGCAGACATGTTATTTCTAATGGTCTCTGGAGTGGTGGTTTTAGAGCAAATTATGGGGAATTTTAACAAAGAACTGCTAGCATTAACTGGGGAGGTTAGATGTTAATTGTCTGAATCAGCGTGAGGCTAGTATATTTTTAAAGAAGAGACTGAAATTATTAGGTTAGCATTAAACGGAAAATAAATAGTAAATATACCGAGCTGAAATTCTTTTGATTTTCTTTAACACGCAGTATTTCTGGCGTGTCTTGAACAACTGTAATTTTTCCTTTACTGTTTTTAAGGTCATACTGGTATTGGAGCTATGAAAAAAGAGTAAAAATCTTGTTATGAAAAGAGAGGAAACATCTTGTTAAGATTTCAACATTGTTTTGTATATTTTTAATTGTCCTATATTGTGTAAGGGAAGTTAAAACCTTATATATATATATATATATTTTTTTTAAATGTATCTGCCACAATAATCATAGATAGCCAATGAGAAATTCAGTAAGAATTTTGGAGAGAAACTAAACTTTAAAACCCTAAAAGTAGTTTTGTTTTTTGTTTTTTATCTCTTGCCTAGAATTAACTTTGAAAAAGATGTCACCACCTGGAAAAGATGGTGTCAGGTCATATTTAACGACAAGAAGTCACTAACAAAGTGTGAGATGATTTGGGACTGAGCTAAAAGGTGAGCCCAGAGGAAACTGGAACACACATCTCCTGGGCAGGGGTGGGAGGTGCTGAGGGCAGCTGCAGGCTGGCTACCCAAGCATGTGTGCCCAGAGGCATCCTTCTTTCCCAGCCTCAACCCATGTCCCAGTGAGCTGTGCCTTAGAATCAATAAAAACTCACAAGGCTGAAGTTCTTTTGGTTCTCCCGGACCCTCTGCATCTCTGGGGTGTCCAAAACGGTCTCATAATATGACATGCACTTCTCTGCATCTTCCTTGTACTTTTTCTGGAAACAGATTCCAAGAAATAAGGACGGTGAAGAACACAGGGATATAGGCCAATGGGACCTAAAATGGCCCTTCCTGCTCAGCAGAGGGAAAGTCTTTTTTTCTTTTTGACTGTTTAAGGATGTTAGGGAGTTGTAAAGCAGAGCCCTTGGATCAGTGAGCACCAGGCCTCTTCTTTCCAGGGGAACTGAGCCCAAGATCCATTGTCATGACCCATTGTCATTTTGGTGTTGGAGAAGAACTGTGGTGTTGGAGAAGACTTGAGAGTCCCTTGGGCTGTAAGATCAACCCAGTCAATCCTAAAGGAAATCAATCCTGAATATTCATTCATTGGAGGGACTGATGCTGAGGCTGAAGCTCCAATACTTGTGGCCACCTGATACAAAGAGCTGACTCATTGGAAAAGACCCTGATGCTGGGAAAGATTGAAGGCAGGAGGAAGAAGGAGAAGGGGATGACAGAGGATGAGATTGGTGAATGGCATCACCAACTCAATGGACATGAGTTCAAGCAAGCTCTGGGTGTTTGTGAAGGACAGGGAAGCCTGGCATGCTGCAGTCCAGCATGCAAAGAGTTGGACACAACTGAGCAGCTGAACAACAAAATTGTCAATGGCTAAACTGGCCAAGTGGGCATATGAGGGAGGTGACAGCCCCTGAGGTTCCTGGCAGCGACAAAGGGATGCTTGTAGTGAACTGGATGGAGCCAGACTGTTCAACAGGCAAAAATGGAGAAAAGTAGCAGAGTTGAGAGCCATCACCAAGGCCTCTTGAATGCCAGTCCTTGGTTGGTGACAAAGATATTGTCACTGAGCTGTGAGCAGGTATGGTTGGGCTCCTGGCTACAGGGGTGAGCCAGCAGGCAGGTCCAACAAGAACTTCCAGGATGGGGCCAGGAAAGCTACATTCCCAGGTGTTATGAAGTATAGCCTACTCAAGCAACTATTGCTTTCTAACTCAATGATTAGGAGACAAGCAAAAAACTTTAATTTGGGGCTACTCAAGTAAATTGCAGGTTCCTGATCAGTAGTGAAGATGAAAACAAATGAGGATATATATCCAGGAGTAAGAAGGACATCATACTTTTCTTTCTCTCTCTGTAGGGAGAGAGAGATTATCCATCGGGAAGAATCAGGGTTAGATTGTATGGTTAGTGTTGACATAATCTCAATCTTGTTAAAGAAACTGATAATCAGATGTGGGTGATCAACTTTCTTTCTTCCAGATTTGCAAATTTTACATCCACATTTTAAGAGACTGATTTTTTAACTATGGGTGGTAACTCATGCCTGTGTGAATGGCCATCATCAGAAAGACAAGCGATAACAAATAAATGCTGGTGAGGGTGTGGAGAACAGTGCCCCACTGGGATTGTAAACTGGTTTTGCCTCTTTGGAAAATAGTATAGAGGATCCACAAAAAATTAAAAACACAACTACCACAGGATCCAGCAATTCCACTTCTGAGAATATATCTGAAGGATATAAAAGCACTAATTTGAAAAGATACCTGCACTTTGATGTTCATAACATCATTATTTATAATAGTCGAGACATGGAAACAACCTAAGCGTATATCAACAAATGATGGGTGAAAAATGTGGTGTGTGTGTATACATATACATAGATATATGTTTAATTGTGGCTGATTTGCATTGCTGTGTGGTAGAAATCAGTGCAACATTGTAAAGCAATTAACCCTCCAATTTAAAAAAAGTTGTGCTATATATGTACAACGGAATAATATTCAGGCATAAAAACAGAAGATCCCACCATCTGTGACAAATGGGTAGATATGGAGGGCATGACACTAAGTGAAATAAGTCAGAGAAAGACAAATACTTGATCTCACAAATATGTGAGTGTATGATCTCACATATCTGTGGAATCTAAAATCAAAACAAACTCATAGAAAAACTGATCAGATTTGTGGTTGCCAGAGGTGGGAGTTGGGGGTGAAGTGGAATTGGAGAAAGGTGGTCAAAAAGTGACAACCTTGCAGTTATAAAGTAGTAGGGATGTAATGAAGAACATGACAACTGTAGTTAATACTGCTGCATGGTGTGTGGAAGTTGTTAAGAGACTAAGTCCTGAGAGTTCTCATCTCAAGGAAAAATTTTCTTTTGTTTTCTCTTTTTACTATATGATGGATGCTAATTAAACTTATTGAGGTAATCACTTCACAATTAATATAAGCCAAACCATTACACTTAATAGCTCAGTTGGTAAAGAATCTGCTTGTAATGCAGGAGACCCTGGTTCAGTTCCTGGGTTGGGAAGATTCATTGGCAAAGGGATAAGCTACCCACTCCAGTATTCTTGAGCTTCCCTGGTGGCTCAGCTGGTAAAGAATCTGCCTGCAATGTTGGAGACCTGGGTTCAATCCCTGGGTTGGGAAGATCCCCTGGGGAAGGGAAGAGCCACCCATTCCACTTTTCACTTTCATGCATTGGAGAAGGAAATGGCAACCCACTCCAGTGTTCTTGCCTGGAGAATCCCAGGGACAGGGGAGCCTGGTGGGCCACCATCTATGGGGTCACACAGAGTTGGACATGACTGAAGTGACTTAGCAGCAGCAGCAGCCAGTATTCTGGCCTGGAGAATTCCAGGGACTGGATAGTCCATGGGATCGCAGAGTCAGACATGACTGAACGACTTTCACAAACCATTACACTGTACACCTTAAACTTATATGGTGATACATTCAATTTTATGTCAATAAAACTGGAAAAATAAATTTAAAAAATTATGTGCATGCATGTGTGTGTTCACTCATGTCCAACTCTTTGCGGACCCATGGACTATAGTCCGCCAGGCTCCTCTGTCCATGGAATCTTCCAGGCAAGAATACTGGCTGCTAAGTCACCTCAGTCGTGTCCGATTCTGTGCGACCCCATAGACGGCAGCCCACCAGGCTCCCCCGTCCCTAGGATTCTCTAGGCAAGAACACTGGAGTGGGTTGCCATTTCCTAGAATACTGGAGTGGGTGGCCAATTCCTACTCCAGGGATAAAACCTGTGTCTTGTATTTCCTTCATTGGCAGGTGGATTCTTTACCACTGGCACCACCTGGGAAGCCCTTAAAAAATTATGAGTGGAACCATTTAAGACTTCTTCACTACCTTAAAATTCTTTCCTTTATTTTAATTCTGATATAGGAATCTAAAGTCTAACTCAAACTTGCATCATAGATGAATCTCTTCTTTTTTACTGGGCAAAATTGTGATTTGAAAGAATCTCCTTCAGTATTAATGGAAAGACCTGTTCTTTGTAACTGGGGTCAATGTTTGATATTCTGATGAATGTCCTTACCTGGCTTGAAAGGTTCTTGACTTGCTGGGCATGAATGATCTCCGGAGTGTCAACCACAGAAGTGAAATTGGCTTTTTCCATTTCTGCTGATTGCTTATACTTAATCTACAAGAGGAACACGCAATAATTGGATAAATGTTTACAGTGCACACATTTGTTGGCTCAGTTTGAGTATTAAGTAATTAATACTTCTTTTCTAAAAGGATTCATTATTCAAAATAAAAACAAAAGATAAAAGGATTCATTCATTTGCTACTCAACAATTGTTTTTTCTCTTGTGTTTATAGCTTTATGTTGAGTGAGATTCGGAAAGAAAGGTTGAGTCCTAGACTGTCTATCTAGTTGATTGGGGGGAGTGGGTGGTGTGAGGGCTGGTGAGAGACATTGTGCAGGGTTTGGGAAAGGAGGAGAGGGACAATCAACAGATAGTAAGGCATTGATTGTTTTCGGAAGAGCTGGGAGAAGGACAGATGAGAGCAGCCTTGGTAAACGTCCCGGATCCTTTTCATCAGAACAGATTCCGCCATGCCATTATATGCATCTGACTGTAACTGACCAACAAGTAAGATAATAGAAGGAAAAAACTGTGTTCTTACAATCACAGCTACTTTTTTAGTTTTTTTTTTTTTTTTAAAGACTGACATGGAACACTCACCTGGCTGGCAATATCTGTAGCATTCCTGGCTCTCAGGAAGTCAGGAGTTTCATTGGCCATGGCATTCAGGCCTCTTCCTTTGACTTCCAGCTCCAGATCTCTCTTATATTCTTTCTATAGGAGCATGAAAAGAAATGTTAGTTAACTGTCATAGCAAGATAATAAACGTGCAGTGAAGATAGACCCACATAACACGCCACCTGCATTGCTAGTGCCACCTCTGCGCTCCCTGGGGTGGGACAGAGTGGGGACAGCAGAAGACCGTGTCAGAAAACTGGTACTGATGCCAGAACCTCCTTCGGAGCAATTTCTAGCATTCTCTGCTTAGAACATTAAAGTATAAAGCATATTTTAAATCTGGTTTGGTGCATAAACAATTACACTTAGATGCCCACCACTCCAGGGTGGTGTTTTTATTTAAATGGGCACAACAAATATATCAAGATTAAATCAAAAGCTATTAGATAAAGAACAGGCATAGCCACTATGGAAACAGTTACAATATCAACTCATCAGAAATCGAGATATTTTATGTAATGATTAATAATCATGTTGAACAGAGAATCTGAAATACAAAAACTATCACTTTTTAAAAAAATGCAACTTGGCTAGGAAGGAGAAGATACTCGGTTGATCCTGTGCATGCAGTCAGCTGGGTGCCCACCTCGTTGAGGATCTGGGTGGCATTCTTTGCTCTTAGCATATCCGGTGTGTCTTCCATTTCACTGAGACCCTTCCCACGGATGCTTTCCTCTAGATCTTTCCTGTACTCTTTCTATAGCACAAAATACAAGCAACAATGCTCACAAGAAAGCCTGGATTGTTCCTCTGCTGAAAAGTCCCTCACCAAAATACAAAACAAAAACCTCCTAATTTCACACAGTTACAGTTTAGCCAATAAAAAATCAATAAAGGCAGGGTATAAGCTTCATCAGTTAATATCCAATATCAAATAAACTAGAAATTAATAGAATGTTAAGGTAAGCACATTTTATTAGGTATTCAATTAAAAATTAGGAGAATTAACATGGGTAATAGATTAGGTGCTAGTATGAAACACATGGGAACCCAAACTTGGAACCCGGAGAGTTAGGTGGTGGTGAAAATGGTAGGAATATGTTGATGAGCATCATTAGTGCAATTATTTGGGTCAGGAGGGAGAGAAAAGACCAAGTGGGCACTACCTCGCTGGCTATTTTGGTTGCATATTTGACATGTAATAGAGCTGGTGTGACCTCCAGGCCAGTCAGGTTTCTGCCTTTAATGGACTCTTCATAATCTTTCCTATATTCTTTCTAATGTAAGTAGGAAGGAAAGACAAGAAAGAATGTTTGTTACAACTTATTTCTCAACCCTAGGAAGAAAACAGTTACATTTTCTTTCTGTGTATGGCTTCTTGATCTTAGTTCTGCTGATAATCACACATTTGAAACATGACTGACTGTTCTGGAAATACCCTGGGCAAAGCAAATTCCCCGAGGAGACTTAGAGGCTGAGACCCTTTGGTGGCCTCTCATTTGCCTGTCTACCGCTCCCATGGGGGCTGGCCCTCTGAAAGGGGAAGGACGGATGTACCCCCAAGACTCTCAATACATTGCCCTCTCTCTTGATGACACTTTCCTGAAGGCAATAAAATTCTACTTGTGAATCAGAAGTGACTCAGGGGAAGAAAATAAAAAACCACTCAGAGGAAGGGGATCTTGAGGGCACCAAATGCAAATTTGCCCTTTCTCATAATCACAACTATTATTCTAAATCACCTAACAAATAAGGTGGATAATGAAGCCCAGAGAGGTTGTCAGGCTTTGTTCACTGTTGGGAGGAAGGACCACCAACTCCCCCATCTCTCAAATCTCTGGATGAGGCTGTATGACTGGGAGGCTTGGAATAGACATTGGGACTCGATTTTTGTCATTTTTCAATTCCGATAGAATTTGACATCTACAGAAAAGTTGTAAGAATAGTACAAGTAGCTCCCACAGATGCTTTCCCCAGGTTTACCAACTGTTTTAAACAATTTAAAATTTTCTGTTATCTGGCATTCTACACACCAGAAAGCTCCCCAAACTACTACTTATATTAAAAGCCATTTATCTTTATGGTTGGAGATATGCTCATGGAGGTGAGGCAGAAGAAATCCAAAATAAGCCTGTTTCCCAATGAAGACAGACTTTCTCAGTTTCAAAATAAGATTCATTCTTCTCCACTATTGATTAAAATTTTTTAAAATTTTATTTTAGATGCCTCTGCTTACATTTCTAAAATAGGAAATATGACATACTGACTTTTTTGATATTTTGATAAAAATCCTGATGAAAAGAAAAAAAACTCTTCCTTTCTGGGACTGGAGGCTTCCTATTAAGAGAACAATTCAAAGCCAACAGTGGGTCTGCATAGAGGGAACTGATTCAAAGAAAAAATTACATTCAAAATAATTTGTTTCAGTATTAGGAACAGTTTGCTATGTCCTAATTCTGTGAAAAGGGTAGTTGAGATAAAACATATATGGTAAATGTTTATTATTCAGAAAATTTTTTTATATATATAATGGAACCACAGGATTTGAGATATGGAAAAGATTTTGGTAATCATATGTTGAAGAATCCCATCATCCACACCTTTGGGATAACAACAGGCTCAACACTTTTGCGGGTAGAGGTTGTTTGCGTTAGCTCGATGGTATACTTGCTGTGTTGGGGTTTGTGCAGGACTTACCCCACTCTGCATCTGCTGAGACTCCTTGGCAGTGATGTACGTTGGTGTTTCAAAATCTAGCATAGGCTTCCCTCGTTCCTTTTCATACTTTTCTTTGTATTTCACCTAGTGATAAAACCCTTATGAGACATCTCTGGCCAATTCTGAGACAGAGACCAGTTTAACAGTAGCATTTTTAATTGGTACATTGTGTCCAATTGGGTGGCATCTCATTGCCAGGCAAAACAGTTTCCTGTCATGTTTCAGAAAGTTACTTTTTATTTTGGCCTGGCAGGGTAACACCATAACTGTCTGCAAGGCGTGGTCAGGATTTGTGTTCAATTCAAGGAGACAAAAGGATCACTGCAGAAGAATCAGCCAAGACAAGCATTGAGACAAGAAATTCACGGGAAAACTGTCCACAGGGAAGGTTCGCCGAGATTTGATGTGTATAGATGTGAATATTTTAGCCTGAGCATCAGCAAATATTTCTAATAAAAATCTCCAATCTTCCCTTCATAAGAATTTTTATCAGGGACCTGGGGCCTTAATAGATAATGCATACAACTTTATTTACATATCAACTCAACTGAGGTAATAACTGGTCACATATTCAATGCTGACAATATAGATTGGTATGAAAATGAAAACCAGTTGACTAGTCATTGACTGAATTTCTAACAAACCTGACATTCTCAAAAAGACCCCAAGGCTATTTTACAAATACAAACTCCTCATCCTCATCACAGGGGCTCAGGAATGGGAGGAGCCTATAGATATTCCTAATTTACACAGGAGACACTAAAAGACAAAAGCCTGGGTCACACAGCATCTTCATGGCAAAGGCCAATCTCAGCTCTCTTGCTTATGACAACACATTAACATAGAGGTCCAGGAACACAGGCTGCTTTACAGATGATGGAAGGCATTTTTAGTAATTCAGCCTTCTTGTTAATGCCCAATGGGGATGGGAATAGCTGAATTTGTGAAATAGAAGGTCATGTGGCAGCGAATACCTTCCCTGAGTTCCTGGGAGAATCTTACTTGTATAAATTTTGCAATTTCTTCCACACCCAGAGACTACTTCAGTAGTGACCTGATCATATCACTCCTCTGCCCCAAATCCTCCAAAGGCTCCCCATCCTTCTTAGTAATATTTTCTTTTCTTTTTTTAAAACAAATATATTTATTGATTTATCTGGCTGTGTCAGGTCTTAGCTGTGGCATGTGGGATCTTTAGTTGCAACATGTGGGACCTAGATCCCTGACCAGGAATCAAACCCAGGCCCTCTGCATTGGGAGCACGGCGTCTTAGCCACTGGACCACCAGGGAAGTCCCACTAATATTTTCTAAGGGATCTGTCTCCCTGGTGATATAATCTTCATGCTTCCAGTCCCTGTGAGTAACCTGAATAACACATACTGCATGCCTACTGCACTATTTCTCCAATGTATGTAGACATTGTTATCATTCATAACATGAACATTTGTTTCAACATGTTGCTAAATTCCAGGCCCGTGATATCTTTGGGCATTTTCACAGGCAATTGTTGCTACAAGTGTAACTACTGTTCTCTAGGGGAATCCATGAAAACTGTGGACATTGTAGGTGAATGTGCAGGAAAAAAGACAGTCTTGGTCAACTTACGATACTCTGTAATTCTGTGGCCTCTTTTAGATGAAGCTGCTCCAGATTGTCAGGTATTGTGTGGTAGTGACCTTTACTCTTCTCATAGTTCTTCTTGTACTGGTACTGAGGGGAAGGAGGCAAAAAAAGGCACATTGATGGCAAAGCTGCTCCGCATTCCTATTTTTCTCCTTAGGTTGGATATTTACACAGCAGCAGCATCAAGACCAAATGAAAATTAGCAAACACCACATAGGGGATTAAAAAAACATTTTAAAGGATGAAGATACATGTTCAGTATTGTCAGTTAATAAATACAAGGATGTACGCACTTAGATTATATGGCTTATTCAAAGTAGGCTTTTAAGAGTGAAAAGTTAAAAGTGAAAGAAACTATTCCACGTGTTAAGTCTATGTTTTTAGGAGGAGGAAAGGGAGTAGTTAATTGGGAAAAAAAGAAGTTAAAATATTCCCCAAACAGAAGCATTTTTATAATCTGAGAGGTGTGGCAGTCAGTGGACCACTGGTAGGTTAATGTTGTCATTTGAAGAATGCACTCAGAGGATAGACATGCTTTCAGTAGCGGAGAAGGAGATGCATGTGACCTCAAAGAGGAATTTAGCTGTAAAGGGTGAAACAAGCTGTTTTTGGAGCAAATGATTGAGCTTACAGAACTGGCAAGGTGGCTTGTATTCAAGACATGGTTCATTATTAGCGATTCCTTCATGTCAGTCACAGGTTTGTGAAGTTTCTTCAAATCAGCCTTATACTTAACCTGTGCCACAGTAAGGGGAAAAAGGAAATCATATAAATAGGAAATGGAAAACTGTACTAATGAAACCATAATAAGTTAGCTCATCCTGAAACAAATGCTGGAAATGGTGATAAAAAAAAAAAACCCATAACTCATTTACAGTAGCCAAAAACGGGAAATTCAAGTATCCATTGACAGATGAAGGGACAAACACAGTGTGATACATACATAAAGTGGAATACTATTTAACCACAGATGGAATGAGGTTCTGACATATGCTACACAGCACGGATGAACCTTGAAAACACTGAGCTAAATGAAATAAGCCAGACCAAAAAAGGACCAATATTACATGATTCTACTTAAATGAACTCTTTAATAGGCAAACTTATAGGGACAGAAAGTAGATTAGAGCTTTCCAGGGATTGGTGGGAGAGAGAAATGGAGAGTTATTGCTTAATAGTTATAGAGTTTGTGTTTTGAGGTGATGAAAAGCTTTGGAATTAATAGTGGTAGTTGGACAACATTGTGAATGTAATTAATGGCACTGAATTACATACTTAAAAATACTTAAAATGGCAAATTCACACATACCTCACTTGCAAGAGTATTAGCATCTTTCATGACTTTGTAGAGCTGGCTATCTTTTGGATTGTATTTTGGTGTCTTGCCCTTCTCTTTGTTGAAATTTTCTCGGTATTGAACCTAATAGCAAATGCAAAAATCCAAATTATTCCTGAATGTCAGTTTATTTGAAGGCTGAGGAACAGGGGAAATGTAAATGCAAAAGAATATATGTTACACAAAAAGTGATCATATAATTTATTATCCAAATTAGGCCATTTTAAGAGTAAAAGGGAGCATTATTAATAATTATGCAGGGACAACAGGCAATTGAGTATAAGAACAAATGACATAGTATTTGTTTTGCTCATTTTTATATTATCCAGAGGTATGAAAGATTCACTTCCTTTTGATGCAGGACAAAAATGCATGGGAAAAGGCTTCTGGCTAAATTCAGAGACATGATCTAATACATTTGATTTGAAGCATTTTAGTCCTCCTAACTAGCAAAACCAAAAGCATTTTAGGTCTATTTCCAGGAGTTCAAAGAGGCTTTATAAATGATCAAGATAAGTGATAAGTAAGGAATCTGTTGAATTTAGGAGAATTTATTATTTTGTACTTTGGCTTTATCATTTTAATTTTTTTTAATTGGAAAAATATTGGCATAACTTTTGAGTAAAAGAACAGAATTTGGGGGTTAATGGCTTTGATATAATTTCAGGTTAGATGGAGGAAAGAAGTGAGATAAATTTAACATAAAGAGAAAAATAAGATTAAATATATTTTACTTGCAGGATATATAAAAGAATATGTAAAGGATTAAATAACTTCAATTTAAAAAATAAGTGCAATGCCGGGCACTAATAGTTGCTTAATAAATGTGATTTGATTGATGAAAGAAAGAGACAGTCATAATGCCTAAGCAAAATAGCTAAAGATGAGATTTACTTATAGGAATATTCAACAGAATAAACTGAAAGTGACAGAAACACTTCCTTACTGAAAGACAGACTGATTCCTTTGACACTAGGATTAACACCAGAAATAGAACCCTGCTAGTTACTTATTCTGGGCATCCCTGGTGGCTCAGATGGTAAAGAATCCGCCTGCAATGCGGGAGACCTGGGTTCAGTTCCTGGGTTGGGAAGATTCCCTGGAGGAGGAAATGGCAACCCACTCCAGTATTCTTGCCTGGAGAATCCCCATGGACAGAGGAGCCTGGAGGGCTACAGGCCATGGGGTTGCAAAGAGTTGGACACAACAGAGTGACTAAGCACAGCACAGTTACTTATTCTAGGAAGAAAGAAAAATGAGCTCTTTCTAGATGTTAGCCAGCTAACAGGGCAATATTTGATGCTCTGGGACACCTAGAGTTTCTGTTGTTGGTAAAATGAAAGACTTGCTCATTCAAAGTTAGCACACCAGGATCTGGTTGCCCAGATATTTCGCACTGTAGACACTTAAAATCAGTCCCCTCATGCTTCATCACTTTACTTCCCCACAACTTTCCACATCCAGCAGAACAGGCACAACAGGAGGCCACTCAAGTGCTAAGAACAATGAGGTCTGCCACATTAAAGGAAAAGCATTCACAGTGCTAAGACTCATTTATTTTGAATAAATCTCCAGTGAAAACGCACAGACAAAATAAGCATGCAGAGCAGTACAGCAGGATGCGGGCGCACTGAGTCAGACACGCAATGGAGGAAGCAGAAACAACAGAACAGAAAAACACAACATAAAGAAATGCTACAATGGCTCTTCTCTGAAAGGAAATGCACTCCCCAAATAAAATGAAAAGCCTGCTCAGGAATGTCAGAGGTGGTGAGCTGGTGTCTGGACCAAGAGAAAACGTCCTAAAGATGCAGAAACCCTAAGAATAGGGCTGATCCCAAGAGCTGAGAAGCACAGAAAAGCAAAGTCAGGTAGATGTGCAGAGGCAAGACTGGGGAAGAAAAAATGCAAAGGCCCATCTCTGATGCGAATAAAATCCATTTCTTTAGAAGAATGCTGAAAACCCTCTATCTTTTAGAAAATAACTCACGTCTGAAAAAAGTACTTGAAGAGCAGCTTTCTACTGGCCTTTCAGTTCCTTTTTCTTCTGTTAATTTTAATCAGATTTAAATTTCTAACTTTTTAATTAAAAAGTTATTCCTCCTCTTTCCACAAGAAGGCCCCAAGCAAATGCAGTCGAGCGTAACTACTGCCAGGAATATGAGCCACCATGTCCAACCTTCCTTTTTGACCGAATCTTCTTAAGTACCACTCTATTTTGCATGATAAGGACACATATCAGACTCAGGACTTCAAGAATTCTTAGAAAGGTGTGGGATTAGGTGGGAAGTACAGTAAACCCAAGTAAAGTGTATATCTTCCCTGGTGGCTCAGATGGTAAAGCGTCTGCCTACAATGCGGGAGACCTGGGTTTGATCCCTGGGTTGGGAAGATCCTCTGGAGAAGGAAATGGCAACCCACTCCAGTATTCTTGCCTGGAAAATCCCATGGACAGAGAAGCGTGGTAGGCTACAGTCGATGGGGTTGCAAAGAGTCGGCTGAGCAACTTTACTTTCACTTTCACAGTAAACCCACATTCATGTGGGATGTGGAATGGAAAAGCCTTCTTTCTCTTGTTTACCAGGGAAATCTGAGATACAACTGTGCAGTGCCATGTTGCAAATGGCAACATCAGTGTCCATAATCCCAGAGGGCTCAGAGAGTGTGGGAAAGAAGTTTTCAATCAATTTTTTCAAAGTTCAATTGAATACAAAGATCTAACATCCAGTTCTACTTCTTTGCAGAGACTTGAACAGGACAATAATATTGACACTTCTAAAGACTGAAGAGCAGGTTCAAGAATTAGAACATTTCTTGCTATTGAGACTATAAGACATAGGGTGAAAGCTACAACTGAAAACATTTTGAGCAGTTTATACTGTTGATTTGGAGTATGTCTGAACTGCAAGACCATAGTAAATAACCAGTCTTAAATGTATTAAATGCCAATGACAGTCATCAGCGGAGACTTTCTTTCTCTGGTTGGAGATAAGATGCCCAATCTATTTTTACTTCATCCTTTGATCAGTGTCAGCAGCCTAAAGAAGTTAGTAGACCATCTCAAAACTACTCTACCTTCCTACTCTGGAGGTATGTTCCAGGGGGAATGTTTCATGCAGGAAAAGATGGGTGTGTGCAAAAGTATATCTCCTGACGAATTTCCACAGCATTCTACACATTCCAACACAAGACCAACAGAAAAAGAGTGCAACTTGGTCAGTCCCCTGACCAAGGCTAAGAAGGTAGACAAGAGAAAGAGGAAGACAGAGATACGGGCTTGCTGGTGCTGGTCTTACATCACTGATGAGCACATTAGTTTTCTTAAGCTGCCTCATCATAGGGGTGTCATAAGATGCGGCGCCGTGCCCGTGCCCTCTCCTTTGGCCTTTGATGTATTCCACCTAGAGTGCCAGCAAGACAGCAAAGTCAGAATGGGCAGAGCCCACACAGATGGGGTCTCCTGGACCAGTGGCCACACCAGGAAGCTGTCAATCCTGAGGAAGCCTTTCCCAGGAAGTAATCCCAAGAAGGGGAGCTCATAATACCACCTGGTCAGGTGTCATTCTCCACATCACAGGATTCACCTGAGGTTAGAAATACAGGCCTCGCTATTTTCAAAACCAGCAAAGTCTTCAAGGTTTCAACTTGTTTTTAGCTTGCTAATAATATGAACTTGATTTAAAAACACATTAAAAGTGTTTTAAATCGAAAAGTTCTTGTTACATTTTACTATTCTTAGAGATTCCACTACTTTTTGTGGGGGGTTTCATATCTTTGTTTCAAGTATTTATACCATTCCATTAATTTGTAATAAAAATACTGCATTGGCATTTAAAAATAAAAACTTAAAAAAATCATATTTGCTTATCGTTAGACATCTGAACTTTTTGTCTCTTCATAATTCCCATTTCTTGTCACCTGACGTTACTACTTGTATCTTCTAAAAGATTGGAAATCCATGTTTGGCATTGCTGAAAGGCATATGTACAACCACCAAAGGTATCCTAAACCTATTTCTTCAAACAAAGACTTGAGAAAACAGTAAAGAAGAAGAAGAAGATAAATAAATATTAAAGAAAAAAAAGAGGAAGGCAGGATTTCAGAATTGGAGGAGTAATAAGATTCTTGAGCTTGATTTTCTGGAGTAAAACTTGTTCTCTGAAAGATCTGGTGGTTGATCATGGAGTCTCTGATCTAATGTCTAAAAACTTGTCATAACTCAGGAGTATTCTACATAATTAGTCTAACAAGGGTAATTAGGTAACAGGGCAATCAAGTTTGGGCACATTTCTGAGTCCATCTTCTCACTAATATGAAATCTGCTAGCATTAGGCATTCCCCCTCAGCTCCCCTTGCATACCTCAATCAGATACAACCCCAAATTGTAACTATTTATCCGTAGACATAGAGTCTGAGGACATTTATTCCCCTCATTCCTAGCCCAAGCTTTCAATATATGTTTGTTAAATAAAAAAGTGACTGCATTTGATAGAAATTTTCAAAGCTTTTCATGATATAATTTTCAAAGCCCTGAGTGCTATCAAAGACTCCGTATCTCTTTGATCACTAATACTGCACTTTCATTCTGGGAATCACTTCTTCCTGCAGTTTCTAAACATCTCCTCACATTAGAGTGACTGCTTGCCCATGTGTGTTACCTGGCTGCTCAGCTTGGCTGCCTTCTTGGCCATTTCAATGTCGGGGCGACCAAGCATGCTGAGTCCGTGGCTGCCTTCCTTGCGGTGCTTGGCTCTGTACTCCACCTGAATCAAAGAAAAACAAAACGGACAACGTGTTCAGGTGGCTGGGGCCTTGTACTACTTGCTCGCGGTGCATGGTGGGCTGGCAACGTTTTAACCATCCACCTACCTCGCTGGCCTGTTTGGCAGCCTGCGTGGCTTTCTTGATGTCTGGCCGATCGGCCACTGTGGTGTAATGCAGGTTTTCTTTCGCATCTTTTTTGTAAGCGACCTTCATTTGGAGAAAGAAAACATTTGCTCATTTGAGAAACAGACTTTCTTTCTGAAAGGAACCTTTCTGATTAAAACCAAATCAATCCCACCACCATATATTTTAAACCACCAGATATAGAAATTAGGGTGGCCACTCTCTGGGCCCAGCCACCACGCACCAGTGTGGGACCCCCTGGTGCAGGTGGGCCCTGAGAGAGTGAGAAGAGGGACTCACGTTACTCTGCTTCTTGGCCACATCCATGGCGTGTTTCACGTCTGGGGGCTCCAGCATGATGGAGTAGTTGGATTTGCCTTTCTCCTTGACAAACTTCTTCTTGTAATTTGTCTGAAAAGAGCCAGAATTTCTTAGGTGAGGAGGGGAAGCCGGGAACAGAATTGTTTTACTTGAAGAACTGTGAGAAGATCTCAAGGAAAATCCATGGTTCCCCGTTTTGGTGTCTTTGGAACTGGGGTGTCTTGTCCGTATTCTAGTTCTTCTCTGTCATTTCTGTCCTGGAGCCTGACATTGAGCCACACACCAATCTTTAAAGAATGATGACAAGCAAAGCAAACTCTTTCATTCATCTTTTTAAAATAAAGGGAACCTTACACGGCTCATAAATACAAATTATTAAATATATGATTTATTGTAAATACATGATACAATAATAAATACATGATCATTAAAGCATTATGCATAAGGACGTAGTGGGCAGAGATTAAGGAGATATGAAGACGTGATTTTGATTCTCTAAAATTGTTCAGCAGTTTAAGGAGAAGAGAGATGATGAGAAAGACAGATTTTCACTATCAAAGCTTCCTCCCTTTATTACCACTAGGGTAGTGATATCTTTAGTGCCAGAGAAGACATCCTATGGTAAAACCCATATCTGCCACAGTTGCCAAAACTGGAAAGTCAATAAATATTGAGTCTTTATTATTACTATTTTTGGTTGCGTCGTGTGGCATGCAGGATCTTAGTTTCCCAACCAGGGATTGAACTCTGCATTGGGAGCATGGAGTCTTAGCCACTGGACCACCAGGGAAGTTCCTATTGAATTGTCTTTTAAGCCAGTGTTCAAAGTTCACATATAGGTACTGGCTGTAAGAGAGAAGTGACGTAAAAGAAAGTGTGTGTGAGCAAAAACATGACCTTCAGTCTTTTGCTGGATGCTAAGGTAAAGTGGCATTGCTGTGGCCAAGAGTCCTGGAGCTGGTCACTTACATCACTGACATTCTTGGTCACTTCTTTGACATGAATAGTGTCCCGGGTCTCTGGCAGCGTCGTGTACGAACCCTGCGCCAAGTGCTTCTTCACATACGACTTGTACTTGTTCTGGGAGAGCACAGAGAGCTTGTTACAATGCCGGCCTGCGGCATCAGCCCAGGACAGAAGGCGAGCATATGGGCTGCCGGGGGGGTACCTCGGACACCAGGCTGCTGACTGTCTTTGCCAGGAGGATCTGTGGCGTGTCAGGTACGGCATGGCAGCTTCCTCTTTCCTTGACGTGTTTCTCTTTGTATTTCAGCTACAGGGGTGAGAAAAAGGCATTTCTTCAGCTCCTCTGAGTCTCCTGCATATTTTTTATCAAGCTCCTGAGTCACTAAATAGAGCTGGTAGAGTAGTGTCATTGACATAGTTAGAAACATTAAACTCAGTATAAGATTTGATATTTAGAAATCTTGGGAAATACCAAAAAAGGATTTTCTTTATCTCATGCAAGCTGGGGCTTTAATAACAATCAGAATGAACGTTATGATGAATCTTTATACATGCAGCTTTAGTTCAGAGCGCTTTGAAATGTCACTGGACCCTCCCCCAAGCCCTGGGAGGCATTATTAGTCCTCCTTTCCAGCTGAGGAAACAGGAAGCATAGGAAGAGTGTGACCCCACGAAAATGAATATGTTCCCTTATAGAGTCCAGCCAGGCCCTCAGATCCCCAGTTCTGGCTGGGAGGGCTGGCTCGTGGAGCCTCTGCAGCAGGCCCGGCCACCTGACTGTTACAGCTTCCTGCTGCTGCCACCCTGCTCTGCCAAGTCACCGCTGTGGACTGGGGTCAGCAGCCCTCCCCAGTCCACAGGGTGCCCAGGGTGCCCCTGGGGACTGGGCTGCAGAAGACAGCCCTGTGTGAGGCTAGGCCTCTGGGAGGGGACCGCATGCTTACATCACTTTCGATTATAGAATTCTTCAGGGCCAGCACCATGTCTTTATCATCCGTGACAGAAAGCTTGCAACCCTTAAGGTACTCTCGGTCCAGCTTGTATTCAAACTGTAACAGAAGAAAGTCAGAGGAAGCTGGAAAAGGGTGCCAGGCACAGGAGCAAGATGGTATCTGGTTAAATTTCTAGGGAGTCTTCTTCTTGAGGGCACTATGAGGATTTGCTGCCAGGATGGGGGCAAGGGTTTTCCGGCTGGGTCCACTGCAAGCTGGGCTCTTCCTCACCAGCCCCAAGGCCAGGACAAAGCTTTCCTGGTCCTCCCCTGCCTCCCTCAAGAGCCATTAGTGTTTGGGCTCAGCCATGTGAGACCAAGCTGTGTGGCCAGGTCTACTTCCTGAGCTTGCCTTTCACACTTCACAACCCTCCTGTCCTTCTTGGATCTCAAATGAGCTAGGGAGTGACAGTGGTAATTATGGATAATGAGGGACGTTTCTGCCCTGGGTATGTCATGCAGTTCTGTCTCTCTTATCTCACATCGCTCTGCTGCAGGGTCGACTTAGCAGCCTGGATGAAGTCTGGGCGGTCAGGGGTCCATTTCCAGTAGGCTTTGGTAGCTTCATACTTCTTCTTATAGTCCAGCTGTTTTTAACAAGATAGAAACAGGTCAGTTCATTAAGTGGCCTGAATTCACAACCACACACGCAGCACAGAGGGACTCAGCTTGCATTTTAACAAATCATGGTTCTTTATGCAAGAAGAGAGCCCCAATTAAAATTTCTATACAATTTATGTAACTAGTTTTGTCATCCTATGGGACCCGTTGGCCTCAAAATAGAAGCTAATAATTTTTAAAGGTTCCAGATGAAATGATTTCTCTAACTCTGCCAGGGCAGTTTAATTATTTTGAGTCAAGTACTTTTAACTTCTAACTAAATTCAGACAACTTTAAAAAAATTATTAAATACTTTTTATTTTCTGCCAGGCACTTCTCAAAGTGCTTTATAAATATTAACTCATTTAATCTTCATCACAACTTCATGAAATCAGCAGCTGAGGAACTGTCTAGAGGGCCTAAGTAAGCTGCCCAGGTGAGACAGCTAGTGAGCAGTGGAGCTGGGGTTCAAACCCAGGCAGCCTGACTTCATAGGACATGTGTACTTGCTAGGCTTGCATTTGAGCTGGAGAACTGGCTACCTCAGGCTGAATCTGAGGAATAGAGTGTAATTTCATTTGAGTATCCTTGCCCTCACTATCAGCCACGTTTCTTCACTCTTTTTGTCTCTCCTTTTTCTTGGTCAAGGTATCATTTGTGTACAATAAGATACACATGCTTTCATGTATTAATTTTGATCAAATTTTTTCCATTGTGAAAATTTTCAAGCATATGAAGAGTTGCAAAAAAAGATAAAAGTTGCATGAATCTTACAGAGAATATCCATATACCCAGCATCTAGATTCTACAATGTACATTTTACTGCATTTGCTTTGTCCCAAATCTATGCTGCTACTTATCTCTCAGTCCGTTCTCAGGACACCTGTAAGCTCCCTGTCAGCCCCTAAAGGCATTTCAGTTTGTTTGTCCTAATAAATACAATTCTCTGTAGCACTAGTGGTCACAGCTTGGATTTTATAATCTTTCATTATATAACCACATATATTTTTAAGAAGTCAATACTTATCTAAATGCACAAAAATGTTTCTGTGGTTGAGGCTTTAAGATGCCCCGTCACACACAAAGAAGAATCAGCACAGAGATGTGAGCAGGAGGAAGGTCTAGGTCAACTCCTGACAGCATTAAGCAGCTCAAGTGTTCTCTCTTTTCAGAAGGAGGAGGCTCAAGAGTTTGAGGCAGGAGAAGAACAAAAAGACTGGAGACACTTTCAAAAATGTAACCTTCATTTCAGAATTAAACTCATTTCTCAGTCTCCTGACACAGCGGCTGAGTGGGTACAATATCCATGGGCCACCCTTGTTTTTTCCCACCTTTCCCTGGTGAGAACCATGGCAGCATTTAGAGGTCAGCGTTATCACTCATCCTCCAGGGCCCAGCCCTTGATCTGGAGTCACTAGAACGCAACCGCCTGAAGTGATGCCAAAAGAGGCCATGTGTCCTGCAGAAGCTGATGAGCCCCTGTTAGATTTGGGGACTTACATTGGTGTTGACTTTGTAGGCATCCTTGGCTGCTTTGATATGAACAGCATCTGGCTCAATGGTACAGTTGGACTTAGTTCTCTGGTAAACTTCTTTGTATTTCAGCTGCAGGAGGAAACACAGGTGAATTTTTTAAAGCAGCCCACAAGTGTCTTAAAAAAAATTTTAAACTGTAACTATAGTACACAACACTTCTTAAGACTGAATACATCTGTTGTGAAGAAATGATGCAGCATCGCATCTAGCATACATGCACTTATCCTGTCTCAGATCTTAGCGTCTACCCCTCAGGACACACTGAATCTGTTCACTGAGCTACCATAGAATTTATGTCCTCTGAGCTTGTGCTGAAAAGAACAGCCGGATAGCAGTCTATGTGTTTTTCCTTCCCCAAATCAGAAACTCCAGAGTTTAGAACATCTTAAAAACCATTGATGGAAGACAAGACTTCCCCCAATGGCTCACCCAAATGGCATCAGGCTTGTCCTCCTTCCACACCCCTGTAAGTTGTAGCTGTTATCATGTTATGTTGTAATTATTTATCTATTCTTTCTATTGAGCTGAATCCTTTGCAGGCAAAGTTGTGCATCATTCATTATTTCATTCCTAGCAGCAAGCACTTAACAAGCAACATATGTGGTCAGTCACTCAGTCATGTCTGACTCCTTGCAATCTCATGGACTGTAGCCTGCCAGGCTCCTCTGTCTATGGAATTTGCTAGGCAAAAATACTGGAGTGGGCTGCCATTTCCTCCTCCAAGGGATCCTCCTGACCTAGGGATGGAATCTGCATCTTCTGCACTGGCAGGCAGATTCTTTACCACTAGTGCCACCTGGGAAACCCCCAAGGAACCAAATAAATATTTGCTGAATCAATGCACTGATGATGAATGCTGTCATCCCTGTTGCCATTGCTAGGGCCACCCCTAGTGAGTTTCAGCGGGAGGGGGAGAAACAGGGAAGGCTTGGCCTCTGTGAGCCCAGCTGCTCATTTTTTCACCTTGAGCCTGGAATTTCTAGCGTCACCCATTTTTGCTCCTTTTAAATTTCAGGGCCCTGGGGCCTCATCTCGGCCTTCTCACTAATTATTGCAGAAGGATCTTAGGTCTTAACATGGTTAAATCTGAAATAAAACTGTCCAAAGGAAGCCACGGTAGTGCTTACTAAATTTGCCTGATCATGTGAATCACAGTTTTCTGCACTTTTTCATAAATATAGCAAATCAGTAGCGTTAGGGTGCAGGCCTGGACATCCATATTTTTCATCAGTTCGGGTTATTGTTATAATCAGAAAGCTTAAGGAAATGGATGCAGAATTGTTTCATTTTTTTTTTTTTTCCAGTGAGGGAGAATGGGCTGCTCCACATAAGGGATCTAACTTATAGATGTTTATGAATACCCGATGCTCATGTTTGAAGTGCCAAAACTTATTTTATATGAAAAATATAATAAATATTTTTCAATGATTTATACATTTCTGCCTTCATAAACAGTGCACGGATATATTTAACATTTTTCTAGGCAACTCAAAGTCAATAGTGTGAACCCATTTGTTTATCTACCAAAGAACTCCTGAGCACCAGCCTCAGTCAAGGCTTTGGGGTAGGGATTCCACAGTTGCTTTTAGTATTCTTTATGATGCCCATAAAGCCATGGAGTTCTTTAAAATATTAATCTATTTGTTACCCAAAATGCAAGGAGATCAAACCAGTCAATCCTAAAGGAAATCAACCCTGAATTTTCATTGGAAGGACTGATGCCAAAGCTGAAGCTCCAATACTTTGGCCACCTGATATGAAGAGCTGGCTCACTGGAAAAGACCCCGATGCTGGGAGATTGATGGCAGGGAGGCAAAGCGGGGACAGAGGATGACATAGTTGGACGGCATCACCAACTCACTGGACATGAATTTGGGCAAACTCCATGAAACAGTGAAGGATAGGGAAGCCTGGCATGCTGCAGTCCAGCAAAGAATTGGACACAACTCAGTGACTGAACAACCACCACCAAAATGATGCATTTTCCACCACAGAATCTAGCTATGTATATCAAAATATATGGATATAATTTCTACTCAGAGTATTAGGATTTAATGGCTACCTTGTTCCTCTTAGCCGAGATGAAGCTTATAGAGGATTTATTAATAGAGTTTATGGCCCACTGCATTTTTCAAATGGTCTCAACAATATCCTCCTACACTACATGCTTTTCTGCAATGTGACCTTCCCATTTGTTCACCCAGAGGAGGCCTATGTCTCTTCACCCCTTGAATGTAGGTGTGCATACTGTGCCCAGCAACATAATGCAACAGTGACTCTGTGTCAGTTCTAGGAGTAGCCCTTAATGGGTCTGGATCTTCTACTCCAGCCTCTTAGGACACGTCCACCACTCTGTGAGACAGCCAAACCACAAAGGCCACGTATAGAGGTTCCTGTCTGTACCTGAGTGCCCTGAGTAGCTGAGTGCCCAGCCAAGCCGTGATCAGGCGCCAGCGCTGGGAGCAAACAATTCGTGGTTGTTGTGGCTCTCCTGAGCTGCAGCTGTCTGTTAGCACACGTAATAGAGCCTTGACTCAGCTATGCCCAGTGTGCTCACAGAATGCTGAGCCAAAAAGGATGACTGCTGTCTCAAACTGCTACAATTTAGATTGATTGTTACACAGGTATAGATAATTGGTCCTGGGTTTGTTAAATCACACTAGAAAGAGGCCAAGGTGAGAGGGGCCGCAAAGCCATCCCAGTACTTACATCACTGACTTCATCTTTGACCTTCCGGACATGCAGCAACATGGGTGTGTCGTGAATTGTGGTGTAGCCTCTGGGTTTCGCTTTGTTGTATTCCAACTTATACAATATCTGAAAGACATGTCAAGGCAGAAAGAGCCAACTTTATGCATCTCAATTTATCTTGTAATATATGTAAAAATATAAAGGGAACATTGTTGCTATTGTCATTGAATATATACAAAGGAGAGAGAGTCCCATAAACTCATCAGGTTTTCATGCTTTCTGCAAACGCTCCCGTGCCTCTACAATGGGGTGTCTGCTAATTTGGCTGCGATGATTCTTTACTCTAAAAGAAGAGTCCTGAGTAGAGTAGTACATTCAGTGTCCCTCCCTCCCTCCCATTAAATGGCAGTAGAATCTTCCAAACACATAACCATCTAAAATGCCCTTCCACATTTGCAAATACCCCCAAGGTCAAGAAACCACTCAGAGCTCCCTGTACTTACATCACTGATTTGTTTGTTGACTTTTGTAGTACGTAGGTGTTCTGGAGTATCCACAATTGAGGTAAACTTGTCCTTTGTTTTTTCATAATTCTTTCTGTACTTGATCTAAATTGTAGAGAAGAACAAGTTAACTTGAAGTAGGAGAGGGCCTTCAGGGACTCTAGCTTTCCTTTTGAGACAGTCCCATGGAAAACAACAGGATTATTATATAAGCCATAGATATGGGGAATGATGCCATGCTTTCATATTAAATCTTTTTGATAGCAATCAGGTAATAGAGTGAGAAAATAACAATAAGAATAAAATGATAGTTTCCAGATACTTTATCCATGTGGAAACTGAGCCCCAGAGAGGTTAAGAGTATAAGCTAAGGGCATGTGTAGAGTGAAATCTCAGAGCCAGGCCTAGACCCATACTCTCTGGACTCTGACAAGTAATGATTCACTCACAGTAAGCTGCATCAAATATGTATTTTCTTAAGCTATATTTTCATATCAAAGATGAAACATGAAAAAAATGAATACAAACAGTTCAAAGCAATTATTTTAAAAGACATTCATTTTTGAAACTTTCAAGTCATGATTTTTTTTTTCATGCACATAAGCAGTTTCAAGCAGACACAAAGAGCATAGCAAAATTCCATGCACAACTATCCGATGATCATATCAAGGTGAAGAGAAAAGTTTAGGCAAATAGTATGTCCATAGGAAGGCATCCTCATTTCATGTGTGGGTCTGATGTCAGACTAAAGTGATAAAACAAGTTGCTAATACAAAATATTGATTAAAACTTTTTTGGGGTGTGGAAACAATGGCATTTTATTAACATTGTATCTGGTAGTTAGGCAATGACCAGTGTTTTTTGCAGCTTCAAATTTACCTTTCAACATATGATGGAAATGTGGTGGAGTGTGCTTCAGATGACGTTGTAGGAAGGCAAGGTGATCAGTAGTATTGTTAACATGTGTGCGTGAGGACAAGCTGTGCTGAAATAACCTAACGAATACAGCAACACAAGAGGGGCCATGAATATGTCCAATATTCAAAGAGCTGCACCATCATCCTCATCTCTCCAAAATGGTACAGAGTAGTCATCGGAGAGCAATGCACACACTGGATGAAAATTTTACATATTCAGACCTTTTAAATACTGTCAAATTTAACTAAGATCCTTATCTCTAAGAAATCTATTTCTTTGGGGCAAACAGTGAAAAACAAACTAACATCATACCAATTTGGAAAACTTTGGCAGTTTGAAAAAGCCTGTCTTACTAGGAGTTCCAAAGGTGTCAGAAGACGTAGAGATGCTGGCCGGCCGCTGCGGCACTGCACTCGGCCACATCCAGAGGTAACTGGCAGGGAGTGAACGTTTATGCAGCTTTGTCATGTGAAACCAGCTTGGGCAGGGGGCAGGGGAAGGAAACCAGGGAAAGCTTAGAGATGAATGCCCCCAAGGCTTCTCAGTCTCTTCTTCTCATCTCATCAGACATTACCTGGCTCCACATGTGTGTGTTGTAGAGGGCAGTCAACATATCTGGACGCAGGATTTCATTACATCCTTGTTTCAGAAGCATCTTGGCACTAGATTTATATTTTCTCTGTTCATGCAAAGAGCAGTGAAGCACAAAAGAGACTTATGAAGACAGAAAAGAAGACAGCTCTATATCCCGATCACCTCTGAGTGAAGAGATGTAGGCATACACACTTTGTGTTCTCACGTGTATGTGTGGGTGAAGACACCAAATGCATTATAATGCCAAGCAGGCTGACTGAATTTGCAGCTGGCCCCCATAGCCTTTGTGAATGGGCAATAACAGAGCTAGACCCACCAAAATTGCCTCAGAAAAGATGACATCATTGGAGTAGAAAAATACAGTAAGGAGTTCTGTCTTCTTGCCATTAATTTGTTTGTTTCTGCATTTACACCTTAATTTGCACTTTGGACCTGCAGTTGACATACAGGCCCTCCAGAAGGATGAAGGGTGGAAGGACCCAGCTGTGCGTCGCCTCTTCACCACAGCACACGTGAGGACACAGAGCATAGACTGGCACACTCAAAAAGCTCGTGGGCTCTTTGGGTGGCTAGACAGATACTCTGGAACAGAACATCCCAATATCATAGGCAGAACCTATGACATCCTTGCAGCAGACGGGACGACATCTCATGAGAAACTGGAGCGCAGTCCTGCTTGGCCATCCAGACGGCCCCATCACAGTACCTGACTGATCTGGTCGCCTGCGATCTTAGCCAGCAGATGTCTAGGCTCATCGACTACCAGGTGGTATTTATCTTTCCGCTGCTCATAATCAGCTCTGTATTTTTTCTGCTCAAACATCATATCAAATTATAGCAAGAGTACAATTTCAAGGCTGTATAGAAATGTCCCAAGATAAACACTTCAGAGAGCCAGAAACATGTCCTTTCTAGAGGTGGGCTCCCAAAGCATCCAGGGTAATGAAAACAGGAAGGCAGAGAGAGTTAAACAAAGGAAGATCACCTGGAGAAGGCTGGGGCTTGGGCTAGATCAATTATGACACCCAAGTGGAAGCACCTTGTGCCTAAAATGTCCCATCTTTATATATGATGTCATTAGCAATGTTGGTTTTATGACATCCTATATCGTATTTATAATAAGGCACTGACAAGCTATAGGCTTACTACTAAATGCTGGTAAAATCAAAAGCATATTCATGGACACATTCTAATGCTAGTTAATTTATCTTATTATAAAAGAGACCTGGAAATACTTCATGAGTTAGAAAAATAGAAACAAAATATATCAAGACTGTCTTCCTAAGAAGTTACTGACAGTAATTCTTCAGAGTCATCCCACCTGGAAATCTACTGCAAATAAAGCAAATTTAAAAACAAAAAAAGAAACACATTGAAATAAGTATACCATTGGCTATATTTTCATTTTTTAGATTCATTTTACTAATTTTCTAATGTTTTTGAATTTATGTAAATCTGTAGAAAATACAAAGACAGGAAATTAAATGTAAAACCATCCAAACATATGTTAATTCATAGCTTGCTTATTTCATCATTTTAAGCTAAATTTAACTTAAACTATTGCAAAGCCAGTACCACGAAAAACTGGGTAGAAGACAGAGGAATATCTTGAATGCAAATGGACACTTCTGTGCAATGTGTGAGTAACTATGGCAATATATTTGAATGTGTGAATCACAACTACACGATTAGGGCTGCCATTTCTGGGCCCTGGTAAGGGATACTAAATTAACTTTGAACTTTTGGGTCTCCCAACTCTATACAGAATCCTGCTGAAGGGAGTTTGACTGAGAGGCACCCAAAGGGCTGTGCTGCCCCATGCCAGTGTCAGCAGAGGCCACGCTGGCTGTGGGCCCTCACTCCACTCTGCACAGGCCCTTCATTTGTTCTTATTCCTGCTTTTGGCAGAGCCCATAAAACAGGGATATCATAAGTGTCTTCCCAAAGACTCAAAGGCTTTCCTGTCATTTTATGTGTTGAGTTTTAATCAAATGTCACTTATAGAGTACTAAGGTAAGTTAATAGGTTAAACTGGATCAGGTCATACGTACCTCATTCATCAGTTGAGTTGCAAACTTGAAATGCCTATTGATTGGACAATCAGCAACATACTTGAAATTTGACTTTGTCCTTTCAAATACCTCTTTATACTTATACTAGAGAAAACAGAAACATGGTTACTTGATAGCAGGTTGTGATTATCTTAAGAGTGAGACATGTGTGATTAATTCATTCATAGAGTTAACAAGTAATTATTGAACGTACTCTATCTCCCAAAGCAATGAAGGGCATACCACCCCAATGCCTTGAAAACTAGCCCCCAAATACATACTTTCATTGACTAGACGTCAAATGGATCTATTCCCATATTGGGTAAAAATTCAAATCAGTTTCTTCTTTGTTTCAATATTTATAGTGATAATTATTTTACTTTGAAGGTATTTCCATGTGTACGTGAAGGCAGTTTTTAACTCTTTAATTAGTTTTACAGGAATTAATCAGATAATTATAATATTTTAGAGTAAGAATATGCTAGCATCTAGACCACTACCTGTTTTTAAATAGCCCCACAAACTAGACAATTTTTTTTAATAATCTTTAGGGATTATAACAAAGAATATGCGACAGAATGAACATGGTCCACAAAGTCTAAACTATTTACTATCTGGCACCTTTCAGAGAAATTTGCTGACTTCTATTTTAGATCTCAAAGGAAACTAATCTGACTGCTTTATTTTGTAAGTAGGAAAATGAGGCCATAAAAAAGTTATTTGCTTCAAGTCACATGTTTGTGAATTAAAATAATCTCACTTTATATCTGCTGCCATATCAAATCATCCAGAGACATATTACTAGGAAGGAAATTCTGGAAGAGCCATGAGGAGTTGTACTGAGATGACCTTTTATCAAATTCCAAGGAATGATATAAATAAATGATTACTGTTGTCAATGAGGTCAGTACTAAAATATTCCTGAGTAGAGTGAATAATGCAGTATGTTCCTACTTTAGGGTCTAGATGCAAGGACAGAGATGGAAATACGAGAAGCTGTTTCCTCAGTTCTAGTACTCTCTGGGGGCAGTGGAGTACACTGCATGGATGTGGCCATTATCCCTGAGTAAATACATACCTTGCTGTAGAGAGTCTTGTTCTTTTCAGCCAGAGTAAAGTCGGGAGTATCATAGGCATAGCAACCAATGCCTTTAAGCCAGGTCAAATCTTCTTTATATTTCACCTGGGAGAAGAACATCAAAGAGTTTTAAGAACCTACCTTCAAATAGCAGGTTAGGATCAACAAAAGTAGAACAAATAGAAGCTCTGACTGTGAGGTATATGGAATAATAAAGTACTGAAATAATTATTTAAGAGGCGTTTCCATTAATACTGATTTTTGCCCACTTTATGGTATATTGTAATGCATATGGGAATTTTCATTTTAATACCAATTAAAGCAATTCAAATGTAACAGGCATACTTTCCTAAAGAGTATATCATTAAGCTGGCAGCTGTATTTTCATATAAAGAACTAAAATTTCTTCCTAAATGAGCATTGTTATGTGTCTTAATTGCTTCATGAAGTAGTCTCTTCAGTAGATCAAAAATAGGTTATTGTTTAGATGAAATATATCACTTCCAGACATGTAATATGATGTAACACATTTAGAAGAAAAATTAGGCTGACAAATGTGAATACATTTTTCTGTCTCTCAAGTTGAAGCTCACTTATTCAGCAATGAGTGTTAGGACTTAAACATCCATACACAGGAGCTAAAAGTTAGTCAAGTTTAAATCAGTTGTTATACAGTTTTTGATTTCATAAGTCATGTGGGCATATGAATTTATGTGTAAAAACAGATTTCACAACTCACATCACTAACTGCATCAGTGACTGCCCGATGGTGGAAATGCTCAGGGCGATCAGGAATCGACCTCCAGATTCCCAGCTGGCTCATGTAGTTCTCCTTGTATTTTATCTATAAAACCACAAAGACAGTTTTAACGTCTTATCCAAAGTTAACGTAAAAAAATCTACTTGTTTTCAGAGAGTTTTAGGAAAGGGAGGATACTTTAAAAAATGATGGTGGGTTACTGAGTCCAACACAAGCAGAAGTAAGTAGGGACATACTTTGCTGATGTGGTCTGTGACTGTGCGATGGTAAACGATGTCTAGAGCATCCTTCACAGTGTGGTATTTCCCTTTGGTCTTTTGAAATGTTTCTTTATAGCGTAGCTGGAAAGAGAAAAAGCACATGGATTGTGAAAAATGACCACAGTATATAATTAAGCTCTTTTAACCTTGAATTCTCTTGTCTTATTTCTTATTTTTCTCTTGAATAAATTTGGGGGAGATCAAAAAGCTCTTTCACATCCTGGAAAAGGACTTTAGGAGAAAACTAATGAACCTTGCATAAAGTATGGAGTTTCCTTAAAAATAATGTATCAATATTGGCTTGTGACATATGTCCCATGGTAATGTAGGCTGTTAACAATAGGACCCTGGGTGTAGGCTATGTGGGAACTCTGTACTATACTATGGCTACGGCTTTTCTATAAATCTACAAGTACTTAAAAGTTTATTTAAATGTAAAATGAGCAAACCAAAAGCTCATTTGGGAGGAGAAGAGGAAAAAAAAGCATAACTTTGTTGAGCCCAAGACCTACTAATGTACATGGAAAAAGAAGAAAGATTTAGTTTTAACTCCTGTATTAAAATGTCTTCTCCATGGAGCCATCCTGAAATTTGATTTCATAATAATCTCTATCTTTGTGATATTTCAAGAGATATAGCTCTGACTTTAGCCTAGGAATATCACAGAAGAGTCATCTCATTTGCATGAAATGAATACTTCTCTCAGCACACCGTTTTCAACCTCAAACAAATCCTTTCTTTCTGGGTAGCTGAGCAAACACATATTGAAGGATTCCTTGGTTTTTCAGATGGGTAATCTCTTAAGATCATTTTGCTCTACTTGTGGGGATAGCCATGGTAGATAGGCTGAACTTAATATGAGATACCACCCTTGTTACACTGATGTAAAATGAGCTCCAGGGGCCAATTTCACTGTGTGGACATCTCTGAGAAGTGGTGATGCAGAGTAAGTTTAGTTCAAATTAATATTCAACAGTAACCTTGAAGTGATAAAGATGGGGATGTCACAAGAAGACAAAAAATACCCAAGCAAATTGATTTTGAGGTTAGCATATGATTTTCTTTGGTGGCTCAGACAGTGAAAATCTGCCCACAATTCGGGAGACCTAGGGTTGGATCCCTGGGTCAGGAAGATCCCTTGGAGAAGGGAAAGGCTACCCACTCCAGTATTCTTGCCTGGAGAATTCCCTGGACAGAGAAGACTGGCAGGCTATAGTCCATGGTGTCACAAAGAGTTGGACACAACTGAGTGACCAACACTTTCACAATTTTCTCAGCTTATATTTTAAGCAAACTGACATGGCCTCTTTCCAACTAGCAGACTCCTTTTAGCTGCAAATGAAAATTTATGACAAAATTATAGAACTGAGATATTGTTCCAATTTGCTGTACCTTTTCACATTGCAGTTTAGGGATCACTAACTAGCTAAGATTCCTTGAAATCCTAGAGTTATGTTGCTAAGTTGAGGGTGATGGGGTTGTTACCTGTTACCTGAACAGGTGCAATGAATTCACAGTTGGATTCTAGGACACAAAACTGGTAAGGACCAGCCATCTACCCGGGGTTGATTTATTTCATATCTTCATTAACAGAAAATCTCATTACCATTGAAAGGCACTCTTGTCCTTGATCATATGGCATGGGAGATTAAAATCTGTCCCTCCTAATTCTAACAAATGTATCATTCACATGAGTTAGCAATCAAGAGAGGAACATATATTTTCTGAATGTCAACTAAGAGACCAGTACTGTTTTAAAAATGTGTACCATTATCCTGAAATTTAGTCTAATTTAATTATCACAATTCTTATCCTCATTCCAAATACAAGAAAAGAGTCTCAGAAAAAATAGGTAAATTATATAGTCGTACACCAGGCAAATCACAGCATCTGGATTTTAAACTGTGTTTGGCTGGCTCCCAGGGCAGCATTTTATGGATAAGTAACAACTAGTCATTAAGTATCCCTAGGAAATGCTACCAAAGAATCAGAAGGGTCATATTTTTGCTCAGAAGAGTAACGAGAAAAGCCATAGGTTCTCAGGATCTCCCAGCATTATTCTTAGTGACTTTGCCAAATGGGTGTTGTTTGTGCCCATTTGGCTTTTGTGTTTTCATTTTTTTCCTGGTCTCATGCTTCTTAGGTACCACCACTTCGGCTGCCCCCTCACAGCAGAAGGAAGAAGGGACAGATGCATACATCACTGGCGTTCCAGTAAGCCCTCTTGGCTCTGATGAGGATTGGCGTGTCTGGAACCGGAGTGTACTTGTCCTTCATCTTTTCATATTGAATCTTGTACTTGTTCTAAGAAATGAAGATGGAAGAGAGAGAAATTTAAGCTCAGGAGTGTTCATCCTTCCCAATTCACAACCGTGTCACAGGTCCATCCTAGGGACACAATGGATAATACTCGTTAAGAGAAAAGCTCTGCCTTCTGTGTCTTGATACTGCTGAGCGCAACTTCTAGAAAGGAGCTCTCTGATCAGAGGCAGCAGGTAGAGGTTTGAATGAAGGATTTGTTTTCTTTGCCCGGTGCCTCAGTGCTGAATTCCCAACTTACCTCGCTGACCATGTCCTTCACGTGTCTGGCGTGCTTCAGGGCTGTGGTCTGGTTTCCAGCGTGATGATGGGGTCTTTCTTTGGTGGCGAGTTCAACATACAGATACTAAATTATAAGAATAGGGATCAGATGTTATAGAGATAAAACACCATACTTAGTATTCAGTCCTCTTTACTCATTTCTAACCCTAAAATGGAAGGGCAGTATCTACCTGTTTTTGCCCTTTTGTTTGTTACATATGTTTCTGTTTATTTCTTTCTCTGTCTCATGTTAAGAAACACAGGTACACACTCTAGTTATCTAACATTCTTATTGCTGAGTACAGTTTAAACATGTGATAAAATGCCAACAGAAGAATGAGAAGATCCTGATAGATTCCTCAACATATTTTCCCCCATTTTTGCCTGAATGCATGAAATGTGGTCTCATTTGTCTCTGGACAAAAGATAGGTTCTATGGAACAAATTTTTAAATTTTATTTTCAGCACCTGGAGTCCACGGACCACTCATCCAATAATTAAAATTGTATAGAACTTAGAAAAGATGGCATGGCATTACCTGCTCCTGTGAAACCTAACCCTAGTGACAACTGCCCCCAGAGAAAACAGCTTCTCGAAGTTAAAGGGCATGAGGCTTCATCAGGACCACCAAGTATGAGGGTCTGCTACTGACAGGAGTGGTCAGGAACACAGAACCACCCCTCTACACACACACACACACACACACACACACACACACACACACACACACACACTCCCCGCGGTGCCAGCCCGGGAGGTTTCTGAATCTTCATGTATGAATGTTACCTGACTCTGAAGCTTCTGCCCTCTCTTGGCTCTTGTGAGATCAGGTGTATCAGGAACTGAAGTGAAGATTGACTTCTGCTTCCTTCCTGCTGCTCTGTACACCAGCTGGACATAAAATAGTGATAACCATCATTCTGTTTCATTGACACGTCCTGTGCCCTGCAGATGCCTTTATTGATGACTTCAGAGACAAAGCAGGGGCTCTCCCACTGTGACAACCTCAATTTCTGTCCAATAAACCAATACTTTATTTACCCCCTCCTTTTCTTTTTCCCCTGTATCAAAATTAGAGACATTCTGCAGCCTGTTCAAGTGTCCAGCCTCCCGCTGTGTTCTTGGTCCCTTCTCACCCATGCCTTCTAGGACCCTGTTCCAGCAGTTACCCCCTGCCTCTCTAAACCTTCAGCCTTTCTGGTTTTCTAGCCCGTTCCCTTCTTCTACAAACAGACCCAAGTCCCTCTTTTCATCAAGTCTTTTCCAACTTCTGCCAAAGGCCTTATTTCTTTCTTTCACAACGAAGCAGACTATGTGTTTTTCTTTTCTCTTTTGATTAAATTCTCACGGGAATAGTTTACTGCCACCCAACCACTCCAAAGAAGTGAATTTCATTAAGACTACCGCAAACATTACAATTGCCAAATCCTAGAATGTTTCTCTGCAGCAACTGTAACTGCTCAGCAATTTCACTCCTGAACTCTGTTCTCTGCCTTCCATTCCCCTATTCTCCCCTAGGTGGCCTCCCATCTTTCTAGGCACTCCTCAGCTTCCTTCTATTGTTCTGCACTCCCCCAAAGTCAGCTATTAGCTGGAGTTAAGTGTTGGCTTAGCCCCTTTTACCCTATACATTCTGCTTGGATAACCTCATCTGTACCCAGGACCTCAACCATCAGTCTGAGATTGATGGCTTCCAAATTTTGTTAAATAGCTCCTTGATATCCCAGCCACACAGGCCAGAAACTTGGGGAGTCATTCTAGACCCTTTTCCCTTCATCTGCACATCAAAACAGTCATGAATCCTGGACTCCTAACTTTGTGACAGTTCTTAAATATGACCTCCTTCTCCTTTCTCACTGCCAATGCCCTAGTTCAGCCTCCTATACCACTTGTTACTATACATCCTTAAGAGCCTCTAAACCTCCTTCCCAAATCCTCTACTGGACACTTCACAGGGCTTACTCATCTTTAACAAGCCTGAGAAAAAGATTTTCTTAAAGTTCAGAACTAATTAGGTCTTAATGTTCAGACTATCCTGCTCAGAAGTAATTCTTCAGTGACTTCTCATCAAGTCCAAGATCATTAATATACCAACCACAAGTCTTCATAACCTGGCCTGTCTATCCTAGGTCTCCACTCTCGTTTCCCAAGTCTTCCATATTCCCCATGTGCTATCTGAAACAAGTCCCAGTTTCTAGAACTTATTATGGCCCATTTCATATACTTTCTACCTAGAATTTTCTTCCCTGTTTTATCCGCCTGAAGAACTCGTAGAGTCCATTCTGTCTTGATGATTCCTGTAGGATACGACTTATCCTATTGATGTCTGTTTCTTCTCAGAGATTATGAGCCCATGGAATGCAGAAGCTCAGTTTATCATTCTTGTATCACCTTGTATTTATTTGTTTATTTAGCCTTTTTCTGGAACCAGATTTTATTTATTTTTAATATACATTTATTTATTTTAATTGGAGGCTAATTACTTTACAACATTGTATTGGTTTTGCCATACATTGACACGAATCCTCCACAGGTGTACATGTGTTCTCCATCCTGAACCCCCCTCCCACTTCCCTCCCTATCCCATCCCTCTGGATCATCCCAGTATCACCTTGTATTTAGATAAAAGATCTGAAAAATAATAGCCCACTAGTAAATATTGAGGCTATTTAGTATTATTTAATATAATAAGGCAAACCAGAAAGTCTAAATGGAGAATAAATCCTAATTTATTCTAATCGTGGATAAAAATGCTGGTTGAACAGATAAAATGTAGGAAATAAATAATATATATACACATATGTATGTTCATATCCATTTCCTTACATCTAAATTATATATAAGTACAAGTTGAAACAAAATTTAGCTCATTTGCTTGGGGCTGTTTTTGGTGTTACTACTGAAAGAAAGGAGATAAACAAAATAGAAATTTACTCTTTCTCCGGGGCTAAATTTTTGAATAAATCAAATCCACAAAATCATGGAATTTTATGGCGAACAGAAAGCCCAAATCATCATCTAGTCTAATTCTCTAGCTCAGGAAATCGGGGTGTAAAGTGAATTAGATAAGGTCACATGACACAATGGAAGTAAGTGTGGAGCTAAGACTCACCTCCATGCCATTCCTATAATTCTCTTTGAAGTATATTTTCCCTATACTTAGGTATGCATTGTTTGGTATGCATTGTTTATGCTCCTTTGGACAACATCTCTGCTTCCCAGTACTACAAATAAATACGTGTCAAAAAGTTGCACAATTTAAAGACAACTCCAAAATCAATAAGTTGAACTTTGGGTCATCAACTTTTTACTAAGCCAGTGTTTTCAAAACTTTCCTGATCTTTAAAAGCCCCATAGTCCTTGGGGAGGAAGGAGAGGGTGAGATGAATGGAGAGAGTAGCATGGAAACATATACGTTACCATATGTAAAACATATAGCCAGTGGAAATTTGCTGTATGACACAGGGAACTCAAACCAGGGCTCTGTAACAACCTAGAGGGGTGGGATGGGGTGGGAGTTGGGAGGGAGGTTCAAGAGGGAAGGGACGTATGTACACCTGTGGCTAATTCATGTTGATGTATGGCAGAAACAAAACCAATATTGTAAAGCCATATCCTTCAATTAAAAAAGAACCCCCAAAGCCCTTATTAAGCACAATTTGCAGGCTCTACCCCAGACCTGAATCCAAGGTAGTAGCTTGAATTGGTATTTTCTCAAGCCAGGTCATTCTACAGTGAGACAAGTGTGAGAGAAATTGCACTACTAAAGAAAATGCCTATTTTTCTTCCTCAGTGTTGTTGCATAATATGCACAAAATCACACTAGGAATTGGGAAGAAGAGAAATTAAAGTTTTAGATAATTCTGAACCCAGACAGCTAAGAGAAGTAAAGGTATTTCAAAGATACCAATAAGCACTTTAAGTTTCCAAACAACTTAATTATTTGGTGGCTGGAGGAGAGACGTAATACTTTAAAGCAGTGGTTTCCAGTGCTGGCTGAATATTAGAACCATCTATGGAGCAGCTAAAAGCACACAGATATCCAGACAGAGAATCAGAGTCTAGCGTGGGGCTTGAGATTGGAGTGCACTCAAGGGCAGTTTTAAAACATTTCAGAGATGATTCTGATACTTAGCCAGAGTGGAGAGGTCCCTTTATAGAGGGGGAAAGCCCCACCTGCATTCCTATCTGAGGGCTGCACTGGTTAAAACAACAGAGGGAAGCACTCAGGAAAGCAAACGTGCCCAGGGCAGCGTTTGTGACAGCTGAAGGGTGACTCATCCTCCACCCTGGCTCACTCCGCATATAGGAGGCTGCAACTCCTCTCCCCCAAAGACAATGCATGGTTTTCCAGGGCTCCTCTAAGTCTAAGAACATCAGTCATTCCTAATCAGCACACATCAGAGTTACTGAGAAAGGAGAGCTAATGAAGTGACCTGACAGCTGGATGGAGTCTGATGAATAAGGCCGCAAGACAAACTGGGTTGAATGAGAACGGCCCACTGACCACTGATCATTTACGTTTGTGGAATGTCCTTACCTCTAGGGAGCACCTTTTAGTCCCTGGCAAACAAGGACATCTGTTATGACCAAAGCATTATAGGATACACATGGAAATAAGATGGCGGGGTGGGGGGGGCAATCTTCAACGGACCAACATAGGTGAAAGGGTCACATCTGTGCACAGCTAACTGCAATCAATCAGGAGCCTTAGTGCAAGTCGGGGCAGATGAAAATGAAACGGAGCCTTTTGGAGCTTGAGAGGGCAGCGGAGCAGAGAGCCATTGATAGCACTGCCATGATTAGAGTCCTGACAGCAGGGATTAATGACAGAGAAAGTTTAGAAATAAATTCAGTTTGGAGGCTACAACAATGGTGTAAGACAGGACTCTCTAATCTACAAATTCGTGCAAATGTTCAGCTATAGGTAGGGCAAGTATCAACAGCCTCATCTTATTAAAAAGGGACAAAATAAGTAAACTGAGGCAAAGTGAGGTCAACCAACTTGTTTACACAGGGCGGCTACACTCTGTAATTAAAGGCAGAAGGAGATTTGCGCCTAGTACCATTACCTGAAAACAGATCGCTAGAGGAACGAGGCCCGTATGGTGACAGATGTACTCACCTCGCTCAGATGTGTCTTCAGCTCCTGCACTTTTCTGTATTCCGGAGTGTCGAGCACCACCTTGTACTTGTCTCGCATCTTCCTTGCCTTATCGGTGTACAGGTAGTGAGACTTCAGAAGGCAACAAAGGGAATGCGAGTTGATTAATCACTTGAGGATTGCATGTCGTGGTCACGCATCATCTTTCAAATGGTGGGCACATGCAAGCTGTGCTGACCCTTTCTATCCTGGGTGTCTTCCCAGGCAGGACCAAGAACAGTTCATCATTTTACTAAGTTCACTACCTTTTACAGGAGGCATACATCATCTTAAGTGAGTCATGATTGCTCAGTGGGTTGAGGGCAAATGTCCCTTAACAGAAGCTATAGACAAAGATTCTTGCTGCCCAGACTGTGAAGCTGTGTGGGCAGAGCTGTGGGCTGGGGCGGGGTGGGGGGGGCACTCACCCAGAGCTTCCTCAGGTGCCGGGAGCGGACCATGTCTGGAGTGTCGTACAGGAAGCAGCCCATTCCCCTCAGGATCTGCAAGTCCTCTTTGTATTTAATCTGTGTCACAAACATAGAAATATAGCTGGTTGTGAGCAAATTCAAAACAAGAGCAATTAAGACAGAGTAGTGATACTTTTATACTGAAGGACCTTCATTTTGGTTCAGCACATCCACCCCATCCTCTGAGTTTGCCTGAACTCAAGTAAATCACAGGGTTTTAAAATTTAAATTGTTAACCCTGACCTGAAAAGAGGACATGGCTATTATTTTATTATTATATGGATGAAAAATACCATAGATTAAATGGAGTGGTCTTTTATGAGAAGGAAACATTCGAGGAGAAAAAAAAAATGACAATAGGAAGTGGTGAAAGGGGGTGGGAGTAGTGGTAAGCAAGAGAAAGATACTAAATGTGACTAGGACAGAGGCCACTTGGAATGAGGTGCTAGTAATGATTTGGTTTTGGATGTAGAACGGTGGTCAGCGATTCTTGTATCTCCCAAGTGGTCCTCTTACTACTTGGAGAAGTGTGGGGTCCTGCTTCCACACAATTTTACCTCCAAGTTGTATACTCAGTTGACAAGTACTCAATGCAAAAGGCTGCTCAACGACTGGTTGGCTTCCATGTGGAGAGAGCAAGCCTGCTTCTTATTAAGAGTCCCCCAGAAAGGCCCTTATGAGATACTTACATCGCTGGTGATGTCGCCCACGTAGCGGCAGTGAAGCACCTGAGGTGTGTACGGCAGCGAGATCATGTGGCCTCGCATCTTGAAGAAGTCTGATTTGTAAATCAACTACAGGGGGAAAATGCCCATAAACATATAAATTAGAGACCAGTGGTTGACCTTCGTCCTTGGGTTCCATGGCCTCCCCTCTCTCCTAAGAAAATACCCACCTCGCTGACAGCCTCTTGAGTCTTCTTGACTTGGCGGATTTCAGGCGTGTCGGGAGTGGTGTGGATCTTGTCTTTCAGTTTGTGGTATAGTTGTCGATACAGTCTCTGCATTGGGGAGAAAACCATTCCAGGTGTTTAGTGTAGGATGATGAGAGCATCTATACATTAATCAAATATTTCACATATTTAAACAGCCATGAAAGGCAAGATTAAGGTACAGAAAGTGGTTGAAATTAGAAAAACATAGAAAATGATATTTATTTTACTTGGGTGAAAAATTTGAAGCACAGGCTTCCACTTTCTATCAGATGGCTGGAAAGTAGGGTTAGATATTCAAACCAATAGTTCACATAGAAAACTATTCAGGCTCATGAATCAGACTAATATGCAATCTTATTAAAGATTTTTAATACAAATGTCAAAGGAAGGAATTATTTACATCATAATATATGGATGGGTGGGTCTCAACAAAGGTATTACTAAATATATAAAAATATTGCCATAGGATACCAGTATCAAAATGATGAAAGGATCCCCTTATTCCTTGCAGATAAATTAAAGTTTGTAGTTGAAATACAACTAATTCTTAATGCATTGCAAACAAAGCCATGGTCTTTGAAATTTCTCACAGAATTAATAGTCACAGTACCTCGCTGGTAACGTTGTTGACCCTCCGGACGTTGACAAATGGGACATCATTGGGTCCAAGTGTGTACCCATATGCCTTCATGTGTTCATAAACTTCTTTGTACTTAAACTGCAAAAGCAAAGTGAGAATGAGATCTCTGATGGATGAACAAAGAGTAAGCATCACATTTGTCAAACGGAAGAGCGTTGTCACTTTCATTTGAAAACTACTCTCTAAGCATTAAGTATGGGAAAAAAATCATTGACAAAATTTCTCTAATAATCTAAGTCTTGAAAATTATTTTGTTGGCTAATAAAGCCAGATCCAGAAAGGAATACAATTCATGGTTGCCTAGATTAAATCTGTTTGTAAGTCGGTAGGCAAAACACAACAAAAAAACCTGTATTTTTAGTCCCAATATGGCTACGAAATTAAGAATATGCAAAGCAGAAATGAGAGACTGATTTTAAGACTGATGGATGAACAACTTCATAAACTGTTTAAAACAATGGTGTTAGATAATTAAATCTGTGACTTTGCTTTGGAAACCACATTACTGGGCCACTGGCTGCGGGACTTCACTGGTCAGTAGGTTCAATTTCCAGGGCTCTGGAGGGCAATATGGGAGGAAGATCTCATTTTTGAGCTGATGGCTGGTTTGTGGGTATGACCTGAAGGCCAGAGTCACCAGGATAGACAATGCCTCTCCAGGTCTGCTCATTACATCCTAGCCTGACACTAGTGGAAAAAGTTGCTATTAGAGGTAATGCCTGGGAAAGCTGCAGGTAATGAGAACCTAAGTACCCTCCGAGCTTTCTAGGAAATGGGCACAGAAGGTCAGCCATGAGGCAAGTATCAGAGTCTTTCTTTTCAAAGGAACACACGGTGAAGTGGTATTTTTTTATAAGATATTGCAGAAGGCAGACTATACTATCGACACACAGCAGTAGCGCACATATGAAGGAGCATTTCCAGTAGGTGATTTGAGATAGTTCAGGATGTTTCTGTGTTAAGGCCAACAGAATTAGAAGCATTCTGGCAGCCATGATCCCTGAGCCAAGGTAACTGAGTCATGCAGATAGAACCCCATGAAAGTCGTTTACTAGCCCATCATGCTAACCAGGCACTGCTAAACTGCAGAAGCAACACGCCTGGAAAATATACCATCTCCCCTTCCCTGCTACCATCATTTTTTCAAAAAACTATTTTAATTCCATCTTTTTTTTGGCCTCACTGCATGACATGAAAGATCCTAGTTTCCCAACCAGGGAATAAATCCGTGTCCCTCTCAGTGAAAGTGACCAGTCCTAACCATTGAACCGCCAGGGAATTTCCTCCCATCATTGTATCATGCTGAAACCTCAGGGTGTGATTAAGGGGATGAAAATAGGCTATTAATAAATATTAGTATCCTCCTTCCTACTTTAAGCCCCATCTCAACGAGGAGAAGACCACTCACATAGCTGCTCATGTATCGGGTGTCCTTGGTGTGTTTGAAGTGAGGGGTGTCTACTGGAAGCCTGTATCCAGTGGGCAGGGCATTCAGGCCAGCTTTTCGGTACAGATTCTGCCAGGATGAAGAAGAGCAAGTTAAATGACAACTATATCAAATGATGGATCTAAGTTAAACAAATCATTTCCAGCTTGTGTTAGGTTTTCAATCTACGTACACTCACTGAATTGATTTCAGGAAGGAATTAAGTAAATTCTAAGAGTCAAGCAATGAATTAAATTCAGTTCAGTTGCTCAGTCCTGTCTGACTCTTTGCAACCCCATGAACCTCCGCATGCCAGGCCTCCCTGTCCATCACCAACTCCCGGAGTTCACCCAAACCCATGTCCATTGAGTCAGTGATGCCATCCAACCATCTCATCCTCTGTCGTCCCCTTCTTCTGCCCTCAATCTTTCCCAGCATCAGGGTCTTTTCCAATGAGTCAGCTCTTCGCATCAGGTGGCCAAAGTATTGGAGTTTCAGCTTCAACATCAGTGCTTCCAATGAACACCCAGGACTGATCTCCTTCAGGATGGACTGATTGAATCTCCTTGCAGTCCAAGGGACTCTCAAGAGTCTTCTCCAACACCACAGTTCAAAAGCATCAATTCTTTGGCACTCAGCTTTCTTTATAGTCCAACTCTCATATCTATACATATTAAACTACTCAACATATATATTTTTTAAAAGAGCAATAAGTGAAGAGGCTTAAAGAAAATACCTCTGTTTCTAAACATATGCCTGGTTCACAGAATAGCATCCAGCAATCATGTGGGAAAAGTAAACAGGCAGCCAGTGCCAGCTCTGTGGTTAACCCTATGGTTAGCTGATGTTCCAGCCATCACCAATCCTGAGATTGTAGTAATTATAAGACACATCTTTGGGAGCCCTCAGAGCCCCATAAACACAATGTCTGAATGTTAGGCTGTTGGGTTGGGAGGCTCATATTCCATGCAGGAGGAGGAAAGGAGTTTCTATCTGTGATTTGAAATAGTCTCTCTCTCAGAGGAGGTATAGGAAATAAGACTAGTACTTAAAATATTAAAAACCAAATTAGTTTTAACATTCAATGCAGGAGAGAGGCATTAACCATGAGACCAATGTAACACTGAGAAAGTGAAAGTGTTATTCACTAAGCTTCGTCCAACTCTTTCGCCACTCCATGGACTGTAGTCCGCCGGGCTCCTCTGTTCATGGGATTCTCCAGGCAAGAATACTGGAGTGGGTTGCCATTCCCTTCTCCAGGGGATCTTCCTGACTACCAGATGAGCAGAATCTAGCTTCTTTCTCTTCTGAATCCTAACAGTAACCTTTAGCTTTATTTCGTATTGTACACAGTCTTTGATGACTATATGCCTTGTCTTTGTCCTCTTGTCTTGGACTGTAAGCTTTTTGAGAGCAGAGATGGTTGATTGATTGTCTTCTATGTATGCACGGTTCCAAAAATGCCCACTGCTTGCTCTCAGCCAAGGGGGCAGACAGGTGATACACTGTTTTTCTGTTTTGTTTTGTTTAGCTCATGTGACTGGAACAGTCTTTATGATTTACAAGGTCCGGCTGAGGATGCCCAGGAGAGGCCACTTCTACAGAGGCCTGGCCCTCATCGTGGGTTTCTGCCGGGCAGTCTGCCCAGCTCTCACTGCTCACCTCACTCTGGAGCTTGTATGCATGAAGGGCCCGATCCAGATCCACGGTTTTTGTGGTCGGCGCCACTCTGCCTCTGATGCTGTGCACGTAGTCATAGTGGTAGACAGCCTGGATGCAGAGAGCAGCAGAGTGAGGGACTGCACTGTGGCCGCAGGGGTAAAAGAAGCTAAGTAAATGCAAATCCAAGTCTCTTAATATAAAGATGGCAGCTTGCTCCCTTTGCCTCAGAACTCTATCTCGAATACTGGGCCTTATCCAATGGAATAGGGCCAGTGTGTGGATCCCACACTGAGAAATCAATGGAAGAGTCAGCTCAGGCATATGAAGAGGAAGAGCGGGTGATTTACCATGAGTTCCACAATAAAAGGTTTTCACATTCTGACTTACTGGTGGGATTTAATATTTGCTTATTAACCTGTGGGGTTAGTAAAAAGGGGGCAGCCTGCTCTGTACCACTGTGCTATTACACAGGTGCATTCCATCCACTTTCCCGCTGTCCACATAAGGATGCTGAGGCTCAGGGGATTAAGTGCCTCTCTCAAGTCTATCGGATTACATGTGCTGGAGGCCTCATCAGTAACTGCAGAGACCCTCTTCTCTCCATCTTATCATACATGCACTTGTGCTAAGTCGTGTCCAACTCTTTGCAATGCTATGGACTGTTCATGGGATTCTCCAGGCAAGAATACTGGAGTGGGTTGCCATGCCCGCCTCCAGGGCATCTTCCCTTATCACAGTGAGCACTAAATGAATTAGAAAGCTGAGGCCATGAGGCATAAACCATTGCTCATGACACAAGGGTACAAAAAGCAACCTGGGAAGCTCTAAAACACCAAGGATTTTATAAACTGGGATTACTTACAATGCCACCCAGGAAACTAATAGAAACATCAGGTTTTAGGAAATCAGAGAAGAATCTTCAGTACTTTCTAAGGCACCAACACTGGTCTCCCATTGAGAAGCGGCCTGGCCTGCCCTGTCTTTGGCTCTTCCCACTTCCGCTAGCGCGGTGGCCTGTTTCACTCTCCCTGAAGTAACTTCTTCACTGGGCACTTACATCACTTAGCTGTTTCCCACTTTTGACAGCCTGAACGTAGACAGGAGTGTCAGTAACCAACTTGTAATTGTTCCTTGTTTTCAGCACGTGAGCTTTGTACTTGATCTGTCAAAGGGAAGAAAGAAAATAAGCCTGTGTTAGACCATTCATTATATTTGAAATTGTTGGTTTTCACATAAAGCTTGGCTGCGTTTAGCTTATGGCATGCACATACATTAGCCCTGAATTTTATAACAATTAGCATAATTAATGCTTATAGTCACATGGATCGTCTAGAGTCTTATAGGAGGCTTGACAACTGCCTTCCTAGGAATATTTAAGCTTTCTTACTAAAATCTTGATTATAGTATTACCTTGCCTAGCAAATCCTCTCCTTACAAATAGATCCTGTCTATAGCATCACAGACTCCTAATAAATGAGATCTTTCTAACAATAGGAATTATGTGCTCATTAATATATCCAAAATCGTTCAGAAGGTGGCGAGAAGAACCAGGGGTCCCTTCTGCACCAGGGGACAATGGGACAGCTCATCTGCATTGTCTGCACTCCTGAGAAATGGCCGCTGTGCTCTTGAGCATCTTCCTCCAGCTTGGCCATCCTCAGCACCACTTCAGACACAGTTGGGTGTGACACTGTCTGTATTTGACGTCCTCTCCCCTTGACTCTAGACCACACAGGGGAGGAAGCATACTTAAAAGAACCAAAAACCAAAAAACAAGGTAAACTCACATCATTGCGTAGATCGTAAGCATGCTTGGCATGGAGAATCTCAGGAGTGTCCCAGACGTAGCAACCAATGCCTTTCAGCCAGGTGAGGTCATCCTTGTACACAATCTGGGGGTTGCAACAGATGGAGGGGGTTGGAACAAGAAAACTTGACTGTAACTTTAACTCAAAAGACACAGACATGCTCTAGACCCAGGATGACTTTGCGGAATGAAAAGCAAAACATTTTGCCCTGAGGCCATGGGTGCTGTGCAGACTTCAGCATGCAGAGCCCTGCTTCTAGGGACAGCACGAATTCCCGGTAGACCACTGTGTGTACAGGAAAGTGATTCTGGAAGAGGGCTGAGCTAAAGAACCAAGTGAGTCAGTCTCTCTTGGGGGTGGGGCGTGTGTGGAGCTGGGGAGGAGGACCTTCATAAGCAGTGGACTTACGTCACTGATCTGGTCTGTGACCTTCCTGACGTGACTGTTGACTTGCAAGTCGGGGTGGCAAATCCACTCGTGGAGGTGAAGGCGGTAGTCGATCTCACTGACTTTCTTCTGAGAATCTTTAGCCGTAACCATCTCCACCATGTCAGGCACTATGTGGATTTTCATCTTGTTCTTCTCATAAACAGATCTGTACAGGCGCTGTGGAGATAACGTAACCAGTTACACAGGGACCTATGCAAGGATCATGGCAACACATGCCTTTCTTAGACCCCACAGAGGTCAGGAGCACCACTTAGAGCAATCGGTTGGGGGCAGGATGGGGACTGGATGTTTCTGACACTTCCAAAGGGGCGGGGAAAGGCAGTATGGGCTGACACAGCTCTCAGCTTCTTCACATGTGCTCAGTCAGTGCCATGTACATTGCTGAAGAGAACGATGTTCTGACTTATAGTTGGTGGTTCCGTACTTGGCTTTTGAAACCAGCCTTTAGGATCACTTACGTCGATGTTAAACTTGCCAACTCGGAGGCACCGTGCTGTGTTCGGATCATCTTCAACACTTCTGGGTAAAGTGTAAAGAGCTTTGAACTTCTCATATTCTTCACGGTATTTGATCTATAGAGAGAAAATACAAAGGAAGTAAAACAGTTTTGAAGAGCGCTGGATCTATATTGTTAAAAGAACATGAGACTTAATTAATAAGAACCCAACTCTGAAGACGGGCCACCTTGGGGTCAGCACTTTTCTGAGCTTGTTTCCCTGTCTGTGCCCAGAGGTAGAAGAAGCATGGTACCTGCCATAGGATTACCTGAAGATTAGGTCAGACTACGTGTAAACATCCTTTAGGTATCATTTTAAAAACTCCCATACTGATACAAGTATTTCTGCTGTTACTATAACTAATTTTAAAGATGATGTAATTTAAAAATGATCTCTTTTGTGATATTGGCTTTGTTTTTCTTAACTATAGTAAAAGATGAAAAATGTGCTCAGGAATTTCTTTGTTTTTAATAACTGACAAGTCTGGTGCTTAATAGACTCAATCCTTGAATTTCAGTTTCTATCAGGTTTTCCAAAAATACAGTTCAACTAAAGTCTATGGGAAAACCAACGTCTAGTTCTTAAGCCATATTGCCTGTTAATGAATGTTTCTTTATTTTATGAACTAGGAGGAAAGGCTTTTACAGAGGCTGGGATTCTCTCTTCTGGCATATTATAAAATAACAATCCTCTTACAACTCAGAGGCCCACATCTCAATTAAGAGAAAAAAAGGAAAGATGGGAGTATTTATGCAGAATTTCAGGAAAGCTCTTCACTGATGGAAATCAAGGAAATTTCCCATCAGAATTTTCCAGAACATTAGTTCACATGCTCCTTATATGTAAGCTATTCCTCAGTTATAAAGAAAATAGTATTTGAAGGTATTAAAAAAAAAAACTAAAGTTGAAATTCTTCTTTTAAAAATTAATTTCTCTTTGTTTGATTTCAAGAACAATTTGCCTGGAGAATCTTAACATCTGTAAGTTTTTTTCCTGACTAAAGGAAAAAGCCTTTGCTGAGCTTTCTGAAAACTATCTACAAAAAATTCTCAAATGAAAAGCTTGATCCTTTGGGCTAGTCTGTTTGCAATCTTCCAAATTAAGTTGTTCTGGGAAAAATCATATAGATTTAATTTTTCCCTCTGGGTAAAAATTAATTCCGTATGTTGTCTAACAAAGTCTTTTTCTAAACTGTGCATTTCCAGGCCCATTAGATGGTAGTGAAACCAACTTCCTGGGTCTCTAGCATTTATATGAAGATTAAGAGAAGAGAACTGAAAGATCAGGATGCACTGTCTATGGTGTAGCAATAAGCACTCTTCTGTAAAATACTTATGTCAGAAGGAATTCTCAAAAACTTCAGGTGTGTATTTATGTGCTGATCTGCAGTACAAAATAGATTTCTCAGTGTGGGAAAAAAGATCTGAGAAATATTGGTCTGAAGTGTTACAGAAAATGTTCAAAATTAAGAGCTAATTGCAATGAAATTTATAGGGAGTTTTATAATAAAAGGTTTTACTTAAGAACATATTAGGCATAAAGGGTTAAAAGTGCTAAGACCTTATACTATATTCAAACAGCTCAGGTTATTTAGGATTTTTTGAAAATTATGTCTATATCTACGAAAAGTTTTGTTTTTAAAAAACAGTTTCAAAAGATTTTTAAATTTTTATATTTCATAGATATAAAGTTAACAATTTACTCTTAAATCATATATTTGGGGCTGATGAAATAACTGGTCATCACATTCACTGGTATATTTTTCTACCAAAGGTCACATAATTCTATTAAAAAAAAAAAGTGCATTTTATATGGTGTATTATGTCCTCTTTTCCATTTCTGGCTAAAATATCCATATCCACCCATGTCATTTGCACACAGGAGGCCTAAAAGGTCACATTGGTGTCCTTCATGTGTGTGTGTGTGTGACTGTCTCTGGACTTCAGGGCCCTTGAGAAGAGGAACAAATGCACAGACTTTGTGATGACCGAGCGCCCGGAAATTTTTGCTGGTGTGCCCCTTTGAAAGTGCCGAGGGTCCTTCTGGGCAGCACAGGAACCAACCAGAAACATTCTGGGAGAGGAGAGCAGGGAAGGGCAAGGAATGGTGGGAAGGGTAATTGACTTACATGGCTGGCCATGTACTTCTGGTTCTTGGCATGTGTCAGGGACATGGTGTTAGGAGGTAGGATGTAGCTGGTGGCTTTCACTTTATCCCAGGCCTCCTTGTACAGGTTCTGTGGGGGTTAAAAATCTTGTGAACACAAAATAATGCAATCTGGATAACTTCCAGAGGCAAATTTTCCCTGTTTCTGTCCTTCTCAGACATTCCCTAACAACCCCAAATCTCACTCTGTGGGAGCCAAGTGCTCCCAAGTAAATAACTGCTTTACTGCCTTGTTCATAATCTCAGAGTCCATTATTTTGTTCTTTCCCATAGCACTTATCACAGTTTGACATTTATCAGAGATTTTGATAACATATTCATTCCTTCATAGGTCTAGGATTCCTAGAGGATGAAAACCACTAATATTAAATAGATATATAGTAGGAGATAAAATGGAGAAGGCAATGGCACCCCATTCCAGTACTCTTGCCTGGAAAATCCCATGGATGGAGGAGCCTGGTGGGCTGCAGTCCATGGGGTCACTAAGAGTCGGACACAACTGACAGACTTCACTTTCACTTTTCACTTTCATGCATTGGAGAAGGAAATGGCAACCCACTCCAGTGTTCTTGCCTGGAGAATCCCAGGGACGGGGGAGCCTGGTGGGATGCCATCTATGGGGTCATGCAGAGTCAGACACGACTGAAGCAACTTAGCAGCAGCGGCAGAAGATAAAATGTTTCCATTTCTAGGTATTTATTTACTCAGGAGAAATAAAAAGCTATGAACACACAAAGCAAAAGTGAAAGTCGCTCAGTTGTGTCCCACTCTTTGGGATCCCATGGACTATACAGTCCATGGAATTCTCCAGGCCAGAATACTGGAGTGGGTAGCCTTTCCCTTCTCCCAGGGGAATCTTCCCAACCCAGGGATCGAACCCAGGTCTCCCGCATTGGAGGTGGATTCTTTACCAACTGAGCCACAAGGGAAGCCCATGAACACACAAAACCTATATGCAAATATATACAGCATCTTTACATAATTGTAAAAAACTGGATACAACTCAGATGTGCCTTTAGCTGTGACTGGAAAAACAAACAAACTATGGTTTAGAATTTTGTTTTGCTATAAAAAGGATAAAATACTGATTTAGGCAGCTATGTATGGATGTGAGAGTTGGACTGTGAAGAAAGCTGAGCACTGAAGAATTGATGCTTTTGAACTGTGGTGTTGGAGAAGACTCTTGAGAGTCCCTTGGACTGCAAGGAGATCCAACCAGTCCATTCTAAAGGAGATCAGCCCTGGGATTTCTTTGGAAGGAATGATGCTAAAGCTGAAACTCTAGTACTTTGGCCACCTCATGCGAAGAGTTGACTCATTGGAAAAGACTGTGATGCTGGGAGGGATTGGGGGCAGGAGGAGAAGGGGACGACAGAGGATGAGGTGGCTGGATGGCATCACTGACTCGATGGACGTGAGTCTGAGTGAACTCCAGGAGTTGGTGATGGACAGGGAGGCCTGGCGTGCTGCAATTCATGGGGTCGCAAAGAATCGGACACGACTGAGCGACTGAACTGAACTGAACTGTCCTAACACATAAATGCATTTTGCTAAGAGAAAGAAGCCAGAGCTAATGACTACACACCATGTAATCACATTTAAGTGACATTCTGGAAAAAGTAAAACAATAGGGACAGGAGAAAAGCTCTGTGGATGTCAGGGAAGAGGAGTGGGGCAGAAAGGGTTAATTTGGAGGTGATAGAGAATTTTTCTGTATCTTGACTATAATGGTGAATACATGATTTTATGTATTTGTCAAAAGTATAGTACTATGTACCACAAAGAGTAAAATTTACTGTATGCAAATTAAAACAAACAACCAAGAATCAGGATGGAGAAGGGAACTAAAATAGAATACAAACTGTAGCAAATAAATCTAACTGTATTACAAATGTATAACAAAGCTACAGTGAAGGAAGTGGTGAAGAAAACAACTGACTTAGTTTATAAAATGGTATATCTCGACTGGATACTCTAAGGCTATAGGCAAAAATAACTGTACACAAAACACCTTACTCCAGTTAGTAAATTTGTTTCTCACAGGGGTGTGTGTTAGAAATTCTGGAAATATTTTATTTATTTTTTTTTTTATTTTATTTTATTTTTAAACTTTACATAATTGTATTAGTTTTGCCAAATATCAAAATGAATTCGCCACAGGTATACATGTGTTCCCCATCCTGAACCCTCCTCCCTCCCCATTCCATCCCTCTGGGTCGTCCCAGTGCACCAGCCCCAAGCATCCAGTATCGTGCATCAAACCATACAAGGGTGGCACAAATAAGTAGATATATCATAGATAATGAAAGTCAATGTTTTCATTGGAAAGGAAATAGAAAGTTACAAGTTGGAAAAGTAAGTTACAAAAAAGGAAAAGGTGAATGAACCCTGTATTGTATTAGACAACAATAGTTCCCAATAGCAAAGTTGAAACCATTCAAGCCTCAAAATAAAAAACAATAATATTAGATTCTATCCCATAGAATAAAATAAATATCCATGAGCCTATACTGATACAAATAAATGGAGAAACTGACAGTGGAGAAGGGACAGCTGTTCCTTACAGAAGAATTCCAGTTGATAAATGTAGAGGGGATAAGGGAAAGAGAAAACAACCAGTAGGGAACTGTAACAATTCTTGCAGGTAAGATCCATCAATGGATGTTAAAATATATGAGATAAAGTGTGAGGAGAAACAGGATAATTGCATAGTCCCAAAGAATCTCCTCCAAGATATTTATTAATAACAAAGGTACAAAAGAAAGTCTACAGTGGAGAATCTCAGCAGATAGCAACTTAAAATAAGTGATCAAGGTCATTCCCAGCTACTGATACCATGCACCACTGGCTATGATGTGTTGAGAAGGGCACATCACATCTGTGCTATTCTTGCCAAAAAAGGAATACCTTAAACCTAATCATGAGCAAACTTAAGATCAACTCAAGCTTCAAAACATTCTACACAATAACTGGCCAGAATTCTTCAAAAGGGTCAAGATCAGAAAAAGACAAGGAAGAATTAAGAAATTCTCAGATACAAAGAGACTAAGGAGTCATGACAACCAAGTGCAGCATGGGATCCTAGACTGGCCTCTGGGACAGAAAAGCACTTTAGTGGAAATACTGTTGAAGTCTGGATAAAGTCTATAACATTATTACAATGCTAATTTATTATATATATATATTTTTTGGTGATTGTTCTATGGAGAAAAGTATATGGGAATTCTCTTTACTACTTTTGCAATTTTTCTGTAAATCTAAAATTATTTCAAAATGAAGTTTAAAAACTGTTTGATTAATTAACCAATTCACAGGAGGAAAAAAAAGAGTGCCTCTGTTGATCTATAAGTCACTGGCCAAAGGAAAAGCTAGGGAAAAACAAGTTCAGGGTCAATAAAGAATAGCTCCAACAGTACCTGTTTGCACTAGGGAACGAGTTAGTGAATTTGTATCAACTGCATGACATAGAACAATACTCAAATTGGGGCTTATTTACTTGTACCTATTAGGATTTATCGGAGAAGGCAATGGCAACCCACTCCAGTACTCTTGCCTGGAAACTCCCATGGATGGAGGAGCCTGGTAGGCTGCAGTCCATGGGGTCACAAAGAGTTGGACACAACTGAGTGACTTCACTTTCACTTTTCACTTTCATGCATTGGAGAAGGAAATGGCAACCCACTCCAGTGTTCTTGCCTGGAGAATCCCAGGGACGGGGTGGCCTGCCGTCTCTGGGGTCGCACAGAGTTGGACATGACTGAAGCGACTTAGCAGCAGCAGCAGCATTAGGATTTATAAGATAAAGTAGGAACTTAAAGTTCCAGGAAAAAGATTAGAAAGACCTTTGGGGGTAAGGTTGCTTGTTCCTTTTAATCTCTTATTGTCTCTAAAGGTGGAAAGGGTAACTCAAATACAGAGAAAAGAAAAATCAACTCACACTGCTAAACAGATCCTTCAGATTCTTGGTTCTGTCATAATCCACTGTTTCTAGAACTGTTGTGTATTTGTCTTTGATCTGATGATAATTCTCTTTATATTTCACCTACAGACAAAGAAGACAGGTTATTCTTTTCTATTATTTGACAACATGTAAGACAATAACAGCTTGTCCTGGGAGAGTTGTACATGGAAGACACACCTCACTGGCATTAATGCCACTTTGAAGAGCAGTCACGTAAAGTGGTGTGTCTGTGACCAGGTTATAATTCTTTAGATTTTCTTTACCTGCTGCTGTGTATAGTATCTGTGAAGAAAAAGAAAAGTTACTGAAAATGGTAAAATGCAGGTCTGCCGTTTGTGCCAACTTAGATGTACATTTCTGGGTTTCTGCTTTAATCTTAACAAAAAGGATAGGTTGGACAGTCCTGCAGACTTTGCCCAGCTGTCAAAACTAACAGTTTCTCTTGACCAAAAGTGGAGTCTGGATCTTTGCCAGGTCCCTCCTTCATCATGTTGTCTTTTCCTGCTTATACTCTGTCCCTGACAACAGCCCCTCAATTTCAACATCCATCAGATAGCTGCCCTCCCCGAGATGAATTTTTGCTGTGAAGTTTTCCAAGTAACTACTTTTTACTTCAAAAGTTAAATACTTATGGTCAAAGTATGCATTTGGTTTCTACTCCCTACCAGTTAACCTGATCAACTAAGGTATACATGCTTGAGGGTAGTTCACTGTGAAATAGCTCCCAGATAACAGTCTGCTATAGACGTCTATAGCCTTAAACCACGGGGGACACTCAAACTGAGGAAGGCCAGTGCAAGAGCCGGCCACCAGAAGAGGTTTTATTGGGCAGGGGTGTTTGGTTCCCTTAGACTGTGTGCTGTCAGAGCTACTTTCTCCACCTGGGCACAGCGACAGTCTCGCTATCACCTCACTGGGAGCATCATGGAGTCCATCAATCCACAGTGAGCTAGTCCTAGGAATATGGCTCACCTGACTCTGGAGGTCATATGATTTCTTCGCATGGAGGATCTGGGGTGTATCCCAAACGTAACACCCAATGCCTTTCAGCCAATTCAAGTCATTTTTATACACATTCTGCAAGAAAGAAGGAACAGTGAAAGGTGACCGGTACTAACTGAACTTCCAATCGAGCGTTTGATTTTCTCCTGTCAGCCTCTGGCTGTGCTTAGTATACTCCGCTGCCATAGGGTGGGTTTTTCAACAGTTGGAAGGTCTTTAATGCCCTAGTCTAAAGAAGGTTAGGAGGAGAGCAAAAGCTAAGCCCAAGGCTACTTGAGCGGGTAGCCTATCTTTTCTCAAGGGGAACTTCCCAACCCAGGAATCAAATGGGGGGTCTCCTGCATTGTAGGAGGATTCTTAACCAGCTGAGCTATCAGGGAAGCCCAATGCCCTAGTCTAAAGAAGTTTAGGAGGAGAGTAACAGCTCAGTTTTAGTCTAGTGTTGAAGAGATTAAATAATTAACACAGGAGTCTCATTGCTCTGAGGGGATCTTTACACCAAAAAAGGTCACTCCTGCCACTTTGTATTGAAAAGCAGCAGGGTTTAGCAATACAGAGACAACAAGGGCATGGGGGCCCGGGCAGGGCTGGGTGAAGGCTGTAACTTAATAAAGCTGCAGAAAGGACCTCATACATCACTCAAGATCTCCTGCGCATGCCGGACCCGGACGACATTGGGTTCTTCTGGAAGAGACGTCCACTGGTGGAAGTAGTGTCGGTATTCCAGGTCACTGAGGATGTACTGGCACCTTTTAGCCAACACGTGATTCATCATATCTTGGGGGATATGGACATTTGCTTTGGTGTCCTCATAATGTCTTCTGTAGTTCAACTAAAGAATGATACACATTTAAAGACAAAAATAAGAAAGCCATTAAGCTATTCTGATCAATCTTTCCTAGAGTCTTATTTTCAATATAGATCAATACCTTTAGACTGGACCAAGGTTAAAAAAATGATACTTTAATATATTCTACTTCTTCAAAAATTTCCCATCCTTTTACTATAACACAAAGTAAAGGGGAACCAATCTTGTTTTCTCCTTTGCCCAAATACAGAGCCCTCACTGTGTTTGGAGGAATGGGGGGAAAGGGTGAAAACTGATGGCTACCAAAGGGGTGCAGGGCTATGTGGCAGGGACGGGGGAAAGTCTCAAGACTGGTTCACTGCTCACTATCCCACCCCCAGCTAATTTTGAGAAAAAGGGCAGATTATAAATAGGCAGAAGAGTAGTACACTGCAGTGTGCAAATCCTCTTGTTAAAGTGAACTTTGCTTACCAAGCTCCTCATTTTTTGGAAGTCCAGACAGTGAACCACGTTGGGGAACTCACTGATTTCTTTTCCAGCCAGGTAGTGACCCTTCAGTTTCTCATACGTCTCTTTGTATTTCAGCTGTGAAGTAGGTACGGCATTGAGAATCACTAGGACTTTCCAACCAGTCCTTTGTGGCTAGAAAGACTCTCAAACTCACAAAAGGAAAAAGTCCTACTGACCTCACTGTTCACAAAGTCAGCATGCTTGGCTCCCACAATGGGGATGTAGCGTTCGTCCAGGGTGTAGCCATAGGCCTTGGTTCCATCCCAGGCCCTTTTATACAGTATCTAGGACAAAGAAATGCATATCAACAAAACTTTGCATTCAACCTCTTCTAGATGTACTTGAAAGAAAATGGTAAAACCAAGGTAAAGTATTTATGTTTTAAGGCAAGGCCTAAATTTTCATTTATAGTCAATAGTGTCCCTACTTAAGAACAGAATAGAGTTTTTGGACTAGTTGCAAATTAAACCTACTGACCCCGAGACATTTTATAATAGAGTTTAACTTATTTACATTTCTAATAAAAGTGAAAACAAATTTGCACACAGGGAGAGAATCACCAAAGATTGCTTCCCATTCAGCATACACACACACACCCTTTAGATAGGCTGAATTAAAATTTGGAGAGCAAGTCCTCCACTTGCTGGCTGGAAATATCTGGACATGATTGCTAAAAAGGGACTACCCTTTCCTGTCTTCTTTCTGTTGGTAGCTGCTTGGTTCTACATGTGCCCAGAAGTGATATAGCACTTGTTCCATTATTGTCTTTTAAAAAAATTATTTATTTTTAATTGGAGGATAATTGCTTTACAACATTGTGTTGGTCTCTGCCATACATCAACATGAATCAGCCATAGGTATGCCTATATCCCCTCCCATCTCCCATTCCATCCAACCCCTCTAGGTTGTCACGGAGCACTGGGTTGAGTTAGCTGAGTCACACAGCAAATTCCCACTGGCTCGCTGTTTTGCATATGGTAATGTATATGTTTCCACGCTTCTCCTTCAATTCGTTCCACCCTCTCCTTCCCCTGCTGTGTCCACAGGCCTGTTCTCTATGTCTGTGTCTCCATGACTGCCCTGCAAGTAGGTTCATCAGTACCATCTTTCAGGATTCCATATTATGCATTAATGTACAATATTTGTTTTTCTCTTTCTGACTTACTTCACCCTGTATAATAGGCTCTAGGTTCATCCACCTTCTTATTTGTACATCATCTCCCTCGCTTGCTGATGCTCCTGAAAGTCTTATCTTATTGATCTTTAGCTCCTCAGTGTCTCCCTCAGTGCCTGGCACATCACAGGGCCTCAAACAATACTAGCTGAATAAATACTACTTGCTCTGAATAATACGCTATGAAATAAAAATAAATACAACAAAATAATAGATCTCCTTATAAGTTCAGTTGTTCATAAAGTCAGCCAAGAGCATGCATACTAACAAAAGCTTAAAATTCAGAACTGAGTTGTACATCACATAAAATAGAACTTACAGTACTGTAGAGTTTTTCCATGTCTTTGGAGTGGGTGATATATGGTGTATCTGGAGAAAAGATATACTTGCCCTTTATTAATTTATTAAATGTTTCTTTATATTTTACCTAAGGAGAGAAAACAAAGAGAACCTTTGATCATTCTAAATATATATTTAAAGTTTCACAAGATCTACCTAGCAAAAAATAGTTACATTTAGAGATTAATCAATGGGTTAAATTTTATTATATGATATATAATTTTTATTATAACTAACACAATGGAATGTTTGGGATAATAATTTAGATATTATCTAAAAGGGGTACAGTATATGTTCTACTAGTGACTTTTAAGACATTCTCCCCCAGAGATTTTCTTATAATTTACTCCCCATTTTCTTACAAACCATTATCTGGAGGTAAAGAAAGTCTGTTCAATGACAGTTAAGCTCTCAGTTTATATACCTTATTATACACAAAGAAAACTTACATCACTTTGATTGACTGAGTTAATCTTGGCAAGAACAATCTCTGGAGGATCCACCACACTTGTAAAGTTAGGATAGTTGGCAAGAGCATCTTTCTTATATTTTATCTGCAAAGGAATAGAGACAATTAAGATAGGTGGTCCCCTACAGGGTACCTATCCCCACATGGTAGGTAAGGAGGCCAGGCTTTATGTAGGAAGAAAAGGCTCTGCATACCTGATTCATCATTTCCTGGTTCCTGGTAACCCTCACATGGTCCACAGAATCCAGGGGGATCCAACCAATGCCTCGGAGCCACTCCAAGTCAGCTTTATAGATATTCTGAGAGCAGAAAGGGAGACACAATGCAGGTGTAAATAACTCGGGCACATGAAATCAGGCAGCAGATTAGAAACAATTTTTTCAGAAGGTTTTTAAGGCTTTCTCTCTAGTGGCTATGTCTCATTGATTCAAACATGATTTCATCTGTACACTTGAGCAATATTTCTCATGGCTATTATGAATGAGAAACTATGCAAGGTGATTTGAAAGATGAGTATAAAGTCTTTGAAGTGTAGAGAGAAGTTATCTATGAAGTAGACAGTGGTAGGTGCTGTGAGAGCAAGAACACTTAGATGCTGTGGGAGTTAAGGGTAGGGAACCGTTGTTTTCACCTGTGAGCCTAAGACAAGGTTTTACCAAAGAAGTTATGGTTTTAGATGAACTTGATATATATAGTTATATAGAAATCTGTGGGGTATTCAGACTAAATAAAGGCAGTCACACAAGTAAATGCTCATGCCTTGTAGGGTTGGGGGCCACCCCTCCTGTCTATCTTTACCCTCGCCCCCACTTCCTGGATTCTCTCAGACCACTGCACACCACATAAAGAGGAGGTGCTAATCGATTAGAGTTCCACAAAGGTCATCCTGCTGCAGCCACCAGTGAGATGGGATGTTCAAGTTCAGTACCTGTGCTGCAGGCAGGATCTGACATCCTGTTTTGGTAACAATGAGAAGACCCGGGTACGCTTAGCTCCTCGGTGCTCCTGAGCATCACATTGACGCATTGTGTTTGTTTCCTACAGACTACTGGTGGCAGGTAGAGATCTTGATTCAGGCTTCAGGGGAAGGTGACCTGAGACACATTCTCTATCCCAACTTTGCCAACCTCTGCAGAAGGGCTTCTGGCCCTTCTGCAACTCATCAGTACATTGTGTCCCTTTTGCTTTGATTCCTTGCAAGCAATTCCTTCATGAAAGCCTTGAGGAAGGAGATGCTTGGCAAAGCAAGGAGGAGGCATCCCCAGGTCTTGACTACACTGTCATGTAATATTATTGAAATCCCAAATCAATGTCAACTCCCTCCCAAGCCAATAATTATTTTAAGTCAGTTGACAATTTTCCATGCACATGTGAAGAACTATTGATGATAGAGATGGTACAGAATCAATTTTTTAAAACTTGACTTTGAATGTTATTCAGAAATGCACAGTCAGTAAGCAAAGCTGTCCATTACTGCTCCCAACCTTTCTCTACTTCATATCCAGCCTCAGTTCCCTTACGAGAGCAAACTATATATTTATGGTTATGAGTTTCAAAGACTGGAGGTTCCAAGTTAGTGCTTATGATTCTGAGTAGACCATATTCCTCTAGATAATTGAGAGACAAAAATCACTTACATCACTCTGTAGGTCATAGGCCTTCCTTGCCTGAATAACATCATTTTGGTCAGGGTGACATATCCATTGGTGCAGGTAATTGCGGTAATCAATGTCACTGGCAAGGGCCTGTCCCTCCTTGGCTGCCAACACTGACACCATATCAGGAGGTATATGGATTTTGGCCTTTGTTTTATGATAGTTCTCTTTGTAAAGTCTGTCATTCTGAATCTGGCCTGCGTGCTCGAACCAAACCAGTTTAGGATCATCTCTCATCGTTGGGACACCCACATAATGACCTTTCTGCTTGACGTGTTCAGCTTTGTATTTCAGCTGGTGGAAAGAGGAACAGAGATTCCATCAACTTAGACAAACACACAAGGCAGAAGGGGCTTGAAACATCAAGCAAGCTCAGGCCCCCAGATATTTCTGTTACTCTCGCAAGAATAAATATGAAAAAAAATTGAAATAGAGATGAAGAAATTTCAATTTAAAAATAGAAAAATATACACTTATTTTCTAATTCTGACAATATCTTATTTGAAGGCTTAGAGATTTTAGGGAAGCAGAGAATAGAAGAAACAAATAAAGACCTTAAACAATAGTTTTTGAAGCAGCAGAGAAAAAAAAAAGAAAGATGAAGAATGCCAAGAGCCCACAGGAAAAGGACAAGAAGGGAGCAGGTACTCTGGCCATCCCCAAGGCCAGCCAGGCCTGCCAGCCAACAAGGAGCTCTCCATGGTGCTATGTCTTAGGGTAACTGGGTCCCTATAAGGGCAATGGCCAACCTTTGCAAAGTGCACTCATATAAGAATAACTTACCTCACTCTGAACATCACCAGAATGATGGGCATGAACAAATGGCACAGCATCTGGAGGCAAAATGTAACCAGTGGCTTTCTGTTTCTCCCAGCTTTCCTTGTAGAGATACTAAAAGACAGACATGACAAAGGGTTAAACCAAGGAGTCAGGATAGAGGGCTAAGTCTCCTACAGGTGTGTTATAGTCCTCCATCCTCACAGAAAGTGTCAGGCGTCCAGGCAAAATCCTTACCTGGTCCAGTATCCGGGCTGCCTCCTGGGCAGTATGCAGCTGAGGGGTTTCTGTGAGAGTGTACTTTGATTTTGTGTCATTCCAATCTTTTCGGTACTTAATCTAGAAATGAGAAGCAAGTTGGTAAGTTCCTCGATATTAAGAACACATAATGCTGTCCAAGCAGCTGCTGGCACCAGTCATCTCAACATTTACAATCCGTATCTCAGACAGCGATTGTACAATGAGTGTAAGGAAGCGGAAAAGCTTTGGAAACGACATCTTCCAAACCCAGAAATTTTACTATTTTAAACAATTTTTAACAGATCACCTTTATTTAAAAATTTAACCGAGCCATTTTAGAACAACAGTCATGTACTTACATCGTTCAGGATTTCACCACTGTGTTTTGCTGTCACGTAATCAACTCTGTCATCCACAGGAGTAAAGTTGAGAGTTTCTATTTTTGTGCGATATTTTTTCTATGGGAAAGAAAATCTCTTTTAGACAGTCATTGTCTCGGTCCTGAGCAAGATATGCTGCATTAAGGGTGTGTCTGAACTAGAAGTGTAGAATGTCATATTTCAATGGCATCTTTTTGGCAATTTGGCTTTCTTCTTAGCATTTTATTTTTAAACAAATGGGTTGACATCTTATACCTTCCACAGATTTTAAGGTAGCAGGTTTGCTTAGCTCCCAAAATCATATAATATATCATTACATGTACTCTGTGTGTGTATGTGTGTTTTTCAATTTTCAAACTTCTCTCACATGTATTACCATTGAGGACAGAAGAAAATTTCCATTTATACAATTCCAAGCATCACTGAGTGGTCTTACATTCTTATGGGTGTGGTCCCACAATGTGACAGGGACAGTACAGGATTATTTTGGAAAGGATAGCAATAGAAATTGTAATTGCTGATAGGGAATGACTGCATATTAGCTGTGTATTTTTGTTTAGTCTCTTAGGAAATGTGCTGAATGTCAGGATAAGATTTTGGAATACCTCATTGAAGATGTCTGCCATATGCTTGGCATGATTGACAGAAACAGAATCAGCTGGCATCCACCCAATCCCACGTAACCATTCCAAGTCAGCCTTGTAAATAGCCTGTGAAAATAAGACCAGGAAGCAGTCAGTGAGTTTGGTCACATTTATTCTATTCATTGGTCTGATGGAGAAACGCACTTTAAGAATGACATACTCAAGCACCAGACAAGTAACTTAAGTAAATTAATGATGCGGCAGCATAATAAACTGGGGGCCAAGTATGCTATTTAAAGGGGTTTAGCCTTGATTTCGGAGAAGGCAATGGCAACCCACTCCAGTACTCTCGCCTGGAAAATCCCATGGACGGAGGAGCCTGGTAGGCTGCAGTCCATGGGGTCGCTAAGAGTCAGCCATGACTGAGTGACTTCCCTTTCACTTTTCCTTTCATGCATTGGAGAAGGAAATGGCAACCCACTCCAGTGTTCTTGCCTGGAGAATCCCAGGGACGGGGGAGCCTGGTGGGCTGCTGTCTGTGGGGTTGCACATGACTGAAGTGACTTAGCAGCAGCAGCAGTAGCCTTAATTTAGCCTGAGGTCATGACTACCAATGGCTAGTTCATGTCTGGAGCTGCATCCTCTAATTTTTTTTCCAACAAAATGGGAAATCCTAGATTTGTATACAAAATTCCCTGATTTTAAAACCTTTTAAAACTTAATTCAAAATTTAAAAACACTGTGTCAACTAAAACAGCATATCTATGCCTGTATCCTGTCCATGGACTGCCAATATTTTACTTACAATTTAAACTTCTATTGCTTCTTAAGTTCTGTAGAAGTAATACTCTCAGAGTAGTTGTCTTTAACGTGATACAATTAAGAACTATATTCAACTACCACTTATTTCCTTATCCTTCATGGTACTGGTGATTTTGATACCACACTATAAATTCTAACCCAAACCAAATTCTTGGCTGTATAAAGACATGAAGTGATGATGCAAGATTTAATGACATAAACTTTCTGGGAGTCCTGGGAAAATGATGAAAGAGTTCAGGCTAAAATGCAGCCCACTCACATCGCTTTGCAGATCGTAAGCTTTCCTGGCCTGAATCACGTCGTTCTGGTCAGGCATGCACGTCCACTGGTGCAGGTAATGGCGGTAATCGATATCGCTGACCAGAGTCTGGGAGTTTTTAGAGTGCTCGATGGAGAGCATATCCGGGGGGCTCTGGAACTTAGACTTCCACTTGGCCCAGTGCAGCCGGTATTCTCTTTCATTCTGAATCTTGCCAGCTATGAGCGCCCAGCGGATCTTGTTGTCATCCCTGGCTGTGCGGGTGCCCACGTAGTGTCCCTTCTGCTTCTCGTGATCAAGCTTGTATTTATACTGGGGACAGAAAAACACAGCAGATGGATCACAGCAGGAACTCTCTATGCACCTGGGGTGTTTGCATGAAACACTGAGGAGTAAACAAGGCCACACTCACGTCACTGGCGATCTCCCTGGAGGCCTTGGCAGCCTGGATGGGGATGGCGTCCAGCCGAACGTCACAGCTCATCTTCATCTCATCCCAACCTTCACGGTAAAGTTTCTGAAGAGGAGGAAAAACAAGGTATTGTTCCCGGTTCAAACTCATCAGTGACTACAGGGGTTCAATGGAATTAACAACAAAGGGGTACGTTTTGAAGTCCTAGAACCAGTTTATAAAAAGAGAATAACTGAAAGAATCATCATGGACCAATGTACTGGAGAACAACATCATGTCTGGAATCCAAAGATCTGGACTTGACAAGGCTTTTTCCTTTTTTTTAATTTGAATTATGATTTCAGTATAGTTGTTTATGGTTGATGTAAAAGGGTTTAGGTGCTTCTTGTATTGATAACACTGGGATCAGTTTAAGTTCAGACATTAATGGGTTATTACTGAATTTCTTCATAATTCTACTTAATTCTTCAATTTTCTAATCTTCAGAATTAGAAACTTTTTTACATTCTGAAAAACAAGAGGGTTTTTCATTTGAAAAAGGAGGGTTTACATTTGAAAAACAACAAGGGTTTTCCCTCTCTACAGTTTTTTTTTTTTTTTTAGATCTTCTAATACAATTATTGATGCATATTGTTTGGGAGTGTTAGATCTTTTTACTGAAGCACTGATTGGAGGTAATGGGCCATTTTCTAAGTGTAGCACTGTTGTGTTTGTAAAGAGAAGTCAATGAAAATAGTGACTGATTTACAGAAAACTTTCTAAATATATGTTCACATTTAAGTGGATAAGTTCTGTATTAACAATGTTAGAAATAGCAGTAATTTAAATGTATAATTCAGAAATCAAATATATCACCATTGTTCAGATCTTGAACAAGGCAGAAAGCAGAAGTGAATTTCAATTAGTTTCATGGCCTTTGCATTTTGAAAAATGAGTGAAAAATGGTGCACTGGGATGACCCAGAGGGATGGTATGGGGAGGAAGGTGGGAGGGGGGTTCAGGATTGGGAACACATGTACAACCCTGGCAGATGCGTGTTGATGTATGGCAAAACCAATAGAATATTGTAAAGTAAAAAAAAATAATAAAAAAAAAGAAAAAAATGAGTGCTTAGATAGGATCTGTCCTTATAAGTATGGAAAAGTTTTATATGAATTTTCATTCAAGTTTTTGTATTAAGTTTGAGTGGGCCTATTTTAATGCTTGACTTTTTTTTGTACAAAAGACAGTGTTTTCCACATTTAAATGTATTATAATAGAGAATATTTAATGGAAATTTGTAATGTTATTTTAAATTTTTTGTATTTTTTTATTACATATATTATTATACTATTTTTTCTTATGTGATACGCTTTTTTTATGTGGTCAGATATAATTTTTATTTGAGCTACAAAAAAACTGGACTTAGGACCTAACTGCTTCACCTACTAACTGTGAGAAGGTGGGCAAATTCTTTAATCTTTGTAAGTCTGAACTTTCCCATATGATTAAAAACAAAATAACACTGTCTTACTCATGTAATTGGTGTCAAGTTTAAATGAATCAATTTAACATGAATTTGTTTGGTTACCCATAAAATTATATACAAATATCCTGAGAAAACTGCTTTCTAAATGCTGAAAATGACTTAAAATAGGGGACTTTACCAAGATTACAGTACTAGCAACACTATGTATAAAGAAAGTGAGTATTTTGTTTAGTATTCAAATAGGATGTTTGATACATTCCAATACAGAAGCCATTCTCATTAGTATCTAAATTTAACAACTTTACTTTTGGCATGGTGTCAAATACTAGTCTTGCTTATATCATGATATTAATGATGTCTGCATGCATGCTAAGTTGCTTCAGTTGTGTCCAACTCTGTGCGACCCTATGGACTGTAGCCCACCAGGCTCCTCTGTCCATGGGATTCTCCAGACAGGAACACTGGAGTGGATTGCCATGCCTTCCTCCAGGGGACCTTCCTGACCCAGGAATCAAACCCACATCCCTTTACGTCTTGGCAGAAAGGTTCTTTACCAATAGTGCCACCTAGGAAGCCCGATATTAATGGTAGGGTTCTGGTATTTCCAGCTGAGAAATTTATCATGCAAAAGATAGCACATGAGACTTTCCAGAATTCTTTTTCCAAAGATGTCTATGGATTGGAAGGAAGAGGCCGATTCTATGCAGGTGAAGAGCTGGATGTCTCTCCATCCACTCACTTGGCAATAAGAATGCACTGCACCATATACTGTACCAATTCTAGTCCAAAAGCAGCATCAAAATTTTGCTTTCTTCCCAACCCTTGGAAAAAATTAGCTCCTAAGAGGCTTATTACAATAAAGTTGGTGTGCAGTACACACATGTTGAGGAATCTTTACTTGGAAGACTCCTCTCACAAAGATTTATTATTTTTTGAAAGATAAAAGGTTCCAAGCCATGGTAGACTGTATTAAGAAAGACAGTATCCTTCTTCTAAGGTCATACTGTTCCACACACAGAAAAATCTCTGTGATTCATGAAGGTACTACCTTTCTTGAACTTTCTTAAACTGTGAAGCTACCCGTGTAACTGAATTCTTTCATTTTATCTAATAGAGTTTTAAGTTGATCTCTCCCTTTCCCCTGGCATACAATGATTTATTCTGCAAAGGATGATAATTCTGTCTTTTTCTTTCTGATATTTATCTCTTATCTTTACTTTTTTTTTTTTTTTTCCTTTTTTAATGGATGTGCTGGCTTTTCATTGCTGTGCGGGCTTTTCTCTAGTTGAGGCGAACAGGGGCTACTCTTTGTTGCAGAGTAATGGGGTTTTCATGGCAGTGTCTTCTCTTGTTGTGGAGCACAGGCTCTAGGACACACGGGCTTCAAATAGCTGCAGTTCCTGGGCTCGGGCTCGGGCTCAGTCATTGTGGCACATGGGCTTGGTTGCTCTGCAGCATGTGGGATCTTCCTGGACCAGGAATTAACCCATGTCTCCTGCACTGGCAGGTGGATTCTTTACCATTGAGCCACCAGGGAAGCCCTCTTATCCTTACTGTTAATTAATTATTTGGGGATAAATGAGAAGCTTATCATTAAGCTACTTTCAGCAAATGTTAAAAAATGGTAATGAGCCTCTTGATGAAAGTGAAAAAGGAGAGTGAAAAAGTTGGCTTAAAACTCAACATTCAGAAAACTAAGATCATGGCATCTAGTCCCATCACTTCATGGCAAATAGATGAGGAAATAGTGGAAACAGTGACAGACTTTATTTTTTGGGCTCCAAAATCACTGCAGATGATGACTGCAGCCATGAAATAAAAAGACACTTGCTCCTTGAAAGAAAAGTTATGACCAACCTAGACAGCATATTAAAAAGCAGAGACATTACTTTGCCAACAAAGGTTCATCTAGTCAAAGCTATGGTTTTTCCAGTAGTCATGTATGGATGTGAGAGTTGGACTATAAAGAAAACTGAACTATAAAGAAAGCCGAAGAATTGATGCTTTTGAACTGTGGTGTTGGAGAAGACTCTTGAGAGTCCCTTGGACTGCAAGGAGATCCAACCACTCCAAAGGAAATCAGTCCTTAATATTCATTGGAAGGAATGATGCTGAAGCTGAAACTCCAATACTTTGGCCACTTGATGCAAAGAACTGACTCATTGGAAAAGACCCTGATGCTGGGAAAGATTGAAGGTGGGAGGAGAAGGGGATGACAAAGGATGAGACGGTTTGATGGCATCACTGACTCAATGGACATGAGTTTAAGTAAACTCCGGGAATTGGTGATGGACAGGGAGGCCTGGCGTGCTGCGATCCATGGGGTCACAAAGAGTCGGACACGACTGAGCGACTGAACTGAACTGAACTAGTGGGCACTCTTGGTTTACTCCTGACTTGAATGAGAAACTTACTTACTTGATGAGCCTTGCCTTTGATTTGAAATTTATTCTTAGTTATGACAAGAAAACATTCATTTATTCTTATTTTGCTACGATTTTATTTAAAAAAAAAGAATGGATATTTGATTTGGTCATACATCTTTTTAAATCTAATAAAGTGAGCAGACAATTTTTTTCTTTTGTTCTAGCACATTATCAGTTTTCTGAGTATGAAATATTTTTGGCATTCCTGAATGAATCTTAGTTATTTGTATCATATCATATTCACATACTATCAAATTTGATTTAATATTTAAGATTTCCTCATTATTATTGGTCTACAGTTTTCATTTGAGGCAGTTGGACAAGTTTTTATAATGGTGAAGGTTTTCCTTCTTTCATTAGGCTCTATAGTTATTTATTCCTTGAAGTTTGGAAAGAATTGCCCTATAAAATCATCTGGGTGACCCTGACATCATAGAGGAGTGAGGAGAGGTCTTTAATAACCCTCTTCACTTCTTATAATAGGTTTTTATTCTTTTTCTGGGGTCAATTTTAGTAATTTATAATTTCATAAAAAGCATCCCCTATATATCTGGGTTTTAAAATCAATTTAAATACCGTTGTGAAATGAATTCTAATTATTTTATGTCATCTGAATCTGTCATTCATTCCCCTTTCTTGTTTGTGTCTCTTCATTCCTCTTTCATCACCTTTCTCCTTGTTCCCTTCTCTCTTTTGTCCTGTTGACATTGCCTTAGAGTAACTGGCCTTACCCAGGGATTCAGAACCAAGGATCGGCCCCTCTCCTCACTCCTGGGCAAGGGCCTCCTTACCCACACGATCTTCTCTTCCTTGCCTATGAAGAGTTCCCTAGTGATAGCTTCCTACCAACTGGGTGACTTTCCAAACAAAAGGGGAGTCTGTTGCAGTACTTACATTGCTCACGTTAAGAGCATTGGTTCTAGCAAGATTAATTTCTGGAGTATCTGGCATTATGTGGATTGAAGTTTTATCCTTGTCCCAAACTTCTCTGTACTTTGGCTGTGGAAAGAATCAATAACAAAATTACTTCACAGTTTGTAATTTTGCTAGTTGCAGTGTACAACTTTTGATTTTGCTGGTCCCAAATCTTTTCATATTAAAAATTTCCAGAAAAAAAAAATTTCCAGAATCCATTTGCATAAGTTACTCAAATTTGTTATGAAATCTGTATTACTACCTTTCATGTGTACTTTGAGATTTTGTTTAGAATTAGTCAGCAGTAACAAAACTACCGTGTCAACATCACTTACTGAAATCTTTGCTGTCATCAATATTACTATTATCTTACAAATGGATTACCAGATTAATTATTTAGCATTCCTTTTATAACATGAATTTTAATACAGAACAAAAATGTGACTCACAATGCTGATATTTTCAGCATTGGATTTCGCAAGGACGACTTCAGGTGTGTCAACAATACTTGTGTACTTGAGTTTCACCACAGGTGTCCGATAGACACTGTCTCGGAAGATATGCTGGGCATTCTTGACTCTCAGCACTTCCGGAGATCCTTCAGGCATCCAGCCGATGCCACGGAGCCACTCCAAGTCAGCCTTGTAGATGGCCTGGGAAAGAAAACAAAGTCAGGAGAGGCAGGTTTTTTTGTGTGTTTTTTTTTTAATCTGTGGTAAAGTAAGAAAGCAGCTTTTCATGTTACATTTTTCTTCCAGAAACAAAAATCAAGCTGACCATGGGCCTAACAGAGAATTTCTCATATGCACAGCGGTGTTTTGTCCTGCTTTGTCTTCTCTGGTGTGTGTGTGTGTGTGTGTGTGTTCATGTGCATACACAAATTCTAGAAAGCAGAATGATGCAGAAGGGATGCCCTGCTTGGGGGATGTGTGGGAGATTTTTGAATATCTTGAATATTTTTGAATATCATCTCATTAGCCAATGCAGACTTTGAAAAAAATTATAGATTCTCCAACAAGTTCTCCACACAAAAGCCAGAATGGTCTTTACAAAATTCATCATTCAAATCTGATGTCACAACATCCTCCAAACCTATGACTTCCCATTGGCCTCAGGATAAAGATCAACATCTTATCATAGACTAGGCTGTGCTGATGGTCTAGCATGAGTCTCTCCTCATTCTTCCAACCTCATCTGACACGGGCTTCCCTTTGACCCATATGTTCTGACCACACTGGCCTTTCAGTCTGTGCTTTATATACACTCCGCTTTGTGTATGATGTTGGTCATTCTGCAGGAATGACCTCACTGTGTTTTCCTCACAACCAACTCCTATTCTCTTTTCTTATCTCAAATCAGCATTTCCCCAGAGAAGCTTTTCCCACCTCACTTTTTCATAGTGCAATGACCACTCTTTTTCAGCCATCCCATTTTTGCTGATACTCATTAGTTGACATCTGTTCCTTTATCATCAACGTGAACTTCCTTCAGTCAGGAACTTTGTCTCGTTCTTCTTTATTCACCATTGTGCCTTTAGTGTTCAGCACAAGATGTGGTACATGGTAGGTTTAATAAATATTTTTAAAGGGATAATTTAAACTCAGTCCCTAGTTCCAAAATTTCAATCCCACTTGGGTTTTCTTTTTCAGGACTGCACTTCCTTTTGAACTGGGATTTGCATTTTCTTGGCTATCTCCACATGTTTTCTCAGGAATATGTAAGTGGTTAACCAGATAAAATTGCTTTATGTGAAACACCAGTTATGAATTTCATTAAAAAACCATTGTGTTCTTCAGAAATAGTATATTAATATTAATAGGATACAAATATCAAGCTAAAATAAAGAGGAGTAAGAGGAGTCAAAATGCAGGGAAATTTCTACCTTAGTGAAGGTTATATGTTTTAGTGTGTGAAGTATGACAGATACCCAAAATTCATTCTTGAAGAGGATTACATAGGTTTTAAAGCTTCCCTTTATCATTCTTTAAGAACTTCATTGATATGCATTCTTTATTTTATTTATTTATTTTTTTTTGATATGCATTCTTTAATACACCAGTGTGATTCAGGTTAATGAAGAGACTGCATTTATCTAGAAACTGGACTAAATTCACCAAATGGCAATTATTTCAAATGATGGGTATACTCTTCTATAACAAACTCATCTATTATATTAAAATATCTCCTGAAGCTTAAGGGAAGTTCAGATAATTAAAAGAAGGAATTCATTCTATATAAGAAACAAATATCCTGGTAGAATTCATCATTTTCAAAAGATCGAATGGTTAGAAAACATAAGGAAATCTAAAAATACTTTGGGCAAACTAATGAAACATAATGTTGTGAAGATTACAAAGTTAAGGGAAATGAGTGAGCTTAGAGCATGCTGCTAATCTTTTAAATTAATTTCAAGGAAGACAGCCGCTGTAATTCTTCAACTGAAGAAACACGATGATACCAATAGATAATAAGCTACAAACAATGAACACATTAACAAAATCTATAGAAAAATTCTGGTAGTACCACTAACAATAAAGATGAAAACTTTCTGAATAAGCCCAGAAGTAAGGCTTGTGATTAACAAACTTAGTAAAATATCCCAGGGGAGTGCTCAGGCAGGGAAAGCATTCCTGAACATTGGAAGGAGTGACCGGGCAAAGTGGTGGAAGGCTGTCTTCCTGGGGAATAGTCACCACCCCCCACCCCAGGGACCACAGCAACAACTTACATCACTCTGCAGGTCATAGGCTTTCCTGGCTTGGATCACATCGTTCTGGTCAGGAAAGCAAGACCACTGGTGTAGGTAATGGCGATAGTCCACATCGCTTGCTAATGCCTGGCCTTCTTTGGCAGCGTTGATGGACACCATGTCCACCGGGATGGTGATCTTGGCCTTGTGGTCATTGTATGCCTTTTTGTACAGCCTGTCATTCTGCATCTTCAACACATTTGCCGCCCAGACCAGTTTAGGGTCTTCCTTGGCATTGCGACACCCGATGTAATGACCTTTCTGTTTCTCGTAAGCAGTTTTGTATAGATACTGGTGGATGTGAACAGAAGAAAGAAGATTTGTTTCTCCAAACTAACTTCTTCTGGACAGCCTGCTCAAATAACTCCCTCATATTACCCTTTTGGGGGCACTGTTTTTCTTTAAATTCATACTACAAGTTTTATACTTGATACTTTGGTTTGCCTTCTACGTCTACATTCATGAAAACATTGTGAACACCTCAAAGGCAAGAACTGTGCTTCTGGGCTGTCCTCCAGTATAGGATTGTCCACTGTTTCCCAAACTTCAGTCATTGTGTGCCGTTCCCACATGTTCTGCCATAAAATGTTGTGACAATACTACCTGTACTTCATATTTTACTTTGTCAACTTGATTTCTTGTCTACATAAATATATATCTTAAAGTTTAAACTTATTTACAATTTTTATTTTAAAATTTATAATCCTATCTAAGTGGGCAAAATCAGTGTTTTTCTAGCACACATTAAAACAAATGTAACTGTTTTAAAAATGCTTGTTCATGTACTACATAAAATTATCCCAGGAACCACCTAGGCATGCTGCACTTCAAGAAACAATAGAATTTTCTCTGCCCACTAGATCTCTGTAAGTGTTTATACATTAACTGATACTGATAAGATATTGAAAAGAAAATCCAGATCTGTGCTTAAATATATGAAGTGTGGAAATAAGCAGAGAAGTAAGTCATCAAATTGTTGTCAAAGTTGCTCTTGAATTTGGAATTTTAAAGCAAGACACTAGTAATCAATGCCCTTCATTCTACTCAAATATAATTCCTCAGGAATTATGTTAAAGATTAGCACAGTTTTATCTCTCTGTCTGTCTGTCAATTAGTGTTTGTCAAGGCTGAGCAAAGAGGAGCTCTCACATCACTGGCAATGTCCCTGGAAGCCTTGGCATGCTGGATCCCAATGGCGTCTGCTTTCAGGTCATAGCCGGTCATCTTGACATCTTCCCAAGCTTGCTGATATTGTTTCTGCAAATGGGAATTGCAATGACAGTCAATCTGAAGAGGGGGCTACTGACTACTGAACTACTAGTTCAGTACAATAGTTCAGTACAGGCTACTGAACACTCTATTCAGTGTTCAAGAATACACGTTAACAGTTACACTAAAAAACTGACTTTCCCTTAAGATTTATAAAATAGACTGGTTTCATACTGAACTTAAATTCTAGTACATTTTAATGACATTTAGTAAAATTCTCTTCCCGGATCTTTTTTTTTTTTTTTTAAGAAGAGAATTTAAAAGACAACAAATCATATGAAAATGAGAAAAATTATGTGTACATAGTTTGGCTTTTAAAAGGAAAAATCAATGATAGGCCACTAAAAAGAAAACTAAATATTACTATACATGCATATCTATGTCTTGATGTCATGTGTTTGGTGTAAACTACATTTTTCCTACTAAAAAAGACAAGGACATATTATAAACACACACTCAGGTGTGTGTGCACACTTATTACTAAAGGCTGGAAGTAAAAGGAATGTTAATGAAATGCCTATTGCTAAACGCTCTCTGAAGCACACCGACGATAGGTTTGGTGAGGCAGAGAACACGGTGTGAGCAACTGGCTGTACAGGGCCTTACATTGCTGATCTGCACGGCATTGATCTTGGACTGCAGCATCAAGGGAGTATCAGCTGGTATGTTCACGTTCGCCTTCTCTCTCTCCCAGGCATCACGATACAGCGGCTGGTAAAAATGAAAAACAGAGGATCGTTGATTAGTGAATAAGCCAATTACCACGTGAGTAAAACTATAGGTACGATGAAAATTTCTCTTTGGATGTGTTCAGATATAAATGTAAATCGCATTTTGCTTTCATCTGTGTTTTTATTCAGAAGGTGCCAAAAGTGACTTCAACAAGAACACATTCATGTGTGTTATAAATGTAAAATGAATCAGAAACATGAACTAAACTTATCCTCTTTTATTTATTCACATGTAATTATCTGGCAGGTAAGCCCTCATTGCAGGTAACTGTGATAATCCACATTTCTAATCGAGTCCTGGCTTTCTTGGCCCAAATAACTATCATAATGTCTAATATTGGAGCTGCCTCTGGACTTTCAACTTATTTCACCATTGAATAGCAATAAAAAGGTGTAAATTTTGTGATCATGGTATTAACTGGTGGACCTGTACACAGGCCAGGTTTCAAGATGTGTTCAAAGTATACATCAGAGTCTATGGAACATGAAGATGCCTACCACACTTATACTGACCAAAGAGTTATCTAGTCAAATGAAATGTGGATGCTGTTATTGATTGGTTATATGAGATTGCATCTGGATACATGCATGTTCAAGATTCAAGATTCTAATCCTGGTGTTAGCAATTTAAAGTTTACAATTTTTTCTTTTCTCTTTTTTAAATTATGAAAGTATGATAACACATTTACAGGAGACTTGGAAGATACAGAACAAAGTTATGTATAGTTCTATTATATAGTAAGTTATTTCTTATGTAGATAAATGAAGATTTTCAATTGGAGTTTCAATATCAAACTCTCAAAAATTAACAAAATGAATATACAGAAAAGTACAAGGATATAGCAGACCTGAAAAGCATTATGAACCAATTCTACAATATTAAGATTTATACAATTTTAACACAATAGTAGGATACAAGTTCTATTCCAGTTCCCATAGGCAATAAACCAGGAGACACTGAAACATATCCAGGGACATAAAATAACATGCAAAAATTTCATGATCTAAAGGTATTAAAGTCATAGAGATCAATATCAAAAGATATCTGGAAATAACCCACATATTTTCAAGTGCAATGTGACATTTACCAAGAGAGATCTTTGACTTAGCCATTGAAAGCATCAACACAGCTAAAAGACTGAAAAAACACAGATGGTGATTGCAGAGAACAAAGCATCTAAATGAGAAATTAATTTCAAAATGAGAAATATCATAGACACTTTAAAAAAAACCATGTATTTGAAAATTAAATGTCCATTTTTAAATGATGGGTGAATCTAAGAAGCCATAACAAAGAAAATTAGAAAATAAAGTTCACAATTATAATTTTTATTGAGACTTCTTCAATTTGTCTGAACATATCATCAATTGACTTACCTCACTGATCTGTACAGAATTGATCTTTGCCATAATAACTTCAGGGGTGTCAACAATGCTGGTGAATTTGAGAGCCTCAGGCCTTGTGCGATACAACCTTTCGTTCAGGAGATTCTGGGCATTCTTTACTCTCATCACTTCCACGGAACCCTCTGGCAACCATCCAATACCCTTCAGCCATTCCAGGTCTGATTTGTACACATTCTATAAGAAGGAGAGGACCACAGAGCTCAGAAGAGTCAATTCATGTACTAGAGTATGATGCCAGCAAACCACACACGACCTCTACTTAAACCAGCTGGGTGGCCAGTGCCGGAAAACTCAAGGATCAACATCAGACGTTAACATTTGAATGTTACATCTCTGGTACACACCTCTGTAAGTTTAGAGGATTATATAGGAACTGGAGCAGGGCTGGCAACTAGCACTTGTGGAATGAGAGGTTGCAATGACACGTAATTTTGTTTTTACAGAAGATTGAGCCTCTGTGCTCACTATTTGAAGCCTGCCTTTGACGTGCCACTGGGGATAACATCTGTAGGAATCGGAGATAAAAAGGTCCTTAGAAGCAGGTATGTGCTCAGTTGCTTGGTTGTGTCCAACTCTTTGGAGCTCCATGGACAGTAACCCGCCAGGTTCTTCTGTCTATGGAATTTTCCAGGAAAGAATACTGGAGTGGATTGCCATTTCCTCCTCCAGGGGATCTTCCTGACCCAGGGACTGAACCTGCATTTTTGCCTCTCCTGTGTTGGCAGGCAGATTCTTTACCACTGTACCATATGTATAATGATAAAATACATACATACATCTATGTACACTTCTCCTTTTTTCTCTCTCTAAAATTATTTAAATATATATATATAAATATATTTATAAATATATTATTTATATATAAATATATATATAAACATATATTTACACATTTTTCCTATATGTGTCAGATAAACTTGAAATCCAACATTTTCTTATGCTTACATCTGTTTCTGACATTTAGATACCTGATCATGCAAATGTAATGGATCAGGACAACTGAGATTGAAATGTTCTACCTAATTACATGGAATAAGAGTGATTTTCATCTTGACGAATAAGGCCTTCTAAAAGAAGGAATCCTCTATAAGATATAAAATGTTCAGAAAAACTCCATGGAAATATACAGAATATGTTAGATTCTATTAAGATCAGTATTTAAATTACATCCTTAGGGAATACACTATGACTAGACACACAGACACACATCTCCCAGGAGTCTGGAGACAGGATACGCACATCGCTCTGCAGTTCGTAGGCTTTCTTCGCCTGGATCACGTCATTCTGATCCGGCAGACAAATCCACTGGTGCAGGTAATTGCGATAATCAATGTCGCTAACCAGGACCTGGCACTTCTTGGCCTGAACGATGGACATCATGTCCAGCGGTGTATTGTGAATTCCTTTAGACTTCTCATAAGCTTTCTTGTATTCTATGTCACTCTGAATCTTGGCAGCATGGATATACCATACCAATTTGGGGTCATCTTGCAGGGTGCGGAAACCCACGTGGTGGCCCAGTTGCTTACGGTAACCTTCTTTGTATTTGTACTATAGTTATGAAAAAATAGATAAAAAGACATATGAAAATAATGCATGAAGAGGACTTTACATTAAATGCTTTTGGAATATTTTTTAGCCTTAATGTGAATTGGCTCAACATGGGCAGTCATTATATATTTCAATTCACTTTAAGGAAATTAGACAGGGTTATTTTAGACACTTTCATTGAAGACATGAGCAAGCAGGAGGGATATAGTATGGTGGACAAGATTAACAAAAAAATAATAGCTAACAGTTACTGAGCAATCACTATATGTCAGACACTATTATGAGTGCTTCAAAGTATTGCTGCTGCTGCTAAGTCGCTTCAGTTGTGTCCGACTCTGTGCGACCCCATAGATGGCAGCCCACCAGGCTCCCCCATCTCTGGGATTCTCCAGGCAAGAACACTGGAGTGGGTTGCCATTTCATTCTCCAATGCATGAAAGTGAAAATTAAGTCGCTCAGTCGTGTCCAGCTCTTAGTGACCCCATGGACTGCAGCCTACCAGGCTCCTCCGTCCATGGGATTTTCCAGGCAAGAGTACTGGAGTGGGGTGCCATTGCCTTCTCCAAAGTATTAGGTCAATTCATATGAAACCGCTGAGTTCTTTAGTCAAAAATAGTTGAATAGATGCAATTATAACCTCATTTAATCCTTATAACATCTCTATGATGTTGATATTAGTATTATCACATATTTCAAATGGGAAAAATAAGGCACAGTGGGGTGGCAATCATTATTGCCAAGATTGCCTGACAAGTGGAAATTAGGTCACATGGTCCCCCAGAGTACTGAAGGTAGCTGAGGTAGGAAAAAGTCATATGTGTGGTCTTGGAGACAGACAAGAAAGGTGCACGTTTCAGGAATGGAAAACAAGGTTGATGGTTCAAATCAGAAGACGACAACAAAAGGCCTGTGGACAAGTCTCCACTCTAAGTGTCTTAGGGCCAGTTTCTCTTTCCTCTATTTGGATAACACAGGAACATTTGGACAACATGGGGAGACAGAGAAACTGAGAATAAGGCAGATACTGTGGATTGACTATGGTTTTAGAGATAAAAATAGGAAAGAAGAGACAGCTGGATACATAAGATAAAAAATAAAGAATTTGAAGAAAAGGAATGAAGGTGGCTTAAAGGTTTAGAGCTGGGCCTTGGTAGGATAATTGATTTGACTGCTGTAAATTTTTAAATTACTGTTAAATGAACTTCAAATAGTTATTCAGAACATTATACATATGCCTCCAGTGTAAGATCTTGTGTATAAAATGTGATCTCAGTCTTAAGTTTAACATAAAACTTTCATCTTTGATTTGTGTTTATGGAGAATGTCATAAAAATGTGGAGGATTAAAAATCACATTGTACTGGCTCCTAAATGTTCCCTGAGGATTTTGTACAGATTCTTCATGATATTTCACCTTTACTTATAAACAACTTAGAAGCGATTTACACATAGACTTCACCTATGTTTACCTTAGTGTTTTTCACCCCATTTTAATATTTTAAAATAGAGTTTTTAGCACACGAATTTAAAAGCAAATCAAACCAAAGCAAAATTCTTGAAAAATCCTTTCCCAATTTGTTGTATAGAGTAGAAAACCCACAAGAAACTAGGAGGAGCTGTACCTCGCTGGCGATTTCTCTGGAGGCTTTGGCATGCTTGATTTCAATGGCATCTGCTCTCAAGTCATAGCCTTTCTGCTTGGCCTCATCCCAGTCTTTCTGGTAGAGTTTCTGTTGAGGGAAAACACAAGTTTGCTTGTAAGAACTGAAAATCAGTGGACAGACTCACAGTAGTTATACTATGAATCATAAAGCACACTGTACATGATGGCAGCTTAAGAAAAAACAGTCACTTCTGAGATCTTCTTTTAATTATTGCCTATTTATTTCATGGAGCACAGGGTACTTGTGATTATAATTTTAAGGCTAAACATCTAAAGCTACTATTGCTTGTATTATTTGCACCCATCACAATGTGGTACAATGTGAAACCATCCCCTTACACATGGGAACTAAGAATCAACCGCGAACCTAGAAAACCTTCATCCAGCGACCACATAAGACTAGGCAAGATTTTTTTCCTAATGTTGCTCTTTGACTTTTCAAAGGACTCTGCTAAAGGGATGTGACATACCTATCCTGCACTCTCCACATAATTAAAAGTTTTGGTTTTTCTTATGGCCTTGAAATGTCAAACAAGAAAGTTCTGGATTAATCCAAAACCTATAAAGACCACAGAGACTGTTACCTCTTATACTTCCTTGTATAAGAGGCACTTAACTAGGGAGTTCATTCTTCTCAGTCAGTATACGATGAAACTGAGCTGCGGGCATTGGACGTAGGACAATGACTTCCAGGTTGAAAGGAGGACATCAGTAAGATTCAGGTATCCCAACTCTCACAGGGCAGGGACCCAGACGTGTATCTAAACTAATGTTTGAAGGAGAATTCCCATTCATATTGCCTTGGGAATGGTAGCTAAATAGAACGTATCTGGCACCCCAAGCTATAAACACTTCTAAGGTGGCTAATTCGTCCATTATAACACATTCCATATGCTGACAGATGCTGTCCTTCAAAGACCTTGATACTCCATTATTATGCCTCTTACATTGCTGATTTGCATGGCATTGATTTGAGCCTGCAGTATGAGTGGTGTGTCAGAAGGAATGCTTATGTTGCTTTTATCTTTATTCCAGGCTTCTTGATACAGTTTCTGTGGAGAGAAGGAAAATATTATTTTAATACAGTGACAGATATTTGAAACTTAAGCCTTCACAACTATTTAACCTGGAAAAATGTTTTGTGCTATGTTTGCAACGGTTAGTTTTTTGTGTCAACTTGACTAGGCCGCAGTACCCAGGTATTTGGTCAAATATTATTCTAGCTGTTTCTGTGAAGGTATTTTTTAGAACAGATTAACATTCATAACAGCAGATTTGGATAAAGTAGATTACCCTCTGTGATATGGGAGGTGGGGGGCTTCATCCCATCAAATGACGGCTTTAAGAGAAAAAAGACTGACCTCCCCTGGGCAAGGGTAATCCTGCCAGCCAACTGCCTTGGACCTGTCTTCCTGGGTCTCCAGCCAGTTGGCCTATCTAGCAAACTTTGGCCATGCCAGCCTCCACAATTATGTGAGTCAGTTCCATAAAATAAACCTCTGTCTCATACATTCCATTTAGCTCCATTTCTCTGGAGGACCCTGACTTATGCAGTATTCTACCATTCAATGTGGAGCATTATGCCATATGTTTGGTAATAGGTATTTGCTTTCCAGCAGTGTTGTGTAGTGACAGTTTTCATTTTAGTGCTTCCCAATTTGTGTGTGAGATAGCGGAAAGGCACACTGGCATTCGTCACAGCTCTACTTGGCACGTGCCTTCACTAAACTAGCCAAGAGATTCTTAGAGTTGCTCCCATCACTTGAGGTCTTTGAAGAGACACAATTCATTTGCTCCATTGGGGTGGCATCTTTCGAAGAGAAAGCCCCACAAGAGGGGAGCCTGAAAGTAGGATGGTTCTTACCTCGCTCATTTGCAGAGAATTGGCTTTTGCCAGGACGACCTCTGGCGTGTCGACAATGGACGTAAATGTCAAGGCTTCTGGGCGAGTCCTGTAGCGTCTTTCATTGATCAGGTCTTGAGCATTCTTCACCCTGTTCATTTCCACTGAGCCTTCTGGCATCCAGCCGATGCCACGCAGCCACTCCAGGTCTGATTTGTACACGTTCTACAGAGACATTAGACACAAAAATTGTTCCAAGTTTTAGACACGATATCCCTGAACTGAAAAGTTCATGGGGTTGAGGGGTTGAAAAGCACAGGAGATGGTGGTTCTAAAAAAGTAGGACCTGAGATTTTACATGACTCAGGGGTTTTAATATCCAGAGCAATTTTTCAATTTTCAATATCCAGAGGAAAATAATTTTTTTTTAAATAAGGGCTTTATTTATTCATTCATTGAGCCACATGGCATGTGGAACTTCCCCAACCAGTGGATCAAACCTGTGTCCCCCTGCACTGGTAGCACAGAGTTTCAACCAGGGAAATCCATGTTAAAGAATAATTTTTTATGCTAGGCTTGAATAGGAATAAAATGGTAATAATGCTAAATTTCATGATGATTCGATATTACAAAGAAATCATGTAACTGAAAAAATTTTAAAATATTTTGTTGAATCTCATTCCATTTTCATCCCATAATAACTGACCCAAGGAAACTCTGTTCAGTGTTTTGGATATAGTACAATGGTGGCAGTTATTTGTTTTAATATTCAGATAATTTATGTTCATCTAAAATATATTTTCATTGCCAGACAGTACAAAGGATGTAAAAAAAAATAATCTGGATCCTAGGCTAGGGAAAGAGGATATGACCAGAGCAGAGTTCTTTATCTAACGTTCTTTGATTCCCATAATGTAACTCCTAAACAGAGGTTTTAACAATGTGAATGGTGCCCCCTGAGGTGGTGCAGTGAACAACCCGTGGGTCACTCCACAGAGGCACTGTCTGGACAATTAACAAATCTATGCCCTCCCATTCCACCTTTCCCGAAGTTCACATTACTTACATCACTCTGCAGGTCATAGGCCTTCCTGGCTTGGATAATGTCGTTTTGATCAGGTAAGCATGTCCAGTGATGCAGGTAATTTCGATAATCAATGTCACTGACCAGAGTCTGACATTTCTTGGCCAGCAAGATGCCTAACATGTCCACTGGGCTACTGAACTTGGTTTTCCACTTCTGGAACTCCTTCTTGTACTCCCTTTCACTTTGAATCTTCCCTGCATTCATGGCACACATAATCCTGGGGTCATCTTCAACACTCCGGGCTCCAATGTGGTGGCCTTTGTGTTTCTCATATGCTTCTTTGTATTTGTACTAAAACATGAGAGATACAGGTTTAGAAGCCCGATTTTAATACCCTATGCATACTGACAATCACAGACAATAATGGAAAGCCACAAGAAATGAACAAGAGTTTTACATTGCAAATATTTTGGTATCTCTGAACAATTTTAAACTAATGTTTTGTGCTATCATAAAGGTAACTATAATCATATATCTTCACTGCTGAAAACTTTTTATGCAACCACTCTGACTACAATTTCAAAATGTGTTTTTCTTCTCTGGGACAGCAAAAGGAAACAACGAGAGGAAGCAATTACCAAGCGTGGCCCACCAGCTGCACTACGGTTGTTCAGCAAGGTGAGCCCAAGGGGGTTAGACAGACAGCACTTACGTCACTGGCAATGTCCCTCGAGGCCTTGGCACGTTTGATGGAAATAGCATCAGCTCTCAGATCATAGTCCTTCATCTTTGATTCATCCCATCCCTTGGTGTAAAGTTTCTAGGTGGAGAATAATATACAACAGAAAAAGAAAGGTGTTGTAGAAAGTTAATAGGCCAGTTCTAGTAAGGAAGGTGGTAAGATGGTAACAGGATTTTAACTAGTTCTAGACTAAAGGCTGAAACAACAATGAGGAAATCTCTTACATGGCTGATATTGGCAGAATTGCTCTTGGCCAGCAAGATTTCCGGGGTGTCTGGCATCACATGGATGGAGGTTTTGTCAGCATCCCAGGCTTCTGTATATAAATGCTAGGGGGGAAGTAAGGTAAACGCCTTTGTTAAAGCCAATATATTGCAGGTATTATCAAATTTATTTCATTTAGCTGTAAGATAACCTCTTAAAGTTTATTTGGAGGCGAGGGAAGCAAAAGGGGAGAGAGTAAGTCATGGCCATGTTTAAACAGACTCATAACAGTTTTATAGCCAATGGAAAACAACATCATGATCTCAATTATTAATTCTTTTTATTCTGTGACTCTCAGGCTCTCTCATAGAACCTTCAAGGATGGAGCTTGGCTATAGAACTATGATATAGTAGAAATCCCTAGATTTCAGAGACAATCCCAAGGTCAAACCCAGCTCCTCTATGTCTAAGCTGATTGATCTTCAAAAAGGTACATAAGGCCTCACACTTGTCATTTTTTTTGAGGGGGGAGGATAATCATACCCAATTAAAGTTTTTAAAAAAACTTTATGCTTGTCTCTTTCTTTTAGCTGAGGTGAAATTGGTATTTAACTTTATTGAGTAGTTTTTTTAGAGATTAACCATAACATATGTATAGTGCCTGAGTCATGGAAGGAACTCAACAAATTTTATGATGTTTCCTATTGTTATTTTCACAGTGGGTGCTCTGTTGATGAGTATGGTATAGAATAAGCTTTCTGGAGTTTTAATACCCCAAACTTTGCAGTTTGCTATCTGAGGGCCAATTTCGTACTCTGCACTGAGCACACAATTTCATTGCCCTGATATTTGGAAGACATTCAGGCAGGTGTGGGAGAACTCAGAAAAGTTCAGTTCAACTTCAAATGTTCATATTAAGGGCCTACCTACTGGATGAAGAAATTAGCCCCAAATCAATAAGCAGACTGCCAGAATTCTGGAGGAAAGCAGCAATCATCTATTCTGTGTGATAAAACTGAAAGCAGCAGGAACAGCTCACTTTCCCAAGTGGGATTTCCACAAGCAACTAATTTGAGATGTGCACTGACACTGCCATGCACAGCGCTTCTCAGACTTCTGAGCAAAATGTGAAACAGCTGTATGTTTTTTACAAGATGGATAAACAGACACCAATGGCTTGAGTCAGCTCTGCTGAGGAGAACGTGCAGAGAAAGGTATTGCATTTGTGGACGTCTCCAGGTCACTGTTCAGGAGAATGTGTGCTCTACCCCCAGAGAACTTGTTTTAGGCTGTGCTTTCCCCTGCACACAGAAATGTGGGGTCAGGGTTAAGAAGAGTGTGCAGGTCCAGCTAGGATTCGAGCTTTGTTGAAGACCTGCATGAGAATCAGGCCCATCACCTACCTCTCCTTTCTCTGGAAACCCTCCAGGACATTTCTCACTTTATGAGCCCAGGATGAGGAAGGTATGACTCAGGCAACTGGCCGCAGCTGAAGACTCACCTTGCTCACGTTCAGGGCATTATTCTTTGCTAGGACAATCTCTGGGGTGTCTGTAATGCTTGTGAACTTGAGCTGGACTGCAGGCTGGCGGTACTTCCTTTCACTCAGGATTTCTCCGGCTCTCTTCACATGCTCGACCCCCACAGAGTCGATGGGCACCCACCCAATTCCTCTTAGCCACTCAAGATCAGCCTTGTAAATAGCCTGAAAATGAAATAATGTCAAATGTTTGTAGAAATTACCTCCACAACCTGATGTTTCATGATTTAGCATAGACAGATGGTGTGTAATTTTGCATCTCACTTGTGTAAATTTCTGAAAAGACACAGTACTGTTTTACTTTGATGCAGAACATCTAGTTCAACACTTTGTCCCTGAAGGTAGTCAATTCCTGCTGTTTTAAAGACCTATGGAATCTCTAACAATACGTGATTTCATTGATACAAAACCACTTTAAGAAAATTTCTGCCTGCCTCCCAATACAAAGTGTTTATTCTCTGATTTGATTGCCCATACCTGTCTGTATGGGAATAATTTTCTGTTAGAATACAATTTCTTCCTATCTCTTTGAGCAGTGGCCTTCACAGCCAGTGTGCAACATAAAGAAAGGATGAACACTACTGCATGTTGAATCAATGTGTTTTCTGGGGACAACAAATAAGGGATCATTTTTCACATGATTCTATACTCATTCTTCTAAACCAAAGAGCATATATACTTTTACTTTTATTTAGCTTATCCTCAGTCTCCTTTCTTGTGTTGTAGTTCAAGAAAAAAATATATTTTGTCCCGCTTTCACATTTCTTCTTTCAATTTAAAGAATTTGCTGATGAAGAATTTCTCTTATAAGTAACAGTTACAGTTCTTTTTGTTTTTATGCTTTTTGGGAAACTATTTTTTAAAATGCCACTACTTTTATCATTCTCTCAAAAGTGACTACTTATCAGAGCCTGATCAAGAAAACAAGGAGCTACTATACCAATAAGGTAGTATTTGAGTCCCAAGGACAATCTATAAACTTTTGTGCATAAAATTAGCTACAAGGGTATATTGTACAATGCTAGGAATAAAGCCAACATTTTACAATAACTATAAATGGAGCATGTTTTAAAATTGTGAAACATTGTATTGTGCACCTGTAACATATAATACACAATACACTTCAGTAAATGCATATATATATATATATATATTAGTACCTCACAGATTTAGTTTTTTCTCCTGATACTCTAATTTTATTTTTAATTTTTAAAAACTGAAGTATAGTTGATTTACAATGTTGTATTAGTTTCAGGTATATAGCAGTAATTCAGTCATATAACTGAATATAGATAGATATATATATTCTTTTTCAGATTCTTTTCCATTTTAGGTCATTATAAGATAATATAGCTCCTTGTGCTATGTAGTATGGCCTTGCTGTTCGTCTATTTTCTGTAGTGTGTATCTGTTAGTCCTCAGCTCTTAATTTATCCTTTCCCTTCCTTAGTTTAATACTTTTGATAACCATTTTCCAATGTGATTGGTTTCTTCCGAAACCAATGTGTATAATGGATGTAATTTTATGCTTTTCATGATATTGTCCTGAGAAGTTTTCCACAGGTTTCACAAGACTGCCAAAAGATTCCATGGCACACAAAAAAGTTAGAATCCCTTCTTGAAACCTTGCGAAGAATATTAAATCCACTCACATCACTCTGAAGGTCATAAGCCTTCCGAGCCTGAATGATGTCATTCTGATCAGGCAGACAGGTCCATTCATGAAGCAGATTCTTGTAGTCTATGTCGCTTACAAGGATCTGACACTTCTTGGCCTGCACCAGCCCCATCATGTCCACTGGGCTACTAAACTTGGTCTTCCACTTCTCAAAGTCTTTCTTGTACTCCCGGTCACTCTGGATCTTGCCCGCGTGGATGGACCACATCATCTTGGGATCATCCTTAATATTTCGGGCCCCAATGTGGTGGCCGAGCTGTCTGCGGTACCCCTCCTTGTACTTGTACTGAAGAAAAGAATAAAGATACAAGTCTAATGATAGGGACATCTTATTTATATCATATTTCATAGTTTCATAGATGTATTATTTCTTTTGATTTTCCCCACCACTAACGTGAGAGAAAAAGATTAATATTATATCAACTCAATTTTATAAAATAGAAAACTGAAGCCTCCACGAGTCAAGTGATTTGTTCAAGGTCACACCCTAAGCAGGTGGCAGGGCTAAGACTAAAATGGGGAGCTTCTGATTCCAAATATTTTTCCCATCAACTAAACTATACTGCCTCATTTACATTTGTTTAACAAGTAAGGCAAAAATATTTTGTACAATTTAAAAGAGAATCTACTTAAAGATGTGACTTTTTCTAAAAAAGTTTTGATATTATGAATGTTTTAGAATACTTCCCTTGTGATTAGAATTTATAGTAAATTCCATAGTCAAGCACATGAGCTATGTTTAGAAAGTTTCACCAGGAAATACCTCCCTTATTTGCCTGTCGATGTCATTGAACTTTTAACCGCGAGAGAGTAAATGCCTTGGGTTAACACTCTATTTTAAAAACGTGTTACTCAAAAATAACACTTTATAGTCCATTTTACCATGAGATGGTCATAGTGTGGGCTTCTCCAGCTTAGTAGCCAGAAACAGTTTTGATAAAGGAAGAAATGAACCGTATGTCTAAGGTCTGGGACACTTCCAGAAGAAGGAAAGTCAGGATTTGAATCCTAAGGAGCCCTGGTACAGCATGAGGGTACTGGACACCCTCAGGAGATGTTTCTCATGAGATGTGAAGGACTAGAGGGGGGAGAAAAGTGGGTGCTGAGTAAAAGCTTTGCTTACTTCTCAACTTGCTCTTGTGTCCAGTTATAAGTATCTTGTAGGAGAACCTTACTAAAGGTCAACAAAGGATTAAACAAAACTCTAAAATGAACCCATAATTAACATTTTCTCTTAGTGTAAGAATAAATGGATAGTAGTGGGAAAGAGTTCACATTCACATTAGCTGACTTACATGTGCTATCAATGTCTTTAACAAAAACGTTTTTTCTTTATTACAAACATCTGGGTCATCAGCTGCTCAACTTCTGAGGCTCAAAAATAGAAACGAATCACCAGTCCAGGTTTGATATAGGATGCTTGGGGCTGGTACCTTGGGATGACCCGGAGGGATGGTACGGGGAGGGAGGTGGGAGAGGGGTTCAGGATGGGGAACACGCGTACGCCCGTGGCGGATTCATGTAGATGTGGGGCAGAACCAATACAATATTGTAAAGTAAAAATAAATTAAAAAAAAAAAAAAAAAAAAAAGAACCTGAGCGGGAGGTGGGGGGGGAATAGGAGCCCATTTTTAGTGGTCATAAAATACTTATTTTTAAAAAGTGTAACTCCATAAGACTGTTCTATACATCAGTGTCTCTTTTGCTGTCTCGTACACAGGGTTATTGTTACCATCTTTCTAAATTCCATATATATGCATTAGTACACCGTATTGGTGTTTTTCTTTCAGTCTTATGGACTCTGTGGGAGAGGGTGAGGGTGGGAAGATTTGGGAGAATGGCATTGAAACATGTAAAATATCATGTATGAAATGAGTTGCCAGTCCAGGTTCGATGCACGATACTGGATGCTTGGGGCTAGTGCACTGGGACGACCCAGAGGGATGGTATGGGGAGGGAGGAGGGAGGAGGGTTCAGGATGGGGAACACATGTATACCTGTGGCAGATTCATTTTGATATTTGGCAAAACTAATACAATTATGTAAAGTTTAAAAATAAAATAAAATTTAAAAAAATAAATAAAAATCACATTGTACTGCTCCTAAACGTTCCCTGAGAATTTTGTACAGATTCTTCATATTTCACTTCTACTTATAAACAACTTAGAAACGATTTACACATAGACTTCACCTATGTTTACCTTAGTGTTTTTCACCCCATTTTAATATTTTAAAATAGAGTTTTTAGCACACGAATTTAAAAGCAAATCAAACCAAAGCAAAATTCTTGAAAAATCCTTTCCCAATTTGTTGTATAGAGTAGAAAACCCACAAGAAACTAGGAGAGCTGTACCTCGCTGGCGATTTCTCTGGAGGCTTTGGCATGCTTGATTTCAATGGCATCTGCTCTCAAGTCATAGCCTTTCTGCTTGGCCTCATCCCAGTCTTTCTGGTAGAGTTTCTGTTGAGGGAAAACACAAGTTTGCTTGTAAGAACTGAAAATCAGTGGACAGACTCACAGTAGTTATACTATGAATCATAAAGCACACTGTACATGATGGCAGCTTAAGAAAAAACAGTCACTTCTGAGATCTTCTTTTAATTATTGCCTATTTATTTCATGGAGCACAGGGTACTTGTGATTATAATTTTAAGGCTAAACATCTAAAGCTACTATTGCTTGTATTATTTGCACCCATCACAATGTGGTACAATGTGAAACCATCCCCTTACACATGGGAACTAAGAATCAACCGCGAACCTAGAAAACCTTCATCCAGCAACCACATAAGACTAGGCAAGATTTTTTTCCTAATGTTGCCCTTTGACTTTTCAAAGGACTCTGCTAAAGGGATGTGACATACCTATCCTGCACTCTCCACATAATTAAAAGTTTTGGTTTTTCTTATGGCCTTGAAATGTCAAACAAGAAAGTTCTGGATTAATCCAAAACCTATAAAGACCACAGAGACTGTTACCTCTTATACTTCCTTGTATAAGAGGCACTTAGCTAGGGAGTTCATTCTTCTCAGTCAGTATACGATGAAACTGAGCTGCGGGCATTGGACGTAGGACAATGACTTCCAGGTTGAAAGGAGGACATCAGTAAGATTCAGGTATCCCAACTCTCACAGGGCAGGGACCCAGACGTGTATCTAAACTAATGTTTGAAGGAGAATTCCCATTCATATTGCCTTGGGAATGGTAGCTAAATAGAACGTATCTGGCACCCCAAGCTATAAACACTTCTAAGGTGGCTAATTCGTCCATTATAACACATTCCATATGCTGACAGATGCTGTCCTTCAAAGACCTTGATACTCCATTATTATGCCTCTTACATTGCTGATTTGCATGGCATTGATTTGAGCCTGCAGTATGAGTGGTGTGTCAGAAGGAATGCTTATGTTGCTTTTATCTTTATTCCAGGCTTCTTGATACAGTTTCTGTGGAGAGAAGGAAAATATTATTTTAATACAGTGACAGATATTTGAAACTTAAGCCTTCACAACTATTTAACCTGGAAAAATGTTTTGTGCTAGGTTTGCAATGGTTAGTTTTTTGTGTCAACTTGACTAGGCCGCAGTACCCAGGTATTTGGTCAAATATTATTCTAGCTGTTTCTGTGAAGGTATTTTTTAGAACAGATTAACATTCATAACAGCAGATTTGGATAAAGTAGATTACCCTCTGTGATATGGGAGGTGGGGGCCTTCATCACTGACCTCCCCTGGGCAAGGGTAATCCTGCCAGCCAACTGCCTTGGACCTGTCTTCCTGGGTCTCCAGCCAGTTGGCCTATCTTGCAAACTTTGGCCATGCCAGCCTCCACAATTATGTGAGTCAGTTCCATAAAATAAACCTCTGTCTCATACATTCCATTTAGCTCCGTTTCTCTGGAGGACCCTGACTTATGCAGTATTCTACCATTCAATGTGGAGCATTATGCCATATGTTTGGTAATAGGTATTTGCTTTCCAGCAGTGTTGTGTAGTGACAGTTTTCATTTTAGTGCTTCCCAATTTGTGTGTGAGATAGCGGAAAGGCACACTGGCATTCGTCACAGCTCTACTTGGCACGTGCCTTCACTAAACTAGCCAAGAGATTCTTAGAGTTGCTCCCATCACTTGAGGTCTTTGAAGAGACACAATTCATTTGCTCCATTGGGGTGGCATCTTTCGAAGAGAAAGCCCCACAAGAGGGGAGCCTGAAAGTAGGATGGTTCTTACCTCGCTCATTTGCAGAGAATTGGCTTTTGCCAGGACGACCTCTGGCGTGTCGACAATGGACGTAAATGTCAAGGCTTCTGGGCGAGTCCTGTAGCGTCTTTCATTGATCAGGTCTTGAGCATTCTTCACCCTGTTCATTTCCACTGAGCCTTCTGGCATCCAGCCGATGCCACGCAGCCACTCCAGGTCTGATTTGTACATGTTCTACAGAGACATTAGACACAAAAATTGTTCCAAGTTTTAGACACAGCATCCCTGAACTGAAAAGTTCATGGGGTTGAGGGGTTGAAAAGCACACGAGATGGTGGTTCTAAAAAAGTAGGACCTGAGGTTTTACATGACTCAGGGGTTTTAATATCCAGAGCAATTTTTCAATTTTCAATATCCAGAGGAAAATAATTTTTTTTTAAATAAGGGCTTTATTTATTCATTCATTTAGCCACATGGCCTGTGGAACTTCCCCAACCAGTGGATCAAACCTGTGTCCCCCTGCACTGGTAGCACAGAGTTTCAACCAGGGAAATCCATGTTAAAGAATAATTTTTTATGCTAGCCTTGAATAGGAATAAAATGGTAATAATGCTAAATTTCATGATGATTCAATATTACAAAGAAATCATGTAACTGAAAAAATTTAAAAATATTTGGTTGAATCTCATTCCATTTTAATCCCATAAAACTGACCCAAGGAAACTCTGTTCAGTGTTTTGGATATAGTACAATGGTGGCAGTTATTTGTTTTAATATTCAGATAATTTATGTTCATCTAAAATATATTTTCATTGCCAGACAGTACAAAGGATGTAAAAAAAAAATAATCTGGATCCTAGGCTAGGGAAAGAGGATATGACCTAAGCAGAGTTCTTTATCTAACGTTCTTTGATTCCCATAATGTAACTCCTAAACAGAGGTGTTAACAATGTGAATGGTGCCCCCTGAGGTGGTGCAGTGAACAACCCATGGGTCACTCCACAGAGGCACTGTCTGGACAATTAACAAATCTATGCCCTCCCATTCCGCCTTTCCCGAAGTTCACCATTACTTACATCACTCTGCAGGTCATAGGCCTTCCTGGCTTGGATAATGTCATTTTGATCAGGTAAGCATGTCCAGTGATGCAGGTAATTTCGATAATCAATGTCACTGACCAGAGTCTGACATTTCTTGGCCAGCAAGATGCCTAACATGTCCACTGGGCTACTGAACTTGGTTTTCCACTTCTGGAACTCCTTCTTGTACTCCCTTTCACTTTGAATCTTCCCTGCATTCATGGCACACATAATCCTGGGGTCATCTTCAACACTCCGGGCTCCAATGTGGTGGCCTTTGTGTTTCTCATATGCTTCTTTGTATTTGTACTAAAACATGAGAGATACAGGTTTAGAAGCCCGATTTTAATACCCTATGCATACTGACAATCACAGACAATAATGGAAAGCCACAAGAAATGAACAAGAGTTTTACATTGCAAATATTTTGGTATCTCTGAACAATTTTAAACTAATGTTTTGTGCTATCATAAAGGTAACTATAATCATATATCTTCACTGCTGAAAACTTTTTATGCAACCACTCTGACTACAATTTCAAAATGTGTTTTTCTTCTCTGGGACAGCAAAAGGAAACAACGAGAGGAAGCAATTACCAAGCGTGGCCCACCAGCTGCACTACGGTTGTTCAGCAAGGTGAGCCCAAGGGGGTTAGACAGACAGCACTTACGTCACTGGCAATGTCCCTCGAGGCCTTGGCACGTTTGATGGAAATAGCATCAGCTCTCAGATCATAGTCCTTCATCTTTGATTCATCCCATCCCTTGGTGTAAAGTTTCTAGGTGGAGAATAATATACAACAGAAAAAGAAAGGTGTTGTAGAAAGTTAATAGGCCAGTTCTAGTAAGGAAGGTGGTAAGATGGTAACAGGATTTTAACTAGTTCTAGACTAAAGGCTGAAACAACAATGAGGAAATCTCTTACATGGCTGATATTGGCAGAATTGCTCTTGGCCAGCAAGATTTCCGGGGTGTCTGGCATCACATGGATGGAGGTTTTGTCAGCATCCCAGGCTTCTGTATATAAATGCTAGGGGGGAAGTAAGGTAAACGCCTTTGTTAAAGCCAATACATTGCAGGTATTATCAAATTTATTTCATTTAGCTGTAAGATAACCTTTTAAAGTTTATTTGGAGGCGAGGGAAGCAAAAGGGGAGAGAGTAAGTCATGGCCATGTTTAAACAGACTCATAACAGTTTTACAGCCAATGGAAAACAACATCATGATCTCAATTATTAATTCTTTTTATTCTGTGACTCTCAGGCTCTCTCATAGAACCTTCAAGGATGGAGCTTGGCTATAGAACTATGATATAGTAGAAATCCCTAGATTTCAGAGACAATCCCAAGGTCAAACCCAGCTCCTCTATGTCTAAGCTGATTGATCTTCAAAAAGGTACATAAGGCCTCACACTTGTCATTTTTTTTGAGGGGGGAGGATAATCATACCCAATTAAAGTTTTTAAAAAAACTTTATGCTTGTCTCTTTCTTTTAGCTGAGGTGAAATTGGTATTTAACTTTATTGAGTAGTTTTTTTAGAGATTAACCATAACATATGTATAGTGCCTGAGTCATGGAAGGAACTCAACAAATTTTATGATGTTTCCTATTGTTATTTTCACAGTGGGTGCTCTGTTGATGAGTATGGTATAGAATAAGCTTTCTGGAGTTTTAATACCCCAAACTTTGCAGTTTGCTATCTGAGGGCCAATTTCGTACTCTGCACTGAGCACACAATTTCATTGCCCTGATATTTGGAAGACATTCAGGCAGGTGTGGGAGAACTCAGAAAAGTTCAGTTCAACTTCAAATGTTTATATTAAGGGCCTACCTACTGGATGAAGAAATTAGCCCCAAATCAATAAGCAGACTGCCAGAATTCTGGAGGAAAGCAGCAATCATCTATTCTGTGTGATAAAACTGAAAGCAGCAGGAACAGCTCACTTTCCCAAGTGGGATTTCCACAAGCAACTAATTTGAGATGTGCACTGACACTGCCATGCACAGCGCTTCTCAGACTTCTGAGCAAAATGTGAAACAGCTGTATGTTTTTTACAAGATGGATAAACAGACACCAATGGCTTGAGTCAGCTCTGCTGAGGAGAACGTGCAGAGAAAGGTATTGCATTTGTGGACGTCTCCAGGTCACTGTTCAGGAGAATGTGTGCTCTACCCCCAGAGAACTTGTTTTAGGCTGTGCTTTCCCCTGCACACAGAAATGTGGGGTCAGGGTTAAGAAGAGTGTGCAGGTCCAGCTAGGATTCGAGCTTTGTTGAAGACCTGCATGAGAATCAGGCCCATCACCTACCTCTCCTTTCTCTGGAAACCCTCCAGGACATTTCTCACTTTATGAGCCCAGGATGAGGAAGGTATGACTCAGGCAACTGGCCGCAGCTGAAGACTCACCTTGCTCACGTTCAGGGCATTATTCTTTGCTAGGACAATCTCTGGGGTGTCTGTAATGCTTGTGAACTTGAGCTGGACTGCAGGCTGGCGGTACTTCCTTTCACTCAGGATTTCTCCGGCTCTCTTCACATGCTCGACCCCCACAGAGTCGATGGGCACCCACCCAATTCCTCTTAGCCACTCAAGATCAGCCTTGTAAATAGCCTGAAAATGAAATAATGTCAAATGTTTGTAGAAATTACCTCCACAACCTGATGTTTCATGATTTAGCATAGACAGATGGTGTGTAATTTTGCATCTCACTTGTGTAAATTTCTGAAAAGACACAGTACTGTTTTACTTTGATGCAGAACATCTAGTTCAACACTTTGTCCCTGAAGGTAGTCAATTCCTGCTGTTTTAAAGACCTATGGAATCTCTAACAATACGTGATTTCATTGATACAAAACCACTTTAAGAAAATTTCTGCCTGCCTCCCAATACAAAGTGTTTATTCTCTGATTTGATTGCCCATACCTGTCTGTATGGGAATAATTTTCTGTTAGAATACAATTTCTTCCTATCTCTTTGAGCAGTGGCCTTCACAGCCAGTGTGCAACATAAAGAAAGGATGAACACTACTGCATGTTGAATCAATGTGTTTTCTGGGGACAACAAATAAGGGATCATTTTTCACATGATTCTATACTCATTCTTCTAAACCAAAGAGCATATATACTTTTACTTTTATTTAGCTTATCCTCAGTCTCCTTTCTTGTGTTGTAGTTCAAGAAAAAAATATATTTTGTCCCGCTTTCACATTTCTTCTTTCAATTTAAAGAATTGGCTGATGAAGAATTTCTCTTATAAGTAACAGTTACAGTTCTTTTTGTTTTTATGGCTTTTTGGGAAACTATTTTTTAAAATGCCACTACTTTTATCATTCTCTCAAAAGTGACTACTTATCAGAGCCTGATCAAGAAAACAAGGAGCTACTATACCAATAAGGTAGTATTTGAGTCCCAAGGACAATCTATAAACTTTTGTGCATAAAATTAGCTACAAGGGTATGTTGTACAATGCTAGGAATAAAGCCAACATTTTACAATAACTATAAATGGAGCATGTTTTAAAATTGTGAAACATTGTATTGTGCACCTGTAACATATAATACACAATACACTTCAGTAAATGCATATATATATATATATATATTAGTACCTCACAGATTTAGTTTTTTCTCCTGATACTCTAATTTTATTTTTAATTTTTAAAAACTGAAGTATAGTTGATTTACAATGTTGTATTAGTTTCAGGTATATAGCAGTAATTCAGTTATATAACTGAATATATAGATAGATATATATATTCTTTTTCAGATTCTTTTCCATTTTAGGTCATTATAAGATAATATAGCTCCTTGTGCTATATAGTATGGCCTTGCTGTTCATCTATTTTCTGTAGTGTGTATCTGTTAGTCCTCAGCTCCTAATTTATCCTTTCCCTTCCTTAGTTTAATACTTTTGATAACCATTTTCCAATGTGATTGGTTTCTTCCGAAACCAATGTGTATAATGGATGTAATTTTATGCTTTTCATGATATTGTCCTGAGAAGTTTTCCACAGGTTTCACAAGACTGCCAAAAGATTCCATGGCACACAAAAAAGTTAGAATCCCTTCTTGAAACCTTGCGAAGAATATTAAATCCACTCACATCACTCTGAAGGTCATAAGCCTTCCGAGCCTGAATGATGTCATTCTGATCAGGCAGACAGGTCCATTCATGAAGCAGATTCTTGTAGTCTATGTCGCTTACAAGGATCTGACACTTCTTGGCCTGCACCAGCCCCATCATGTCCACTGGGCTACTAAACTTGGTCTTCCACTTCTCAAAGTCTTTCTTGTACTCCCGGTCACTCTGGATCTTGCCCGCGTGGATGGACCACATCATCTTGGGATCATCCTTAATATTTCGGGCCCCAATGTGGTGGCCGAGCTGTCTGCGGTACCCCTCCTTGTACTTGTACTGAAGAAAAGAATAAAGATATAAGTCTAATGATAGGGACATCTTATTTATATCATATTTCATAGTTTCATAGATGTATTATTTCTTTTGATTTTCCCCACCACTAACGTGAGAGAAAAAGATTAATATTATATCAACTCAGTTTTATAAAATAGAAAACTGAAGCCTCCACGAGTCAAGTGATTTGTTCAAGGTCACACCCTAAGCAGGTGGCAGGGCTAAGACTAAAATGGGGAGCTTCTGATTCCAAATATTTTTCCCATCAACTAAACTATACTGCCTCATTTACATTTGTTTAACAAGTAAGGTAAAAATATTTTGTACAATTTAAAAGAGAATCTACTTAAAGATGTGACTTTTTCTAAAAAAGTTTTGATATTATGAATGTTTTAGAATACTTCCCTTGTGATTAGAATTTATAGTAAATTCCATAGTCAAGCACATGAGCTATGTTTAGAAAGTTTCACCAGGAAATACCTCCCTTATTTGCCTGTCGATGTCATTGAACTTTTAACCGCGAGAGAGTAAATGCCTTGGGTTAACACTCTATTTTAAAAACGCGTTACTCAAAAATAACACTTTATAGTCCATTTTACCATGAGATGGTCATAGTGTGGGCTTCTCCAGCTTAGTAGCCAGAAACAATTTTGATAAAGGAAGAAATGAACCGTATGTCTAAGGTCTGGGACACTTCCAGAAGAAGGAAAGTCAGGATTTGAATCCTAAGGAGCCCTGGTACAGCATGAGGGTACTGGACACCCTCAGGAGATGTTTCTCATGAGATGTGAAGGACTAGAGGGGGGAGAAAAGTGGGTGCTGAGTAAAAGCTTTGCTTACTTCTCAACTTGCTCTTGTGTCCAGTTATAAGTATCTTGTAGGAGAACCTTACTAAAGGTCAACAAAGGATTAAACAAAACTCTAAAATGAACCCATAATTAACATTTTCTCTTAGTGTAAGAATAAATGGATAGTAGTGGGAACGAGTTCACATTCACATTAGCTGACTTACATGTGCTATCAATGTCTTTAACAAAAACGTTTTTTATTACAAACATCTGGGTCATCAGCTGCTCAACTTCTGAGGCTCAAAAATAGAAACGAATCACCAGTCCAGGTTCGATACAGGATGCTTGGGGCTGGTACACTGGGATGACCCGGAGGGATGGTACGGGGAGGGAGGTGGGAGAGGGGTTCAGGATGGGGAACACGCGTACGCCCGTGGCGGATTCATGTAGATGTGTGGCAGAACCAATACAATATTGTAAAGTAAAAATAAATTAAAAAAAAAAAAAAAAAAAAGAACCTGAGCGGGAGGTGGGGGGGGAATAGGAGCCCATTTTTAGTGGTCATAAAATACTTATTTTTAAAAAGTGTAACTCCATAAGACTGTTCTATACATCAGTGTCTCTTTTGCTGTCTCGTACACAGGGTTATTGTTACCATCTTTCTAAATTCCATATCTATGCGTTAGTACACTGTATTGGTGTTTTTCTTTCAGTCTTATGGACTCTGTGGGAGAGGGTGAGGGTGGGAAGATTTGGGAGAATAGCATTGAAACATGTAAAATATCATGTATGAAACGAGTTGCCAGTCCAGGTTCGATGCACGATACTGGATGCTTGGGGCTAGTGCACTGGGACGACCCAGAGGGATGGTATGGGGAGGGAGGAGGGAGGAGGGTTCAGGTTGGGGAACACATGTATACCTGTGGCAGATTCATTTTGATATTTGGCAAAACTAATACAATTTTGTAAAGTTTAAAAATAAAATAAAAAAAAAATTCCATGGTATTCTATTGAAGATAACCTGTAGCTCTAAATAATTAAAATTGCAAATGTATCCAATAAAAATTATCTTTATTAATTTAAAAAAAATTTTAAAAAAAGTGTAACTCCATCTTTGAAAGATTAATGGGTATTGAACATAGTATCTTTTGTTTTCTTTTTCATTCGCAACTTTGTACATGGGGGAATCATTAAAGGAGATTGGGACTTTCAGGCTAAATTTCTGGCAAGAAAATCTGTAAAAGCTGCCATTTGTAAACATCTTTGAGTAAGAATTGCATCTTCAAAAAATATCAACTTACATCACTGGCAATATCTCTTGATGCCTTGGCTGCTTGGATTGGAATGGCATCCAAACGCAAGTCATAACCTTCCTTCCTGGACTCTTCCAAAGCAAGTTTATAGAGTTTCTGTAGAAAAGAGAATTAATCCATCAGTGCTCCTTTTGTAAAAAATGAAGCTATTTATTATTAAGCTTTATCTGTCCTCATTTAAACTACAGAAACAGATCCACAAAGTATTAGTGTGGGTTTGTAGAAAACTATGTTTCATAGGTGCTCAAGGATTTTAAGGCACATGGTTTAAACTTTTTTATTGATTAGCAAATAACAAAAGTTTTTAGGGAGGAATCAGTATCTGGTTGCTAAAATTCTGTTTTGCCAAACAAGCACATGTATAAAAGTTCCAACTGCTTATTATCACAATTTTAATATAAAAGAAAGGCCATCTTAATGACAAAGAAGGAGAAAAATAAGTATGGTTGTTTCTAAATTGAATATATTTGGATTTGAGAACAACTCAATGTGTTGTTCTTATTTTTTTCCCATTTTTGCCATGGACTATCATCACAAACTATGATCAATCTGTAGATTAGGGTTTCAAAATCACCACTCTAATGAAAAAGTTGGTTCTGAAAGAGATGCATAGGAAAATGCTTGCAAATGACATTAAATGGTAACCAGAACACAATGAAGCAGCAAAAGAACACATAGTACAGAAGCTCACTGCGTTCTAAACCCAGTGTCGACCTGCTAAATAGTTGCTGGATAAAATAATGACTTGATGACCACACTGCCCTTAGGGGCGTATAAGGCTTTAGTATAATCCCTTTTGGGATACTTCTCCATAAGCATTTCACTCCATGATGTCATCTTCATAAAAGGCTTGTCTGCTTTGTGGACCCACCACACGGCCCACAATTGAATCAAGAAAATTATTTCTTGAATCAAAGGAGAACTATCTGTTTTAGTGACAATATTGGCTTGCAGTGCATACAATAAATTGGTTAAAACATTTCACCAAGGGAACTGTTACAGTAGTTCATTTTTGCCTCTCTCTTCATAAGATCAGTAGGTTACTCACATCACTGTAGTTGATTTGGTTGAGCTTGGCTAGCATGATTTCAGGTGTATCAGGCATGACGTGGATTGTCTTCTTGTCATTGTCCCAGGCTTCAGTATATAAGCGCTATGAAAAAAAAGATGAGAAAAATTATTTTAGAGTTCACATTTTTTTGATTATGTGCTAGTTACCTCTCCTTTGTACAAAGTAGAAATAAAACTAATAAAGTTGCATAAATTCCTACTTTTCAAGTAGATAAATTACTATTTCCAAAAGAATTTAGCTTACTATTTCATTGACTCTGTTTTTAACAGTGCTAAAAGGTATGATTGGGTTGCAGTTTTTAATACCTGTGATTGTGAAATACTTGCAACACATGGTATTTTTAACAGCTTAATATTCTGAAGTATTACTAAGTAACTATGGTGTTATAATGGGAAAATCACTTTTAAAGGTATCATAAATCCTATAGGAATCTTTAAAATGTAGTAACATGTCAGAGTTTTTACTCTGTTCTATGATAAATTCTTATACTTGATGCTGAGGAGTGAAAACTCACCTTATTCATGTTTATAGCATTGTTCTTTGCCAGCACCTGCTCCGGGGTATCAGTTATGCTGGTAAATTTCAGTGTATCTGGACGCTGGCGGTAGATGTTGTCACTCAGTATCTCTCCGGCCCTCTTGGCTTTAAGTACTTCCACGGAGCCAATTGGAACCCAACCAATGCCTTTCAACCATTCAAGGTCTGACTTATATAAATTCTGCAAATCAACCAACAAGAAACACAGTTATGATAATAATTAGTTTTTTCAGATTCAGAGTCACAAAATGGATCATACTGTGAGAGAAACACAAAAAGCACTGAACAGGTAAAGCTGCCATCTCAATTAATCACTCATTCATAAGCCTTATTGACTCCTGAGTACATTTTTCCTAAGCATTGCTTGGCATAGAGGATTGTACTAGGAACAACAAAAGATCTTTCTAAAAAGTAAAGACACTGTCCTGCCCTTGAGGGTATTAAAAGATTTTCACTTAAGAGCAGAGTTTCTTTAGCTTTGAAAAAGGTGTTCTAATAGCCCCTCAAAAGACCATATACTTAGACCAACACTGTGTAAACACTGCAGTAACAAAAATTCTTGCCTTTAAGGAAAAGAGGTGAAATTCAATTATAGTCATGAGTTTCAACAGACAATAATGTTAAGTTTTGCATATCACACCCTTGATATGCATTTTTAATTAAAATATAATTGACCTATATCAGTTTTAGGTATATATCATGATTCAATATATGTGTATATTGCAAAATGATCTTCAATATGTCAAGATCCATCACTACACATACCTACACTTTTTTTCCCTCATGATGGGAAATTTTTAATAAACTCTTACCTTTATTTTCATCTTCAGAATCACAAAACATAAAGTATGTAATGGGGTACTATAGAGAGAATATGTATTTCCTAATTATTGGCTTTCTTTTACTCTCAAAACGGCATGCTAACTGTATTATTAGTGTGCTCAGTCACTCAGTCATGTCCAAATCTTTGTGACTCTATAGACTGTCGCTCCTCCGCCCATGGAATTTCCCAGGCAAGAATACTGGAGTGGGTTTCCATTTCCTCCTCTAGGGGATCTTCCGACCTAGGGAGCAAACTTGCATCTCCTGTGTCTTCTGCATTAGCAAGCAGATTCTTTACCACTGCACCACCTGGGAAGCCCAGTATTATTATTATTGCACTATTATTATTAACACTAGGATGCAGAAGCAGCATCGGGAATACTCACATCACTCTGGAGGTCATAAGCTTTCCGAGCATGGACGATGTCATTCTGGTCGGGCAGGCAGGTCCACTCATGCAGAGGATGTTTATAGTCCACATCACTAACCAAAGTCTGACATTTCTTGGCCAAAACAATACCAAGCATGTCCACTGGGCTGCTGAACCTGGTCTTGTATTTTTCAAAATCTTTCTTGTACTCACGGTCACTCTGCATTTTGGCAACGTGGACAGACCACATCATCTTGGGGTCATCATGTATCGCTCGGGCACCAATATGGTGACCCAACTGCTTACGATAAGCTTCTTTGTATTTGTACTGAAAGAGAGAACCCAGTAAAAAAGGAGAAAGCACCAAGGTCCCTGCTGCTCTCTCTGTGGTGATGCTTTTCTACAAAATCCTCAGGACTTCAGGGGAGTTTCATCAAACCAGCTACTGTGATGCTCCACATTGGGGCATGCTTTCTCTTAAAAAAGAAGATGTGGTGCTCATTTCACCTCCACAGAATAACTCCACAGTGATTCCTTTATATTACGCTAGCAAATTTTATGTTTTAACCACAAAAAAATGTGATAGAAAAGTGAACATTGAAAGAATGAACTTCAGTCACAGTGACAGCGGTTTCTCAGAAGTCAGTCATGTGGGCAGACCGAGCTGAGAACATATTGGAGGGGTGTGTTTATAATGGGTCATTAATTTTCTTCTTTTACGGCATTCTGCATAATAATTGGCAAGGAGTAGTTTTAAAAGGGGCAATTCTTGTTGGTAAGGAGCATAGCGTTTCAGTTTTGCAAGATGAAAAAGTTTTGAAAGTCTGTTGTACGATAGTGTGAATATACCTATGGACTATATACTGAAAGCGGTAAATGGTTATTCAATTTTACTATGATTTAAAAGAAAAACCTACCAAAATGGACAATTTTGCTACTCTTGGATTAATATTTAAGTTGTACAGGAACCTCACATATTCATTTTTAGGGTAAAGGAATATTGATTTTTGTGGACCCCACAGCAAAGAAATATTTAACATTTTTGCTATTTTATGTCTGTTCTCAAGTCAAGGGGAAGAACTCAGTTAAGCCTGTTTCTTTTCTGGCATCTTTGCCTTGAGTGTAGCCTGAGGAGAGCTCATGAGGATTTATGAGTAGCTCAACATATGCCCACTTAACTTTGCTCAAGGTACTCAGTCTTACTAAGCAAGGACCAAAAGAGCATCAAAGGAACCACAACCCAGTGTATCTCTATGAAACTCGGACAGGTGACTGTCTCAAAGCCTCAATTTATTTGACTATGCAATGAAGGCAGGTGGGTGGATGATGACTACAGAGACTCTCAGCTGTGTTCCAAGAGTGTGATGCCCTATGCAGGTGGCTGGGCTGTTGGTAACAGATGGAAGCATGTGATCAGCTCTTACGTCACTCGCAATCTCCCGGGAGGCCTTGGCAGCCACGATAGGAATGGCGTCACTTCTTAAGTCATATCCTTCTTTCTTGGCTTCTTCCATGGCCTGGCGATAGAGGTTCTGAGGAAAGAAGTAGTAACTTTTAGACACAGTGCTCACTTTCATTCTAAAAATATGTTAATATTTCCATCAAAGGAAGACTACTTTTTTTTAATTAATTTTACTTGGAGGATAATTGCTTTTACAATATTGTGATGAAAGGAAGACTACTTTTGGATACAGAACAAAAACTAGTATGTTCAGCCTTAAATTAAAAAAAATTTTTTTACAATATCTCTTTCTTTTACTTCTTACACAGTGTGCAAGTTATTTGTTGAACTTGAAATTTTACTTTCAGCAGGTTTAACTCCTTCAAATTTTACTCATTATTAACTCTGAAATGTGCTTGAATTTGCTCAGCATTTGTTCTTTTCATGAAATTACCAAAAACGTCTGTTTATTTAACTGCAAGTTTGAATTAGGATCAATTTTACCAGCAGAGAATATGATATAACAACAACACTACTGCCATGAGCATGTACCTGTATTCCAACAGTGCTAAGCTAAGGATCATCCACTGTTTCTGAATATCTTTGTTAACACTATTTGCTCTCTATTCATTTTGTTGATTGCTGGCAATTGCTAGCAGACAGAGGGGTAGCAGGAACCAGGGATTTACGAGTCAAAAGGACAAAACTGATGAAATTATAATAATTTCTTTATGAATTGGCAAAATACCCACTATTCAGTTTCTGTGGCAAGACAGACATACACAGAAGTTAGAACATAGGTATTCCAATGGGAACACAGCTTGAGAACCACTGCATTAAGTCATCTCTACCTGTAGTATTTAGTCTTTTTTAACTTGTGAACCATTACAAGAATTTAATTCTTAATTAGTAATAATTTTAAAATAACTTTTAGAGTTTGAGAAGGATGTAATTGAATGTTTTTAATGTGGATTATTAATGTGTGACAATTCACATTCTCTTATGTTGCAACTTCTTACAAGGAAAAGCTAAAGTAGACAAGAGTAAATTTAATGTATTTGAGATAAAATCCCGAGGGAGGGCATTTGTTCTTAAAAATTTCTAGAAATGTTTATTTTGTAACTAGAGAGTCAAATACTCTTATACTTTATATTTTTCCTTTGAACGATAAATTCTCAAGTTTGCCCTTATGTATAAGTGGGAAAAAATGTGCTTCAATCATTATGTGGCTTCAGGCCAAACATTTTATTCTTTCAACAATGGAAAAAGAGCCCGGGCTTCAAGGAAAACACTTTTAGTGTCATCAAGGCTACGTTTTAAAGAATGTCTAGTAAGTTCAAATATTCCAAGAGAACTAGAACAGGTAAATGTGAGTTTAAGACAAAAAAAAGAAGATATGGTTGCTTTTTTATTTTGTTTACTAAGTATGATGTGAAGGTATCATTGGTAATGGGTTGAGAAGAAATTCACATGGGCCATTCTAAAATCAAATCTTCAAAGACGGTCTTTAGGGAATTAACATAATTATGCAATTTAAAAGAAATAAATCCAGCTGAAAATTTGAGAAGTAAAAAAAAATAGCCTAATTTCCTCTCAGCAGTCTGAAAAAAAAAAGAAAGAAATCCTACTTCATCTGACCTAATTTTAACAAAAGGGAGAGGCTTAAAAGCATCATTACCCTTTGGCATAGAAACTAACAGCATCTGTCTAGGGTGAGGCAGAACATCTGGGAAAAGCTAATCCAACAGAGAAGCTCTGTGGCCAAGAGAAAAATTGTTCATTCAAAAATGACTGAAGCCAAGATCAGTCAAATACTTATGATCAGGCTTGTCCTTGGGTCTTTTTATAGTGCTAGACAAAAGGAAACTGAGTCCTCTTCATTTATACTTGTCGTGCCTCTTCTTCAGGGCTACATGATAGGCAAAAGTAATTAACAGGAGTAAAATAATGAATGTGGTCAGGACTTGAAAATGAGTACTTAAAATTTCCAGTGTTCTCAAATTAAAGGCAACTCCACCCTCTTTTTTTTTTTTGAATGAAGATACACAGAAGCATGTAAGAAATCAACATTCATCTTGAATGAACCAGATAATTCTTGACCTTGATGAGAACAATTGGGTAAGAAACTGTTTCCTATTCTGCAAAGATATGTGGGGCTGCAAAGATATTTAGTGGGCCTGGAGACAGTAGGTTAAAAAATGTTTTTTACTTTTTATTGTTCTCATACAGTTTTGAGATGGATGAATTTAAGAATTCTTATTTCAGTTCTTGTAAATGTGGTTATTTTTAGCATAAATCAAATAAACAGGCTGTTTTAAGCATAGATTAAATAAAACTAATTTTCATGGTGACTTGAGTGTAAAGGGAAGAAATTAGTTTATTAAGCAGTTATTATGTGCCAGGCTCCACCCAGGACATACTACACATACTACCCTATCTAGCCATCATAAAAATTCTTCAGGAATAGCCATTTTTATTTCATTTTACAGATGAGATGACTAAAGGAAACTCACTGAACAAATTTTGAAGCAAGTACTAACCTGATAAATGGCAGTAATTATTTAAATTAAAATCACAATATGATTTAATCATTAATAGTTGACTTTGAGAGTTTTTCCCCCCTACTCATGACATGGAGATATTTTTGTATTTATCTGTTTTTTCTATTTTTTTTTATTGAAGTATAGTATGGATGTAAGAGTTGGACCATAAAGAAGGTTGAGAACCGAAGAACTGATGCTTTTGAACTGTGGTGCTGAAGAAGACTCTTAAGAGGCCTTTGGACAGCAAGGAGATAAACCAGTCAGTCCTAAAGGAAATCAACCCCAAATATTCATTGGAAGGACTGATGCTGAAGCTGAAGCTCCAACACACTGGCCACCTGATGTGAAGAACAGACTCACTGGAAAAAGACCCTAATTCTGGGAAAGATTGAGGGCAAGAGGAAAAGGGAGTGACAGAGGACAAGATGGTTGGATAGCATCACTGACTCAGTGGACATGAGTTTGAGCAAACTCTGGGAGATAGTGGAGAACAGGGAAGCCTGGCATGTAGCATTTCATGGGGTCACAAAGAGTTGGACATGACTTAGCAACTGAACAACAACAAATAGTTGATTTAATAATATAATGATATATGTTATTTTCTTCTATAACTATTTTTGAATACAAGGATACATATATTCATGTTAGGTTACAGACAAAAATAAATAAATAAAACTAAGCTAACTGGTCAATATGTGAATTAAACCCATAATTCTGACCTTTCTGCTACATCAGCAAAATCAACATGGTCAGGTTCAAATAAACAGTCTTACCTCACTATAATTTATTTTATTTTGTCTTGCCAATGTAATTTCAGGTGTATCAGGCATCATGTGGATTTGAGTCTTGTCTTTGTCCCAGGCTTCTGTGTATAAGCGCTGTGAAGGATAAAAAAGGTTATTGAATTAGGAAAACAATGGTTGTTGTAAACAGAGGTTTCCAACTTTGCGATCATGACAAAAGTTGAAAGTTAGCATCCTTACTATCTGGGCTGTGTGCTATACACCAACATTCTTCAATCTCTTTGATGTTACAATATATATAGTCACTAAATATAAGTGTAGGATAAGATATGAAAAGAAAATGTGTATGTATTTTGTTACAAGACCACCTACACTTCGATTAGATTAAAAGCAAGTACTATCTAAGCATGTATACACATCTATATGTACCGAGGTTATATCAGCAAATCCATCCCATGATTTTGTTTGTTTATTGGCTGCAGATGTACCTGTTATGCCATGTCTAGATTTCTTTTTGATAAATGTCATAAAGACTTGCACCTGACTTGTTTGGTCTATATTTACTTAGGTAAGTACCAAAAAAGAAAAAAAAAACCTTGATATCAAACATGTATAACTGTTCGACTTAAAACAATTTAAGCACCAAACAGTTGTCCTACTTCTATTTCACAAGAGATATCAAAGCAGAAGTTTCTACATACATTTTGAGATACCCAACCAAATCACCATACACATGATGTCAATTGGATAAAACAAAAAAGACTTAGCTAGTCATAGATATTCTCAAGGACATACAGCCATACTTTATTTTCCCCCAAATTGAGGGCTCACCTTGTTCATGTTGATGGCGTTGTTCTTGGCTAGCACCTGTTCCAGGGAATCAGGCACACTGGTGAATTTCAGCGTGTCTGGACGCTGGCGGTAGAGGTTATCACTCAGTATCTCTGCAGCTCTCTTGCACTTGACCACATCCACAGACCCAATGGGGACCCAACCAATGCCTCTCAACCACTGGAGATCTGATTTATAAATGTTCTGGTGAGATCAAACACAAAAGCAAGGATTACTGAAACTGTTTTGGCACTTGATTTCAAAAATGAATGCAAAGGACTGGAAAATGTGGATAGGCAAATTTTATGTCTATGTCTTTTAAAATATGAAGCCCAATAGGATATAGTTCATGGTATTATGTTCTCTCTAAAAGAAAAGCAAAGCACAGTAAATTAAGGGTGGGGAGGAAAAAAACATTATTCTTTTCCTGAGGGCTTTACCAATCCTAGACCATTATCTGCATATTTACTATGTATTACCATCATGAGCATGGTCAACAGCGGTATTTAATGGGTCTCAGTACTTACATCACTCTGGAGGTCGTAGGCCTGCCGAGCATGGATGACATCGCTCTGGTCGGGCAGGCACGTCCACTGGTGCAGGTAGTTCTTGTAGTCTATGTCACTGACCAAGGTCTGGCACTTCTTGGCCAGCACCACCCCCAGCATGTCCACTGGGCTGCTGAACTTGGTCTTCCACTTCTCAAAGTCCTTCTTGTACTCCCGGTCACTCTGGATTTTGGCCACGTGCATGGACCACATCATCTTGGGGTCATCCTCAATGTTTCTGGCTCCAATGTGGTGGCCGAGCTGCTTGCGGTAACCATCTTTGTATTTATACTGAAATAAAAGTAGTCATTTAAGAAAATAAAAATGAATGAAAAGGGCTAAAAGTTTTATTAATATAAAACTCTACTATTTTAAAATTGGTAATTCTTATCTCCTCATCCTAAACTCTGACTAGACTTCACAGCAATACTCTAATGGGAAGCAGGCCAAACAACATAGTTCTATGGTTTGCAGATGTTAAGTCTCTGGAAATAAAGGCAGCAACACTTTTCAGAAAATCAACTGGAGTTAATACGGCCTTTTTTTTTTTTATCTTGGGCCAGTGAAATCGTTAACCCAGAAGTTTTACATGTGATTTTAAGAATGCTACTCCTGAGTGCATGGGAACCATTTTACCCCCAGCCCACTGCACCCCTCCCAAATGTGGCTCTGCCGATTTTCACTGATTTACAGGACTCCCGAAACGGACTGGCTTGTGTTTCTGTCCTTGCATACCTGGTCTATTGGAGATGAAATTTGGGTGAGGTTTGTTGCGATTCCTTGAGGGGGAAAAATAGATTATATGACTACAAGAAAGTGGTTTGTTGTTGGTGGCGGTAAGAGCTGACGTGGATTATCTTCTGTCCACTTCAGGGAACAACATTACACAAATCCTAGCATACATTTACAGAAGTCTGAATTCTCCACCAAAGGCACTTCTTTCAGAGACAGCAGAAAGAGAAATCAGGCTCACTATATTGTTGGTTTAGGATGTCATAAAACTCTTTTTTCATTTAAAAATAACTCAAAAGGAAGCACTTAAAGTAGTTTTTCAAAGAAAGGATTGGCAAAAATCCCGAGCAGGTTTCAGTTCAGTTCAGTTGCTCAGTCGTGTCCGACTCTTTGCAACCCCATGAACTGCAGCACGCCAGGCCTCCCTGTCCATCACCAACTCCCAGAGTTCACCCAAACTCATGTCCATCGAGTCGGTGATGCCATCCAGCCATCTCATCCTCTGTCGTCCCCTTCTCCTCCTGCCTCCAATCCCTCCCAGGATCAGGGTCTTTTCCAATGAGTCAGTTCTTCACATTAGATGACCAAAGTATTGGAGCTTCAGCTTCGGCATCAGTCCTTCCAGTGAATATTCAGGACTGATTTTCTTTAGGATTGACTGGTTGGATCTCCTTGTAGTCCAAGGGACTTTCAAAAGTCTTCTCCAAAACCACAGTTCCAAAGCATCAATTCTTCGGCATTCAGCTTTCTTTATAGTCCAACTCTCATATCCATACATGACTATTGGAAAAACCATAGCTTTGACTAGATGGACCTTTGTCAGCAAAGTAATGTCTGTTTCGTAATATGCTATCTAGGTTGGTCATAGTATGAAAGGGCAAAAAGATACAAACAAATGTAGATTCAAATTCTTTTTTTTTTTTCTGAAGTTTAGGATACTTGCTCTGCCTATGGGGTCTGAATACTAAAATCTTTTGGAGTTAAATTATTAAAGGGCTTTACAAATGAAAGACTTCATTTAAAGCACAATAAATGTGCTTTAACTGACACCCAGAAGAACCGTGCTATTGTAATACTGACTCTGCCCTCCCACCACAACCAGTCATGTGTATCTGTATATCCACGGAGTGTTGGTACTCACATCACTGATGATGTCCCTGGAGGCCTTGGCTGCCACGATCGGGATGGCATCGCTTCTCAAGTCGTAGCCTTTCTTCTTTGCCTCTTCGTTGGCGAGTTTGTACAGAGTCTATAGGAGGAAAGTCAGAGTTAAAGCACGTTTGACAGTGAAAGATTTGACGGCAACAATCTGGAGTTTATCAAGTGACATATCACAAAATTTAAAAAAGGAAAGGCTCTGGAAACAACTTCCTAGCAGTACTGGAAAGCAAATAAATTATATTTTACCAAAAAACTCTGTAGCATAAGAAACAAATGAAATATATCAATAAGTATTAACATAGAATAATCTATTATTTATATCATTATAGATTTATATATAATATGTAGGTTATATGATATATTATGTATACCAACATAAATTAATATAATTTAGTGATATAGATTGATGAACAAAGCATCAGTTTATACATCTTAAGTGAAAAGAAACCTGCAGGACAATATGTTTAATATTACTCGTTTGATAAAAAATAACATTTATATACTCTTATTCATTATTAAAAATTTTTGACAATCATATGATATTTTATAATATTTAAAAAACAAATGAGAAAACAATCAAAGCACAACTTAAAGTTAACTTGAGTATAATCACAACTTTAAGATTCTAACTTTTGGCTGCCTCATGTTAGTAAAACATGCACCTATAAAATTGCATTTTACTTAAAAAAATAGTAATCAGCCTTGTCAACGGAGAACACGTTTTTCTAATGCCTAAGGTTCTTTTCCTATAAAAAGAGCTTGATTATTTCATTTCCCCCTGCTCCCTTTAGGAAAATATGCCCAGTGCCCTCCTCTGCATATCTCCATGCTTTAAGCAGGATTCACCCCCGAGGGAAGTGGAGCTGACTCTCCTGCTCCAGCGTGGCCTACACTTGGATGAGGAACCCAGTTCTGGGGTTCACTTAGCAAGTTCATTTGGCTCTCATACAAACGTGCCCTTGAAACTAACTTTAGTAATAAAAGATGTGAGATTTTGACTTCTAGTTTCATTGCTTTGCTTTCCTTCTCAATTCCACTCAGGATCCAGGTGGGAAAGGGGTACGTATTATTAGAGGCCCCCTTGGTTGGGCTGCCAGATTTAACAAACAGGAAGATAGCATGCCAAGCTCAACTTGAATTTCAGATAAACAGCAAATAATGTTTTCATATAAATAATACATCAGTATTACATTTGGTCATACTACCCCTTGGAAATGCCAAAAATACTCTCCAGTTGCACTGATTCACACCAGTAAAGACCATAAATGGAAAAGATAATGTGGCTTCAGTTTTCCCCTGGAATCCTATAGCATATGATATTCAACTACAGATGAAAGGTTGGATGGGCTGAGTGTTCATATCACAGAGCTATACCCTCCAGGACAGCTGAGATCCAAGATTCTTCATAAAAGTAAGTGTAGAAGACAACTACAATGACAACCACAAGTATGGCCCCACAAGATTTTGCCCCTACCTCACTGTAGTTGAGTTTGTTCTGCCTTGCCAGCATGATCTCTGGAGTATCAGGCATTATGTGAATTTGAGTCTTATCTTTGTCCCAGGCCTCTGTGTATAAGCGCTATCAAAGAATATGTTGATAGAAAAGAAAGAACATGTTATAGAAGACCATTTACAGAACTACAAAAAGTCAATTAAAGCAGGAATGTTATTGACCTAATTAGGAAAAAATAAATCAGACTGAGATATAGAGTATTCAACTGAGGTTTGAGTCTTAATGATGGTTATCAGGGTTACAACTGAGGATAATAGAAATTACTTAGAGGATTTCAAGTATGTCATTTAAGCAGTAAACAGACCCCACACTTGCATGGACAATTTTAACTCCACTAGTGATTAATGTCTCAGAACCTCTTTTTGCATCTTGGAGAAGCTTGAGGCAGCTGGAGCTCACCTTGTTCATGTTGATGGCGTTGTTCTTGGCCAGCACCTGCTCCAGGGAATCAGGCACACTGGTGAACTTCAACGTGTCTGGAGGCTGACGGTAGAGTTTATCACTCAGTATCTCTGCAGCTCTCTTGCACTTGATCACATCCACAGACTCAATGGGGACCCAGCCAATGCCCCTCAGCCACTGGAGATCAGACTTGTAAACATTCTGTGAAGAGGAAAAAGGCAGGAACTCTTCAGCAAGATTGAAAAATTTAGGGTCAAGATACAAATAGAATCAATAATAAAGTACGATTCTGGTTGTTGCTTTTATAGAAAACAGGCTTGTTTTATTAGGCAAACCAGCAGAGGAAGTATGTTCAAAAATGACCCAGGAAAGTAACAAAAAATGATAAAATATTTCAGGTTGTTAGGACAGGAGTAATTGAAATGAGTATCTTCTGTCAGCCAGTTCAGTGGATGTTCACTCTGTGTCAACAGGAAAAGAAGCTAACCCAGAGAAAGAGAAACTGCGCAAACATCCAGCTACAGGCTTTCCATAAATAAATGCTGCTGCTGCTGCTAAGTCGCTTCAGTCGTGTCCAACTCTATGCAACCCCATAGAAGGCAGCTCACCAGGCTCCCCCGTCCCTGGGATTCTCCAGGCAAGAACACTGGAGTAGGTTGCCATTTCCTTCTCCAATGCATGAAAGTGAAAAGGGAAAGTGAAGTCGCTCAATTGTGTCCGACTCTTCGCGATCCCATGGACTGCAGCCTACCAGGCTCCTCTGTCCATGGGATTTTCCAGGCAAGAGTACTGGAGTGGGGTGCCATTGCCTTCTCCGAAATAAATGTTAATAAATGTTCTTTCTAGTCAAAAGAAACACTATGCAGCTATTAAAAGCCTATTTTAAAGAATATCAGTGACTTGTAGAAATGTCATTAATATGATGCTAACAAAAAAATAGCATAGAAAACAATATGTGTATTACACGAGCAAGAGAGGGCTTTTTCAGTGGTTGGATTATTATTGCCTTCTATGTGTTTTTTCTTATATTTCAAAAATATCTGTAATGCTCTTTGTTCTAAGCAACAAGAAAAGAAGTTAAAATGTAATGACAGGACTTCCCTGGAGATGGTTAAGATAGTGCTCCCAATGTAGGGGGCCTGGGTTCAATCCCTGCTCAGGGAACTAAGATTCCACATGTGGCCAGAAAGTAAAAACAAAACAGAACAATAATGACAGAGAACCTCTGAAGCCCAGAGGCAGACCTTTGGCTACTTTAACACTGTTCAAGATTCAGGACAAAAAAATGATCATCTTATTGGTCTGCAACCCGGCTCTTCACCAAATTCTCAGGATGGGAAGCATAGACTCCTTTCCAGAACTGTCTTTCCATGTCTTTATTTGACACTTTAAGTAATTTTTTCTGCTAAAGACTTTCATTCATAACTACTTCACAGTGGTGGAATTGGACCTTTGCCCAGCTCATTTGAAGGATTTTTACCTGAAACAGCATCTAAGTAGAGCATACAGGTGGCTCTTTTACTGTATAGACTAAAAGCAGGTTGGAATTGCCTTATGCTGAGTAGTTACTGCCCTTTAAATAACAGCAAGAATGAAAACAATAACATTTTACACTTCTGGATTGTTTAACTTTCATATGCTTCCCACATTGTTAAGACTATGTCACTATGAGAAGGAGGGGATCTCAAAAGGGCACCTGACAAATGCAGGCAAGTGGTCTGTCAATGTGGTCACTCCATGGGTGACGTTAACTGTTTTTAACTACCTTCCTTGTGCAGGCAAAGCCTTCTTTGTAAAACACAGGGCTCTTCATCTTGTGGAAGGCTACAGAACACATGTGGGAGTTGCCACAGGTAGGCTACAGTTTCTAGGAACAACAATTTAATGAATAATTATCGTCAATTCATGTTATTCTCCAAAGTCCTCTAATGCTTAGTAATTCCTTCAAACATCTATAAAACATATGCTGCAAAAAATGCGCTTCTCACATCCAGATTGGAGATGGTGCCTCTGCTTCCAATAGGCACTAGGTTCTGTCATTACCTTGTGACTGCTCCACAAAGAGCCCTGCTGAGAGGAGAAAGTGCCAGGGAAATGACCCAATAGCGTCCAGACTCGGTGACTTCTCTTATTTCATAAGAACAACAATCTTGCAGCAGTAGTCTACTAATGATAAACTTATTTGTTTTTCAAGAAAGCTAAAAACAAATTCTTGAGTAACTTTTTAAAAAACAAAAATGTGTTCTTTCCCCCTTAAAAGAATAAAATAAAAGGTCTCCCTGTGGTAGACCTGGAATTCCAACACTGCTTAATTCCAGTTTATTTTTATAAGACTAAGTCCGGTCAGTAAACTTCACTTCCTTGTAAAGCCTAGTAATGTATCCACAATTAAACAGTAAAACTATTCTCTGATTCACATCTCATTCACTAAACAAGAAATCCTAGTTTGAGTAGCCCAGTGAGTTGTTTACGAAGGATGGCTTTCATATGGTTCAATTTCCTTCTGCACACGGCTGTTATAGATGCTGTACTCACGTCACTCTGGAGGTCGTAGGCCTGCCGAGCATGGATGACATCGCTCTGGTCGGGCAGGCACGTCCACTGGTGCAGGTAGTTCTTGTAGTCTATGTCACTGACCAAGGTCTGGCACTTCTTGGCCAGCACCACCCCCAGCATGTCCACTGGGCTGCTGAACTTGGTCTTCCACTTCTCAAAGTCCTTCTTGTACTCCCGGTCACTCTGGATTTTGGCCACGTGCATGGACCACATCATCTTGGGGTCATCTTTGATGTCCCGGGCTCCAATGTGGTGGCCGAGCTGCTTGCGGTAACCATCTTTGTATTTGTACTGAAATGAAAATGCACAAATCAGATTTTCATTAGAAGCCTTTAGAGGTCACAAGTCTGTACAAATCATCTTGCTTATATCCCAGTTGTAAGCTGATACTTTTGCTAATAAGCACTAACTCAAGGCAGTAGCCTACCTTTCCTCTGGAAGCTTATAGTGGTAATAAAATAGATGGAATTGATATGATTGTAGTGTATACCCCAAATCACCTATGGCCTAGTAATAATGAATAGTTCCTGAGGCAGGACATGCACACAGTGGAGAGGCCATTTGGACCAAGGAACTTGGAGAAATGGGTTAGACACTAAAAGCATATCAGAAAAGAGATGTGCTCAGTGACAAGATGGGTTTAATAAGTAGTAAAATGATTGTCTGGTTTCTGTGAAGATAAAGTCAAGGTCAAGGACTATCTGCAGTAGCAACAGAAAAGAATTTAGTATTTCATAATGGATTCAGACTTTCAGTGATGGTGGAAAATTTGGCATCATTTTGCAAATTGACTAAACTAGGGGAGCTGACATAGCAGCCCAGCTGGTTAGAGCATGTTCCTAATAAAGTCATAGGTTCTCATTCTCATGGATGAACAGTGTTTTTGTTATTCCATGGCCAATGACATCGTCCTGGAATCCAAGTTAATTATCCAAAATACAAGCTTCTAGTCACAAAGATAACTGAGTGAGAAAGTATAGATGAGTCAGCAGAGGCAATATAGTACAGTGGGAAGGAATGAGATGGACTGGAGTTTCAACTCCACCACCGACTAAGAGTTTGACTTTAGATAAGTTGCTTAAGCAATCCACAAAACAGGGATAATCACAACACTTACATCCTAGGGTAATTATGAAAAATAAGTGACATAATGCATGTAACACTTTTAGCACAGATTTCTCAGTGCTTTTGGTTATTATTACTTTGGTATCTATTATTATTTGCATTCATCCACTTGTAGGAAAGGCCCAATGTATGTAAACTAAAGTAAGTCACTAATATGATCTTTCTACATAAAACACAGTGTATTACCGTATTCCCAAATAGTGGGCCTTGAATTTTAGAGCAGTGGTCTGTTCTCCAAGAATCCCCTGAGGTACCAGGGAAGGATGATGGTTTTATTCTGTAAGGTACAAGCCACAAGCCGGGAGCTGGTTAAGGGTGCAAGCTTGGGCTAGTCTTTCTTCTTCTCATAGTCGTATAAGGGTGAATTGTAATGATAAATGTCATATGCATTTTTTGAGTTAAAATGCTATATAAAGCCAGGCCATGATTCTTATTGGGAGAACTTAAGTTTATGAGTCACTCTTTCCATCAGCACTGTGACAATTTTATATAAGTACCTCCAAGCCTGCAGCTATACTCTAACAAATTCCACATAAATGGCTCTTTCTCTGTTATCTCTGATCAGCTTTCACTGTAGATACTGTGTTTTAACAGTTATAAAAATTTAATAAACATTCAATTTTTCATTTCCCTCAAAGCTAGATTTTAGAAAATTCCTACACAAATACATCAGGCTTTATTTCCAAAAGGCCAGGAAAGTTCTTTTCAAAGATTTAGTTCAGTGAAAATGTCCCTTCAGACTGACCACATACTTGCAGTAAAATCGACAACTCACATCACTGATGATGTCCCTGGAGGCCTTGGCTGCCACAATTGGGATGGCATCACTTCGCAAGTCGTAGCCTTTCTTCTTTGCTTCTTCATGGGCGAGTTTGTACAGACTCTAAATTTGAGCCAAAAAAAAATCGGTTAGATGTTGACATTCACACCCAAATATTAACAGAGAACTAAAACAATTCATTAAGTTCTACACAGGTAGGTGCCTGTGATCATCTCACTGTTGAGAGTCCTATGCTTTGTGACTTTTTTGGCAAAGTTGAGTCTTAAAAATGATACGGAACATGGTACCTTTGTTTTTCATTTTTAAAGTTATGTTACATTAACTATATATAGGTATTATTCATTGTTTAAAAATTTTGAGTTTTAACAAGGAATCAGTTTTGGAAAGCTGAAACAAATGGGTCTAGGTGGCAAAAGTGGACAGGAGGAAAACTAATTCAATCTACATTTATTTTGCCCTAACTCTGTGCTGTGGCAGTGCTTGGTACTTGAGAGCCAAACATGAATATGACCTCTCTCACTTCCAAGATTGCTGGAGAACTGATGGAAAGACTGACGTGGAACAAGCTGCCAAGAAGTCAAACTACAAATGGTGCTTTAACCATATTATTAGAACAAACTCCAGGAAGGAGAAATTGATTCCGAATTGAAAGATCAGGAAGTTTTCAGTGATAAACAGGGTTTCAATAGACTGAGATGGCGGTCAAGGGCACAGGGACTTGTACGAATCAAAGTATGGGGGAGGAAAAGTGCAGGGATGTCAAAGGAAGTGGGGGCAGTGCCAGGCAGAGGAAATGGCAACAGGACTGAAAAAAGTCAGGAGTTGGGCTGTGAAGCCCTGGCGATAAGTTTATGCTTAACTCTATATGAAATGGGAAAACAACAACAATATTTGAGGGAGAATGACATCATCAAATTTGCATTTTATCTTCCTGTCCTAAACGAGAAAGAAACACAACAGAATTGAACTCAGCTAATAGAGAAAAGTCGGAGAAAGCAGACCAGGCAGGTGAGGCACTCAGTTCAGGGAATTCTTCCTGGGCCTCTTTGAACCAATTGCAACATACAGCAGCTCTGAGCTTTTGCAATAAAGACAGAGCTGACAATTCCAGAAATGCTGAGTGGCTAGGGGCCCTTTGCCTCTTAAAACACTTGTTCATACAGCATGTACTTTCCTGTAGCATTATGGGACCTATACTGTAAGTTTAGCTGAAAATCCACTTCTTTTTGAGAGTGGCACTTGATGTTTTTAGTTTGGGATAACAATTTAGAGTTAGTTATATAAGCATTAAAAATATAGTTTCTACCCCCCAAAAATAAAATGACTTAAGTTGGTGACTAATTAAATTCTCTCAGTTATATTCTGCAGAAGAGGAATACATGTTAAAATAGGCTGTCAAAGAAAGAATATTTTCCTGGAAAGTAGCACAAAGCTGGGAGAAATAAGTAATACATCAGTAGACAGAATCTTGGATTCACAAAACTCTCCATAGGCTTAAATCAATAGGTTCATTCTAAGAAGAAAAAATTGCCAAGATATAAATATAAGTCTTTGAACTGAAATGTAAGTTGCCAAATGGATAAATACAAGATAGAGGAAGTCTAGTTTAAGCCCATGTAAGTTGTGTTAGGGTTTTGGTTGACCCCAAGTCCCATATGCACCAGCAGTGACATAGTTGCCAAGGACTCCTAAGGCGCAGGGTGCAGAAATGGAGGGCGAATGTCCGGAAGAGGAAATGCAAAGTCAACGGTAATCTACATTAGTCATTCCTCATCTGCAGGACTGTGTTCGGTTCTAAGAGTCACATTCTGCAGGGATGTCGGGTGAGGAATGTCCAGGAACTTATAACAACTCTGAGAAGAGTACTATTATAATGTTAAACCCACTTTTCAGGTGGAAAAACTGAGAGACAGTGGGGATGTTTAGATTAGAAAGAGAACATGGGGTGAGTTGGTGGGGAGGCACACAGCAGCAACCCCATCTCTGTGGGGCAGGCACAGACTATGGTCTTAGAGAATTATGTGGGTCTGCAGAGAGAAACCATTGACCCAATATGTGAGAAACACTTTGCAAAGGAACTGCCGGAACAAATGGGTTGATTTATGAGGTAAGCATCCTGTCACTGAGAACACTTAAGCTAAGGCAGAATGATGGCTTTTTGGGTGAGGACTCCTGCCTAGAGCAGAGGCTGACCTCTCAGCCTAAACATCTATGGTTCTAATTAAGAGAGTAGCATTGACACATATACCCCCCCCCCTTTTTCTTTTTAACCACGTGTAAAAATAGATAGCCAGTGGGAAGCTGCTGTATAACACAGGGAGCTCAGCTCAGCTCTGCAATGACCTAGACAGGTGGGGTGGTGGTGGTGGTGGGAGGGAGGTTCAAGAGAGAAGGGATATACGTATACATATAGCTGATTCACTTTGTTGTACAGCAGAAACTAACACAACACTGTAAAGCAATTGTACTTCAATTAAACAAAAGTCTGTGGTTCTGATATGGGGCAGCTCTATGCTCACAGACAATAAATAGGAAATGGGCTTGCTAATGTGTATATTGATAGGTCCCCTCTGTCTCTCAGTTATTTGATTGTACTGTGATTTTAATCCTTGACTTAAACCTTATAAACATCGTAAATTTTGACCCTAAATTATAATTTAGGAAAAATAAAGCATGTGTGGAAAATAAATTTAGCACAGCTATGTAACATATGTGCTATGTGCTAAGTTGCTTCAGGCGTGTCTGACTCTCTGCGATTCTATGGACTGTAGCCCACCAGGCTCCTCTGTCCATGAGACTCTCCAGGCAAGAATACTGGAGTGGGTTGCCATGCCCTCCTCCAGGGAATCTTCCTGACCAGGGATCGAACCTGCATCTCTTATGTCTCCTGATAAGGAAGAGATAAATGTATTTTGGTATATTGCCAATTTCCTAATTAATAAAAGAAGAAAGTCTAGTTAATCTTCTGGTTACTGCTTTAATTATCAGTTCTTAAAATTTACACTGCCTAAATGGTAATTTGTGCTACTTCAAGATTGATGCTTAGGATGGTAATTGAGAAATGCAAGAGTATTTAGTACTCACATGGAGCAAAAAATGGCCTTCTTTACAAATTGATCATTTATATTACATCACCATGGAACAGATTAATTGAAATATGAAATGCCATGCAAATGTCATAGAATTAGCATCTGCTCCCACCTCACTGTAGTTGACTTTGTTCATTCTTGCCAAGGTAATTTCTGGTGTGTCTGGCATGATGTGGACCTGGGTCTTGTCTTTGTCCCAGGCTTCTGTGTACAGACGCTAGCAAGGAAAATAAAAAATGTCATCAGGAAAATAATTCAGTGTATATTTAATAGAAATTTCAGGGCCACAAGAACTCTAGAAACAAAGATAACAAGAGGTTATGCATTTTATATACATTATGTGTTTTATACATATCTTCAAGTAATCAGTTCATAGTAGAACAGATATGTATGTCTTTTGATACTCAGAATTATATGTTAACAAAAGGAAATTTAGAATATATTATGCAGAGATTTTCCACAAAAATGTGCCATTTTATCAAAATCATGAAATAACTACTGAAGTAAATGTTAAAATATAAATGGCATAGATATTATATATGGATATATATATAGAGAGAGAAAGACAGACATATCTTTTGTTGCTCAATTCTCTATTTCTTTCTTTTCTTGATCATGCTTCTTTTCCTTTGGTTCAGCTTTAGGAGTAATGACTCTCTGAATTTTGAAGCCTTACCTTGTTCATATTGATGGCATTGTTCTTGGCCAACACTTGCTCCAGAGAATCAGTCACGCTAGTAAATTTGAATTTGTCTGGAGGCTGGCGATAGAGTTTATCACTCAAAATTTCACTCGCCCTCTTGCATTTTTCCACATCTAAAGAGCCAATGGGAACCCAGCCGATGCCTCTTAGCCATTGGAGATCTGACTTGTACACATTCTGTTAATACAAACAGCCGGTAAGTATTTATCTCTGGTTTGGGAAAACATTTTCATCAACAGGCCATGAAATAAAGAACACTTTTGAAAATGCAGTTTGGTGGACAGACAGGGTATCAGACAATATTCCTTTGTGGTCTGGAAAGTTTGACATTGAACACTCACAGGAAAAGAAGAAATGTTTTCCCCCACTTGCAGGGGCTGGAGTGGTTGGTGCCACTTATCCAACGTATGTTAATTCACTGATTTCCCCACCTTTGTATGTCATTATGATCCTCAGTACTCACGTCACTCTGGAGGTCGTAGGCCTGCCGAGCATGGATGACATCGCTCTGGTCGGGCAGGCACGTCCACTGGTGCAGATAGTTCTTGTAGTCTATGTCACTGACCAAGGTCTGGCACTTCTTGGCCAGCACCACCCCCAGCATGTCCACTGGGCTGCTGAACTTGGTCTTCCACTTCTCAAAGTCCTTCTTGTACTCCCGGTCACTCTGGATCTTGGCCACATGCATGGACCACATCATCTTTGGATCGTCATCTATTGCTCGGGCACCAATGTGATGGCCAAGCTGCTTACGATAGCCTTCTTTGTACTTGAACTAGAAAAAGAAAATTACTGATAGTCACCTAGTATAACTTTTAGTACAAGATACAAAGATTGATAGGCTCAGATTTTCCTATTCATTAAAAATGCTTTCCGCCTGAATATTTCTTGCCTGGAAAACTCCATGGACAGATGAGCCTGGCAGGTTACAGTCCATGGGGTCACAAGAGTCCAACATGACTTAGTCACTAAACCACCACTCCTGAATATATAAATAATATGTGCATCTGCATCTTATAAACCATTGAGAAAATAAAGCTTGTATATATGTATACAAAAAAGAAAACAGAAATTATGACATTCTGCCATTTGGTGATAACTGCTGATGAAAATGACTTTTTGTGGGGATGTGTGTACATGTAAGAGAGTATATTAATAAAATTAGAATGGGGTCATATTGTAGATGGGTTTGTGTCTGCTCATTTCAGTTATTATTTAAGCATTTTCCTATGTCATTATATGTTCCCTTGTGTGTGTCTGACCCTTTGTGACCCCATGGACTGTAGACCACCAGGCTCCTCAGTCCATGAGATTTTCCAGGAAAGAATACTGGAGTAGTCAGCCATTTCCTCCTTCAGGGCATCTTCCTGTCCCAGCGATCGAACCCATGTCTCCTGTGTCTCCTGCATTGTGGGCAGATTCTTTACTGCTTGAGCCATCAGGCAAGCCCATATATTCCCTACAAACATGATTTTTAATGGCAGCAGGTATTCCATTATATTGTATTATAATACTTTTAATCCTTCTCTGACAGTTGAACATTTTTTTAAAAAGTATGACAGCTACTTCCCATATTTTGGATATAAAGGGAAAATATGCTTTTGACTTCACAGACAATAGAAATAGAAAGATAAACATTTCTAGAAATGTAAGCAAATCCATCTTTTAAGTAAATAAATATCCACAGCCAATTACAGGATGCAGAGATAAACATACAATTCACGGGAATGGTTGGACTATAAGCAGAATAATGTGATCCATTCCTTCAGGTTTACTGGTTCACGGGAGATGGCTGGGTTCGGAAGGGATCCTATGATGAGTTCAACTGCATATATGTCACATTGTTTGTTGCTGATGTGTAGTCGCTAAGTCATGTCTGACTCTTTGCAACCCCATGGACTGCAGCCCGCCAGGCTCCTCTGTCCATGGGATTTCCCAGGCATGAATACTGGAGTGGGTTGCCATGTCTTCTTTGGGGGACTCTTCCTGACCCAGGGATCAAACCTGAGTCTTCTGCATCTCCTGCCTTGGCAGGCAAATTCTTTACCACTGAGCCACCAGATAAGCTCCATACATCATGTCACAAAGTCAAAAGGCTGTCTGAGCTATAGTAAAGCAGCCAATCCTTTTGTTCAGCAGGGAATGGACATTATTTTGAAATGTATGTTGCTATGGATTCAACCATAGCTAGAAGTTAGCCTTTATGTTGAGAGCTTCATTACCATTATTTTAAACTATTTACTTACAAGACACCATTAGCTAAAACCGTAACCTCACAGCTCACTTGCTTTGCTACATATCCTCGAGAGAAACCAAAGCTGAGCAAAGAACTCTGCAGCTGCACTTACTTCACTTGCAATGTCTCTGGAGGCCTTGGCTGCCCTGATAGGAATGGCATCTATCCGCATATCATAGCCTTTTCTCTTGGCTTCATCTAGGCCAAGTTTATAGAGTTTCTGAAAAAAGACATAAATCTTTGTAAGTCTGATCTATAAAGTACAGTGTAAGAAAAAATATTATCATGCAGCACAAACACATTGCTTACCTCACTGTAATTTATTTGGTTTTGTTTAGCTAGTAACACTTCAGGAGTGTCTGGCATAATGTGGACAGTGGTTTTATCTTTATCCCAAGCTTCTGTATAGAGGCGCTGAAATAAACAAAAACAGGTGTGAGTAGCTCAGGTCAGTAATGAATCTAGTTCTTAATGAGAGTAAAGAGTCCGCTCTGTGAGTCAGTACTTGTGACACCTTTGGGTCTAGATGTCACATCAATAAGAAGCGCAATACTTACTTTAAAACCACTTTGAAAGTGAAAGTGTTAGTTGCTCAGTCGTGTTCAACTCTTTGTGAGTCCATGGACTGTGGCCTGCCAGGCTCCTCTGTCCATGAAATTCTCCAGGCAAGAATACTGGAGTGGGTTGCCATTCCCTTCTCCAGGGGATCTTCCCAACTCAGGGACTGAACCAGGGGCTCATGCATTGCAGGCAGATTCTCTACCGTCTGAGCTACCAGGGAAGCCCACTTAAAAACCACTTTAAGGCCAAGCCAAGCAAAAGAACCAAATGTAATTTTTCTTTTATAGAAACAGATTTCAGTGTTTACACACACATACAAAAATTAACAGCCACCTCAAGTTAAGGAAAGGACTTACATGGTTCATGGTAATAGCATTGTTTTTTGCCAAAACCATCGGGATGGAGTCCATAAGGCTGGAAAACTTGAATTGATCTGGGTGCTGACGGTAAACGTGGTCACTCAAAATCTGGGAAGCTCTCTTGTTCTTCTCATCCTCAACAGAACCACTAGGTAACCAGCCAATGCCTCTGAGCCACTGAAGGTCAGACTTGTACAAATTCTGAAATTTTAAGTGATAGACCATTAAACAGAAGTATAATGATAGTCCCCTAAAGATATAAAATTTTGTTATATATTATATTATAAAATACTACATTATACATTTCAATGCTTGAATTCCATGGGAAATTTTTAAATTTTGGTATTTCTTGGGAATCCACAAAATATTCACATTAGAAACAGATTTTTGAAAGACATTTTTAAACAGAAGAACACAGAACATCAAAATTCTACTTGATCAGTAATCTGGAGGTTTCTACCAAAGTAATGCGTGCTTCGATGGTGTTTTCTTTTGTGAAATTAATCATGCTCCCAGTATTTGTGTGACTGGATAGAGTGTGAACGTTAGTCCAGGAAGTAGAATTCAGATGTGTAAAGTCAACTCCCTTCGTTTGGAGGGAACTTTTACACTTAGAAAAGCAGACATGGTTTCTTTTGGCCAAAAGAAAATCTTAGACTCACATCACTCTGGAGGTCGTAGGCCTGCCGAGCATGGATGACATCGCTCTGGTCGGGCAGGCACGTCCACTGGTGCAGGTAGTTCTTGTAGTCTATGTCACTGACCAAGGTCTGGCACTTCTTGGCCAGCACCACCCCCAGCATGTCCACTGGGCTGCTGAACTTGGTCTTCCACTTCTCAAAGTCCTTCTTGTACTCCCGGTCACTCTGGATTTTGGCCACGTGCATGGACCACATCATCTTGGGGTCATCCTCAATGTTTCTGGCTCCAATGTGGTGGCCAAGCTGCTTGCGAAAACCTTCCTTGTACTTGTACTGAAGAAGGGAAAAAAAAAAAAAACATGTCTTCGTCTTTTGAAGATTAACTTACGTTACTACCTTTGTGGTGAATTACAAAGCACATTAACTCCAAATATTTTCATAAGGCTAGATAGCCACAGATTTAAGTGGTTTTTTTTTTTTTTGATAGGAAAAATTAAAGGCTAAATCCGGTTACAGATTCCATGTATAATAAATACATCCTTGAGTTTATCCTTGTCCTATGCTGTGTCTCTGGGATCATTTCACTATTTTTAATTTGTTACTTGGAAGACTATTAAATTTAAAATTAAACTGAGACTTTTTTGAAGCAAAAATTGCAATCTAATCAGTACAAACAAGGGATAAAGTCTTACTTCACTGGCAATTTCCCGGGATGCTTTAGCTGCTTTGATTGGTATGGCATCAACAGGAAGATCGTAACCTTTTTTCCTCAACTCCTCATAACCCATTCGGTAGAATTTCTGTTAAGAGATGAAAATCACTTTGAAAAAAACTGTTTCCCATTAACATCTGCAGCATAATGAATCCAATGCTAAATATTTTAAGAGTTCATGAGAATAGCTTCTGAGCTCTAGAATACTCAAATGTACTAGAAATTGTGCCCATTGATTGCTGATGATCTTGTTTTAAACTCTAAAGCTCTTCAATTACTTAGACCAACAAAGTTAAATGTCAGCTCTTCCCAAATATTTATGAGAATGAGACAGAATAAATTGGTAGATAAATGAAATATCATCAAGGTGCTGTTTTCCAATTAACTTTGACTCTTTCAATAGAAGTTTGTGTTAGAAATGAGTAATGTCTTTGCCATCTAACACTAGAGTCTATTTCACCATATAGGGCTGTCCAAAAGTAGGATCCACATTTTAAGGCAAGAAACAAAGCCCTTCATAATTTTTACAATGTAAGATTTTTTTTAGGAAAGTTTAAATATCAAATTTTAAAAGTTTAAGTGAAATAATTTTTCTTCAGATTTGTTACATAATTAAATGAGAATATAATTTAATGCACTTCATTCAGAAACCAGATTGTTTAAAGCACCTATTGACCTTGGACTTGTTTTTGTTTTAGTCCTTTGTGGTATTACTTCAGTATCTTATTTAAGCTAAGGTCTTCATATTAGAATTTATTGTTACAATATTAATTTTTACATCTATAAATTACAGGAGGTTATACTATGAGTATAAAAATAAAAATGAAATTACCCTGCATGAGATTTTTATGCTCATCTAAATTTTATTGAATTGCATGTGTGTCAGGCACTATAGTGGCTAAGCACTGTAGATCCAATATGATTTGTCTCTGCCCCACACGAAGTTTCTGTCCACACAGGGAAGAGCTATACAGACCATTACAATATGACAACATGTGTAATAATGAACCACAAGGAACAGAGAGCACATCTCTCCAACTCCATCCAACAGAGAAAATGCCAGTTATTGGGATGTTCAAGCTAAAAGCCATTAAATGAGGATGCTAAGTCATATGAAGTTTGTTAGTTAAAATGATTCAAGTATTCAAATAGCTTCCAAATAAATTCACTGCCTCAGAAGCAATCAAAAGGAGTTATCTGAAAATACGTGTTTCATTGGAAACTTACATCACTTGTGTTGATTAAGTTTGCTTTAGCCAGAATAATGTCAGGTGTATCTGGCATGATGTGAATTTGAGTCTTGTCCTTATCCCAAGCTTCTCTGTAAAGTATCTAAAATGAGATAAAAGGGTTTTTCAGTGGTGCTCTTAGATTAGTGACATAGTTAATTTCAAATAGTGTTACTAATTCATCTAAATTAAGCATTATAGTAGCATAAGCAGAAAATAGGTATAGCATTTCATGACTTATGAGACACAGTTGCCTTTCAAAATATAATTATGGATTGCCTTTTCAAAGTTGCAACTAACCCTGCCTGTAAGAAATCAGCCCAAGTAGTTAAAGCCTTTACCAGCATCATCAAACAGAGCAGCAGTTCTCCACCTTTTGGGATTATAACAATCTCCCCCAGGATTTAATTAGAAGACAGCCTTTATCTTCTGGTTTCCCAGGGGCTCAGTGGTAAAGAATCCACCTGCCAATGCAGGAGATGCAGGTTCAATCCCTGAGTTGGGAAGATCCTTTGGAGGAGGAAATGGCAACCCACTTCAGTATTCTTGCCTGGAGAATCCCAAGGACAGGGGAGCCTGGTGGGCTACAGTTTATGGGGTTGCAAAGGAGTCAGACACAGTTGAGCATGCACACATCTTATCTTCTGGAAAAATGACATATTTGGGGTATGTCTAGATATTAGGGAGTCTCATTTCCTATGTGGTTTATCATACAGTTATACCTTATAATTATTTGAGGGGATTAGGATTCCCCCAAAGGATTTTGTATGAGATTCATCAAAGTCTCTTGTATGTCCCAGGGTCATTCTCTTTCTTCAAAAGAAAACAAAGAGACCCAAACAAAAATCTCATTGGCTTATTAAAACTACAGGGTAAAAGTCTGATGAAAAATAGTGTGCTTACATTGTCAGAGAGTCTTCCCACAAGTTACTTATCAATTACAAAGGTTAAAATAGTAACTAGACAAGCAGAGAAACCTCATGACACAATTTCACCCAAGCAATCAAAGCTAAAATGATCAGTAATAGGATAGATTGATATCATGTGCCTCCTGCCATTCTGTGTAGAGGAGGATGCAACATATGCTATCCTGCCAAAACTACAGAACCTGAGTCTAATCATGAGGAAACAGTAGATAAACCCAAATTTACAGAGGTTCTGTACAACAACTGGCCTGCGCGCTTCATGAATATCAAGGACTTTTAAGGCAAAGAAGTGAGGAATCAGTTCAGATTAAAATAAAGACATGACAAATAAATTCAATGTGTGGTCTTGGGTTGGATCCTGGATCAAAAAAATTTTTTCACTTTCTATAAAGGATGCTTGTGGTAAAATTGAGTAAATTCTGTACACTAGTGTTATTTTAACACTACTTTTCTGATTTTGATCATTGCACTGTGGTTATGTAAGAGAATATTCTTATTTTCAGGAAATGCACTGGAGTATTTAGGGATACAGCAGTATCAGGAAACAACACACACACACACACACAAAACATACGCATGTAGGAAAGAAAGAGATGGGGCAGGGGGAAAGAGAAAAAAGGCAAATGTGACAAAATGGTAATTGGTGAATATGGGTGAAGACATATATATGTATATACATGCACATGTAAATTATGTGTACTAAGTTCAACTTTTCTGCATGCTGAAATTATTTCAATATAAAAAAACTTTAAAGTCTCCATTGGTTCCTTGGACTTGTCAATTTCCCTTTGAGGCATGCAGTGTGGGGTGTGAGGGGCTGGCCCCTTTCTCCTTCCTGACATGCTTACTATGGTCCTTGTAACCCAAAGACCTTCAGGACTACAACAAAGCAAGGCTTCCGAATTTCCTTATACCTTTATCCTGGACTAATCTTTATGATTGGGAAAGATCAGAGTTTCTCAGCCTCAGAACTATTGATGTTTACTGGAGGAGTTGTTGTTGTAGGGGAGCTGTCCTGACTTCCATCCACTAGATTCCAGTAGCATGTCTCCCTCAAGTTATGACAAGTTACGGGTGTTGCTAAATGTCCCCTGTGGGTCGAAACTGTCCCTGGTTGAGAAACACTGAGTTGGACCATTTCAATGCCATGTGTCACTTTCACCTCACAGAAAACAGAAAATGCTAATAATGTTTGTTTACACTGAGATAGATGAACTGGCCTATTCAAAAGCAGAGACAGCAGGCTCCAGGACCCCAGTGGCCCTTTCCTGAGGCCTAAAGAGATCAGTATCCTGTAACAGAGGCACACTGTACAGGAGGTCTATCCTGAGACTTTGACGTTGATAGGTTTCATGATGCAGGCTTTTTCTATTGGCCACCATATTAGTTCAGAACTTTATACACAGCCCTGTTTCATGGAGAAACAAGAAACTTTTCTAAAGGGGGAAATAATTTGTAGAAATTTGTTGCTTTATTAGTCACCTGATGGATTCAAATTGCTACCATAAAATTAAAAAAAAATGGGAACATAAACATTCCTAATAAAACTGACAGGTCAGCAATTACTATAAATTTTGGATATCAAAACAGCAAGACGTCTTATGAGGGGGTGATTAGGCAGAGAGGAGCCACAGTTTATCAACTGCTTTTGTTGTGTTGTTGTTGTTTAGTTGCTAAGTTGTATCCAACTCTTTTGTGACCCCATGGACTGTAGCCCTCCAGGCTCCTCTGTCCACGAATTCTCCAGGCAAGAATACTGGAGTGGGTTGCCATTTCCATCTCCTGGGGATCTTTCCAACCCAGAGACGGAACCTGGGTCTCCTGCACTGGCAGACAATTCTTCATCACCAAGCCATCCTGGGAAACTATCAAAATGCTTACCATATGCTAAGTAAGGGCTTAACATATATCCTATAAAAACATATATGTAAAATATATAAAATGTTATATATATTTAGATCTTTCTAAGGCCCAAAGAGTTATTACTATAAATCTATTTAAATGTTCTTAGCTCCAAAATCTTAGTGCACATAATTCAATGCTCTGTAATTTTCAGGGTTATGCTTCTAACTGAGGAAAGTAGAGTAATCTTTCCCTTCTTTGCATAGAATTACTCTACACATCTTTCATTTATTTTATTCAATAAATACTTACTGAGCACCTATTATTATGCCAGACACTGGAATCAGTGCTGGAGAAGGAAATAAGAAGGAAATGGAAGATACATAAATACAAATATAAATAAATATGTATAATCTATTGTGATTCAGCTAACTGAGGTGTATTATAATCACTTGAAAGAAAATACATCCTTTATGACATTTCCCCTGTGCCTGTGTAAGGTACTCAGACTATCTCCCTCTAATACACTGTACATCTGAGTCTTCAATGCACACATCTGGCTCTTCAATGCACACGTTTCAAATAAAGAAATATGTTCTTGTTATGCTTTGGATAAATAAGCAAGCAAGCTCTGGGTGACAAAAATTGATACTAACTCATTTTTACAAGATCCACTATAGGGTAACTGATACTTCAAATGAAATAACCAAATAAAAAAATGATGCTGTGTCATTCGATGCTGTGTTATCCTACTAATTTATTTAGCAAATACTGTTGAGCACCTACTGGGTATCAGGCAGTATAGGTTCTTTTATCTCCGAAGAGGTACTCACATCACTCCTATTTTTGGCATTTGTCTTTGCCAGAACTATGTCCATGGCGTCAGGAATGCTGGTGAACTTGTTTCTATCCGGAGGCTGGCGATATTTCTTCTCACTGATGATTTCTGAAGCCCGTTTGTTCTTTTCTGCCTCCAAAGAACCCAAGGGACTCCATCCTATGCCTTTCAGCCACTCAAGGTCAGACTTATACAAATTCTGTGAAAATACAAAGCATGCCATCAAAATTCCATCCTCATCCGGACCCTTGACTCAAACAATTATATGCATTACAAAAAAAGGTATGTTTTAGATATTTAATAATAATTTGTCTATGTAGTTTCTGTCTCTTAATAATTAAATGATCACTCATATGAGATATGAAGTACTACACACATAAACTATGAGATTTAGTAGAAACTGACCTCACTCTGTAGGTCATAAGCTTTTTTAGCGTGGATCACATCATTCTGATCAGGCAGACATGTCCACCCATGCAGGTAGTTTTTGTAGTCCACATCACTGACCAAGGCCTGACATTTTTTGGCCAGTACCACTCCCAGCATGTCCACTGGGCTGCTGAACTTGGTTTTCCACTTCTCAAAGTCCTTCTTGTACTCTCTTTCACTCTGCATTTTGGCTACATTCATGGACAACACGAGCTTTGGATCATCTTGCAGACTCCGGAATCCAATATGGTGGCCAATTTGCTTGCGGTAGCCTTGTTTGTATTTAAACTGAAATCAGGGGATTAACATAAACACAAGTTAAACTTTGTTTTCTTTGTTTGCATGTTTCCAAAACTGAAATAAGAATTTCATTTAACTTAGTAAGAAATGTGAAAACTGGTTGATTCATGCTCATATATGGTAGAAACCAATACAATATTGTAAACAATTATCCTCCAATTAAAAATAAACAAATTTAAATTTAAAAACAAGAAAAAAAAAAGAAATGTGAAAGCTTAAGTAGAGGCTTCTAAAAAGACATAATGTAGCTGAGTATCAGGACAGGTTATGATGAAAAATTAAATTCAACTAGAGGCAGAAATATATGTTGGAATGTGCTGGACATTATGTATGCTGACTCTAGGGTAGCATTTGATAATGCTTATAGGAATAATGGGAAAAGTATGGCTAAGTTGCAAGAAATAATTGGGAAGATTCAGGACTTGATGAGCAGGCCTAATAGTGTAGATTAATTTATTAAACTGCAGGGTTTTTTAGTGGTTCACCATATAATTGTGTCATATAAACTTGTCTTGTTCAGATTCATTCGTCTGTGCTCATAAAAACTGCCAAATATGTTAGAATAGAACAAAATTCCACAAGATCTCAACATACTGCCAAGATAGGTCAAAATGCAGTGCATAAATATAAGAAATAGTGAAACCCAATATTTAGATTCAATTGGGAAAAACTGCATTATTGTTGGTGACAATGACAAGAGTAATAATAATAATTGGATAATAGCATTTACTTGATGCCAGATGCTGAACACACATTATACTTTACAAAAGTAGGTTCTACTCTCTCTTGATACCCAGCTTCGTGGTTATGTCTTATTAAAAATGCTCAGGAATTTATGTGGACCATCAGTTCAATTTGTGCAATATGACAAAATTGCTTTTTAAAAAGTAGATTTCTGTAAGAGATTCTGTAGGAGTACAAATAAAGGCAAATCAGAAATTCATTTGCTTGGCCTAACCTGAAACAGGAACACAACACCAAGTTTTAAGGTACTCTATTTTGAGAGGGGTTTTGAAAATACAGAATACATCACAAGTAGAATGATTTAAGGACTTACAAAGCTAAAACCAAAGGAGAATAAATAATAAATTTGAAATGTTTGAAGGGATATCAGGTGAAAAGGGAAATATGCTACTCTATGGAGCTCTAGAACACACATCTAAGGCTGACCAGTAACATGTTTAAGTTTGAAATAAGGAAATACGTAATGGCAATTAGAAATGATCCAGCAAAGAAACAAACTGCCCTGAAAGACACAAAAATTCTTATATTTGTAAATATCCAGAGACCTATTGGAATAGAGAGAAGACCTATTAGAAAGGAGAGAATGATGTTGAGTGGGAGATTAAATAAACATCGTTATCTTCTAACTGTAAATTCTGTGATTCTAACTTATTTAGTATTGATAAAAATAGCTCTAATCTCTTTAGGTGGCATAGATACAAGAATCATTTGAAACTGAGAGGAGATAATCTCTACAATGGTGGGAAATTCATTTAAAGGTAATTCAATTTTAGGGTAAGATTTAAAAAAATCCTAACAGACTTACATGAAAATAAATGTTTCTTAGGAAAGTATTGACGCAATGTCTTAATTTGCTAAACTATTTTTACCTCATAGGGAATTCTAACATTAAATGAAAATGAGTTTACTTTCTGAGGACCATTAAGACATTACTACTGCTTTAGGTTCACCATCACATCGATTCATTTTAATGAGACATTGACCCGCAAGGCAGAGAGTGGGTAATAACACATCATCTAATTAATTTCCCAACACTTCTGGAGTGCCACAGATTAACTGAGTTAGAGAGAAATTTCCCTTATATTCTTAGAATTTATTGTCAGATTGTTCTTAGACATGCTTTCTCTCCAAATCAAATCCTTGTTTTGCTTTGATTTAAAGATTTTGATTAAGACGCTGGGACAAAATTCTGGTAATTTATTCTCTATAGCTGAAATTCTCCAAATTTTTGGTGTTTAATTTTTGGGGTTAACAATGTGATATGTTTGAGTTTGCAGAATCTCTAAATTGAATATTTATAAAAATTTAATTGACCAATAGGAACTGTATCCAGTTTTTCATAAAATTTACTACCCTTTCCAATCATAATTAGAAGTTGCCTTGGCGGTTCCCTGGCAGGCCAGTGGTTAGGACCTGGAGCTATCATTGCCGTGGCCGGGGCTCAATCCCTGGTGGGAGAACTAAGAGTCCACAAGCTGCATGCAGTCAGAAAAAAAAAAAAATAAGTTGCCTTGAAGAGCAAATATCTTTGTTTTATGATCTTTCAACCAGATATTCAGGGGAAAGTTAAGTCCTCTGTATCTTAAATCTAAATTCCTGCCACTTACTGTATTTTCTACACCCTGAGCCAATTTATTAGAATTATGTAAAAGCAAGGATGGCCTAAATAAAAAGAACTTACAGTGAGTTTTAAATATGTGCAAAGAAAAATCATCAGGTTGTTGAGGTTATGTATTGTCTGGCACTTTGAGTTTGTCTAAAATAGACAAACAGACAGGAAAATTATTTGCAGGCAAGTGGGAAAACAAAGTTTTTGGTTCTTTTGTAATGTGTAGAAGCATCACGACTTAGTGTAATGTGTCTTATAGGTTCTCTGGCTCAGTCTCTACTCAGGAAGCCCCTTTTTTGATATTCAATCAGTGAGAAAGAAGAGTGGATTGGGATAAATGAAGAGGGTAGGAGAAGATGAAGGAGATTGCATTACATTTTGAAAGGTGAGGACTATCTGTAAAAATCATTACCAGCTCATTAAAGTACTAGATTCAGACATCAATATATCCTCACACAAGTCAAAAAATACTTACATCACTAACGATGTCTCTGGAAGCTTTGGCTGCCTGCACAGAAATTGCATCAACTGGGAGATCATAGCCTTTTTTCAAAGCTTCTTCCCATCCAAGTTTATAGAGTTTCTGAAAATTAAAGAAAATATTTACCATTATTCAGTGTATATTAAAAACACAAAGGATTATTGAACAGAAGTTTACCTAAAGAGTGGACATCAGATTCTAACATCATCTATCTTATCTCTAAAGAGATGGATAAAAAAGAATATAAGCTGTTTAACAGAGCAATGACTTAGCATCAAGTGATCTGGCTTCGACTTTTTTTTTTTTTTGCCTCTGAGACTCGCTCCCCACTACCTTGGTATTAATAGTATAGCTGAGTATGGCTTTTTTCATTCAGATACAATGTGTTCATATCAGGTATATTAGGTAGACTTCCTCTACCATTAAGTACAGTCTACGCCTACTAATTTGAATATAGGTATTAAAGTAATTGATTTTAAAAAGGTCAGGTAACAAAATTTTAATTATCTAAATGATAAAAGTAATAGAAAACGAAATGCCTTTTTTAAGGTGCAAAGAATAAGTTCATCTTTTTGACTCAAATTCATTGAACTGATGCACGTATGTTTAAACTGGACAGTAATAAACATAACTGAAGGCCATTCAGCGCTTACTGTGTGCCAGGAGCTGTGATGAGAGCTGTGCATGGAATTCCTCATTTGGTGCTCTTAGCAATTCAATGTCATAGGCACTTTAAAGGTACCAGTTTTGGGAATGAACAAGCTAAGGCTTAAACCCAGTATTACACAACTCATAAATGGGAACGTCAAAGCTCCTACCAGGTCTGTTTGGTGCATTTTTCTTTCAATAACTTGAGATTTATTGATTTTCTACACTGTGCCAAACACAATTAGTACTGAGATAAACAAAAGAGGCACAGTACCTACCTCCATGGAATGAATATATAATCACAGCCATTCACTGGCTTCTAATCACCATAAATTGCAACATCCCTCTATTAACCACTTTGAGTCATTCATTTCCATAGCTTCAGCATTTACATCAATTATACCATGACATCATTTAATATGTTTAATTACATATTTTACCTGACTGTACATGGTTTGATTTTGTTTGGCTTGTAAAATATCTGGTGTATCTGGCATCACGTGAATCTTCGTTTTATCTTTGTTCCAATCAACAGTGTATAAGTACTAGAAAGTTAAAAAAAATACATTTAAAATTGGAATAACGTTTTAGGTCAAACAAGAAATTTAAAAAAATAACATAACATTTGAATGCACTCAATTTGAATTAGGTTAAATTAATTTAGTAACTAAAGTAATATATAATTCAGGAAAGACACCAAAAATAAAATCAGACTTAAAAAATAATTTAAAAGAAAGAATTATTTCTAACTCAATTAGAAGGGCAAGGGAAATAAAAATAAGAGGTAAGGAGCAGAAAAAAATGGTGTCGGGGAGTGTGCTGGTACTGTTTGCCACTGCATAGAAGTGATGAGTCCAAATTAAAATTTCCCAAACAAGAACCAGGGGCTGTTAGCCCTGCCTGGCTGGGAGTTGGGGGGAAGCTTGGCTGTTCAGCTTACCTTGTTCATGGTATGGGCATTCTGCTTAGCAAGCACCATGTCCATGGAGTCATTCAGCTTTGTAAACTGGAAGTTGCTAGGATGCTGGCGGTATTTCTGGTCACTGGCATATTCAGTTGCTTTCTTGGCCTTTTCCACTTCTAGGGAACCAGCTGGACTCCAGCCAAGCCCTTTGTACCATTCATTGTAGTCCTGCTTATATTCATTCTATAAACAGAGGAAGCACATTTACTTTATCAATTCAGACCCAAGAATGTGGCATAGGAGCCTGTAATCTCCCTTCTCATGCTAGGAACGCAATCGTCACCCAGAAAGAAGATCACTTACATCACTCTGTATGCGATTCATATTCTTGGACAGCTGGATGTTCATGGCATCAGGGAGGAGAATATACTTGTGAATCAGGTGCTTGTAGTTGGTATTGGTGATATTGGCTTGGGCATCCTTGGCGGCCGTGACACTGAGCATGTCGGCAGGGGTGTGGTAGCTGGTCTTGGTCTTCTCATAGTTTTTCTTGTACTCCCGGTCAGATTGCATTTTGGCCACTTGCATGGAATGAACTAATTTGGGATCATCCTCAAGACTGCGGAAACCAACCATCTTCCCCCTCTCCTTTTCATAACTGTGTTTGTATTTATACTGTGAAGAAAATTTTAATATTTATTCAGAGCAATTCCCTTGACCAGATATCATTCTAGTGTCAATGTTCTGCTATGTCATAACAAATGATACTTGTATAGAATTCTGTAGTTTAGAGAATACGTTTTTCACATTTATTTATGTAACCTGATACAACTATATATTGTGAGGTAGATGGCAAAGTTATTCTTACTGCCCCCATTTTATAGATGAATAAACTGAGACCCAAAGGGATGAATGACTTGCTAAGGTCCCTAATTATTAGAACCTTGATCTTGAGAACTATGAGAAGACACTGATTTCCGCTCTTATGCTGTTGTTAAAAGGGACCTGTAGTAGGTAATAAGAGTACAGCAAACAAGAAAAGAAAAAAAGCAGATTGCTCCAAGCAGTTTAATGTTGCCCCAAGAAATCATCCAGCCAGTCTTACACTGATAATAGGCTTAGTTACGAGATACACAGTATACTTTCAGGGTAGCTTTATATTTGTGGAGTTCTTTTCCAGATTCTCCATACTGGTGTAATGGGGAAGAAATTTTGCTATTTATCACCAACTTCCCTCTATAGTGGGGAGATCCTGGTACATGGAAAGCTTCATATTCAGCCCATCTCTTGTGGGTTCAGGTGTGCAAGTTAGGGGTTACAATCTGGGAGAGCCAAATGACTCCAGCACAATAGACGGAGAAGAATATGGAGTTCCTGGGACAACGCAGGAGTAGGGTAGGGATGGAGAGGAAGAAAAGATGAAGAGCAGAGAAGGTGGAGGAAAGAGAAAGTATGCCTGGGGGATGGCTAAGGAAAGAGTGCTCTGAACGCACTCCTCCCACTTCCCCCAAATCATTAATGTTCACTGTGAGTGGATTTCTTATTGAAACAAACAAATGAAAGAAGTGAGTCTCATTGAGATGACGTGTTATGGCAATGGTAGATAAGCACACCAGCTCTCTGGGGTTGGGGGGAAAGCCCCAATTTATAATGTTTGCCAATTTCTCTGGTGTAAACACTCCCATCACAGCTGTTATCAAGCTGTCAATAGTTTAACAATGGGCTTGCAAAATTCCTAATTATTTGATAATCAGCTATCATGAGAACAAAAGATCAGCACCCCCAGCACAGCCCTTTCTGAGACATCCTGTTAGGAAGACAGTCTAAGAGGCAGTAGGCAAGGACAACACGAGTCTTCATTAAAGACTTAGTGAATGGCTTTGGATTTCTACAGGCCACGGTCTCAGTGAGGGAAACCAAAGTAAATTCACCCAGATCTCATGAGTCAGGGAGCTGACATCTAGGTGGTCATAATGTGACTGGCATTCTATTTTTTTGAAATATCCAAAAAAACTCGAGAGCAAGGTTAAGACATGTTCATAGAACATAATGGGGCTACTGTTAGCAGGCATGCTTTTTTTTTCCCTCATGTTTTACTCATTCAGTGTTTTTAGAACTCAGCCCTTATTATTTTGGTAGAAAAGAAACCCCCAGTCAGGTGACTGCTTTCCTTAGACGTACATCACTTGCAATATCTCTTGAGGCCTTGGCAGCTTTGATAGGAATTGCATCAGTTCTGAGATCATAGCCTTTCTTTTTAGCCTCTTCCAAAGAAAGTTTGTAGAGTTTCTGGAAAGAGAAGCAAAGGAAACAGTTTTCTTCTAAATAGGAAAATCTTAATTTATTTTCAAAGACTAAACTGGCACTGAAGTTAGAAATGTGAAAGTCCAGTATATTCTTATTGATGCATTTTGTCAAATAAGAGTCAAGAGAAGAAAACAAATAAGCTGTGCTCTTACATCAAAATACGTTCACTGTTTTGCAATGGACATTTTAATGTATATAATTGTATGGATTCTACAATCCAAAAAGAAGTCAACCATCCCAAATCCCTATGTAATTCAAACAAACAAAGGAAAAAACACCTGGTAGGATTTGAGGGTTTCCTAGCAACTGGTTAGGATGAGAAAGGAGGTGAAATAAAACCCCTATGCAGAATGTGCAACAGTACGTGTTGCACATTCCTTATGGGGCTTGACCTAAATTCTTCAAAATGCTCTTCCCTCTCCATTTAACTTTTCCCAATACTCCCTCTTTAGAAACATTCCAAAAGCTTGGTAGAAGGACTCTCTAAGAAAGTCCTGGGATTCACTCTTTGTCTCTTATCCTGGGCTCTAAAGCCATTCTCTTTAATTCTCCTAGTTTAATAAAAAGTAACTACCCCTAGAACAAAATCCAACTCCCTTCGAGTTCCTAACTGCTGGACCCAAGGCCCGTCAATAGGCCTATTCCTATTCTTATCAAAGCAAGATGAGAAAGAGAAAGATGCTCATTTGTGGACTCCCACTCATTTTCAAAACATTCACTCTCAATATTAAAACATTAATCTGTTACTTTGTTTTTACTAGTTCAAATGGGTAAGAAAGAAAAGACGACAACAGGGGAGAATCTTACTTACATCACTGATATTAATAGCATTTGCCTTTGCCAGAATAATCTGGGGGATATCAGGCATGATATGGACTTTGGTCTTGTCAGCCTCCCATGCTTGTTTGTAGAGGTGCTGGAAAGTTTAAAAAAAAAGAAAAGAAAGAAAGAAAAAGAAATCAATGAAAGTTAATATTTAAAATTTTTTAAATAATTTAGTACATACACATTGAAAGTGACAGTCACTCAGTTTATGTCCGACTCTCTGTGACCCCATAGACTATATGGTCCATGGAATTCTCTAGGCCAGAATACTGGAGTAGGTAGCCTTTCCCTTCTGCAGGGGATCTTCCCAACCCAGGGACCAAACCAACCAAAGGACCCACACTGCATGTGGATTCTTTACCAGCTGAGCCACAAGGGAAGCCCAAGAATACTGGAGTGGGTAGCCTATCCCTTCTCCAGAGGATCTTCCCGACCCAGGAATCAAACCAGGGTCTCCTGCATAGCAGGCAGATTCTTTACCAACTGAGCTATCAGGGAAGCCCCATACATACATATTATTTTACACAAATATCAATATTTTATATATTTTTGTTAGCTCACTCTTATTTTTTAAAAGTTTAAAAGAAAAATGTGCTCAAACAAGATAGTGGAGAGGATGTAAAATGGAAAGTAAAATGTCCTGTCTTCCTATTTTACAGCCTGGATATAGCATTTCCATCTTAGAATTTTCTAGGCATATTAAAGTCCACATATAGTCCTTTTGAAATATAAATGAAGTCATATATATTATTCTACATCTTGCTTTTTTACTTAATATTATATGATAGACATCTTTTAGCTGTCTCAAAATAATTAACTTCATTCATTTAAAGAGCTGCGTGGTATTCCATGAAGAGGTATCACCTAATTGATTTAACCAGTTCTCCATTGATAGACATTTAATTTGTTGTTTTCATTTCCTCCTATAGTAAGCAATGATGCCATAATCTTTGCAGTGATCGGGAGATGCACCACCCAGATACCCATTCAAAGAAGGACTTGGTGCCCCAACTGTTTGCAGACAGCCTCCAAATTGTCACCTGCTTCAGGGTTTTGCTGCCTCACTCAAGAGCACATCTCCCTGGTGGCCACATTCAGGGATCTTCAGAGTTGAGGTACAAAGTCCTGGCCATTTCACCTAGCGCAGGACACTCCTGACAGGCTGTGTCCACTCAAGAGTCCTCTGTGGCACTGACCTAGGCTTTGTCAGGCCAGCATCCCAGTTGGACCCCTCTTGCCATGTCTGCCTCCCACAGGTACTGATCCCCAAAAAATGCCCTGTACTCCAAATTCCATCTCAGCATCTCCTTTTGGAGACCCTAACCTGCAAAAAATACTAACAGATATATGTATATATGTATATCTTTGCACTTACATGAGGCCTTCTGAAGGGTATTGGGTGGATGAATTTTAATTTTAATTAACACTAGCAAAACTAGTTTACATTAACTTTCTTTCCAATACTGTATATCACACAAGTTTTTAATTTTTGGAAATCCTGTAGGTGAAAAATGCTTGCTCTTTGTTTTAGCCAGGTTTGATTTAAAAAATAAAAACAAATCTAGAGTTTTCTTCTAGATCAGGGGTTGATAAATGTCAAGAGTCAAATAGTAAATAATATTAGGTTTTGCGAGTCACAGAATCTCTGCTATTAACTACTCAATTCTGCTATTGCAGTGCAAAAGTGGCCACAGACAATATGCAAATGAAGAGCTGTGGCTGTGTTACAATGAAACTTTACTTAAGAAAGCAGTAATTTTCTGATCTCTGTTCAAGACCAGCAGAACCAATCAGAACTATGCAGTGATGAAAATGTCTGTGTCAACCAACACGACAGCTCCTAGCCACGCAGGGCTATCAATCACTTGAAATGTAACTAATGTAAATGTAGAACTGAATTATTATTATTTAATTTTAATTGACTTAGATTTGTCATCGCATGTGGCTAGTGACTATAGTATTAGACAGTGCAATTCTAGTGGAAAGAGCAATACTTATTCCTCAGAGTCCTGGCTCTAGTCTAGACCAGGTGATTCACCTGCTCTGTGTCTCTAAAGGAGGTGCCTTGCCTCTCTGGGCCACACTTTGCTCAACCCTGCAACAAAGGGATTCAACCTGATGATCACCAAGATACTTCTTAGTGCTATAGCGCATTTGCTATTTCTATGATTCTCATCTTGGCATCAATAGTCTAAAATGATAATCATTAACATTGGAAAAATGAAAAAGTGTTTAAAAAATAAATGTATGTTTGTGATAGTTTAAATTCTATATCTTAAAAGGGACACTGAGATTTGTGCCTTGTGTTGACAAGTCCCTTTCAAAGAGGCTGATCTTCTTGACAAATTTCTCTCTCAGAAGATTCCAGAGGATTTACTTGGAGACTTAGCATAATACAGCTCTTTCTACATCACTTTCTGCAACTGTATCATGTTAGGTCCAAATTATTTTTCGCCTTTTTGGTTACTCAATGGCATTTCTAGTTGTGATCTGCACAATATAACCAATGCTGCTGTAATTATTCTGTTATCTGCAACTTGAAAACAGGTGTTCAAGGAAAGAGGGTAAAAACAAAACAGGGTGATGTGCTTGTTTGATTGTTGGTCATGAAATCAACCAATCGCTAATAATGTCAAACTACAGTGAGACTTTTCTAAAGACTGGAATCATTACTGATCCAAGGAACTAGTGGTGGAGAGCAATTGCTCTTAGGATTGGCCAGAGAAGTTTCTCACTCAGAAATGCTGCTACAGCCATGTAATCTAGGAGTTTTCCTTTATTCCAGCAAAGAGCCAGGAAGCAGGGGTGGGCTGCAACACAGAGCCCTGCAATCTGTTATAAGCCCTACAATCTACTGAGTCAGCATTATGAACTTCTACTCAACTTCACCTTAAACAAGTGGGACTCATTCTCAAGATGCGCATGAAAAAAGTCTATACTTAGTCTACTGGGTAGGGTGGTTCATTAAACATTTGAAGAGGGCACTTTATTAGGACTAATTTCTATCTTTTTCTTTAACTATAAGACCCTTTTTTAGAGGAAACATTAACTATGATGCTATAAAACTATTATCAAAACCTGTAGATTAAATGTAAGATATTCCTGGCTTATTTCTGACTCCTGTCAAACACTACATTATTGAAAGACTTACTTCATTCATAATTTTTGCATTATTCTTGGCTAAAACCATGTTCATCGAGTCCATCAAGGTGGAATACTTCAAAGTGTCTGGATGCTGGCGGTACTTCTTTTCACTGATAATCTCCATGGCTTTCTTGTTTTTCTCAGCCTCCAGGGAGCCCAGAGGGAGCCATCCAATGCCTTTCATGAAATCAGCATAGTCAGCTTTGTACTGATTCTGCAAAAGAGGAAAAGTTTGAGGATGAGAAGAAATCACAGCTTCCTAGAATCATGAGCAGGTATTTAATATTCCGTAAGTTCCCCTTCAGTTTTCAACCAATAGTATATTCAATTTCAACTACTTATATCCCTAAATTTCTTTTTCACATTTCTTTGCATGAGAAATTTAAAACAAGCAGTAGTATCTTTGTGATTTGTTTCTCTCAATACCTTCATAAAGAAAAAAACGCTAAGAAATACCAAATAAATCAATCTACCATGTGACTACTATCTCAATAAAGGTGACCATGCTGGACTAACTCTCGTACAAAAACCTCCAAGTCCCCTTGGCTAATAGATGACTCAGGGGACCCCATTTCTATCTTTATCTATAAGCCTTTGAGCAGCCACCACAGTTAAACTGCTTCAGGTATGCCAGAAAACCTCACCAATAAATACTTTGTGCAAATTTCATTGCTTCCCTCCTCTGTTCTGACATTTCCCTCTATAACTGGTTCACTCAGATATTTATGTACCCCTCCAACTATAGCTCAGCTTCTACATTTCTAAAGAGAAATATGGGCTTGGTGTGGCCTGCCTTTGGTTCATAATTTAATTTCTCCCAGCCACCAAAGGGCCTCTGTAGCTGAATTCTTGGTTTTCCACCCTTTGTACCTTCCTCACATTTATCCTAATAGCTGTTTCAGCCATCATCTCCTATTTCATCAGTAAGTAAGATAGGCAATTACAAAGTCAGAAATGAAAGCTGTTTGGGAATGAGGGGCAGTAGCTCTCAAGTTATCTGACTTTTTGCTTCACTTCTTCCTTAATCAGGAACCATAAAAAGTATGGAAGCCACAAAAACTGCCAACTTTCTCAGCTAGATGTATTTCCTTCAACAAATCCTTTCTGAAACCAAATTTCATTTGTTATTCCTGAATCTAACATCCAGCAATGCTCACAACAATAATAGATCAGATTTATTCCTTTGTGTTTAAAAATAATTTAGTCTAAGGTAAAACATGAAACATCTTATTGGGAAATTACATATGAATTTCTTTTTGGATTTTCAAAATGTCATTACTTAGAGTCTTTCATGATTTGCCTATTATCTCAAAGTAAATGCTCTGCAAACGTGGCTGTCACATACATCACTTTGAATCTGCATCATGTTTTTGGCCAATTCCAAGCTCATGGCGTCAGGAAGCATGTTGTAGGTATGGATCACGTTCCTGTAGTTGGCATTGGTAGCCACCTCCTGAGACTTCTTGGCGGCCACCACACTGAGCATGTCCACTGGGGTGTGGAAGGATGTCTTGGATTTCTCATACGCCTTCTTGTACTCCCGGTCTGACTGCATCTTGGCCACCTGCATGAAGTGCACCAACTTGGGGTCGTCCTCGAGGCTCCGGAAGCCAATTTGTTTCCCTTTGGCTTGTTCATAGGCTTGCTTGTACTTGTACTGTGGATGGAAAAGGAACATGGACATGAGATAGTGAAGGAAACAGAACAAAATATAATTCACTAGATGCCATTAGCTTAGTCATGGGTTTAGGGCTACTCTAAACTTAGAAAAGGAAGATTTGCTGGGGATGGGCCAGGGAGCAAACTACTTTACTTCAAATTTCTTGCCAGAATTCAGTCCACGAGGGCTTTCCCTCATGGGAATCATCTCAGAGTTAATCAAAGAGAGGTGTAAATAAGTTGCTTTAGGGAGACTTAGAAAGAGGCTTTTCCCACTCAGCTCTGTAACCAATGGAAAAGGCTGTAGGCACCATTTCTCTACAATCAGGAAAGAGCCTGGTAATGAGTCTTCTGGGCAAAATGTATAGCTCGTATCCCAGTGTTTGCTTAGAATTGCCCACTAACAATTTAATTATTTTTGGGCTTCCCAAGTGGCACTAGGGGTAAAGAACGTGCTTGCCAATGCAGCAGATGAAAGAGACGCAGGTTCGATCCCTGGGTCAGGAAGATCCCTTGGAGGAGGGCATGGCAACCCACTCCAGTATTCTTGCCTGGAGAATCCCATGAACAGAGGAGCCTGAAGGGCCACAGTCCATGGGGTCTCAAAGAGTTGGACACAACTGAAGCAACAGCACATAGCACAATTTAATTATTTTAACAAGACCCTGTTACCTATTACATTAAATAATGAACACATGATTAGAGGGTCCCTGGGCTGGGTGATGGAGAAGGCAATGGCACCCCACTCCAGTACTCTTGCCTGGAAAATCCCATGGATGGAGGAGCCTGGTGCGCTGCAGTCCATGGGGTCGCTAAGAATCGGACACAACTGAGCGACTTCAGTTTCACTTTTCACTTTCATGCATTGGAGAAGGAAATGGCAACCCACTCCAGTGTTCTTGCCTGGAGAATCCCAGGGATGGGGGAGCCTGGTGGGCTGCTGTCTATGGGGTCGCACAGAGTCGGACACGACTGAAGCAACTTAGCAGCAGCAGCAGCAGGGCTGGGTGAATGGATGTGTCTTGTGTGTTACAAAGGATGGGGGTCCCACTAACACTGAACAGAGCTGACTGCAGCTCCTGCATACACACAAGTTTGGCTTATTTGCTTTTTTCCTTTATACTAAATAAAGCCCAGAGGAAGCACTTACATCACTGGCAATGTCTCTGGAGGCTCTTGCAGCCCTTATTGGGATGGCATCAGGCCTCAGATCATATCCTTTCTTCTTTTCTTCTTCCCAGCCGGCTTTGTACAGTTTCTAAGTGATGAAGTAGAAAAATGCCAGCATCTTGTTAGTCAGGTTAGAACGGGGATCCTGATTTTAAAGTGGTTGGCATGTGGGAGACAGATATTCCACAAATACTGGCTTCCTTCAGCCTCCCCGCCCTCATTTTTGTTTCTGTTGTTCACCTACTTACATCACTCATGGTGATCTGGTTTACTCTGGAGAGTAAAATGTCTGGAGTATCAGGCATGACATGAATAGTGGTCTTGTCTTTGTTCCATTTCTCAGTGTAGAGCCTCTGCAACAAGAAAGGCCACATATGACTATACAGCAGGACTAATCTGCAACATGCTATCACAATGTGAGGGAGAGACCCACAGTTCCAGGGAAGAAGAGGGTCAATTTGACATTGGAAAATGAAGCAAACAGCAAGAAGAAAGGCTGATGAGACTGAGCACATGAGTTTAAAAAACCATCAAACATGGGAGCCCTCTTTCTACTGAAACAAATGTCTTCCTGCCCCAACCACACTCTACATGGGGTTTTGTAGTTCCATCACACATTCAGCATGGTGTTGACAGTCAGCCTGGGGTCAGTATAAGTTGGAGCTCTCTAGATACAAGAGAGGTTATAGACTACCCCCTCCCACCACCATGGCCATGATCATCAGAAAGATGAAAACTCTGATGAAGGTCAAAGTGGTGATGCTGGTTCAATGGCTTGAGCACTGCGGGAGTTCTGAGGCTGAGACCAGCAGGTGAGTTCTTACCTTGTCCATGATCAGTTTGTTACTTTTGTTTAGCGCTTGCTCCATTGTGTCCATGGCATATGTGAACTTTAGCTTCTCGGGGTGCTGGCGGTACTTCTTCTCACTGAGAATCTCTCCTGCTTTCTTTGCCTTCTCTACCTCCAGTGACTCTAATGGCAACCAGCCAATCCCTTTCATCCAGTTGGTGAAGTCAGATTTGTACAGGTTCTTTACAAGGAAAAAGGAAATTTCATTGCAGAAAGAGTCAAGGCTTGGGTTTCTTTAGACAGATTATTTGCCCATTAAAAAAAAAAAAAAAGGATAGGGGGATGGGGAGAATAACCCATATTTTATTCCCTACCATTCTTCAGAAAAAGAAATTATAAAAGTGAATGTATTCATGGTGGTTTTGAACAAACAATCCTGACCCAATCCCTTTAAAAATTTAAATTTCTTGCGGGAAAGTTAACAAAATTTTACATTGGAAGGAGTATTATATAGCATTCATTTGCACCTCTTAGTCTTTCACAGAATACATCATATACTGGGGTCTGACATCCAAAGTTTAAAAATATGTATATAATAACCAAAGAAAACTATATATATACAGTTCAAATGAGTAAAATCCTAAAACCCCCAATTCTGGAGAGGATCCCTAATTACAGTGAGTCCAGCCAGGTTTAGGATGGAGTAAGCCACCAGTAGACATGGCCAACTCATTCTATGCTGACAATCTGATGGATGCTACGTACATCACTCTGAATCTGCATCGCATTCCTGGAGTGCTCCACATTCAAGGCGTCGGGCAGCAGGGTGTAGTGGTGGAAGGGTTGTTTATAATTCATGTTGGTGGCGACCTCCTGAGATTTCTTGGCTGCTGTCACGCTGAGCATATCCAAAGGTGTGTGATACCTGGTCTTGCTGGCTTCATAGCCCTTTTTGTACTCACGATCTGACTGCATTTTGGCTACATTCATGAAGTGAACCAGTTTAGGATCATCCTGAAGACTGCGAAATCCAATTTGTTTGCCTTTGGTTTTCTCATAGGCCTCTTTATATTTGAACTATATGAAAAAGAAGGGCAGATGGAAGTTTGATAGGGTCAACTGTAGGAAAGTGTTCAGTTGAATTTATATCACAGATTAAGCAATAGACAAAGTGTCTGAATCTACGTAACATCTAAGTTTTTAGTATTTTTAAATAAACAACTATCAAAATATTTCCAATGGATGGTCTTGGGATATGCTCTGGGGATAATTAAAAATGGAATAAATTACAGCTTATATCTAGATTAGACATAAGTAGATTCTCTGAATATGCTCAAAGGTTCCTAAAAAGTTTATTAAGGATTTGGTGTACATAGTTTTTACTATGTTTCTTTGATTAATTTGTATTACCTTATTAAGTATTTGCATAATCCTGAGTAAATTTCAGCAAAGACATTATAAAAATTAACATACTAGACTCCAGTGAATCCTAGGTAGCTCAGTGGTAGTAGCTCCCAATGCAGAAGACCTGGGTTCAATCCCTGGATTGGGAAGATCCTCTGGAGAACGAAATACCAACCCACTCCAGTATTCTTGCCTGGGAAATCCCACAGACAGAGGAACCTGGTGGGCTACAGTCCATGGGGTCACTAAGAGTTGGACACAATTTAGCAACTGAGCACATATTTGCATAATCCTGAGTAAATTTTAGCAAAGACATTATAAAAACTAGCATCAGTTCAGTTCAGTCACTCAGTCGTGTCCAACTCTTTGCGACCCCATGAATTGCAGCATGTCAGGCCTCCCTGTCCATCAGTTCTCTACTGGAGTTCACTCAAACTCACGTCCATTGAGTCAGCATACTAGACTCCAAATGAATATGTTTCGACTATATCAAGGTATTAAATCAATTTGTATAGAAAATAAAACTTAATTTGTAAAAAGTAAATTAAGTAAATAAGCATAAAACTCATGACAGAAAACTAAAATACTGTCATTTAATCTATAATTCTTCCTGGTTTTCCATAAGTCACCAGATTTTTTTCTTTATGGAAATTATAAAATATTGTATTCTTTTAAAATAATGGGAGACTTTTTTGATTTAGTGATACTTCAGTATACCAAGGTTTTTTTTCTTAACAAAATCCAAATAAAAAGTGGTCTTCACATTCATAATAATAATAATAATAATGAGAATTTCAAGTATTTCAGAGTTTAAAAAAGTCCTATCCTTGGTAACTGAATTGAGCTTTTAAATATTTTTAAGTGAAGCAAGATAAAAAAATTGGTACATAAGATATTAGGAAATATTTTTATATTACAACCTTTATTTGCTTTTTAATATAGCTCATATAACCTCATACACCATGTAAAGATTTGTAAAATACAAAAAAAGCTTGCTACTTTCAAATTAGACTTACATCACTAGCAATATTCCTTGAACTTTTTGCAGCAACAATGGGAATTGCATCTGGTCTCAAATCATAGCCCTTAGCAAGGGTTTTCTTCCAATCTGCTTTATAATGAGACTTGGAAAAAAGGAAAGATTATTTTAATATTTGACATAATTAAAAGAAAAACAGGATGCCAGAATCGTCATAATATATCCCTTACTATTAAAAAATTCAGAGTTAGGGCTCTTTGTTCATCTTTTAGCGATCTATTAGACTCTTTTTAAAAAATATATCAGTAAACTATATACACAGTATGATCTCAACTGCTGTAAAAAATGTATATGTTTGTATAAAAAAATCAGTGGAAAGGTAATGCTTTGAATGTGGGATAACAATACAAATTTTTCCATAATTTTCTATATTTTTCCATTTTTCTATAATAAGTATGTAATGCTTTTATTTTCTTGTATTTTTTGTATGAAGCATTTTAAACTTACACAAAGATGTGGATAGTAAAATAAAAAATTCAGACATAGTATTACCCTGCTTTAATTAACCTTAATGTTTAAACATTACTTATAATAGTAGGAAAAAAGTTTTAAATAAACCAAAAACATAAAAATGAATACTTAAAGATTGTTTATTTGGCAATAAAATAGAGTCTAAAATGTTAGGAAGAATGACTAAGTCATCTTTTAAGAAATGAACAGGTTTTATCCAGGTTTGATTATGTCTTTAAATTAGAATTTACCAATTTGATTTAAAAGCAAAATGAAATAATTCATAATAGTACATTTAAACATCACCACTAATTAAGTATCCAAGAGAGATGCTAGTCACATACAAAAAAAGACTTTCTGAAGAAAATTGTGGTGAGCATTTTTAGAAGTTTAACAAATAGCCAAAAGTCAGAGATAGCAATACTTAACAATTACTACAGATTGTGCACTCCTGATTTTCCAATCTGTTTGTCCTAATTTCTTTCACTTCTTAAAAAATGGAACACAGACTACCAGACTGATTTAACAGCTAATGAATCATGGCCCACAGTTGGGAAAAGTCTGCATTAAGTGAAATGAATGCTACCTCTAGCCTCATATTCTATGATAAGAATCCAATCTGGAGACTATTGATTTGCAAATTTGTCCCCATACAAGGAGGGCAAGGAGAAACTTAAGAAACAGGCTAAACTCTCCAGCTTGGTAGGTGACAGGTTTAATAAACAAGGGAAATTGGTGAGTGTTTTTGGGCAGTCACAAGACAAACAAATCTTTGCAACTGCCCACCAGAGCCATACTAGTTTATTTAGGCCTCAACTAGATTCAGTCCCGAGTGGTCTCAACAACACATTGGTCTCTCAAGGCCACGTCCTTGAAAATGGCTCCCACTGTGGGAACAGTGGGCAGAATGTACATTCCAAGGATAGGAGTGGGATAAGGAGCCTCCAATCGCCCAGGTCCAGCTCCAGGATCACCCGATAGTCTTGTCCTGTCAATGATCTTCTCCAACAGACTCAAGGGCCCACACTCAGTTGGCTTCCTCTAAAATTCTCAGTGCTGGAGTTACACAGAGCTGGAAAGGGGAGGCCCCTGATGCAATACTAAGACAGGCACCCAGCCAAATACTCACATCACTCATGTTGTAGGCATTGACCTTGGCTTGAATAAACTGGGGCACATCGGGGTCCATAGTGTACTTGTGCTTCACTTTCTCTCCCTCCACCTTGTAGTTCAACTAAAAACAAGGAGGCAGCATGCACACTGTGTTAGCTAACATAATGTAAGTTTCATCTAGCACATGTTCCTTTAAAAAGGAAGACTATCATTTGTGTTTTTCCATTTACAAGGCAGTTAGCTACTCTATCATGCAGAGGGAGTGTTGACAGACATGCTCATTCACTCATTTCACCAATATTTATTGCACAGTGGTGTGGGACAATTGGCAGTGTGGTAGGTCCTGTGTTTAAAGTGTTCAAGTTTATTTAATAAATAAATAAAAGCTGACCTTGGAGTTTATAGTCTTGCAGAGGAAACAGAAAAAACAAACTGCAAGATGGAGCTAGAATTTGTGGTGTAAATAAAATAACTTCAGGAAAGAAACAAAAGGGGACATCAAAGGCTCTCTAGAAAGGTACCACTGATACTCAAACATGGAGAAAGGGGAAGGGTCTGAGCAGAAGAGGAGCATTCAGAGTCCTGGGTCTGGAAAGGCACGGCCAGCTTGAGGGACTGAGGGTCACAGAGGGCTCTGAGGGGGTCCCAGAAGGATTAGACAGGAGGAGGGCAGGGCCACAGAGCTGAGGGCCTTTTCATTTCAACCAAGTTAACAAGTTTAGATTTTGAGTTCGAGGAGAAGATACTAACAGGCTTTAAGTATGAGAAGGACATGATTCGTGTTTTAAGATAGTCTTTTTGGTTGTCACGTGGGACCTCAGGCAGGGAGTCCAGATAATGGATTACTGTAGTTGCCCACATGAGACAGATGGGGACCAGAACTAGGGTTGGTGGCAGCTGAAAGACGGAAGTGCTGCGACAGGATGGCTGAGAGAGTGGGGCGGGAACCCAGCAGATGCACTGGTCGCATGGTTCACACAGCGAGGCATCAGCAGTGACTGCCAGGTTTCAAGCTTGAGTAACTAAGGAGATTTGATGGCATTTATTGGGAGTTCATAAACTAAGGGTAGGGTTTTCCTAGCTAACAGGAAAAACACAGGGAAAAGTGACACTTTGTCAGTACAAGAGAAGTTGCAAGAATCTATACCCTTTAGTGCCACTAAAATTGAATTAATCTTGAAACATCTGTGGTAATGTGGAACTCGTCTGAGAAATAAAATCCACAGTTAACCCTCAAATCCGAGCCAAAGAATGCATTTCCCGTCTTCAAATATCTGGGACCAAACACACATAATTTCTTCCCTCCTTTGTTTTCTACTTACCACTCTCTTTCTGGTGGAGGTATCATAACATGACTCTGAACTTATCAAATGAGGTGAAACACAGCATTGTTATTAGCCTCTGACTAAGAAAAAGGGTCCAGATAGACCTGAGCTTAGAAAGGAGACTCCAGACGACTCTGAAAGTAAACTACTTCACCCCTCCCTCGAGGCCTCTCTCAGAGTATCAGGCTATGGTTTTCTTTTTTTTTTGGCAAAAAGATTAAGATATTAATTAGCCTTCTTCTCATTTACCTAGGTAGAACTCTTTCAACTTAGAGCAATAAATATCTTGGGTTTGCAATTCAGACAAGGTCACAGATGATAATAGTGATAATTTCTTTTCACATCGATAATGTAGGGGTCTGCTTATGAACAACACAGACTCTCCACATTTGGAAAATAAAGCAAACTTGGAACATCTTCCTTCTCTCCTCCCTGTTCTTTTTCAAGTCCCAAGTTGCTTCAAAGGTAAAACCCTTTGAATATAGCTCTGAAAGCAGCTGATTTACTAACACAGATGCACACTCACGGATTGAGTTAAGAAGGACAGTGGAGTAGCTGGTCATGGGGTTATTCACAGACAAAACCATTTGAGGGGAAACCACTTACATCACTCAGCTGCTTTGTGTTGTGCTGAGCCAAAACCATGCCCATGGAATCAGGCACACTTGTGAACTTGATGGTATCTGGGTGCTGTCTGTACTTTTTCTCATTTAATGCATCGCCTGCTTTTTTGACCTTCTCAACCTCCAGAGAACCAATTGGTATCCATCCAAGGCCCTTGAAGAAGTGGTTGTACTCATCTTTATATACATTCTGTAAGAGAGTAATCTCAGATGAGAAGATATCCTAGAGCACACTCAAGGGACGTTCCGGAAATCTGCAATTCTATCCAGGGGGAAGGAAGAGCAGCCTGTCAGCATGCTTGTTTCTGCAGTGGCTCTCTTGGCTGTCTGCCACAGAGCTTCTTACTCAGAATTTGATCATAAGAAAAAGCAGGTCTGTCATTATACTCAAAAGAGTGCATTATACATTCCAAGAGGGAATCCAGGACACATATTTCCACAGGTACTGCTTAAAAAATGTGCCTCTTTTGACAATAAATTGGGCTTTCCCTTTGATTTCACTGAAAACTTCACAACTTTTGCATTTCACCCACACTGTTCACTTAGGCCCCTCTATCTCAGTGTAAGAGAGACATTCTCATTGAGCAAGAATAAATGAACACCATTTCTTCCTTTTACCAAGGACAATTTTTATAAAAACCTGGCTCCTGCAGCAGTAAATGCCCTGAATATTAAACACCTTCCTCATATAGCTCTCCATGAGTCATGCTGCAATCACAAAACCTTCCTGGTTCACTATGGATGACTCGCTATATAGAGACACATATATGAGAGTGTGACCTTGAGTTAAAACAAACAAAAAGACCTTCTTGAATTCAGAAAGAATAGAGAATGCTCATATTTTGCATTGTACATATCACCATTGAATCAGGCACACCAGGAGCAACCATTCCCTCTTGTTGAGAACCAAGGTGGCTTACATACTTATTAGAATATGGCACTATATTTGATCCATAAGTTAATAAAGATGTCAATGATTGTGATGAGAATACAGAAAGCTAGTAAAACACAGCTTGCCTATCACGCCTTTCTTATTGTTTCAATGATTGTGTATTTTAAAGTGCATTTTTCAAATATCTTATTGTATTGCAAAGTCTAACTAAAATAGGAAGAAATGATCGCCCATTTATTACAAACATCTCTAGGTCTGCTATATTATACATACTCACATCACTCTGAATTTGATTCACATTCCTGATATGCTCAAGACTCAGAGCATCAGGTAGGTATGTGTAATGATGTATCGGCTGCTTGTAGTTGACGTTGGTGGCAACATCCTGGGCCATCTTTGCAGCAGTAATGCTAACCATGTCCCCAGGGGTATGATAGCTGGTCTTGGTGTTTTCATAGTTCTTCTTGTATTCACGATCAGACTGTAACTTTGCCACATTCATATAGTGAACCAGCTTGGGATCATCCTGGAGGCTTCTAAAACCCACTTGCTTTCCCTTTGCCTTCTCGTAAGCTTCCTTGTATTTATACTGCAGAGGAAAAATTTGGTTAGCAGAGTCCTAAGCACTGGAAACATTGGGTGCAGCAAGTATATTCACACACAAAGAATATTATCACTTTCAGAAAGACTACACAAGAAATGCATTCTACAACCTCCACCCAACACCCTCCAACCTGAGAAAGTTTAGAGTGAAAGCATTTATTTCCAGCAGTGCTAGGTTATAAATGAGTGTCATGATAAATTCAGGACCAGTTTCGTTTCTTTGTTTTGAATTCTATAGATGATTTGCATGTTAAACTTTATATAAAGCCCACTGAGTTTTCATACTTAATATAAACATGACACATTCCAAAATGTAAGACCAATCTCTCCTAGTTTTCCAAGGATGTGAATTTTCCTATTCCAACATGTTAGTTCATATCACAGAATACTAGAAATACTTTTGTTTTCTATTCTGATTGGCCCAGTGATATGTATACAACAGGTGCAGAAGAAACTCTAAAGAACTCTACATGAAAGATGGTTATACTCATATCTCTTTGGGGTGGAGGATAGAAAATATTACTATGTTGTCTCAGGTTAACTTCATATGGTTTTTTAAAAAAAACCTCTTCTTTTAAGTGGCATCAACTTGGGTGCTGCATAGGCAGGTAAGTAGCTGGGCTTTCATCCAACCCCATTTCTCAGCAGCTACTCTCCGAGCTCACTGCTGAAGCAGTGCAGATGAATTGAGGAACTGAAGAATACGGGAGAAACCACTGAGCCTCTTCCCCGTCAGTAGAAACCTAACTGCAAAAGCTCTGCTGTCCAAGGTCTCTCACAGGTAAAATTGGCAATGGGGTATAGATTAAGTTATATTCCAGGTAATAGATCAAACCCTCGATTTTTATGTATGAGAATTCAAATCTACCCAAACTCTGAAGATGCTCTGCTCCAGCCATTTAAGCACTGATTTATAAACAACAGTTTAGCAGGCAAGAGGATTATCCAGTGATTTCTAGACATATTAGAAAAAGTTCTATGTAAGAGCTAAAAAGAGAAATGATAATGTCATATTTTAGACTTTCACTTCTCCTTAAACTAGATTTCATAGTGATGGGCAAACCTTTGAGGAACACATTTTCAGTACCAGCCCTACATGGAAGGCTGTAGAATTCTTATACCCTATCTTCTACATGGTCTGTATATGTGGCACCTTTCTTTTCTTGTCTCAAACCAAAATTGTAGCCTCTTTGAAGTTTGGGGGAGAATAGATACATGTATATGTATGGCTGAGTCCCTTTACTGTTCACCTGAAACCATCACAACATTGTCTGTTAATCGGCCATCCCCCAATACAAAGTAAAAAGTTAAAAAAGAAACTGTAGCCACTGGAATAGGGCATGACAGTGAAATCTATGGGTGTGCATGCTTTGGGAAAATTTTGTTCTTCAATGATGGGAAGAAGTCAAGTGTATATATTTTTTCTATTACAGATGAAATGGGTATCAATTCTACTATAGATGAAATAAATCAAAATTATATTCTAGAAAAATGGGCTTTTTACATTTGGTTTATAAAATCTATCCATTTTATCTAACATCTTCTCAACCTTCTTAATACAATTATAATGCAGACAGTCATCTGAATTTAACATGTTAGTGTCAGTCAGGGTGTTCTCCTTGAAAACAAATGGGAGCGGTGAAATGTGTCAGGAAAGGTAATTTGGGCTATGAATCAGAGGAGAAAGCTGCTTTCAGATTTATGACAGCTGTACCAAGTGGGGTCAACTGAAAAGAATCACAAATTATTGAAAAAGTGACAGGTTTTCAAAGCAGTATTTGTGGAGAATTTCAATGTCATTAATTCAACATATTGTTTTCAACGTGGTATCACTTTAACAAGCACCTATTTAATTATTTTTAAAAAATGCAATCTACCAAGATTTCACCCAGAGTTTTTACTCACGTCACTGGCAATGTTTCTCGATGCCTTGGCTGCAGTGATGGGGATAGCATCACCCAGCACATTGGTGCCCTTGGCTATTAAATCATGCCAGTCCCGTTTATAACACACCTGGGATGGAAAAGGAAAAAGATGTCGGCATGCTGCGGAGTAATTAGCCACAGTGATTCCTCAACAGCTGGGATTGTTTTGTTCTTTCCCAGAGATAAGCTAGAAGAATCTCCTATAGCATATACAGTTTTGAGAAGTCACACTAATGGTAAACCAACTATATTTCAACTTAAAAAAGGTCACTTTAGCAAAATGTCATACTTTATACAGCATAAAGTTACTAGACTCCGTACTAATTATTCACCCAAGTCTGGTTTAGGCACATATTGAAGAGGGACACTGAGAAACTGGAATGGATCCAGGAGAGTAATCAAGGTTCTAGAAACCACAGTATGTGAGGACCAACTGGAGAAAATGAAATTGTTCCATCTTATGAAAGAAAGATCCAAGGAAGACCTGTAGTTAGCTTTAAAAATTTTAGGGTTATTGGTTAAAAAAAAAAAAATCATTTATCCTTATTTTTCTGGAGGATTAAAAAATTCCTCCAAGTGCAAAACTAGGAAAATGAGAGGAATAGGGGTTGAGGTCTAAACAAAGAAAAAGGGTATCCCCTAAGAGTTGTCCTAGTACACACTGGGTCAGGAGTAAAGAATCCGCCCACAATTCAGGAGACTAAACCACCACCTCCACCACACTTGAAGAGGCCGACTCAGGAAGTTCAGAACAATCATTATGAGGTATGATCTAACAGGGTTATAGAGAAAATTGACCTAAATTGTCAAGGCCTTGTCATACTCTAAAATTCTGTTATTTATTATCAGGTCTGGATTTCACACCCCATCACAAACCATACTTACGTCACTTAAATTGTAAGCATTGCACTTGGCCTGAAGAAATTGAGGAAGATCAGGACTCATCGTATATTTATGTTTCACATCTTCTCCTTTAGCTTTGTATAAGATCTACAACACATAGTCACAAAAATAAAATGCATTATGGATGGTAGAAAAAGGAAAATATATTAATCACATGCTTAAAGGAGTTTTTCTTGGCATAATCTCCCACTATTTCTATTGTTTAAAATGATCAAAGGCATCTTCCTATTTTAAGAAACTCAAGATCTTGATATCTTAAGGAAAACACAACAGCCTCTGTATTGGAAAGAAAAAAATCCCAAGAAAATTGAAATCTTTGCTTGACAGAAATGAATAAAAATTGAGTTCAAATGTGAAATCCTAACATGGATAAAACAATTCACTAAAGCCAGAAAAAAGTCATTTTTTTGTTATTAGAGTTAGTAGTTCTTACAGTCTCGTGTTTTGTTCGTTTGTTTTTTATTCTTAGAAAAAGTTAGCTAGAATGAGTCAATTCTGCTAAAAAACTTTCTATTATAAATCATATCAGTAAGGCACATAATAATTTTCTCATAATGTAAAGGTGCCTACATGTAAATCTAGCATATGCAAAAGGTTTACAACTTCAAATTTGCCCTATTTTGTCATTTTAAAGATGTCTGAAAGACATCAAAATGTGTGGCATAGGAATCGTACTGTGTCCTCCTCTTGATAATTAAAAAAAAATTGCTTAATTTCTAAAACTAAAACAGAATCAGAATCTCAAGCAGATTTTTCATCTCTTGATTATCATTTATTGTGTATACCTCTACTTCTTTCAGAGAAGGCAATGGCACCCCACTCCAGTACTCTTGCCTGGAAAATCCCATGGACGGAGGAGCCTGGTAGGCTGCAGTCCATGGGGTCGCTGAGGGTCAGACACGACCAAACAACTTCACTTTCACTTTTCACTTTCATGCGTTGGAGAAGGAAATGGCGGCCCACTCCAGTGTTCTTGCCTGGAGAATCCCAGGGACGGGGGAGCCTGGTGGGCTGCCGTCTATGGGGTCGCACAGAGTTGGACACAACTGAAGTGACTTAGCGGCTACTTCTTTAGCATGGAATACCATATGGAAACCAGTGTACATGTATCACAAGTAAAATCTGAAATGACTAATATCTAAATGAATCCCCACCCAAATACAAAATAATTCCTTGCAGGAATCTAAAAGCTATCTTCACTTCTTCCTCACTGCCTTTAGAAACCATCTCTACTCATTCTGAGAGTCTCATTAATTTCATCTTCTAAACATTTCCTTTCCCACAGCTATTGTCTGAGTTAAGCCCAAATAAGGCTTCTGTTGAATTTCTGTAGCAGCTTTCTAATTCATCTCCTTGCCTCCAGTCCTTCCCTTCTCCAATACAACCTCGGCATTTTTTGCCAATTACTTTTAAAACACAGATCTCATTATAGAACTCCATGGATTAAACATCTTCAGAACTTCTTGTTACCTACCCACTGAAGTCCAGACTATGAATTAGCATGCAAGACCTTCAATAATTGATTATAATCCTGGATTCGTCATCCTTCACTGTCCTTCCATTCACTAGTTCTTGACAGTCATGTTTTTCGTTTTGTCAGGAAAGTGGCATTTCTTATTTGCCAGAGAGGCTCTGGCAAGGAGTTGCTCTCTCCCCTTGTACCTACTTAGCACTGCCTCTCCTGTAACATGTCTCTCTATACGGTGATGCTGTTTCTATCCATGCTTCTGTCTTATACTCTTGTCCTGTATTTGTTTTATCCTACATCCTACTCATTCTCATCCATCTTTATATCATCAGCACATAATACAAAAGTATTCAAAAACATTCATTCATTGAATTAATGAGTGAGTGCTTTTGATGTCCCTTTATTACTCTTCCATACACCAAAATTTCCTTTAGATCTATGTTTAGCCAGAGCATATACATTGTTCATGGACAGGCAGGCAAACAATTTACTAATCTCTGCCAAGACATAAGTAAAGTCTAATAATTGTGTATGATGATTTCTGAGGTGCAAAATCAACTACTCGTGTATTATTTCACTGTATTAATATTTTACATAGGAAAAGCAAATACAGAAATCTTTATATAGAATGGACTATGATGAATTTGCCACAATAAGATGTGGGGATTTAAGAATAGAATGTTTTGTACTATGTCAAATTTATTCAATAACACAGAATTTCGAGGCAGTTAGAAATGGAAGATGTTTAAAAAAAAAAGGAAAAAAGCAAAATAGAAAATGTTAGTATCCAAAGTAAAAATAATTATAATTATTATTTTTAAATAAATAATTCTAAAAGGAACAGAATAAAATTTTCAAATTTGTCCAGAGAATAAAAATGGCAAGCTGATTTTTTTAAAGCCCCTCCATCCTCTTGCATGCTCGGTTTTGTTGTACTCACATCACTGACTTGCTGTGTGTTCTGTTTTGCCTGGACCATAACTGGGGAGTCCACGATGCTGGTAAATTTGAGGGTATCTGGATGTTGCCTGTACTTCTTTTCATTCAGGGCATCACCTGCTTTTTTAACTTTTTCTACCTCCAGACTGCCAATGGGTACCCAGCCTATGCCTCTCATCCAGTTGTTGTAGTCTTCCTTATAGACATTCTACAGCAAAAGAGGAAGAGAGGAGTGAGTACCCCAGGCAGTGGGTTCTCTCACAAGGCTCCCACCTTAGAGGGAGACTGTCTAGTGGAATAAACATCACTTACATCGCTCTGTATGTGCATCATGTTTTTAGACAACTCCAGGTCCATGGCATCAGGCAGGTAGGTGTAGTGATGGAGTGAATGCTTATAGTTGACATTGCTGGCAACATCTTGAGCTTTCTTAGCTGCCACAATGTTGACCATATCATGGGGCGTGTTGTGTTTGGTCTTTGTCTTCTCATAGTCTTTTTTATACTCCCGGTCTGACTGTATTTTGGCCACATTCATATAATGAACCAGTTTAGGATCATCTTGGAGACTTTGTAAGCCAACCATTTTCCCTTTGGCTTTTTCATAATCTTTTTTGTATTGGACCTATTGGAAAAAAAGGTGGGTATATATTTTAAGTTAGGAAGATTTTACTGAACATTTGAGACAGTGATTTGAAGCAACTGAGCTCCCCAGAAATTATTTTCATAACCAAACAATTTGATATTGGCCTGTATATATTTGCAATGTAGCCTGGTAAAATTAAAATTAAATGAGTCCATTTGGTTGCCTGTAGTTGCTTCTGCTACCCAAGAGAGGTTGGGGTGGGGGTGTTACTATAATCCACATCAGTGACAAAGTAAAACAAGTTCTTTTCCACTTGGACAGTGATAGAGACAATGAAAACTTAAATATTTGGACTCCTCTGGTGGCTTATACCGTCTGAGCCACCAGGGAAGCCCAAATATTTCACAATCTCCACCAATTATACTATGCTTCTAAAACCAAATACCTAGCTATTTTAGGAGCAGTAGTAGAAGAATCTTACTAGTAATAGTACAATTTTAATAAGTCTTTGGATATTCAAAAGCAGACCCAGAACAAGTAATATGCAACACTAATTGACTCTGAATAATAAAGTGGAGAGACCTGAGCTTCCTTGAGGAGACCTGGGAAGAAGCCCAGGAAGCTGAGAAGCAGAGACATGAAGGAAAGTTTGTGTGAATGTTGGGATGGGGTGGCTGGAAGGGAACACCACAGAGAAATGAGATCAATGAGAAATCCTGGAGCAGGGCTTTTAGGACATAGACTTCCATTATTCAATCTTAGTGTATTTACATTGGGGCAGTGTTAACTTCACATCAGTCAGTCAGTCAAGTTGTGCTTGGGATTTGGAAGGATACTAAGCAGCAGCAGCTGTGTTCCATCTCTGGATCGTGCAGAGGAGAAAGAATAAGTCCAGGGAAGGAGAGCCCAGCTGAGCCAGAGCAAAACCATCCTGTGCAAATCAGGAGCCTGAGGTGGTCAGAAAGGTAAAGCCTCAGGCAAAGTAGCAATGGTGGGGAGGGCATCCTACTTCTGGCAGGACAGCAGGAAAGGCCTTGAGGCCATTTTATTTACATCTCACAGAGGAAGTGACTTCAATTCCCGTCTGGATTGAAATAAGATAAGAAAAACAAGTCTTGACTTTAATGAAACCTAATGACTGACTATTAGGGGCTCCGGCACTGGAAGTCCATTCATCAGTCTGTAGACGCAAAGAAGTAAAAACAGAGGTATGGGAAAGAGAGAATTCATAGAAATTAAGCAAGTTTTGAGATAAAAGTTTACCATCAGGAGGTTATGATGATGTAAATAGCAAGTAACTTCTTTATATCTATCAGAGGAATGACATGAATTTGTGCAGAATTATAAAAGAGAATTTAAAATTAGGGGGCTTGATTAGAACAGATCACTCAAGGTTATACAAATCCTTACCCCCAAGAAAATTCAGATCTGTTTAGAGAATTTTCCTTCCTGAATTGTTTCAGCCTGGCTTGCTCCAAGTCAGGGACACCAGACATGGTGACTTGGGTAACAAGCCCACCAACCCACATTTTCTGGTTACACACAGGAGACCACCAGCTGGACTTACGTCACTTGCTGCCTGCCTGGCTGCTTTGGCAGCTTTGATGGGAATCGCATCAATTCTCAGGTCATATCCCTTCTTGCTCAAATCTTTCAAATCTGCTTTGTACAAATTCTGCAAGAAAAATGTCATTTGAAGATAGACCACATGCAGAAAAGGCTTAACCCTCCATGAGCAACTGAACCCTCGTGCACACCTCACTGATATTGTAGGCATTGACTTTAGCCTGAATGAACTGGGGCAGGTCCGCTGGCAGACTGTACTTGTGAATAACTTCCTCTCCTTTGGCTTTGTAGGCAACCTGAAAGGGAATACAAAGCATAAACAAATGAATAAAGTACAGGAAAGTGTTTAATGGCACAGGAAAATTTCTGAGCAGATCACACTGCATAGAGGAGTTTTTTATGAAACACACACTCAGAGCCATCTCCATATTCACTTGAAAATATCTGTAGGCATTTAAGTCTCCTATGCCATTGCACAGGGTCTGATCTTAGTGCCAGTTTAGCCTTGGCAAAAGTCCCTTGGTATGAGATAAGAACCTCCAGATTGAGGTGGGGCACCTACCTAGAAGCCCAGGGAGGTGACCCAATGACAAAGATAACCTCCAGACACTTTTTTGAGCATAGGAAAAGATAATAGGGTAGGATTCACAAACTCCCTATATTATACTTTGTGAGCAGTGAGTGACTAACAGAACTTAGGGATAGTTTTTACTAAGCATGATTTTTGTGTTAACTCTGACTTAAAATAGTAACTCCTTCATATGATATAGTATCTACATTCACTTTCCTAATCTTTCCTAGATACAAGTTTGTGTTTCTGATTATCAAAGAAGTCCCTCTTACCTTGTCCTTGGAAAGCAACGTATAATTGTGCTAAAAAAAATTGTCAGCACAAAATACACAATCTTCTAAAGATATAAATAGGGTGTGACTTTTATTAATGAAAAGCTGAGGGATTATACTGTTGCTCACATACTCAAGTCTCTTTAGATTGTGTGATAAGTACAGTGATCATTACATTTGGAATACACATATATTTGTATTAGTTAACATTTAAATACAGAGAGAATTAGCACTTACATCACTCCTCTGGGCTTGGTTAATCTTAGATTGTACTATAATTGGAGCATCTTCAATTGAAGTAAACTTGAGAGTATCTGGATGTTGGCGATATTTTTTCTGTTTGATGAATTAAAAAGACAAAAAGAATATTACTTTCACCAAAAGCTAATATGTATCAAAATCTTACAAATTCATTTTGTAGGGACAAGAATTTTTCCTGATTTTTAAAATGTAAAAATACTAGATTTTTTGTTGTCTTGGGTAGGTGCAGGGGGAATGAATACAATACAAAAGCCAGCATTTTAAGAGATTCGTTTTAATTTTCAATTGTTTGGGGAAAGTACAGACCAATACAACTTTCACGAACCGACTTCACTCTCTTAATTTCTTGCTTATGATATGAAAGAAGGCACTGTCAGCTCAGTAGAATCCTGAAACCTCACAGAGCTTTCTAAAGGATTAACAGAAAAGAGGCAAGGACAAGTGGAGTAGTTTTACATGACACTTAGAAGCTCTCAGGGGTGCCATTTTCCCTGTCACAGTTTTCCAGTTGAGGAACTAGGGCAACAGCTCTGGGTTACCAACAAAGAAGGGAGGACTTTCACTTTGCAAGCCTTAATGTGGTTAATACATAAATTATCACCAAAGTGCTGAAGAGACACAGGAGAGGGGACAGTGGGAAGGTGTCTCAATTGGGAGCTATCAACATCAGCCACCCTCATTCCTATATTCTTTTCCTAGTTTTCTTCCTTCATGCATATTATAATCCCTCTCTGTGTATATAGAAGCATCCCCTCTTTCCACTTCAGATTTCTGAAAACCACCAACCCAGAAGAGCTCCTTCTGTATGACCTCTCTTGAGTAGATAAAGGAGTTTCTACCCAAAATAAACAAACAGCAGTACAAAACAACAAGAACAAAAACTTGGGTGTGGAAGACAACCCTCACTTGGCACCTCTGATCCTGCTTCGTGTGGTCTAACTTCCTGGATGACAGATAAACCTTACAGCAGTGGCAATGTTCAGCTGTTGTCAAAGAAGGGACTGCTTTAAGAACCCCAGGATCATCACTGTTTCTTTTTAGACTGAATAACAATATATATACTACTTCAAAGTCATCAGGAATATAGCACAGGGAACAATAATACTTCAAAGAAAAGTGTTTCTATAATTGTCATTATATGCATAATTTACAATCACCATATTTTGGGGGAAAAATATGCGTATGCCCAGTTGGACAACCAAAATGTGATATAGCCATACAAAGGAATACTACTAATAAAAAGAAACATATTTCGGACACATGTAGAAGTATGGATGAACCTCAAAAACATTACGCTAAGTGAAAGAATCCTGATTCAAAAGATATTTCTGGAAAAGACAAAATTATAGAGATGGAAAGAAGATCTGTAATTGTCTGGGGTCGAAAATGGGTGTGGGAATTTTGGGGGAAAAAAAAATTTAGCATCTTAAAATTCAATTGTGGGTCTGACATCACTGAATATATGCCAGCAGCCAACTCCCTCCTAACTATTTTGAAGGCAAAGTATGTGAGTAGCCTCCATAATTTCAAATATTCTTTTTCCTGCTGCTAAAACAATTCCTAACTAGTAGGGGGAATCTCGGAGAAGGCAGTGGCACCCCACTCCAGTACTCTTGCCTGGAAAATCCCATGGGCGGAGGAGCCTGGTAGGCCGCAGTCCATGGGGTCGCTAAGAGTCGGACACGACTGAGCGACTTCACTTTCACTTTTCACTTTCATGCATTGGAGAAGGAAATGGCAACCCACTCCAGTGTTCTTGCCTGGAGAATTCCAGGGACAGAGGAGCCTGGTGGGCTGCCGTCTCTGGGGTCGCACGGAGTTGGACACGACTAAAGTGACGCAGCAGCAGCAGCAGGGGGAATCTCATGAAACCCAAGGCCAAAATTGAAGCAACCTTGAACTAATCTCTTGATACATCCAGTGACCTAACCAAACTTCCAGTCCAGCCTCCCTTGACCATGATGATTTCACTCCTGCTTTATGTATTTCAAAGTATATTACTCACTTACTAGCTTGCTTCTGAAAAATAAAGATGTGTTTACCATTCAAAAAAAAAAAATCGGTTGTGGGGATGGCTATACAACTGTACGGATTTAATAAAACTTGTCAAGGTGTGCACTTAAAATATGTAAATTCTGTGGTATGCAAACTATACCTCAATAAAGTTGTTGAAGATATTTCTGCCATCAATGGTTAACATAAATGACTTTGGTGATGTGAAGGGGTACAATTATCTACTGAGATAATGAAAACACGTGATAATTTGGTTTCTTCCTGTAGCAACAATACCAGAAAATGAGGTGGTAAAGGAGGCCCTTCCCATGGTTTGGGGGAGTTTAACATGGCACATTCACAACTCTGTCTCTGTGACACACAGAGAGGTGATGTCTGTACCTCATTCAGAATGTCTGACGCTCGCTTTGCCTTTTCCATTTCTAAGGACCCATAAGGCACCCAGCCACAACCCTTCATCCAGCTGTTGTAGTCAGCTTTGTATTCCACCTAGAACACCGAGAGAAAGGTTATACTTCTTTATTCAGAGCCATCCTTATTTGTAAAATCATTAACATTTTTCCCCCCAAAATGCTTGTAAGATTTCTGACCAGATTCCTTACTCCATGCATTGAAGTTATTTTAAACATTTCCTTGGGGAGAGATTTTTAACAGTCCTTAGGTTTTCACTGTTCTTTCTAGTTGGCATATATTCTCCTTCATTCTTATTTCCCAAGTATGTGGAATTATAATTCCGATCCGGAAAATGCTAAATTCAAAACTATATTTCAAAGAACAAATGAAATTGCTATATTTTGATCATCAGATCTGTTTGCTCACTAGAACACTAGTATTGTGTTTCTATGTCACTAAAGGCCATATTGAAGATGGATAATTTTGCTTATTTGCTGATAAGACTTGATAGTAATTATTTGTACTAAGTGTTTACACACATTGCCTTCACGTGTAATGGTCAGCTTAAGAGTGTTTCTCCATTAGCTAACAATGCATTTTAAAATAGTTGTATTCAATAATTTGCTTATGGAGAGCGGTTATCATTTGGAATTGAACCTATCTGGGGGACAGTTACTTGATGCTATTAAAATAATAACCTACTCTTAACCAACTTTTGTTGTCTGGCTATAGATGATACCTAAAACATATGCTCTAGATACAAAATTTAGATCAGTGGGGGCCTTTTAAATGGAATGAAAAATCAAGAAACCACTGGTTCCTGCCTTTGAGAAAACTGATCTATTTGGGAAGATGAGACATAAAAAAAATGAAACAAACAAAAGGATAATAATGCATAAAATAGAATTTTTAGTCATGAGAATGTAAAATTGTACAGCTGATATAGAAAATAGTATAGCAGTTTCTCAAAAAATTAAAAATAGAACTATTTTATCATCCAGAAATTCTACTTCTGTGTATATACTCAAAAGGATTGAAAGCGGGGCCTTAAAGATATTCATGCACCCATGTTCATTGTAGCATTATTCTCAGTAGCCAAAAGGTGGAAACTACCCAAATGTTCACTGACGGATGAATGGATAAATCAAATACCATATATACATGCAAATTGGAACATTATTCAGCCTCAAAAAGGAAGGAAATTGTGACACACACACTATGAATGAACCTTGAGGACATCATGCTAAATGATATAAGCCAATCAGAAAAAGGCAAGCACTACATAATTCCATTGATGTGAGATCAAAGAAAGTAGAAGGGTGGTTGACAGGGGCTGAGGGGAAGAGGAAATGGGGATTATTTAATGCACATAAGATTTAATTCTTGTAAGATGAAAAAGTTCTGAGGCTGATTTTACAACAGTGTAATTAACTGCTGCTGAACTGTACACTTAAAAATGGTAAATATGGCCAACTTTATGTTATGCATATTTTACCACTAAAAAAAACTGAATTGTTAGGACAAGGTGTTCAGTTGTATAGCTCAGACAAATTGATTTGCCTAAAGATGTTTTGATCTGCAGGAAAAAACCCAGCTATTATAAAAAGTAATATGATAAATCATACATTTTATTTTCAGACAAGATAGCAACCTATACAAAATTTACTGACTGATGAATGTGATAATTATGCTAATAGTGATGATAAAACTAGCAAATGTTTATTGAGAATTCACCAGGGCCTGGCACCATGCTAAGAGTATTTTGAATGCATTTAAATAATCACAACAATTCTTTTATATTATTCCAATTTTATAAGGAGGACTCTAAACTCAGCAAGTTTGATCAGTTTCCCAAAAGCAATATGATGGGGTGCCTGCCAACCCCAGGCCTTTCTAACTCTGAAGAGTGTGCTCTCATAGAATCCCCAGGATCATTTTCTCATCACATATTGGCTACACACAGAAGACAGTGTAGACATTTATGAGAATTGCCAAAAACATCACTAAGCTTAGAAACCCTTCTCAGTTTCTACCTTAAATAGCAGGAATAGAGAAAATCTGGTTACTCACATCGCTCTGCAGTGCATAAGCCTTCTTGGCAAGATCCACATTAACGCTGTCGGGCGGGTAGCTGTAATTGTGTAAGAGGTGCTTATAGTCTACATCGCTGGCAATTGCCTGAGATTTCTTAGCATGAGTGAGTGGGAGCATGTCGAGAGGTGCCGTGTAGATAGTTTTTGACTTTTCATAGTCTTTACGATATTCACGCTGTGAACAAGAAATTACCAATTATTAATACAAACCTTCAATGGATTTGCAGAAAAGCAGAGATCTCTATTAAGCAATAAATACAAGTTAGAGATACAGACCCAAACATCTAGTTAGTGATTTTTTTCTTAGAATTTGATGTTTCACTTGTTGAACACCTCCCCCCTCAAATCACACATGGACAGATTTTCTCCAATCTTTTTTTTTTAGATTAAAGAGAAATTGTCAGACATTATGAATGGGCCACAGTTTCTGGTTCAGCCAACTATTATTTTATTTTAAAATAGGGTTTTTCAAGGACCACTAATAAGCATTATTTCTACCAAGGTAATAATTGTTGAAGAGTTTTCCACTAAAAAAGTATTTTTTAAATTATCAAAAATTATATGACAATCACTTCATACTTCTGATTGTATAAAATGAATACTTTGTAAATAGGGCTGTACACTTGACTTCTTGACTTTTCTAAAGTCATCTTTAAATGAATAGTTACTGATTTTTCAACCTGACTATTCTAGTTTGGACAATAAATAAGCTCCACTGAGAACCCCAAAGGTTTTTGTTCATACTAAGTTTAATTTTGGTTACAATTTAAAAGAAGCTTCAGATTTCAGCAGCTACAAGACCTCAAAGGAGAAAAATTTATGAAACTGAGCCATGAAAGTAACCTTGGTCTTTATGTACAGTGTTCTCATAAACCAGATGTCCTGACTGGGCCTCAGAAGGAACTTTCATTGGCTGGTTTTCTGGAATGGTTGGAGAGGATGCTAATTAGGTCAAAGCCCAGCTTCATCATGTTTGCTCACCAATTACCTTAACAGAAAAATTCCGGCCCAGTACTCTTAGGAAAATTCTAAACCCATTATATTTCCCTATAATCACATAAGGGTGATTACAGTGATCCAAGGTAGCAAGTATGGATGTGCATTATCAAGTTCCTGTAGGAATTCCTTCTGCAAATCATCTGATCTTTTAGCTTTACTAGGGGATGTAATCTTCCTTTTAATCTTTCATGGGTAGTCAGTTTCATAGAATAAATCTCTCTCTTAACTGTTTAATCTAGGCCCTGGTTTATGATGTTAAAATATGGCCACTTTCTGATGGCATGCAAGAACACCTAAAAAAAACTTTGTCTTTATTAGAAATAAACAGATAAAGCAATGTTGTAATAGCAGTTGGTGTGTGGAAGTGCTTTTGACTAAACTGTTTCCGTCATGCAGCTTATCCCTTGACCAGGTATCAAACTCATGCCCTGGCAGGGAAAGCACAGAGTCCTAACCGCTAGATCACCAGGGAATTCCCTCATTTATGTTGTTCTAACTCTCGTTCAAATTCAAACCAGCTCACACCTGTCAGTACATATAAAAGGTTGTCAAAGATCCAAATGGCTATATTTCTAAGTTGAAGTATAGTTGATTTACAATATTAGTTTCAGGTGGATAGTAAGTCAGTAGTTTTATAGATTACATTCCGTGAAAAGTTACAAGATAATGGCTATAACTGTGATAATTCTGTGCTCTAAAATATATCCTAATTGTGTATCTATTTTATACATAAGCAGTTTGTATCTCTTAATCCCCTACCCCTATCTTGCCCCTCTCTCCCTCTTCCCACGGGTAACTACAAGTTTGTTTTCTGTATCTATCTCTGTTTTGTTATGTATGTTCATTTTATTTTCTAGATTCCACACTCAAGTGATATCATACAATATTTGCCTTTCTCTGACTTATTTTACAAACATAATATTCTCTAGGTACAACCACACTGCTGCAAATGGCAGAATTTCCTTCTTATTTATGGCTGAGCGATACTCAATAGTATACATATACCACATCTTGTTTATCCATTCATTTGTTGGACACTTAGGTTGCTTCCATATTTAGCTATTGTAAATAAGGCTGCTGCGAATACTGGGATGAATGTATCTTTTTGAACTAGAGTCTTCCTCTTTTCTAGGTATAAGCCCAGAAGTGGGACTGCTGGATCATATGGTAGCTTCACTTTCAGTTTTTCAAGGAACCTCCATACTGTTTTCCATAATGGCTGCACCAATTTACATTCCCACCAACAGTGTAGGAGAGTTCTCTTTTCTCTATATCCTTGCCAATATTTGTTATTTTTAGACTTTTGATGATAGGCATTCTAATAGATGTGAGGTGATATCTCATGGTTGTTTTGATTTGTATTTCTCTAATAATTAGCTATGTTGAACATTTTTTTATTTTAAATTTATTTTTTAATTGAAGGATAATTGCTTTACAGAATTTTGATGGTTTCTGCCAAAAAATCAACCATGTTGAACATCTTTTCATGTGCCTGTTAGCCATCTATATGCCTTCTTTGGAAAAATGTCTATTCAAATTTTCTGCCCTTTTTTTTTTGGATTGTTTCCTTGATACTGATCTGTATGAGCTGTTTATATATTTTGGATGTTAACCCCTTGTGAGTTATATCATTCGCAAATATTTTCTATTTCATAGGTTGTCTCTTCATTTTGCTATGCAAAAACTTCCCTAACCCTAATTTGTTTTTGTTTTTATTTCTTTTGCCTTATGAGACAGATCCCCCCAAATATTACTACAATTTATATCAAAGAGTGTCCTACCTAGATTCTCTTCTAGGAGTTTCATGATTTCAGGTCTTTAATGCATTTTGAGTTTATTTTTGTATATGGAGGGAATGCTCTAATCTCACCCTTTCACACATGGTTAAAATGAAAGCAAAAGATATAAATGCCTTTCTCTTTCATCATGAAAAACTAATATTTCAAGCTATGTTGAACATTCTTACCACTCTTAAGGGATTCGCTAAGCATTTTAAAATATAGTGTATATTATAATTTGTGATAGTGTATGTTTGCCTCTCTATGCTAAGAATTTTAACTGGAAGATGATAGATGGCCTAAAGGCAATATTTAAGGAATCCATGAATTCTCTGAAAGGTAAAGGTGCAAAAAACCTCCATTTTTCTGGAGAGATAATCCAAATATTTTATCAGATTCTCAAATGTAACTATAATTAATGGTATATTTTTCCTTAGATCTAGGTCAATACTAATTACTAAAGTCAATAAAGAGCAAGGTTCACTATACTAAGATTTTTATCTCTGACTCATGATTTTTCTTTCAAAATAAGTCCACTTTTTAAAACTTAATTTTAGAAGTTACTCTTCAATTAGAAAATATGAAAATACCTTAATGTTTTCCAAATGATGCTAAAAATTATACTCAATATTCTACTAAATATGAGCACATAGGTCTTTCAAAGTGAAATGGTAATCAAGTACAAATAATTTATCTCCTCAAACATGAGGGGAACAAAAACTTGGGGAATCATTCTACTTTTAAAGTTCTGCTCAGCAGTTTGTTGTTGTGAACCTGATGCAATCCTTTTACATCATTATCCTTGGCCATATTAACTGGGACACAATACTAAAAACAAGACAGATTGAGAAAAGCACTCACATCACTCTGGTTTTTGGCCGTCTTCAACGAGTGCAGCATCTTGGGGTCATCATTAATACTAAGAGCTCCAGTCATCTTCCCTTTGCTTTTCTCATAGTCTTTCTTGTACATCACCTGTAAGGACATCACACGAGTGAGATCCCACTCATCAGGAAGCATCATTGAGGCCCCCGCGCCCAGGTGCCCAGGCCATACTCACATCACTAGCAATCTTGGTGTTGGCTTTGGCTGCCAGCAGGGGAATGGCGTCCACCTTAATGTCAAACTTCTTAGCTTTGGTCTTCTCCCAGTCATGTTTATAAATATTCTGGACAGAAAAATTTCAGCACAGGAATTTTAAGAACAATAACTAATACAGATTAACTCAGTAAAAATTTAAAAACAGATCGAAACTTTGTATATAGACTTACTTTACCTACTTAATACTATATTTACCAAATGATAATATAGCTTATTATCTATCCTCTAGCTTCTTTCCTCCACCACAAAATAAGTATAATATACTCTTTCCAGGGTTCTGTAAACTTTCTACAGACTCTGCTATCTTGATACATAAAGGATAATATAACCTGACAACCAATTGGAGAAGGGGAAATGTGGCATTTCCTTATGAGAGTATGAGAGATCTTGTCAAACTCTAGGGATTGGTGGGGAGGAAGGGGGCAGGGTGATTGAAAGAATGTTTTTAATAGTAACAGAGACTGTGGAAAATGAAATCAAATGGCTACCAGAAAGTCTTAAGAGCATTTAAGTTCAAAAGCTCCATTTGGCACTCTGGCAAGCATCTCAACAGTTGTTTATTTGCATAACTCCTAATCTGGTCCTTTTAAGCATTCATAATATTTCCTCTTCATCCATACACCAACATGTATGGTACTCACATCACTCAGGTTATAGGCGTTGACTCTGTGTTGTATAAACTGTGGAGCATCTGCTGGTATATGGCACTTGAATTTCTCACCTTCATGCTTTGCCTTGTAATTCAGCTGAAAAGCAATAGAGAATGGCCAAACAGGTCAGGGTAGGAACTTCCTTGAGTTTATAAAGGAGAATGTATATAGCTAAGTCATTACTATCCTTTTTAGAAAAATGACTCAAAGAAATAGTCTATCCAGTCAAAATTCAGCATAGGATCCAGACTCACTTCCTCTTTCATGGACGCTGGTATAAGACAACCCTGGGTTATCATTTTGTAAATGCCATCACAATGTATATATGGGAACCTCATTGTCCTCTGGGGTGTGCCTTGAGAACACGAACCCTCAAAATCTATGTAATCGGAGCACTGACTAATAACTCTAAATAGAATGCTAGAACAGCTTAAAAAAGATACATAAATTCTTATCAAAAGTACAAGATATGGGACTTTATTTGAAATTTTTAAAAGGTGACATTAGGTGGAAGGAAGAGAATGTAAAGAAGGAATGAGGCTGTTGAATTTTGGAGTTAAAGGCAAATGCACTGAGAAGAACCATGCATTTCAGATTCTTCAAGACAGAACCCCTGACCTCACCAGGACAAGGAGAAGAGAGGGTGGTTCCTGGGCACCATGCACAAGATTACATTCCTCTGCCGCTTGCCAAGCTCAGTTGCAGCACTGATGTTATTAGTATTTGAAAGTAGTGCAAGTCGCTCAGTTGTGTCTGACTCTTTGCGACCCCATGAACTATACAGTTTATGGAATTCTCCTGGCCAGAATACTGGAGTGGGTAGCCATTCCTTTCTCCAGGGGATCTTCCCGACCCAGAGATTGAACCCAGGTCTCCTGCATTGCAGGCAGATTCTTTACCAACTGAGCCACCAGGGAAGCCCAGGAATTCTGGTGTGGGTAGCCTATCCCTTCTCCAGGGGATCTTCCCGGCCCAGGAAGGGAACTGGGGTCTCTGGCACTGTAGGCAGATTCTTTACCAGCTGAGCTACCAGGGAAGCCCGATGTTAGCTAGTTGTCCTTCATTGGAACACAAAATATTAATATGCTGGGAAAAGTTGCACATGAACCAATATGTCTTTTGGATTACATTGACACCATTACTTTCTTTTTAAAATTTTGTTGGTGTATAATTGCATTACAGTGTTATGGAGAAAACAATAATTCCAAAAGATATATGCATCCCAAAGTTCATGGAAGTACTATTTACAACAGCCAGGACATGGAAGCAACCTAAAGGTCCATCAACAGAGGAATGGATAAAGAAGATGTGGCATATATATATACACACACACACACACACAATGGACTATTACTCAGCCATAAAAAGGAACAAACTCATGCCATTTTCAGAGACATGGTAGGACCTAGAGATTGTCATACAGAGTAAAGCAAGTCAGAAAAACAAATTGATCATTTATTAGTATGATTAACTAATATATTTTATTACTATCAATATATTACTAATATAATTAAGTATATTAATAGTATATTGATAGATTAATATTAATATGATTTGTTATATATAAATCATATATTGATATGATTTGTATATATTAATCATATATTAATGCATGTATGTAGAATGTAGAAAAATGGTAGACATTCCTTTACCAACTGCACATGAGATAATTCATGTTACTAAAAACCATGTTTAAGTACAGCAAATGGAGTATTACATCTTCCTGTCTTGAGGAACACATGCTACTCCTCAGGATTTAGCTGGCTACTCAGGGCTTCCCTGGTAGCTCAGTTGGTAAAGAATTTGCCTGCAATGCAGGAGACCTGGGTTTGATCCCTGGGTTGGGAAAATCCCCTGGAGAAGGGAATGACTACCCATTCTAGTATTCCTGCCTGGAGAATTCCATGGACAGAGGAGGCTGGTGGGCTACAGTCCATGGGGTTGCCAAAGAGTTGGACATGACTGAGCAATGAACACATACCTAGCTACTCAAAGTGGGGACTAGGGAGTTTATATAAGTCCCTCCAGGCCTACCAAACCAGAATCTCCATTTATCACCCACATACATGTCAATATTTGAGAAGCACTGCTGCATGGCTGGATCATTCTACTTTAGACCTCCCTTGACTTCCTAATCCAAAGTGCACCCCCATTACTTTCTCACACATCATCTGATTTGAATTCTATATTATCAACATCCTATATTAGTTTTTGTATTATTGTCTGGCATCTTCCTTGTTTCTGTGCTCTTTTTCTTTCTGTAAAGCCTTTGTTGGCAAACTTAGGAATGGGGAAAATTTGCCTTGTTATCTACTCAAGTAGCTGTTTTTATTGTCATTTAAGTTGCCTTGAAATTTTAGTATGCATTATTTTTGGAATGTGAGAGATCCTAATGAGCAAATTCCCACTAAAAATCGAGGAGTTATTGCAGAATTATTAGTCATTCTTACTATTGTCTGACACCATTCTTCCTGAGGCTACAATTCAGTCTAGCAGCTTCATTTGCATTTTATTGACTATATGAAAAAAGTGACATTACTGGAATAACAGATGAGCCCATGAAGGTGAAATATGTAGATGCTGACATCCAATAAGCAAAGCATTCTGGGTCACCCACGCCTGCATTAATCAGGCCACTTACATCACTAAGCTGCTTTGTGTTGAGCTGGGCTTGCAACAGTACAGGAGTATCAGTGACAGCTGTGAATTTGGTCTTATCTGGATGAACTTTGTAGGTATGCTACAAAAGAAGAGGTCTGTTAATGAAATTTCATAATGTTTCTTTAGATTCTTGTTCATATACACAATAACGTGTACAAAGTTTCCAGCCAAAAATACAGTGCATTTCGTCCTTGAAAACTTGGTTGATGTGCTCTCACTTCCTCTCTCTTTCTCTATCTCCCTCTCTCCTGAAGTTGCCTCCAAACTAATTTCCCTGCCACAATTCAGCAACCAGATTAGCCTCCCCCTGCCGAAGCCTTACAATGGCTCGCCACTGGACTCGGGTTCAGTGTAAAGTGTACATTGGCCTACCAGCCCTCCCCTACAGAATCCACCTCCCTCCATCTCCTACCATTTTACCTCTTACTGCTGTCCCTCCCCTGGTATATGTCAGTTACATCATGCTTTCAAGTCCTTACACGCTGAGTGTGTTTCTTCTCAGGCTGTTCTTCCCACTGCTCTTCCCTGGATCTTGGCACGGCTATAGTCTTTGCCTTAGACATTCCTTGACCACCCAACCTATGGTATCCATCCAGTCCCCATCACCCACATCATTCTATTTCAACCCTATAGCATCACTTTAGTTTTCTGATCTATCTTTCTAGTTTCTATGTTCTTTGTTTATCGTCTGTCTCTCCTTCTCAGATGCACACTGAACAAGCAGCAGCCCAGCTTGTCCCCTATTCTTTCTCAGCACCAAGGACAGTGTCTGGCACATGCCAGCCCATCATGTAAAATATACACCTATCTCTTACAAATCACCATGTTCACTCTTTCCCCAAAAGTCATGTGTGTGTGTGTGTGTGAGTGTGTATGTATTTGTGTAGATATATGTATATACAAACTAGTGGAAATAAAGGTTTATAAAACCTGAAATCATTTTGTAACAAATAATTTTCTTCATAGTAATTTTTATATTCCCCAATTCTATCTAAAAAATAAAATTTAACATCTGCGAACCATTAGATGCTAGCATTTAAACTGCTGAATTGACCACTAGATGGCACAAGAATGCCAAACACAATCTCAAAACTTCAGGGCAGCTGACTTACATCTTTACACTGGTCTAGCTTCTTGATTGCTTCGTATTCTTGTGTTATTGTCTGAGGGAAATAGCATTTCCCTTTATCTTCTTCATATTCTGCTTTGTAATTTTTCTGTAATGAGAAAGAACAAAAATAGATCATGATTTCTATTGTTCTCAACATTGTTACTGAGAAGCATGAACAATTGTCTTCAAACTTACATCACTGTTTTGAGCTGAAACTTTCAAGCAATGTACTTGATATGGGTCCTCAAAACTGCCTATATAATGTCCCAAAACATTCTGTACATATGAATCTTTATATTTAGCCTGAAAAAGAAAACATATGTTTTCAAACTCAAATAGACAGTTATTTATCAGACAGAAGGAGAGCCCTCAAACCCGAGAGGTAACCGTGGCCTTTCGAACCTCACTGAAGTTCTTCAGCAGGGTATCAAGTTGATATTTAGGAGTCTCACAGTAATTCATGCTCTTTGCCTTTGTCTTCTCATAGTTTTCCTTGTATAATCTCTGTCAAAGGAAAAAGAAAATTAAACAAAGAAAATGAAAGAATATATCTCATGGAATAGAAGCTATTCATGTCACTGCTATACTTTACCGGAATGGAAATTTTTGTATTTCTTCAGCATTTGTTTTCTACAAAGCAGAAAAGCAGAATGAATATGGTAGGGGCTCTTGTCTTATATGATCAAGTCTGCAGTAACCATAAATATGTTTACAGTACTTATCCTAATATTTCTCAGCCAGAAGAAATCACAGCTCACCAATGCTGCTGTCTAAACAACTTTTTATCTTAAAATATTTTTTCCCACTTGAATGTGTTTGAAGGAAAATGATTTTATTAAGCGTTGGTATGAAATATTGTAAAAGGTATAAAGTGGAGTTTGGATACTTAGGCACAGTTGTAGAAAAGTATTCCATTCAGTACTTGATGAAAACACATCTTACAATATCTCTGGAAGCTGGCTTTTATCATTAAAACCTAAATTTTACTTTATAACAGTGATATACGAAATATGACTTTTCTGTGTTATTGAGTGCATCACGTAGTTCTTCACATTCTCTTTTAATTCTTCCATAAGTAAGTCCAAAAAATATCCTCAATAAAGACAGTAATATTTATAAGTGATACAGAATAGGTAGTATTTCTTCTTTGCTATGAATTAGAAAAGCAATTTTTGTAAAAAAATTTTATTTTTAATAAAATATTTTATGTCTTTAATATGAGATCAGTATTTTATAAAATTCTTAAACTAAAATACTTAAGCTTCACTGAGTTTTCCCTACTTCGTCTGTAGCCTGGTTTTCTCACTTCTTGCCTTTTATTTTTCTGTATATATATTTTTTTAAGTACCAAGTGTTTCGTCATGGCATGGAATGAATAGGTGTTTAGATATACTGAGATACTGAGCTTATTTCCAGAAAAAACAATAAGGAAAATGGTATTGTTAGTGTAATTTACCTCCGAATAAAACTGAAGGCATTAAGGGATTAAAGGAAGCTTTACAATACTCTGGTGTCTCAAAGTACAGAGACATCATAAGAATGAGGAAGTTAATCATTCTTTACAACTGGGTTTTAATGTTTGATTTGTCATCCTGAATCTGAGATTTCATTTAGGCTAATGTCTCATCCAAGCTTACATTAAACAGTAAGTACAGCCACATCTAAAGACAGGTTCACAAAAGCACTCACATCACTCTGGTTTTTGGCCGTCTTCAAAGAGTGCAGCATCTTGGGGTCATCATTAATACTGAGAGCTCCAATCATCTTCCCTTTACTTTTCTCATAGTCTTTCTTGTACATCACCTACAAGGACATCATATGAGTCAGATCCCACTCATCAGGAAGCATTGCTGAGGCCTCCCCGCCCAGGTGCCCAGGCCATACTCACATCACTAGCGATCTTGGTGTTGGCTTTGGCTGCCAGCAGGGGAATGGCGTCCACCTTAATGTCAAACTTCTTAGCTTTGGTCTTCTCCCAGTCATGTTTATAAATATTCTGGATAGAAAAATTGCAGCACAGGAGTAGGCAAAAGTGATATGCATGTTATCATACTTTATAGACTAAAGGGTAACCGAATACCCAATGGTTTGTCTCAATATAAAATAGACCATTTTCATCATTTAAGAAATTTTAGATAATTTATTTTAGATAATTCTTAAGATGAATCTTCCTATTTTTCAAGATTAAGCTTCTCTACTCACCATGAGAATATTATATTAACTTCATTCTAGTTATCATACTAATATTTGATTCCTAACACCGAAGATTTTACAGAGTAGCACAAATAATCTACAGTTAACTTACTTAGTATTATATAAAAGCACCATTTTCATTTGCTCTCAAAGTTCTCTGAAAAGGTTATTTTACAAATCATTATAATATTCACTGATGCTAGATAATTTTAGTACTTGTTTATAGAATTGTTGAAAAAATTGAAATCCTCATGGGTAACTTGACTTTTCTATAAAATTAAGTTTGGAAATGAAAAATAGCAATGGATACCTGCCCTTATGACTTCTGAATACCCTATATCTTTGTCAGTGCAAGTTCTCTTACATGTAGAAATAAGTATTGTTTGTGAGATATAAGGGAAATTATAGGCTTGAGAAATAAATGAAATCAAACTATATCTTAAATATCAGATCCTGAAAGAAAATTATAGTATAATATAAAATAATACATGGCTAAAAGAACTAACATTAAGATCTGAGATTAAACATACATGAACAGTGACATTTTGAGGGTTGCCTAGAATATATTAAGATTGTCTCATTGTGTGAAGCTACTTACAAGATTGCTACACACATTTTATAAAGGGGAATTCAGAGTTACCCTCAGAGAGGGAACACAATATAAATGTTAACCCTTATTCCCATCTTTATTACTGAAATGTTTATTCAATGAGGCAGCTCAAAAGTAAAAGCATAGTTGTCAGTCAAACAGAAGGCATAGTGCATGAGAAACTCACATCACTCAGGTTATAGGCGTTGACTTTGTGCTGGATAAAGGCAGGCGTATCTGGAGGTATATGACACTTGAACTTTTCGTTTTCATGTTTTGCTTTGTAATTTAGCTGAGGAGGGGAAGGGAAAGAATGAGCAAATTAGTCCTCTACTCAGAAGAATTGTTACAAAATACAAAGGAAAAAATCATGTGGAATACATTTCATAAAATGTAAAATACATTTTGTTAAATAAGAACTGACAGAGCTGTCATGATCAAGAGAGGAATCCAGAGTGAGGGCAGGCCACCTTTCTTATCAGCACCTGTGTGGAGGATCGCTGATGCTCGAATCACATCTGGCACCATGGCAGGACCCTAACGGAAGGAGGTGGCCGCTTTTCATAGACACAAGCTTCCCTCCTTAAATATCACAGTTGGTCCTGTAGATTCTGAGAGTTTCAGCCTTTCCTCCTCAGCTGTCATTGCTTATGCACTGGAGAATATTTTCTAACAAGTCTGATTATGTCCCCTCACATGCATGATGGTTTGTGGATACTCTAACTGAAGCTTTCATTTCTGGCCATAAATCTACTCAAGTTATTTTTATTTTCATATTTTTTTTTAGTTCAACATAAATTTGAAAATTCACACTTAAAATTCATATGATAAAACATATCTCAAAGACTCCATTTCCCAAAAATAAACTTGCACGAGAGAAATCCCATGTACTCAATACCTGCTCTGGGCCAGGATGCATACCATGCACATATTTCTTTTCATTTCATCTTCAAAACAAGCGTTTATTATCAAAGGAAACTGTGAGGGATGGAGAGGTTCAACAGCTTGCCTAGACCCCCAGGTCATAAAAGACAGCTAAAATTTGAATCCGGTTTTCCCTGGTGGCTCAGACAGTAAAGAATCTGCCTGCAATGCAGGAGACCTGGGTTCAATCCCTGGGTTGGGAAGATGCCCTGGAGAAGGGAATGGCAACCCACTCCAGTATTCTTGCCTGGAGAATTCCATGGACAGAGGAGCCTGGCAGGCTACAGTCCATGTAGTTGCAAAGAATAGGACACAACTAACCAACTAACACTTTCACTTTCACTGGTGTCTGACCCCCAAATTCAAGCGCTCTCCAGTGCGTTAAGCTACATTTAGTTTCTCTTCTACAACTCTTATTATAATTGTTATCCACCCAAGAAGATGCAAGGTAACTAAGTATTTTCAGATCAGATCAGATCATTTTAGGTGATTACAAATGTATACAAGTTAAACTCATTAAAACTTACGTAGTCTTTTTAAAATAAACATGACAAGGATAAAAACCCTTCTTTATAAATGGATTTTAAGTACAGAGCTATGATATATCATCCCTCAAAACTGGATTTCTTGGATATTTAAGAGAACTTACATCACTCAGCTGCTTGGAATTGACTTGGGCTTGCATCAGAACAGGAGAGTCAGTAACTTGAGTGAATTTTGTCTTATCTGGATGGACTTTGTAGGTGTGCTGTGGGAGAAAAGAAATCAGGTTTAGTGTAGTATCACTTGTCAAAATCTGACCTGGCCTAGAGGCCAAGCTGCCATATCCCCATCCCCCGAAAGAAAAGAAACTTGTAGGAAATAAAACACATTATTTTCTAATTAGACTGTAGTTCTTTTTTTGAGGGATGCTCTTACATATATATAGGAAACTGTCCCATGTCTTCAGATTCCTGATTACTTTTCTTTGGGAAAATGAGCTAGATTTAACACTTGAGTCGTATGGGTGACCACAGGGAAAATAGTGTATCTATTAAAAAATAAATTGTGTTTCTTACAGTCTCCTGCTAACATTTGTTTGCAGAAGTGTCAAATTTGTAAAAACATCTTGACCACTAGATACTGTGGAGATTGGTAATGCTCATAGTATATACCACAGACTTACATCTTTGCATTGATCTAGTTTTTTGATCGCTTCATATTCTTGAGTTATGGTCTGGGGGAAGAAGCCTTTGCCTCTGTCCTCTTCATATTCTGCCTTGTAGTTTTTCTACAAGAAAAAGAAATCGGACATAAGGATGCAACCACTCTACTCATGCCCTGAAAATGTGCTATTTGGAAAGTCAAACAACTGCCTTAGAACGTACATCACTGTTCTGAGCTGAGACTTTCATGCAGTGTGTATGATACGGATCCTCGTAGCTGCCTACATAATGTCCCAAAATATTCTTTAAGTAGTAATCTTTATACTTAGTCTGAAAGACAAAACATATATCATTTGTTTATTGGCAAAATGATGGGTCTTCGCTTTCACAGAGGGAATGACTGGGTTGGGGGTAGGGGGGTCTTACATCACTACTGAAGTTGTGTAGAACTGTATCAAGCTTAAATTTGGGTGTCTCACAGTAATTTATGCTCTTTGCCTTCGTCTTTTCATAGTTTTCCTTGTATAGTTTCTGTTAAAGGAAAGAAAAAAATCAATTAAAGTAGGTTCCTATCACCCCCATGCTGATGATTATTGCACTTGTATTTTCCAACACTAAACAAAGGAAGAAGAAAAAAGATTTTACCTGTCAACTGTCTTAAAACTAACAATCACACCTTGGGGTGTCGTGAATGATTTAAACCTTTTCTATTAGCAATTATTACAAAGCCTAAATATTTAATATTCTCCAAAAAATTAAGAAACCAATATATTGCCTCAGACAAAACCCTTAGTTGCAGAGGTGCTTGAGTATTTCTGACTTACTGCCTTTTCTACCTGTCAACTGACATACTCTTTCTTCACTAATGATGCCCTGAGAAACAGGAACATTCTTAGTGACAGTAAATTTTTCATTTTTTAAAAAACAAACCTTCATGGGAAAAGCCTAGAACACAGGGAAGTATACACTCTTCCTCCTTCTACCAAGGAAAAATTCCTTATTATATGAACAGACTGTATATCTTAAAAATAAGGTATATACAGTCTACCAACCCTTCTCCTCTTCTAGACTTATCTTCAGCTCTAACCATTACTGGATTCTACAGTGCCCAACTGATAAAGCAGATCATTGTCATTTTAACTTTTTATTTTATCTTGGACTATAGCTGATTAACAATGTTGTGATAATTTCAGGTGGACAGTAAAGGAAATCAGTCATACATACACATACTGGGGCTGTTCATTTTTAATATTTTTATATTGTTGTCTTTTTCAACAAAATGGATTTGAACTTGGGTTTTTATGTTCAATAAAGATGACCTTCATTCAGGAAACAGTGCTTTGCACTGATTTCCTAGTAGAGCTATTTGAACAGATTCATTTCTGTCCTCTCACCTGCTACATCACTCACCCCACCTCCTCAGTCACATGTATACATATCTACGGTGCTGATTTAACTCAAGGGACAAAGATAACTAACCCACACATAATCTCAAATACTGGGAAACTTAACACTATGTAATCAAAAGGGAAAAACTCAACTGACAGTATGTTCAGTCTTTTTATATACATAATCAAAGTGGCCTTGAGCTGTGCATCTTCTAATGCCAGGCCAGTTCTCACTTATCTAGTGTATTTGAAAAGCAGTGGATTAGACAAGCTCTTAATATTCCACTATTAGAAATTCCTGTGAAGACTTTGCAGTTTTGCTCTCTGCAAATGATGGTTTCTGGAGTCAAAACCTGAGTAAAAAGTGGTGGAGGTTAGGGAGAGAAGTTGTGAAATTCAGGACATTTCCCTTCTCTCCAGCAGCAGGCTTGAAGAGCACAAGGGTAGGGCACCAAGCGGCTCCAGCTCCTAGTCTTCCCCTTTCAGTCTCCTTCTGCTGCCATCAGAATCACAACAAAACTTCTACAATGTACTCTTTGCCCACACAAAGGCACAGGCTCCTGGAGTTTCAAGGAAATGAGGATTTCCCTGCCCACTGAACTAGTCCACAGGCTCCCCAAATTGACACATATCATACTCAGAGACACTAGTGCCTTCCTGTTAGACAGCTCCAGGGAAACTGCTACCCCATAACCTTCAAGTATTTGCAAAGTTCTATTTGCATGTAGTCATTATAGAAGGAGAAAAATTTCATCCCTCTTGCAGCTCAGGTTAAAAAAAACCCACTTTTGACAAGAATATACTTACATCACTCAGGGCATCTCCTGCCGCCTTCAGCTGCCTGAGCAGTGGGTTTTCTGAAGCAGGAAGTACATTATAATCTGCTTTTCCTTTTTTCTTTTCATAGTCTTGTTTGTATTTTACCTGTGGGAGTGAAATAAAGTGATAAAGTAATTCTCTATGTTACTTTTGTTCTCCTTCTCTTTTACACATATTATGACATTGCTCCAGGAATCAATTTTCTCTTCAGAAAACTGGCAGCTTGACATTTTGTAAACAAAATATTCATAGTAATTCATAACAGCAGTGGAGAAACTGCATACATTTTCAGGATATCTTTTCTTCCCATCATTTATTCATTCAAAAGTATCCATAGGGCATTGATTATACACCTGGTCCTGGGACAGATTCAAGAAACAGTAACACATGTTCCCTACCCTCAGAGAGGGAGGGAGGAAGGGAGGAGGGGAGGGGGGTGAGGGAGAGAGGGAGGTGGGGGTGGGGGGGAGGGAGAGAGAGAGAGGGAGGGAGGGAGGGAGAAATAATAGAAGAAAGATATACATCATAATGATGACAGTGCATCATGTCCTGGATACCTGCTGCTCCAGAACCTTCATTCAGCTCTTAACCTCCAGCTGCCTATCTGCCAACACATGTTTAAAGAAAAAGCTAGAAGCATCATCAATCTAACCTTCTATGCCTCATCTGTGACTATATGTGTGAGCACATGTATATTTAATGTAGGCATGGGAGGAGGAGGAAGGGGTAGGGGCTAGATATATGGTGACAGCCTCATCTTTTCCTCTGCCCTCCCTACTTTTCACTTTTAATTCCAGCTCCAACAGAAGCTTTAAGTAAGGGCACAAAAGCCCCCCTCAGGAGCATGTCCAAAGGGAAGAAGAAAAAAAGAAACAGATCCTAACCTTGACCATGAGCACCAGTGCCATTTATTTCTTCAAGCAAAATAATTTTAGAATATAGACATGTTCTGGAAATCCTAGATAATCTGCCAACATTTAAGAACCTCAGAAAACAATTGGCTCAGTCTCCAAATGTGGGAGATACACAACCGAAACACAGATGTTCCACCCCTACAGCCCACATGGGGGACTCACAGAGGTTGTTCTTCAGAAGTGGAGGATGTAGACAACCTCTTATAGAATTATCTATTTCCATGACCAATGGATGGAGAAGGCAATGGCACCCCACTCCAGTACTCTTGCCTGGAAAATCCAATGGACGGAGGAGCCTGGTAGGCTGCAGTTCATGGGGTCGCTGAGGGTCGGACACGACTGAGCGACTTCACTTTCACTTTTCCCTTTCATGCATTGGAGAAGGAAATGGCAACCCACTCCAGTGTTCTTGCCTGGAGAATCCCAGGGACGGGGAGCCTGGTGGGCTGCCATCTATGGGGTCGCACAGAGTTGGACATGACTGAAGCGACTTAGCAGCAGCAGCATGACCAATGGAAACAACTAGAAAGGAAATTCCACAGACCTACTATCCCCCTACCTGCATCTGGGATTCACAGCTTCCTCTCCTATTTCAGGGAAAGTCATCCCTTGCTCCTAAGCACCAGGTCCCTGCCCCTTTCTCCTACTCTAGGACAATGCTCCAGCCATTCTCCCTCCCCTCCTCAACATGATCTCATTTTCCCTCTACACTTGATTTTTCTTCTATCAGCCTAGAAACATGGCATTTTTGCCTCTTACCTAAAAAAATTCCCTCTTCACCTACTTATCCATCAGCTACTACCCCTTTCTCTTCTTTTTTCTCAGGAGTCAAGTACATTCATATTATTCTATTTCTCTCTTCTCATTCACTCACAAACCCTTTCTAAACACTCAACCAAAGTGCTCTTATTAAGTTCACCAGACACCATTCAATGATAAACCCACTTGAGAAACATTTGACACAATTACTCCCTCCCTTCCCTTTTCACCAGCTTCCCAAGACATCAATCACTCTTACCTAACTCTGCTTCTACCCCATCTTACTGATGTTTTCACAAGGAAGCACTCCAGAGTCCAATCCTTAGAGTTTTCTCTCTACACTTGCTCCCTTGATGGCCTCCAGTCTTATGACATTAAATATGATTCATATGCTACTGACGCCCAAATTTATACAAACTTTCCAGATATCTCCCCTGAAATGGCAGACTCATATAATCAACTGCCTACTTGACATTTACATTTCTCAAAGACATCTCAAAATTTACATGTCTCAAGTTGAGCTCATGTTTCCCCTCCAGTAAGAAATTACCTATCCTTCCACCATCTTTCCTATCTTGACAAAGGGAAACCCTATCCATCTAGTTGCTTAGACCAAAACTTTTCTCTCATATCCCATATTCAACTCCTCAGCAAATCAGGTCAGCTATAATTTCAAAATACTCCTCATCACTTTCCAGGCTACTCTCCTGGTCCAAAACATCACTGTCTTGCACCTGGATCCTGAAATAGTCTCCTAAGTGACATGATCTTCCTACTTTCACTCCTCCTGCAGAGCCAACGCCAGGCTTATAATCAAATCTGATTGGCTTTGAAGTTATTGCTCTTTCTAGTGCTTTAGAACACCTGTTACTGTTTGATTGCTAAGTTGTGTCCGACACTTTGCAACCCTATGGGGCCCCCTGTAGCCCACCAGCCTCCTCTGTCCATGGATTTCCCAGGAAAGAATACTGGAGTGGGTTGCCATTTCCTCCTCCCTCCAGGGGATATTCCCGACCCAGGGGCTCTTCTCAACCCAGAGATCGAACCCGTATCTCCTTCATTGCAGGCAGATTCTTTACCTGTGAGCCACCAGGGAAGCCCCTTTAGAATGCCTACGAGTAGACTAGTTACCAAAGTCACTCTATAGACTGTATGAGCAAATCCACGGATTCATGCGTCTTGTCTGTGACCAGATTTTCAGTAGTTAATAAGAAAATAGAAAAACAATGGTAGTTGCAATTGTGAGAGTGAGTGTCTGTATTCAAAGAATGCTGCCAGTTACCTTTTCTTGAGAAGTTCTTTTGTCTTTTCTACTTCTAGGTATCAAAAGGTCCTTTAGTCTATGAAATGCTGAAGATGGTAGTTTAGTATTGTGAATTCTCCTACATGGCAATTTTTAAAAAAAAAAATTGGTAGCCCTATTGTAATCCTCAAATATTTTCTTATTGTTCCCATAAGAACCTTTTCCCCCCATTATATACAAAAGCAAGAGTTGTAAGAAATTCCCCCACACTGAGACTATATCAAGATCAATGAGAGAATGTCCCCATACCTTGCTAGCTGCCACCCCAGCTTGTTTATTCACTTTGTACTCTGGGGTTTCGGTCTGCATGAAGTAGATCTGGTCTTTCATATGCTCGAAGTCTTCCTGGTATTTTTTCTGTAAGACATGAAATATGCTGGAGAACTGCTGTGGGAACAGTTAGGCAAAAGTCTTATATGGGAGGACAGAGGCCACTTGGAGACATCACCCAAAGCCATGTTCCTCTTAGCTTCTGTGGGTCAGATTACAGTTATAGAATATGGTGCTATCACAAAAGCCATTAGCAGCTTAACAGAAACTTGGAGCAGTTATAATAGGTTGGAAGACAACCTCAAAGAAGGAGCTCTCAAAGGCCAGAGGCAGAGAACTTAAGAAAAAAGAAAAAGAGGTTTTTTATGTTTTCCAGGGAGGGGATCTGGGAAGAGATTAATCAGTTTCATAAATGTACCGCTCGAGTGCCCAGACACAGAACAAAAAGGGCCTCTTTCATCTGTACTCACCATGAAACCATATTGTTCCAATGAAAAATAAGGCAAGAGTAATGGAATCCAATCAAAACAATGCTTTGCAAAAGGAAGGAGAGATGGTGGAATTTCTTTCTAAATAGGGACCCTACAAAGGTCTTGCCCCCAGGAAGAGTTGTCTGGATTGAAACGTTCTGGTACCATTTCAGGAGAAGCAAGTGGCTAGACGTCATACAGGAAAGAATCAACCTCTCAACCCAAGGACATCCAGCTTGGATGGACATCCCTTCCTACTTACTGCGCTGATGTTATTAGAGTTCATTCTGGCGGTTGCAACTTCAAAGCAAGGTGTCTCACTCCATTTGCCTTTGACTTTATTTTCATAGTCTTCCTTGTATTTTTGCTAGGATGGAAAAAATAAAGAAAATAAGACAAGCAAAATCTGGAAATTGACAAATAAGGCAGCCAATTAGGTGGTAGTGGTCAGCTTTAAAAAATATCTTGACCAGGCCCTTCCTGGGTGCTTAATAGATGTCTTCAAATCTTCTGGTATAGTGTTACTTATCTCACAAAAAAAGTTGGATGCAGGGGATAGAGGTATCAGTCTCCCCTTTGCTGAGTTTAAGGACTTAGTTCACAGAGAACTCACAGATGGTCCCTGGTGTTTGAGGGAAGAGAGAGTCAGAAGCATTTTCCTTCTGTAATTCATGGTTATTGATATAATAAAATCACTCAACCCCAGATTTTCATGCCCAATGAACTTAGCCATTAATTTCTGAGCTTTACTGAAACTCCTAGTTATCCAGACAGCAGCACTACAACAAAATTTGGCTTGTAGGCCAATGAATAAGACTTACGAAATTTTAATGAGAACTGACAAGCAATAAAAAAATTAAACTGCTATCCCATATTAACTCCCGAACACCACACTACCTGAATCCTATACTGTGAGGCTCCTTGGTGAGAGGAATTATATGTTCATTTTTGTTTATCCTCAAAATCTAACACAAAATGCAGCATGCAGAAGTTACCTCACAAATGTTTGTTTGACTACACTAAATTGAACCTAGTCCATGATTTTTTGACTACTTTGGCTTGAATGTTCTTGAAATGGAATTAATCCAGCCAACCCCAAGTTTGCGACATGAGTCAGAGATGGGTTAGAGCAATTTCCCCACCTTGGCTGATAGAATGTGTCAACAGACATAACCAGTGGGTCTCAAGTTGTTTGCATACCGCCACCATACTCTTCAAAAAAAAAAAAAAGAAAGTGGTTTTCTGGTATGCCTTTAAAGAACAAGTACCAAGGGTGAGAGAGATGCAGAGCCAGTGAATTTAAGTTTAAGGAAATCTAGCCCTCTCTCTAATGCCCTATATCCTTTCTTCTCAAAGGTTAACTTTCTAGATCCCAGTTTCTCCTTTCAATTGCAGACCTAGTATCAGCTGGAAATTCCAACCTGATATCTTGTATCTTTCTTATTGTGAGTCTCGAAGGAAGCAGAGAAGCTCAAGGACTTCAAGAAGCTCAGTGCTGCTCACAGAACTCCACCTGCAGGAGTCATAGTGTGCATGGTGGACACAAATAGCCCTGCCTGCCTACACATCTCTACAGAAGGAACTGAGCCAGGAGGAGGTGCTGGCATGCACTTGATGACTCTGGGCAAAGACATAGGTGAGAGAATGGATTCTGAAAGGTATGATAAGGAAGGCTGGTAAACAGAATGGAACAGCAATGTAACAATTCCAGATACGTGTTCATTATGTTAACATATGAACTGGAGGCTATAAGACCTGGTAAGACTGGGGTGAATAATTATCATCATGGTGGATAATCTGATGACCTTCATCCACAGCCCTCCTTCCCTTGGCTAATACTGTTATTCCACAAAGCAACCCAGCCCTAGCAATGCTTTCAAAGTACTCAATAATGTGTCTGCATCCAATCGAATGTTGCAATCCAATAGGCATATATTGCAAGCCATCATGGTAAATTTTCTAGTAGCCATACTTAAAAGTATAAAAAGGGAACAGGTTGGAAATTAATTTTAATGACCAGCAAGGATCTACTTTATAGCACATGGAACTCTGCTTAATGTTATGTGGCAGCCTGAAGGGAGGAAAGTTTGGGGAAGAATGGAAACATGTATATGTATGGTTGAGTCCCTTTGCTGTCCACCTGAAATTGTCATAACATTGTTAATTGGCCATACTCCAATACAAAATAAAATGTTTAATAAAAATATGTTATTTTACTTTATACAATAGATGCCCAATAGTATCAGTTCACAATAATCAACATAAAATAATTAGTGAACTATTTTACATTCCTTTTGTCACATTTCCTCAATAGGCACATGTGACTGGTAGCTACTCTGTTAAGAGTGCAGCTCTAGACTAACCGGCAAGCCTACATTAGCAGAGAGATTGGTTATAGAGGAGTTCAAAATAGATTTTTTAAAATAATTTTTAAGTACTCACTCTGTATACTCAAATGAGGTAGAAGAATGCTGCATTAGTAAGATTTCTTTTAAAATATGCCTTTAATAAAAATGTAAAATAGATTTTTCTTTCTAAATGAATACTTGAAAGCAATTTTTTATTTTTCTTCCAAAAAAGAATTAAGTTGTCCTTCTCTCCAATCTTATTTACAATATCAACACTTTCAAGAGGCCAACTCTTTGTCAATAGTTCACTCTAAAGTTAATTTCTGCTTAGCCCTGTCTGGGCAAAATTTCGGGCTCATGGTATTCCTATCAGTGAAAATTTACTGTACTTACTAGATCTTTTATCCCAAATAGTCCTTCTTCACACCAGTAGGTAATCTACAATACCAGACACTAAAAAATATTGCTGAATAGACTTCATCATCCATAATTTTCTTCCTTCTCCTTTACTAAAGACGTACCTTCCCCCAAAATACTTAAACAAGACAGAAATCTTGAGGTCCAACCAAAACTCAAGCAGAACAAACTAACAGTCAACTCCACAAAGGGCAAAGGAAAGTATTTAAAAGCAGTAGTATCCCAAGAGAAAGTGGCCTGATTTGGGCCAAATTAAAATAGGAATTTAGCATGGATCTATTCATCAGTTGAACGTCTGTCTCTCTGCATTCCCTGTCAGGGCTGCATTCCTCAGAGCTAGTTTACCAGACTAAATATAGACAGACTAAGCTGTCTGCCAGGCCTAGGAAATTATGAGGTGCACTGGTCAGGGCTGTCTAACCAAGCTGCCTCTGAGAGATCACTCGTACATTCTTATTTTCTCCAAGTCTGATTCTGAGCATAAAACTCTACAGGGTCTGTGCTGAATTAAAACAATCAGAGTCTTTGTGGAAATCTGCGGTTACTTGGTTACTGTTAGTATTCTTCTCATAAGTCAGAATGTCAAAGGACATCAGGATGTGGATTCTGTTCTCAAAACACACTTTCCCATCTATAAATCACTGAGTCATCCAGCTGACCACGTATTTATTAACATGGTTCCATGGTGTTAATGGATGTGTTGTAGAGTTTTCAGGGACATAGGCAAAAATACTCTTAGTGTTTGTGTTGCGTTTTTAGGTTTATCTTAATTACTTTCTCTGATGGTTGGATTATTTAGTAGAAGTTTTCAAGGGAGACAGTGTCTCAGCCCTATTTACTTACCTTGCTCACTTGATTGGTTACTTTCTTGGCAAATTCTATATCTGGAGGATCTGGCAGAGATGTGAATTGAGTTTGCTGTTCAGCAAGACCTTTTTTGTAGGCAATCTGATAAAATAAAAGACAGGAATGCTCATGAATCTATTTCCCACATTCCATTGACTGGCATTAAAAAAAAAGACTGTTTTGCCCTTTATTTGAAGTCTTACATTTGAGTGTACCATAATTTATCCTTTTGGATGTTAGAGGCCCTTACTCTCAGCTTTACTGGTGATTTCAATTTCTTTGCGTCTTCCTTCTCTAAGACTATTGGCCTCAGTTCCATCCCCTTCCATTCGTCTCCACACCATGATTTACAACTAATATTCTCTTAACCAGCATCCTCAACTCCTTGCTGACAACAGCATTCTCTTGTCTTTACATCACACCTGCTCACAAACTCTCCACGCTCTGGATCAAGTCAACCACACACCTCGGCTGTCCTTAATATCCAGGATACTGAATGCTGCTGAGGAGAATCACACAACTCTATGGATTCTGTCAGGATAACACCATGCGGCTGCTGCTTAGTTGCTCAATCGTGTCTGACTCTTTGCGACCCCATGGACCACAGCCCGCCAGGCTCCTCTGTCCATGGGGATTCTCCAGGCAAGAATACTAGAGGGGTTGCCATGCCATCCATCAGATAAGCAGGGTTAAAAAGGACACCAGAAGAAGGTGCAGAGGTGGGAGAGACAGCCTCTTGAATCCAAACCATTAGCTTGAAACTTCTGTGTCCGCTCCATGGTGTGTCCTGTGAACAGCAACTTGCTTGGCGCTCCGTGCCGAGTTCTCTACATTTACAGCACCCAATTGCCGCTTTGCCTTTACTGAAGCTTGAACATCCCATTTTGTGCCTCTGGTCAGTCGCTGCTCCCAGTGGCTCATCTAAAACCCCAACAGCCTCCAACCAACTCCATACTCCTCTCAGCTTCCTGTTTCATAAAGACAGGCTGTACACTTCTGTCTTTCCTCATCCCTGCTTCTTTCACCGGCTGCATGGTTTGGAGGGAACACCCCTGGCAGAGCTCAAGTCCTGCACTCAGGGTACTGCTCCCTTTGATAGCCCTGAATTTTCCCTCTCTCAGTTACCCTTTTTTTGGTTACAGCTTCAACAGCTCTCTTACCACGTCTATTCATTATGCATCCCTTTGGCTCCTGCTCTTTTTTTTTTTTTCCCTTCACTACTGACTCCTCTTTTTCTTCCACCAGTCTTGACCCCTACTTCCAACAATAAGAACTATTCACTGATCCCCAGACACATGAAGTCCTTTCACTGAACCTCAGACATGCTGTTCCCTTTCCCTGGAAGCCCCAACTCCACCCTCTCCCCATCTGCCTGCCAACTGCTACTCATTCTCCACATCCCAAGACAGGCACAATTTCCCCTCTTGAGTCTTTGTCTTGATGACCTTCTCCTGGGATCTCACTCCACTACCCTTACCTCCTTAAAAAAAAAAAAAATCAGATGACAAATCAGATGACACTGTACCTGGTTGTTTACATGTCTGTCCCTCCTTGGACAGTGAGCTCTGCCACGGCAGAAAACACACCTCTCATTTGGGAACCCTGTTCCCTGCCTAGTACCTGACTGGAGCAAGGGTTCAATAATTGATTTCTGAGTGTGTGTTTTACACACTGAGGCCATCGGGGGAGGTTTGAAAAGGAGAATTCTCCTCCCAACTCTTCTACTACTCAGCCGTGAGACTTCTATAAGTGATTTCTCCTTCCATGTGGCTGTATCTTTTTTTATAAAGAGGTCGTTTATTTCCAAAGTCACAATCATCTTCTTCATACCTTAAGCAAGTCTGTGTGTGCTTAGTCACTAAGTTGTGTCCAACTCTTTGAGACCCCATGGGCTGTAGCCTGCCAGGCTCCTCTGTCCATGAGATTCTTTTAGGCAAGAATACTGGAATGGGTTTCCAATTCCTTCTCCAGGGGTCCTTCATGGCCCAGGGATGAAACCCGTGTCTCCTGCATAGCAGGCGAATTCTTTACCCATTGAGCCATAATCTAACTATATCTTATTCTAATAATATCTACCTAATGCCTATTAGAAATGCTTTCACAAATTAAGTCAATTGGGGCACAAAAGACAGATTTTAAAGTGTATTTGTATTATTAATATATCCATGGCTTACTGTCTTTTAAATAAGGGAAGACTTACTTTAGGCATAGGGCAACCTGTATTTTCTGTGACTGGCTAAGCCCTTAAGGAGAAAGCAACATTCTACTAGGAGGAATGCTTATTAAGTATGACAGGCTGTCAAGAGTTTTCTGAGAATTCAGATCTAGAAGTCCTAGTTTCTCAAGAACCTTTGCTCAGAATTCTGTCTAGTTAGAATTCGGTACTCTGGATCAACTTGGTTTTTGCAAAGTATTTTGTCGCTACTTAGTTGGGTTAGGAGGGACAAAAGGAGAGGGAGTCTCTGAAACCAAACCCTTAGCTCAAAATCCACAAGCTTAGCCAGTGGCATGTTCGGTGGACAACAGCTTGCTTGGGGCTCTGTGCCTGCTAATTGTAGATGTCCGTGGTGCTGCCAGCAGTATTAATAGGCTGGTAACCTAATGCTTGGTCTAGCACAGAAATAAAAGCCGTAAGTCAACTGCCAAGTCTTTCTGAGGCAAGAAAAAGAAGACTCTACTTCATTATTATATGTCCCTCTTTATTATGTCTTTTATTGAGATATATAAAAAAAAATGCAGTCAACTCTGCTTGTTCAAAGTCCATAGCACTAGAGTGGCATGGAGGTGACCCTTCATCTCTCCTTTTTATGGGTAAGAGGAGACATCTGGTGATTAAATGCCTTCTTGGAAACCTCTCCCTAGGTTTACATGACATAGTATTTCCAGGTTCCCCTTCAACTTCTCTGGTCATTGGTTCTGTCTTCTCCTGGCCCCTACCCAGGTGTCCTAAGAGTAGGTATCCTCCAGAACTCTGCCCTTGGCCATCCGCCGTCTGCCTCCTTCATATATTCTCATGTCTGAAGTTGTCACATTTTAAAAATTATTTGACTCTCAAATATTAATCTCTTGTACTGATCTCACACCTGTGCAAATGCCTTGACCTGAATGTTTCTTCCATTATATCAACTCTATTTCTCTTTTCACTAAAGCATTGTTACCACCTGTACCCCTGTTCACCTAGACTACCAGGACTTTGTCACAAACTCATGGATATTTCCTTTCTCACCTTTGTCTCCAATATCTAAATGTCATTAACACTTTAAAATATTTATTAACTTCAGATTCCTTTCTTCCTCTCCTTTGTCTCCATCATCCTGATTTGTCTATATTACTAAAATAGTATTCTATAAATCATGATGTTTTCTAGTCTCAATCTACCATATGGTCCATCAAAATTTCTTCAGATTCTACTTTTATCATGTTATTTTTCTCACCAAAATCTTATGATATGGTAGGCAATGAGAGACATCATATCAAAGTTATTTTGTCTGATTTTCAAGGTCCTGCTACCTGTTTCTTACAAGTGCCTGCCTAACTCAGCACCCAGAGCATTCATTTTTCTTTTTTTAAATTATTTTAATCAAAGTATAGTTGATTTACAATGTTGTGCCAAATTCTGCTGTATAGCAAAGTTACCCAGTTATGCACATATATACATTCTTTTCCATTATGGTTTATCACAAGAAGCATTCACTCTCTTTGTCTCCTAAAACTCCAGACTCACATCATGTATGTCCCTTTGTCCAGCACTCTCTCTCCACAAAATGCCTTTAATGTTCATCACTACTTATTCCCTCTGGATCTCCACCTCCACACAGCTTTCTCTCATTATTCACATATTCCTGTCTTAGCAAATACCACACTATAGAGTTTGTGGGTTTTTAAAAAATTTTCCTCTTGTTGTTAGTATATATCACTTTCATCTTACCAGCCTGATTTTAAATTCTCAGGAGACAGGATGAAAATTTCTTGTGGTACTTTTTCATCCTGGCAGGTATGCATGCATAATGGTCTTCTAATTAAAAAATTATTGATCATTTGATAAAGGCCACACAACAACATTGTTTATTCATGAGATACAAAGCCAAAAAGCTCATCTTAAAAGAGAAGCAGAAGGTCCCCACACATTAAAACTGATTTTTACTAATGGCTTTAAAATTTTGTTATACTTATTTTCTAGCTTACCCTATAGAAGGATAGGATTATATCTGTTATATTTCCATCAGTTATATGAAAACTAGGATAGAAATATGCCTATTAAACTTACTTGATATCAAGTGATAGGAACTAAAAAAAAAAGACCTCAAAAGTTGGAGATACCTTCAAATGAGTATGTATAACTCATATTCATATGTGTAACTGGACAAGATGGGTATAAATCAGGACAAGATGGGATCCTAAGATGCACTGGAAGTAAATCCTGATGAGTCTCAAAATGCCAAGTGACTTAAGTCCATATTGAATGTTAGAGCTTCAGGGTCTATTGAATATAAGAGAATAAAAGTCTCATTCTATAATACAGTTTCCCTGAAGACCAGAGCAGTCTTATTTTCAATATGGCCTCTAGCAGATCAAGGGATCAAGAAATAAAGTACCTCAAAACAAGGGCTACCCAAAACAAGGCTGAGGTTGGGGTCTCTGCTGCTGCTTTCAACACTAAGGATTCTATTACTCCTTTTAAGTTCCTCTAATAAAGTTTTCAAGGTCCAGGATACTAAAATTCTGGCCAGTAGTGCTGCTGATTTTTTTTAAAAAAACTAACTCTAAAATATCCCCTACATATGCTCTATGGGAGGCGCTGTTTGTGAAATAACCACACTAAGATGTTTGGACAAGTATGTAGTCAGATCCCCGTGCGGAAGAAGGGGACTACCACAGTTCAGACTTACAATTAAGACAGCAAATCAGAATCCTTCATAACATTGTTCACTCAGTACTTTCAGAAGTGGCTATAATCCCCAAAAGTTTTTTTTAAATGCCACTCTATTGTCACAGAGAAACTTAACTACAGCCAAGGTGATGGAAGGACACATGTTCTAGCAGAAAGAACTTTGGTCTTGGGATCACAAGACAAGGCTTTTGATCTGAGCTCTGCCACAGACTACTAATGTGACCTCAGACTCAGGTTCCTCACCAGTAAGAGGAGAGCATGAGACTAAATAATATCTAATATAAATTATAAAATCTAGTTTAAATTAGACTTCATGAATTATAATTTGAAACATATTCCTCTGCAATAGTAGCATTTAATCCTTTCTTTTAAAGATTTTTTTGATGTGGACTATTTTTTAAAAGTCTTTTTTGAATTCATTACAATATTGATTCTGTTTTATGTTTTGGGGTTTTTTTTTGTTGGCCATGAGGCATGCAGGATCTTAGCTCCCTGATCAGAGACTGAACCTGTACCCCTTGCATTGGAAGACAAAGTCTTAACCACTGGACTGCCAAGGAAGTTCCAATAGCATTTAGTCTTTTTAAATGAAGAGTTGCAATGAACTTTGGGCTAGAAGAAGTGTGTCCTAGTTCAAGGTGTCCTGATTCCACACTCTCAAATGTGAGCACTGCACTGCACTTACGTCACTGAGAGCTTTCTGGGCTTGGGCGACCCTCCTCAGCTCCGGGCTATCATTATATGGATAAAACATAGTTTTGTCAGCTTCCCAGTCTTCAGTGTATAGTTTCTAAATCAGAGAAGAGTGAAAGTTATGAGAATGTGAGAACACACTGACTTGACATATATACTTCTGAATTCATCCATCAATGGCATATAGAACCCAGGGCAAAGGGAGAGCAAAGGTAAGTGGAATCCACAGATCCCATTCCATCTAAGTCATATTTATCAATAGCTTACCTGGCTTGTTCTGACATATCTTATTTACTGCAGAGCAGATGTGTCTCATTGTGTTTCATCTTTGACTTTACCTGCCTTCTGCAACTAGTACTAAGGAAAGTGTAAGGAGCCAGGAGGCACTTAGCATAATTTTCGTGTTTAAACCTTTAATAAACCTTTAATACAAGTGAGAAAATTAAACCTTTAATAAGAGCGACAGCCAGGCATGTCCTACGTATAGTGCAGGCTGTATACTTTGTGGGTCTTTGTGGGTCTCAGAACTGGTTTTCAGGTGCATCTTTTTTTTTGAATGTGGACAATTTTTTTTAAGTCTCTATTGAATTTGTTACAATATTGCTTCTGTTTTATGTTTTTGGTTTTTTGGCCATGAGACATGTGGGATCTTAGCTCCCCAATCAGGGATCGAACCCTCACCTGCTGCATTGGAAGGCGAAGTCTTAACCACAGGACTGCCAGGGAAGTCCCCTCTCCCCTCAGGCACATCTTCGTTTTCCCCATGCAGTCTTCCCCAGTTGTTCAGACCCTCTCCTCCATTAGGCCCAGGAACATTTCTCTCAGTTCCTCTTAGCCAGCCTGATCCCTGCAGCCCCACATGTCTCAAGGCTACTCACAAAATGGCTGGGGAACCGTATTTTAGGTTAGGCAGAGTTTACAGGTACCCCTCTGTGTGATGTGGTGGGAGGACACAGAAGACAGAAGCAGCAACAGAGCAGAGGCCCCTACCTTACTGAACATAGCTGTGTTCTTGATGGCCTGGACAAGTTCAGGGGCATCAGGAGGAAGCAGGTACTTATCCTTGGTGTCTTCCCAGTTCTGCTTGTATAAAACCTGCACAGAAAGAGCAGAGAACCTGTGGCTTGATGTCTCCCCCAAAGGCATGACGGTTTAGGGCACAAAGGAGAAGAGTCGCCCACACTCAAGTTGTCCTCACGTGAAGGCTGAAGTGTGCTGAAGTGACACCAGCATCAGTTATGGAAATGTTGACCAGGTCGACATCCCATGATACTTTCCCTGCATTAGTAAGCTTTCACTTGAAAAGTCTAATTTGGTCAATTGAATCACGATTCTGATTCTCTATAGATTCTTTTCAAAGGTTGAAACCTGTCAGTCATTGGTTTCAATGGATGGTAGATGTGTTTGACTTAGATGGTATTTTTTAAATATTTTTAATTAGTTGCTTACATTTGAAGTTTGGAGATTTCTCATTAAAAATTCACCTCCAAACTTCTTAAAAAGAAAAAAAAAAAGACTCTGGAGACACTGGGACTGAATTCTGTAGCTGGAGCTGAGGTCCTGGGCTTTTCAACCCCCATAGCTTTGATGGTCCACTTCAGTCACTGGTACAGACTGCCTGACATGTGTGGCTGTTAGACCCCACCATGCCTGTAGGCTCGTGTGGAACTGATGAGCAGGATCTGGCCTGTTCAGTTTTCTCCTCCAAGGCCAGGCAGTTATAATGCACATGCTACCTGGTATTCCAGCCATCCATACCACAACCTTGTTACCTTACTGACTTGCTGCGACACTTTCTTTGCATGTTCAATGTCCTTTGCTTTTTCGTCGACGTGACAAATAGTTTTAGCAACATCGCCATCCACTCGATACTTAACCTGCCAAAATAATGCACAATTAGAACCCATGACAGGCATGAATATATGAATATATTTAAAAATATCTTATAATAAAGAACATTGACCCAATCACTCTACGTCTGCATCCAAAGTCAAGTTTCTGCCTTTTAGGTAGAAAGCTGTGAACTCCAACTATCCATAGAGCACCTGTATTCACTGATTGTCTGTTTTCCCACCCAAATTTCAGCCTCTCTGTGCACCAGAATGGATAGTCTCAGTGAGTTTGAATTCCCATCTCATACTACCTTTAAGCCAAGCTTTTAGAAGTCTCTTTAGGTTCACATTTAGAGCAACATTATCTATGGCCAATGCTTCTTCTATATTTTTAGACTGGCTCACAGTCATTTGACCCCTTATTCTCTCTACATCTATTTAAAGCCCTCCGGGAGTTGGTGATGGACAGGGAGGCCTGGCGTGCTGCGATTCATGGGGTCGCAAAGAGTCGGACACGACTGAGCTACTGAACTGAACTGATTCCCAGTGGTAGGGACATTTCTGAAATGACTCTCTCCTCTATTTTAGCAATGCGGCCTACCTCACTGAGTTGATCTTGAACTTTCTTGATTCTGCGAAGTTCTGGGGTATCGGTTGTGATGGCGTATGGCTTCCCTTTTGCTTTCTCATAGTTCTCCTTGTATTTATTCTAAAAAAGACATCAGATTATTAGCCTAAAACATGACAACACAGCAGCAGAAATTACAGACAATACATACATCCTGTCTTATTTTTTTAATCCTTCAAGTTATAACAATTATCAGTTATAACAGCTTTGTTTTTGTCCCCTACTCTGATTCTCAACAGAAACTAAAATAGGTATGTTAATTGTTCTTCCCAAGCATGGCTGAATACTGAAGACAGTAGAAATTTTACTATAAACTATTGTCTTGGAAATGCCTTCAAATGATTCTTTCAATATTTTTATTGTCTGAATTCACACATGAAAAGCTGGAACCTCAATAATTTTAGGAAATATAGAAATTTAGAGAAGTCTAAAAAGATTTGATTGCTAATACAATGAAAAAATATTCAGTTCAGAAGTTGCAGCTCAATCTCAGTGATTTGGATAACTGAGACACCATCTGAATTAATGGGAAGTATAAATTATGAAGAATTTTGAGAAGGAATGAAATTTTATTATTTCTGCTAAATATATGAGTTCTTGCTTTAACAGTAATATGCATAATTTATCATTATTAATACTTCAAAAAGACTCTTGAGTGGAATAGTCAACAATTTAAATTATACTACTGATTTCATTTCTAACCACTTTAAAAATATTACAAACCTTTGCCAGCATTTTGTTCAGACTATCAGAAATTCTAGGATATTACTGTTTGAATTAATGAGGTGTTTATGGCAATAACTTGGCAATAAATTTTTCTATCTTTGATGAATATTGCAGTGATAAAAGAGGCAAGATAATTTTGTTTTTAAAAATCTTAGTCTTAGAAAACCTAAATTTTGAATCATTCAAGACTCTGAAGTAGAAATTTACCAAACAGTCCCCAGTAGTTAACACTCGACTGGAAATGAATACTTATTGGCCAACCACAACATGATGCTTTTGACATAAGCATTAATCCTATATAACCTGATGCTCCCCTGAGTACTTTTCATCTTTTTTTAGGCCTCCAGAAGATGTGCAATCAGGCCACTTACTGAGACCTCAGTCTACCCTGGACAAGCAACAAGTTAGCTCCATTTAAAGGGTTTAAACCTGCTGCCAGTCAGTGTAACTTATAGAATTGGACATGGAAATTTAAAGACAGCATCTTCAAGAGCAGTGATTCTCAGTGTGGGCTGCCCATTAGAACCTGGGAAGTTTTCAAAATCCTCTACAGGTCCCAAGGCTGCCTGGACAAATAAACGAGCACAACCTGGGCATCAGTAGTCTTAGAGCTCATAGACTCTTAGGGAAATCCAATGTGTAGCCAGTTAAAATACTTCTGTTTCAGGTTACAGAACACTCTGATCCTCAATTTCAGATAAGTTTTCTTAGCCTGATCTTGGTTTTTTAAGATCTTTTAAAAAGATCACATTTTAAGATCTTTTTAAAAAAGTACATTCTTTTTCACTCTATACCTCCTAGAGACACTGTTAGCTAGTCTATTAGAGAGGCATCATGCTCAGACATAGCATAAATAAATGCTATTTAGTTTATGTGAACTGATTTCAACTAAATCTATATCTAACTCTATAAATCTGTAACTCTGATTTCATTGTTCTAGACTGGCAAACAAATCGTGATTCAACACCAGTAAATTCTTTACAATTGGCCTTATGCTTACTTTGTGAGGATAATTTCAATAAGGATGCTTTCCCTGATGCTGGCTGCAGTGGTGCAAGTAAATTATGTGAAAGTAGAATTCAAGAGTTTTGAGACAGTATATTTCTGTAAAATAAGTTTTGTCTCATACAATGTTGAGAAACAAAGTCCAGCCAGCATCTAAAACACAGTTGGTTGAGACCAGTAATTTCTCAGCAGTAAAACCACATAAGTAGAAGTTTTTTGAAACTTACTGTGCTAAAGAGATCCTGCATTTTCTGACTGTGTGCAATGTAGGGGGTCATGAACTTTGAAGGGTCCACCTTCTTTCGAATAACCCTCTTCCTCTCCACCGGCTTTTCAGGTACTGGCTGTGCCAGGGCCGGTCTGGAGGTTCCTGATTGCTCATAGTCAGATGTCCTTGTTGTCGTAGTTTCATAGAATCCTGTTATTGTCTGAAAATTTGGCATGAAGTTATATCAAAATTTGACAATGTTATGAAGGTAAAAACTGTAATACTATGATCTTGATATACATTATTCTAACTTCAAGTCAGATTGATATTCCTGGTGTTATTAATACTTCACATCTAAAACAGGCCAAAGCAGGAAATCACATGCTATATCCACATGAAGGCACATTATGTTACATAAGTCTGAATGCCGTCTGTGTCAGATTGCCTGGAACAAAAAGGTTACTTCTTAACTACTTGCAACATTGCCTTAAAACTCCATTTGCCTAAAGGAACACTTGAAGATAGGATAAAAATAAAACAAAAATATTCTCAATCATTTAAAAATCTTCTTAAACTGCATGGAAAAGTGAAAGCAAACTGGGATCAGGGAACAAAATAAATGAAGGCAAATAAAGCTCGAATTCTTTACTTTAATATTAACTTTTAAATGATTCTAAGAAAAAGTTGCTTGTTCTTCAGGTGTTTATTCTGTTACATGAGACAAAGAATGGTGAATTTGAAAAAATGAATCACATCAATAATACAAGTGATTACCATTCTCTTGGCTTAGTTAATTAAAGTGAACTAGAGTGCCATTTACACTAATAAATGCCTAGGTGAACACGAATAATGATGACAACATAATGGGGTAGTTAGCTTCACGACAGTACGTGGTAGGTGGGAAATTGCTGCTTGTTACAATAGACTTTATAGTGGAAGAAACCAAGGTCCAAAGTTTGGGTCTAATCCAAAGTGAAAAAATGTGTAAGAAAAGTAGATAAGCAGTTAAATTTTCAATGCATCTCACAGTAAAATTTCCTTCCCAGCTTATATCATCTGTACCAAAGGAAGAGTTCCAGCATCAATTAGGAAAAAGAGAAACCTAAATAACAAGGAAATTGTACATCTATGACACACAACCTAATTTGTGTCAGATCATTGCTAATAGACTGCTCTCCGCCCCTTACTACTGACGTATGGTTGATGGTGAGAAACTAACCAGTTTACAAAATCGACAGTTGTTAGTTTTTATGCAGGTTTCAGGGTTAGGCATCCATATCACCATGTGTCATGCTTAAAAGCAGCAGCTCCATGCAGAAAATTAAGCATGAGAGACATGAAAAAAGAAAAAGTCCCAGCTTAGAATATTTATGGAAATGACTTTCTCAGAATTCCTAATGTGCCAAACTCTAAGTAGCATTTTATCGTATCATCAAGGACAAAGGCTTGGAGGCTCCATTTCTTTTGAGCAGAGTTGGTGCCCAAGAAGTTATGACTCTACACAGTGAAACTGCTGGTCCCCACGCAAATCTCAAGTCCAAGGCCCCACCTTTGTTGCAGAGAGTGGTGATAGCCAATCGCATTATTCTAATAAACATCACCTACATCAAAAAATATCACCCAAGTAATGGGGGAACCATCCCTAGCCATTTTGGATATATTGAATAGTAAAAACACATAACATTCATACGTATACTGCCAGCTGCTGGGCACATAGGTGAGTGACCTCCAGATTCTCCCTTTTGCCAGCTTGGTGGCCCTGGGAGTCTGAGAAAGGAGAAAACCTTCTGCTTTATTGAGCATGCAGCCTGTTCAGATGTGGGCTGGATCTTACCTCCCCTGGCACCTCTTCATAGACTGTCTCCTCTGTGTAATACTAGAAATAGATAATAAAGGTATCATTAGAACCAAAGCAGGAATCACCTCTGCTTTGCCTCAGTTAAACCACTTAGTTTATTTCACTAGTCCAGTTGGTTTTCAACATTGGTGGGAAGGAAGTAGATGGCGGGGTCTGTTCATATTTTGGAACCCATTTTAACTATGTGAAACATCAGAGTAGCCACAGTGAAAGCCATCAGATTGGACAAGGAGATGCAGGGTGATGAGAAAGGTATCTGAGGATGGCTATTTATCTGGTGAAGCTATTTTGCTTGAGAAATAAAATGTTTTCTTATGGTACTCTCAGAGCTTGCTGAGAATATAGTAACAATATTTTGAGTGTGTGGATTGGGCAGAGAGGAACTGTGATAAAAAACTTACTGTTTGCTGACAAAAAAAACCCTCAGAAACCTCAGTGTAAATAAAAGTTTAAAATATCATTCTCATGAAAATGATAGATCCGAAAGCATATACACATCTTAACTACCCCTATATCACCCTGATGACTAAGTAATAAGAGTTTCTTCTGGAGTTACGAATAGGTCCCTTCTGGTAACATGAAGGTCCTAAAAGGGGTGCTACAATGAGATTCCTCATCACAAAACGTGGGGAAGTTAGGCAGCAATTTGCCACTGATAGTTCTGAGGTGCCTGCAGGCTGGATCTGAAATCAAATCTACTTTTGTACTACTTCTGACATCACTAGCAATAAATAGATGTGGATAAGAACTGGCTGACATTTTGTTTCAGATGCGTAAGGAGAGTGGAATCCTGCCCCTAGCATCACCCAGCTTTGCTGGATGAACAGAAGGAAAGAATGGTTTAGGCCAAGGCATACAGAAAAGGGATAAAATGAAACCACTTGGCTCATTTTCTCAGTTAACAAAATGAGTAACATTTTATGCTTCATTTTTTCTTGACCACCAAAACATATACTTGGGATGGAGGGGAAAAAAAAACATTGAAGGCAAAATTTCCCTCAGGGGCCTCCTTTGTTTTGCCCTTGGTTAAGTGATCTCTCATCAAATTACTGAATTATGGTCCATAGGCCACATGCTCTGTTTCACTTGCAATAAAATTAGCATAAAAGTGCTTAACGTCTCCCACTCTTATGCTTCCTCTGCTCCTGTACTTTTTTTTTTTTAAATCTAATTTTGTCTCTGTGTCCTTACACATAGCAACAGAAATCACGAGCTCTTACAGGACAGAGAATCTCTTTTATGTGCTATGTCTTCATCACATGGGAAATACCATTTGGACACTTTTTAGGGAATGCTGTTTGATGCTGATCTACATGGAACAATTTTTTTTCTGGCCACACAAAACAGCAGTGACTTGAAAAGAAGTTTTCAACTAAAGTAAATGATTCACAACTATTTTGGATTTTCTTAGCATCCAAGTAAAAGCAGCTCTTTGGTAGCCTTCCAATTTTACCTTTGCTAAGCTCTCATCATTAGTAAATATGTCAGAAAAAGGCTTACAAAAAAAGGAAACATTATCCAAATGGTTGGCATTAACTTGTAAGCCAAATCTCACTTTTTTTTTTTTTGATGTGTGCCACTAAATAGATAGTATGATAGAAAGAAAGGAAAAGGCAAAGATGTACTAAGTTTAAGTTTGACTAGAGAATGACAGTACAACTTTATTCAGTTGTCCAAGAACCCCAGGAGAAATATCTTTATAGCTAGTTCTAGTTTTGTGAATTCTTCCCTACCTATTTCCTTAAATCTGCCACCAATCCATTCTCATGGCATCTTTTGAGGTCAGAGAGACCTTGGTTCAATTCTCTGTGGCAGAAAGTCTATTAGTTTATCACCTGCTGGTCCCAGAAACAGGGAACAATATGGCAAGGAAAAGATGCCTAAAAATAGCCTCCTCCATTTTTATGACATCTGGTTAAATCCTTCAAACCTAGCTCTAAGGGCAATTTCCAATGACCAGTTAACACCATTATTTTAAGGAAGACAAGGTATATTTAAGATGGAGGCTAAACGGTATTCCTGGTATTTCCACATACAGAAGGCAACTTATAATTGTGTAAGTGCTTGACAGTGATTATTCTGACCAGCAGGGATGTATGTAAAATGTGCCCAAGTGAAAATACTGCACCCTGAAGAATCTGGCTTTTGGCATTTGAACCAGAGAGGTTGAATGTTACATTGAATGAAGGTCAGTCTGTTTTTCCCTTCATATCCTTCAATAATAAAAGCAATTGTATTTTTAGAATAAAATAAAGTTTTCTTGATCTAAGTATAAACTGTCAAATAAAATAAGATTCCAAAGATAGATTTTGGCATGTTCATTTGGAATTTGATTCTGGGTAACTTAAATTTCACTCTTACTAAAAAGCATAGATTTTCAAAACTGCTTCCATGTATCTTGAGCACTTAAGAGATATTTTCACATGTTTAAATCACCATCATTAATTGGTAATTGTTAAGGACTTACAGATTCCATTGGCAATATATTTACATGGATGCTAAAGGCAAGAAGTGGTAAAGAAAAATCACAATATAATAAAAACTAAAATAAAATAAATATAAAGCAACAACTTTATAAATCATGTCAGATATCTCAATAACCTTGAAGGAATTTTTCAAGATGCCCACTATGGTCTTTTGTTCTTTTTCAAAATTCAAATGCTAAAGCTAGTCTTGTTCTCTTGGGTAAATAGGATGGAGTTTGTGGGGAAGTATGGTTCCAACTGTCACTTGTGAGCCCCATGATTTTTACATGTTTGTGTGTGTGCACATATACACATGTAAAAACTCTTACATATACATATATCTCACATATATATATTTCTCTGAACGCTTAATCCATTTCACCCTAAACAGATAATTAGCTTGCTTAAACAAGGAAGTAAGTAGCTCTTTTTCCCTCTGTGGCTGTGCAAACATTAAGAAATAGGATTCAGTTCTCAGAACTTTCTCTTCATTTCCTCTGTTCCTTTGGCTACAGGGGCTGGGAAGTGGGGAAGAAGGTAGTTTCAGAAGACAGTTGAAAATCCACCTTTACCCCATACGTTTTTTTCTTTTTTTTGGTGAATTTAAAGAAAAGCAAAAGTGGGTAACAGTGATACTTCTTTTCAGTTCTAATCCCACATAATTATAGTGAAACAGAACGTAAAAATACTCCTTTTCTTATGCTTTAACGATGACTCTTTGTGAAGTTATAATAGACAATGTATTTTTCAAACAATTAATTCACCCACATGGCTTTGACTATCGCCACATAAATACACTTGTCAGAGTCAGGAGTTTTCAAAATCTTACCTCCACCACCTCCTCATAGTCTTCGTCATCGGCCATTTTCCCCGAGTAGTAGTGGCAGCTACAAACTTCATATTCCAGACAAACGAGAATACGTTAGAATCTAGCCCAGGACTGAAATCACCTTATAATATTATAAAAACAGAATTAGAGGCTAATCTGTTCTATATACTCATGTATTTTTGCAGGCTAAGTGAGAGGAGATATGTAAATTCTGGTCTAAAAAAACAGGCTTCCAATTTCTCAGTTCCCTCCGGAATGTGCTTCGTATTGCTACTTCTAGCTATATGATCAGTCTAGTTCAAGTTGTAAAATGAAGCTGAGGTGACAGAGTGAGAGGGTTTGGAGTCAAAGGAACAGAGTATCTACGTTTCCAAATACTTGGAGGGAAAAAAAAAAACACTTTCAAGCAAAATTTCAGGGAAAAATTTTAGGGAAAGTTCAACTTGGCTTTCAGAAAAAAGCTGGAGTTCTTCCTGGTAGCGCCAAAATTCTAAGAGGGCTGCCTTAGGTCTCCATCCTGTTACACCACATTGTATGCAATAGAGCCTATGCTTCAAATTAGAACACATAAAAACAAATCTGTCAACGGACTTGAAAAGAAAAAATAGAAACCTCAAGGCAACGGGGTTATTCTCTTCCCAAACACCATTGGCTTGTACGGATTTTTCCTCTTTCGTTTCTGTAGCTCTGATCAAACCTGAAAAACAGCAAATGGTTAAAGCATTGACTGAAGTTCATTTGAGATGTGGGTCTTGGGCCCAAGTTGCTAATTCAGGAACCAGCAAAGGGATCTCCCAAGGCCTTCTTTGACGCCAGAGAGGAGGACTCTCTCTCTCTGGGTAAAAGTAGATGATGTTTTGAAGCAGCTGTCCCTTCGCCCAAAGATATTTGCTTGTAAACCAATACCCCAGCTGTGGCTGGTTTTGTTAAGCTAGCAAAACTGCCGGTCCTTCTGAGTCAAATGAAGTCTGGTAGAACCAGATAAATATAGGAACGAAGGACATAGATCTTTTTTCATACTAATATATTTAGAAAAAAGGAAAAACAAAGGCAAAAACATAAAAAAAAAATTCATTAGACAAGATAGCCAACTGGGTCAAGCAATAAGTTGGTTAGTATAGGACTTAATCACACACTACATGTCAGGTATAAGACCTGAGCTGGGTCATAGGGTTATAGACTTTCCTAGTCAGGTTCGCATCACTCATTTCCCCAGTTAAGACCCAGATTTTGGAAAATACCTCAAGGGAAGTTGTAAAACTTCTTCTAAAAGAATATTACAGACAAAAAAGCCATAAATTGGCCTTACCTTCAATCTACCAAATAAATATCCTCAGCAGCAAAGCCTCTCCCAACTCTCCCCTCCTGACAACCCCAGACAAGAGCCGCTGTGGAACATGGGCTCTGAATTATCATGTGGCCGGAGCAGCCAATCAGATCCCAAGTCGCTCAAATTTCAGAAGCTAAATATACTAAGTGATCTTCTGAAAACCACCTGTTCATCAATTCCACTAAAGGATAAAGGGTAACAAATTGCTTGCATAGAAGTATTCAAATGTAATGGAATTTTACCTAACTTCCAGCATATGGGGTTCAAATTGAGATTTAATCTCTCATTTCCTACTGCTCTGTGTTTAATATCATATTCATGCAAAAGAACTTAGAAGAAAATCAGCATGACTTTGAGGGCTTTAACCCTCCTGTAAACTGCTTTCTTCTCACCAGTTTTTCCATCTTCATGGAGATAAATAAACTCTCTCTTACACAGCTCACCTGGTGAGCCTGGTAAGTTACAGGTGTTGATATGAAAGAAATAGAGGGATAAGATCCAGAAAACCTCAAGTTGGTAAAACCAATTTTTAAAAATGTGATAAAATGACGTGATAGGTGAAAATACTTCGTGGTGACGCTAGATAAGGTACCCACAGGGCATAATTAGAGAGATTAGCCCCATCATTTTTCTATGACTAAACCAGTGAGGGGAATGCCAAGATCATACTCATTACCTTCTCCCTTTGTAAGCAAGCCTGCTGCTGCTGCTGCTAAGTCGCTTCAGTCGTGTCCAACTCTATGCAACCTCATAGACGGCAGCCCACCAGGCTCCCTCGTCCCTGGGATTCTACAGGCAAGAACAATGGAGTGGGTTGCCATTTCCTTCTCCAATGAGTCAAAGTGAAAAGTGAAAGTGAAGTCGCTCAGTCGTGTCCAATTCTTAGTGACCCCATGGACTGCAGCCTACTAGGCTCCTCCATCCATGGGATTTTCCAGGCAAGAGTATTGGAGTGGAGTGCCATTGCCTTCTCCATAAGCAAGCCTAGCTGCTAGGAATACAGAGCCTCCCTCAGATGTAACTAATTGGGTTATTGATTTCTTTTTTATTTCAGATGACTCTGAGAGGCGAAATATGAATGCAGGTACAAAAGGGCTCAATTTCTGAAGAGCAAGAGCAAATAAAATGGAAATCAGTAAATTATTAGAAAATAATGCTCTATTTGCAAGTCAGAGTGTAAGACACTGTATAAAAACTATCCAACAATTTTCTACCTGCAGGTGATTCTCACAGACTAATGTCTTTCCACTCCCTATTCTAAGGCAAACTCGAGAGGTCACTTGCATCTTAATGTGGATTTGTAACTAAACATATTGTTATGGTTTTGGGGGGGAGGTTAAATGTTAGGAAGAAATCTCACATTTCAAACATAGGTACCTCTCCCTTTTCTGCGATTCATATGGTAGTAAAATTTGAACATCATCTTTCCGTCTGAATTAATTATACCTGTTGATTTCATTTGTTTTCAGAGGTTTTCTCACCAAGAAATATTTGTGTGTAATATGATCATTTACCTGGAAGCTGCAAACTAGAAGAATGGTGACTTACTATTCACCACGTGCTTTTTAAAAGATGGTGTTACACTGAAAAATAATGAGTCTTTTAAAAATCATATAGTACAAAAATATATAAAGTAAAAAATAAGTATAGATAAGAGGTGGCAAGAATACACAGAAGAACTGTACAAAAAGACCCAGATAATCACGATGGTGTGATCAATGACCTAGAGCCAGACATCCTGGAATGTGAAGTCAAGTGGGCCTTTCAATGCAATCCCTATCAAGCTACCAACGGTATTCTTCACAGAGCTAGAACAAATAATTTCACAATTTGTATGGAAATACAAAAAACCTCGAATAGCCAAAGCTATCTTGAGAAAGAAGAATGGAACTGGAAGAATCAACCTACCTGACTTCAGGCTCTACTACAAAGCCACAGTTATCAAGACAGTATGGTACTGGCACAAAGACAGAAATATAGATCAATGGAACAAAATAGAAAGCCCAGAGATAAATCCACGCATATATGGACACCTTATCTTTGACAAAGGAGGTAAGAATATACAATGGATAAAAGACAATCTCTTTAACAAGTGGTGCTGGGAAATCTGGTCAACCACTTGTAAAAGAATGAAACTAGAACACTTTCTAACACCATACACAAAAATAAACTCAAAATGGATTAAAGATCTCAACGTAAGACCAGAAACTATAAAACTCCTAGAGGAGAACATAGGCAAAACACTCTCTGACATACATCACAGCAGGATCCTCTATGACCCACCTCCCAGAATATTGGAAATAAAAGCAAAAATAAACAAATGGGACCTAATTAACCTTAAAAGCTTCTGCACATCAAAGGAAACTATTAGCAAGGTGAAAAAACAGCCTTCAGAATGGGAGAAGATAATAGCAAATGAAGCAACTGACAAACAACTAATCTCGCGAATATACAAGCAACTCCTACAGCTCAACTCCAGAAAAATAAATGACCCAATCAAAAAATGGGCCAAAGAACTAAATAGACATTTCTCCAAAGAAAACATACAGATGGCTAACAAACACATGAAAAGATGCTCATCATCACTCATTATCAGAGAAATGCAAATCAAAACCACTATGAGGTACCATTTCATGCCAGTCAGAATGGCTGCGATCCAAAAGTCTACAAGCAATAAATGCTGGAGAGGGTGTGGAGAAAAGGGAACCCTCTTACACTGTTGGTGGGAATGCAAACTAGTACAGCCACTATGGAGAACAGTGTGGAGATTCCTTAAAAAACTGGAAATAGAACTGCCTTATGATCCAGCAATCCCACGGCTGGGCATACACACTGAGGAAACCAGAAGGGAAAGAGGCACGTGTACCCCAATGTTCATTGCAGCACTGTTTATAATAGCCAGGACATGGAAGCAACCTAGATGTCCATCAGCAGATGAATGGATAAGAAAGCAGTGGTACATATACACAATGGAGTATTACTCAGCCATTAAGAAGAATACATTTGAATCAGTTCTAATGAGGTGGATGAAACTGGAGCCTATTATACAGAGTGAAGTAAGCCAGAAAGAAAAACACCAATACAGTATACTAACGCATATATATGGAATTTAGAAAGACGGTAACAATAACCCTGTGTATGAGACAGCAAAAGAGACACTGATGTATAGAACAGTCTTATGGACTCTGTGGGAGAGGGAGAGGGTGGGAAGATTTGGGAGCATAGCATTGAAACATGTATAATATCATGTATGAAACGAGTTGACAGTCCAGGTTCGATGCACCATACTGGATGCTTGGGACTGGTGCACTGGGACGACCCAGAGGGATGGTATGGGGAGGGAGGAGGGAGGAGGGTTCAGGATGGGGAACACATGTATACCTGTGGCGGATTCATTTTGATGTTTGGCAAAACTAATACAATATTGTAAAGTTTAAAAATAAAATTAAACTAAAAAAAAATAATAAAGTTATTCTGCCAGCACTCAAAAAAAAAAAATAAATGAATCTATTTAACACTTAAAAAAAATAAATAAACACAGAGTCTAAAGTTGTAAGATCAATAAAAGTAATAAGCAATTAAAAAAAAAAAAAGAAAGCATCACTATGAACAAAGCTAGTGGAGGTGATGGAATTACAGTGGAGCTATTTCAAATCCTAAAAGATGATGCTGTGAAAGTGCTGCACTCAGTATGCCAGCAAATTTGGAAAACTCAGCAGTGGCCACAGGACTGGAAAAGGTCAGTTTTCATTCCAATCCCAAAGAAAGGCAATGCCAAAGAATGCTCAAACTACTGCACAATTGCACTCATCTCACATGCTAATAAAGTAATGCTCAAAATTCTCCAAGCCAGACTTCAGCAATACGTGAACCGTGAACTTCCAGATGTTCAAGCTGGTTTTAGAAAAGGCAGAGGAACCAGAGATCAAATTGCCAACATCCACTGGATCATGGAAAAAGCAAGAGAGTTCCAGAAAAACATCTATTTCTGCTTTATTGACTATGCCAAAGCCTTTGACTGTGTGGATCACAATAAACTGTGGGAAATTCTGAAAGAGATGGGAATACCAGACCACCTGATCTGCCTCTTGAGAAATCTGTATGCAGGTCAGGAAGCAACAGTTAGAACGGGACATGGAACAACAGACTGGTTCCAAATAGGAAAAGGAGTATATCAAGGCTGTATATTGTCACCCTGCTTATTATACGCAGGGTGGACTGGAAGAAACACAAGCTGGAATCAAGATTGCCAGGAGAAATATCAGTAACCTCAGATATGCAGATGACACCACCCTTATGGCAGAAAGTGAAGAGGAACTAAAAAGCCTCTTGATGAAAGTGAAAGAGGAGAGAGAAAAAGTTGGCTTAAAGCTCAACATTCAGAAAACTAAGATCATGGCATCCGGTCCCATCACTTCATGGGAAATAGATGGAGAAACAGTGGAAACAGTGTCAGACTTTATTTTTTTGGGCTCCAAAATCACTGCAGATGGTGACTACAGCCATGAAACTAAAAGACGCTTACTCCTTGGAAGGAAAGTTATGTCCAACCTAGATAGCATATTCAAAAGCAGAGACATTACTTTGCCAACAAAGGTCCATCTAGTCAAGGCTATGGTTTTTCCTGTGGTCATGTATGGATGTGAGAGTTGGACTGTGAAGAAGGCTGAGAGCCGAAGAATTGATGCTTTTGAACTGTGGTGTTGGAGAAGACTCTTGAGAGTCCCTTGGACTGCAAGGAGATCCAACCAGTCCATTCTAAAGGAGATAAGCCCTGGGATTTCTCTGGAAGGAATGATGCTAAAGCTGAAACTCCAGTACTTTGGCCACCTCATGCGAAGAGTTGACTCATTGGAAAAGACTCTGATGCTGGGAGGGATTGGGGGCAGGAGGAGAAGGGGACGACAGAGGATGAGATGGCTGGATGGCATCACTGACTCGATGGACGTGAGTCTGAGTGAACTCCGGGAGTTGGTGATGGACAGGGAGGCCTGGCGTGCTGTGATTCATGGGGTCACAAAGAGTCGGACATGACTGAGTGACTGAACTGAACTGAATGCTTATCTGGAGTTACGCCCTCAAGATGAAAGAACCCCTCTATTTTTCAGGCCTATTGATAGCCTCTTCTGTGGAAGAAGAATAAATTGATACCTTGATTTATCAGTAGCTCCTTACATGCCTTTCACATAAGTGCCCAATAAATGTTAACCATTATTATTTTAAAATTGTTAATAAATTTTTAAACATTTTATTTGTATCTTTACTCTTTATATTAGACTGAAATACTAACTTACTGTGAAACTTCTGAAATCAGACTGTAGTCTAAGAATGTATGAATCAATAGAAGTTTGGCTGTAAGACTGTATGCTGTTGTTTAGTCGCTAAGTTGTGTCCAGCTCTTTAGCAACTCCATGGACTGTAGCCCACCAGGCTCCTCTGTCCGTGGGATTTCCTAGGCAAGAATATCAGAGTCGGTTGCCATTTTCTTCTCCAGAGGGATCTTTTCAACCCAGGGATCAAATCCGCATCTTCTACGTTGCCAGGGGGATTCTTAACCACTGAGCTACCAGGGGAGCCTGTAAGACTGTATAATTGGCTACAAAACAAAGCAGGGTACAGCTAGGTACCAAGAGCAGAGCTTCAGATGATGTTTTCTGAAACACCGAAGTTCAGAAGTGTCGTGTCTGGATGGAGGAGATGGCATTGTACTAGAGCTTCTGTTGTTGCAGTTTGAGTTCATTAATTACTTTAACGAAATTATATCTGCACATTATTTAAGAATCAAATAGTTTTGCAAGGCCTTTTACTAAAATCAGTGCCTCCTGTTTTCATTATTCCTCTCTTTTCCCCACCCTGGAGACAATAATTTTAACCTTTTTAGCAGAATCATTTGTTATTTATCTCTACACAGTTAACAAAAATGTCTCTATTATTCTTTTCTGATTTTTTCCATCATTGGTATTATATGTCAGGTTCCTACCTTGGAAGATGAAGCTTTAGTTTTCTTTTATATAAAACCCCACTCTCACCAGACACAAGCCTCATCTCCCATCTCTATACTCCCAATAAGTTTTATTTATGTAATTCAGAATTCAATGTTTACATTCTTATGATTAACAAAAGGCTGTTCACAGCTGAACCCCATATATTATGATTATTTTTCTTTTCCTGCCCAACAGTTAATTTTTCTGCAAGTTGATAGTTTTTGGGTTTTTTTCCCTCTCTGTTTTTTTCTCCACTGGCTTCATTTTTCTAAACAAGCAGTATCCAATACAACTTTCTGCAGTACTGGAAACATTCTAATACCACTACAAGATGGTAGCCACTAGCCACATGTGGTTATTGAACACTCAGTACATGTCTAGTGTGACTGCAGACCCGAGATTTTATATATTTTGTTTAATTTGTGCTTAAATAGCCACATAGTGGCTGGTGGCTATGGTGTTGAACAGCACAATTCTAGAGACTTATCACTACCTCAAACTTGCTGTCTAAATCTGCTTTTGTCCTTTTCAAAGACATCAAGCAGCATTTTATGTGTGCTTGTATGCTAAGCGGCTTCCATCATGTCCGACTCTTTGCGACCCTATGGACCACAGCCTGCCAGGCTCCTCTGTCCATGGGATTCTCCAGGCAAGAACACTGGAGTGGGTTGCCATGCCTTCCTCCAGTGGATCTTCTCAACCCAAGGACTGAACCTGAGTCTCCAGCACAGGCAGGCGGCATTCTTTACCACTAGCGCCACCTGGGAAACCCCAGCCCTCTATAGTTACATTCATCTTAGACCTCTCAGGGAGCCATCTGTTCCATCTGGCCTAGTTTCTTCTGTAGCTGGTGCTCAGGACTTATTCTGAATCCCCTTCACTGTTATTCTGAGGATTATGTGGATTATAATATGAAAATTCCCATTCCGTTATTGAACTAATATTTATTATGTAAAATATAAGAGGCACTGTTCTAGGTGCTTCCACCGTGCAGCAGGCATTGACTAAGCAACATGTATGCTCCACTTCTTGCTTATTAACAGAACCAAAATTTAGTTTCGGACAGAATTATGCTAATTAAAGAAATACACTCCTCTTCAATTCCTTAAATGTTAGGGGGAAACTGTGACAGTTTTGCCAGTAAGATTTAAATGTAATTCTAGAGAATAAGGCTTCTGGGAAAGGTATGATTTTATTGATGAGCAGATTCAGCTGGCATGCATTATTTCCCTCTTGCCATTCCTCCCTTCTCTAGACCTAGAACACAGATATAATGTCTAAGGGCAGAGCAGCCACATTGAGACTATGAGGGTATAAGTCACACACTAAGAAATGTAAAGCTAGAAGGGGCCTTACTCTTTAATGACTTCCTTAATTTTTATATTTCATAATTAGTTTATACTTCAATGAGTTAAATATATAATTGCACAAATAATTACATTGTGATTATTTAAATGTTCCTGTGTATTATATATTAATTTTTTTCTATTTTTCACTTTGCCACTAATAAAGTTGGTTATTTTTTTATGTTTATTGACTATTTGTATCTTTTATTCTGTGTATTGTCAGCCCATATCTCTCTGCCTATACTGATTTATAGTCATTCTTAATATATTATAGACATTGACCATGTGTCTCTTCTGTATGTTGTGAATATTCTAAGTTGTTTGTGGTGTCTGTGGCCATAGAGATGTTTTAAATCCATATGCAGTCAAATCAGGAAATCCCTCTCCAGCTTTGACACTACTTAATAGGTGAATTGAATTTAAATGCCACTTTTAGTATTTCTTGAATTAAATTGGATGTATGTTTCTAGAGTCTAGTGTTTTTTTCTTGTTTTGCTTTCCTTTTACTTTCTGGAGTTTTGCTTTTTTACTTCTTGTGTTTGTTGTGATTTTTAATATATACAGAAAACTACATAAAACATATGTGTGCATTAGTCACTCAGTCGTGTCCGATTCTTTGTGACCTATGGACTGTATCCCTTCAGGCTCCTCTGTCCATGGGATTTCTGAGGCAAGGATACTGGAGTGGGTAGTCATTTCCTTTTGTAACTTACATGTACAATTTAGCAAATGGGGTAAAGTGAACATTCATATAAATATCACTCAGGTACAAAAAGATCATCTCTGTCCTGTACTTGAGAGTAATAATTTCCTTGCTCTTATTTTTAATTTTACCACCTCTGTATGCACTCCTAAACAATTTAGTTTTGTTTTTTAATTTTACATAATGGATTCATGCTATATGCAATTTTTATAGTATAACTTTTCATTTAACATTGTGTTTGTTGATTTTTAATTATATAATAATATTTGTGTGTGTGTGCTTGTTAGTCGCTCAGTTGTGTCCTACTCTTTGTGAGCCCATGGACTGTAACTCACCAGGCTCCTCTGTCTATGGAATTCTCCAGGCAAGATTACTGGTGTGGGTTGCCATTCCCTTCTCCAGATAATATTGTTTACTATTGTGTAATACTTCAAATATCTTATAATATAACTCTACCTCTATTTATCCAGTCAGCTGGTGAGGAGGAACTGAGTATTTCCAGCTTTTGTCAGTTAAGAACAAAGATGAACCTTCTTGCACAGGTGTTCTGGTACTCGTAGACAATTAAATGACCAGAGTATGTATGTAGACATGCAAATTATAGGTCAAAGAATATGCTAATCTTCAACTCTATTAAATAATGTTACCTGCTTTCCAAAGCTGGTACCAATTTATATTCTCATCAGTCACGTATGCTTTTACCTGGCTATAGTAAGATTAAGCATTCTAAATTTTGTCTGTCTGATGGCAATGTAATAATTTAATCTAAAAAAAAAAATAATAATTTAATCTTGTGGTTCTAGTTTGCATTTTCATTACTGCTAGTAAAGTTGAACTCTTTTTCATATGTCTAGTAGACATTTGGATACTTTGTTGTTTTTTGAGAAATATCTGATTAATTCTCTTGCCCATTTTCCCATTGAGTTGTTGGGCATTTACTCATTGATCTATAAGCCCTCTTTATATGGATATGAATCCTTTGATAGTTATGTGTTGTAAATATCTTCTCTTCTTTATGGTTCTTTTCATTAGTTTCACACTGACATCTGATGAACAGAAGTTCTTAATTTTCAGGTAATTAACTTAATAAGTTTCTCCACTGTGACCAGTGCTTTCAATAAAAAAATCCTTCTACAATAAGATTATGAAGATATGTTCCTGTATACTCTTCCAAATACATTTTTAGGAATTTTACCTTTCAGATTTATGTTTAATCATCTGGAAATTATTATTTTTGTGTATAACATGAATAAGAGATCTAATTTTACTTTTTTCCTATGGATTGCCAATTGTGTCAATTTTATTGAAAATTCCACTGTTTCCCCACTGGATGAAATTTCTCCTCTGCTATCAATCTTATCCACATATGTATGAGTTCTTTCCAGACTCTCTATTGTATCTACTGGTCTACAATATCACACTGTTGTTTTTCTTAGCTTTATGATCTGTCTTGATGTCTGGAAGAACAAGTCTTCCCACCATATTATCTTTAACAGGGTTTTGGCTCTACTCATTTTAGATATTCTAAGTAAATTTTAGAAGCAGCTTATCAATTTCCCTAAAAAGCATTCATTCAACTAATCTATTTGACTCTTCCTAAGTCAGTATCACACTGTTTTAAGTCTTGTAGCTCTTTTATATGTTTTGGTATCTGTAGGGCAATTTGCTTACAGACTTCTAAAAATCATCTAGATACCATTATCCCTTTGTTCTTTTAGAAGTTCTGAGAATAAGCTTATCCAGTTCCATGAAAATTGTCCTTGGATTCTTTTTTTAATAATTGCATTGAATTTATAGATTTATCTTGTAAGAATTGATACATTATAATGTAATCTTCCCATCTAGATTTTTTACATCCATTAGTTTTATGGTTTTTGTTATATAGATCTTACACATCAAATAAACTAAGCATGCATGCATGCTAAGTGGCTCGGTTGTGTCCAACTCTTAGTGACCTTGTGGACTGTAGCTCACCGGGTTCCTCTGTCCATGGGGATTCTCCAGGCAAGAATACTGGAGTGTGTTGCCATTCCCTTCCCCAGGGGATCTTCCCCACCCAGGGATCAAACACAGGTCTCCTGCATTGCAGGCAAATTCTTTACCACTGAGCCACCAGGAAAATAAGTGTATTCCTAGGCATATTAAATAGCAACCCACTCCAGTATTCTTCCTGGAAAACCCCATGGACAGAGGAAACTGGTGGGCTACAGTCCATGGAATCACAAGAGTTGGACACAACTTTGCGACTAAACCACCACGAGGAATATTAAAGCATTTACTTTCATTGTGAATTCAATTTTGTATAGACTTTCTGGTAGACACTATGTATCAAGTCCCTCTTTTTATTCCTATTACTGATTTATCATTTATTATCCTTAATAACTTTTTAATAAAACTTATTAGAACTTTGAGAAAGGTAGAAATAAATGTCTGTGCTCAGTCAGCTGTCTTGAATCCAATGCATGGACCCAGCAATTTTGAGTGAATTTTAGATAGAACTTCAGAGCCAGAAATGATAGGAGGAAGAACATTAGTAGATAGTATGAACAACCACATAGGAATGGGAAAGTGTATGACATGTTCAGGGAATGAAGATTAACGTGATTTAGGTCAGGTAAGGTATATGTAGGCTTCCCTGGTGGCTCAGACAGTAAAGTGTCTGCCTACAATGCAGGAGACCCAGGTTCAATCCCTGGGTCGGGAAGATCCTCTGGAGAAGGAAATGGCAACCCACTCCAGTACTCTTGCCTGGAAAATCCCATGGACGGAGGAGCCTAGTAGGCTACAGTCTATGGGTTTGCAAAGAGTCAGACAAGACTGAGCGACTTCACTTCACTTCTTCAAGGTATATGTAGAGAAGTAATGGAAGACTCTAAAATAGCAGTTATGCTGTGAAGGACCCTGAATGCCCAGCTAAGCAGTAGAAAAATGGAATGCTCCAACAATGTCATATTGCTATTCTCTTCTACATAGTATAGAGCTTTAAGCTAGTCAGACAGTAGGTTAAATAAATATACATCTGAAACACATTACATATACAATTAAACACATTCAATTGTGAAACATGCAAATTCAACAACATAGCAGGATATATAGGTATGAAATGGAGCTTTCTCAAATTATCAGAACTCCCAGGTTATTTGCTTTTCAAAAGCCATGTCAGACACACTAAATTTCAGCAATATTGCCTGCTCACCCTTCTAAATTCTCCCACCTCCTCTTACAGAGTTTTCCTGCAATCAGAACCCATGAAAAACACATAAACATGGAAGAGGGACATTTTTAAATGGTAACTTACCTTCTGGCCCATTTCTGGGTTCCTTCTCTCCTGTCCCTGCTTTCTAGGAGGACTTGGACACGGGTTTATTTTTTAAGTGAGCTCTCCATTAAGTTTCCTTTTTCTAGAGTCTTGACTTTGAAGCAGCATGTCTCTGAATCTCTGTACTGAACTGAGAACAGCCAAGGGTTTTCTTTGTTTTCCTTGGGTGCTTCTCTCTCCACAGCCTTCCCCAAATTGTCCTTTCAACCCACTACCCATGGTTATTCAACTGTAATGGAGTAAATTAACAGAATTTACAATTTACTGCCCACTTCCAACCAAACTTTGCCAATGGATGAGTGTCAAAAAAAAATGTCAGCCTTAAATTGTTGACATTCCTAAAGAGTTTCCAACTTGAGATATAAAGATATTAATAAAATAACAAAGCTGGTTTTCTCGTGAACTTACTCCATAGGCAGTACCTCCAACTCTTGCCCTCATACACAAACATGTGTACATGTGTGTGAATCCTTTCACGCATATATAAGTATGTGTGTGTCTTTCTTTTTGAGGGCAATGACTTCCCAAATACTAGTTTGAATATATGTCATTACATTGTTCTTAAAAGATCTAGTGTTCAAAAATTATTCATTATATATATTTGTGTATATGTAAATCTAAAAAAAGAGGCAGCCGTAGAATTTACAATAGGAGCATGTAGCTTAAATGACAATTTTTAAAATTAAATATACATTTCCATGTATTAGTTTTCATATTTATTGGTCTTAGGGGAGGGAGCCTCTGTATCACTTTCTAGTTAGCAAGAAAAGACTGTGTGAAGGAGGTGGGATTTTATAAAGTCCTGTGTATGCCAAACCAATCCACCTAAGCCATCCTTAGACAATGACTTTTTTAATCTTTAAAAAAAAGAAAAAAAAAAGTTAACCAGTTCCTAATGCTCTTTGAGTTATGAGCAGTCCGGGACTGCATAACTCACTTGACAGAGTTTGAACTAATATCTAACTCACCTGTCTGTCGCTGTCAGTGGGATCAGGACAGTTCATTTTTCAAGAAGGAAAGTGAAGAGGAGAGAGTTTGCCAGTAATGTTTTTATGAGCACTCGCATAGCTTTGGAAGTTGGATGTTTGACAATATAGAAAATATGGGCAGGTAAACAGTGGACAATGGTGGTACAATTGATTCTCAAGTGCAGTGTAGTTCCAGGAAGATCCCAAAATGCAGGTCTGTTCCTGAAATCCAGTTCATCATGGGATGGGCAATCTAGCTGACCTATTGAACACAGGTGGTCTGGAGGTCACAGGAAAACAGGGTCAATTCTATCTTCTTCAGTGACTTTAGATATTCTTTGGGGAGGACGAGGGTAGCACTATGGACCCTGAATTAAACAGATAATCTTAGATCCAAACTGCAGCCTAAATAGCTGCACTCCTGGAATCATCATTTCAGTAGACAGCTGCCTAAAGTGGGCATAATTGGTACTTGGTTACTCTTGAGAATAGTTTTTTTCCCCAAAATGGAAGCTTGTACTCTAGAACCTCTCTATGACTTTCTTTTCTCAAAAGTAACCAAGAAAATTGGGACTGGTCTTTCCCCATAGAAGTTCTTGAGAATCATTAGCCTTACAAGTTGGTCCATGAAAAGAGGGTTCCATTGTCAAGAAGTATGGGAAGTGCTGGGCTTTCTAACCCCTCGATGCGATTTGCAGGCACATTCAATTGTAATGGCTCTAAGCAATGGCCTCCAAGGAAAAGAAATCTACTGGTTTCTTTGGTTTTACTTTGGATGTCTGAAAATTATTTGACCCAGAACAATATATTTAATTTTGTCCCATTGAATATACTTTGCAGATCCTGACATTAAGACTTGTCCAGTGTGGCAATTCCAGACCTGCCTCAGTCTAAACAAACCCTGGGGACCAGCATAGAAAAAACTGGCTCCCAGGGCTGGGAAGAGAGAGTTGGTTTACTAACTTTCCCATCTCTAACCTGCATGCAATTTAATTGAGAACTAACTGTATTACTCTTGAAAATCCTCCCCCTGCTTCAGGACTCATTTTCTTTATCTGTAAAATGAGTGAGCTCTATGACCCTTTCAGTTCTGTCATTGCATAAAATACCTTCCTATGTGTGAGGTTCACTTTAGAACTTGACCTCTCCACTGCTCCTTGGGCTGCTGAGTGACAGACAACACAGCTAATCTTCCATAAATAGATGTTCCATATCTTGGGTCTCAGGATAAATTTATAGCTGAAGATTGACACATAGTAACTTTCAAACAAGACCAATTTGAACTCCATGAGAAAACATTTTACACTATTTAAAAAACATTATATTATAAAGCAATAGTATATTTTTAATTTAACAAGTATAAAAGCACAGTCCTGACTTTTATTTAAAAATAAAAAATGTTTAGAATTAACCAATACTTACAAGCAATTTCTCCAGACAGGTCAATGACCAAGAGCCATTTCAATGCACCTTAGAGCTATCCCAGGAGCCACTAGGGTTAAATATGACTTTTTAACCTAGAAAACTTCTATTTGTTTCCTCCTGTTTTTTATGATGGAGAAGGCAATGGCACCCCACTCCAGTAGTCTTGCCTGGAAAATCCCATGGATGGAGGAGCCTGGTAGGCTGCAGTTCATGGGGTCTCGAAGAGTTGGACACGACTGAATGACTTCACTTTCACTTTCATGCATTGGAGAAGGAAACGGCAACCCACTCCAGTGTTCTTGCCTGGAGAATCCCAGGGACGGGGGAGCCTGGTGGGCTGCTGCCTATGGGGTCGCACAGAGTCGGACCCGACTGAAGCGACTTAGCAGTTCTTTATGAAGGGCTTCCCTGATAGCTCAGTTGGTAAAGAATCTGCCTGCAATGTGGGAGACCTGGGTTTGGTCCCTGGGTTGGGAAGATCCCCTGGAGAAGGGAATGGCTACCCACTCCAGAAACCAATAAAAGACTTTTCAGTGTGATTAGTACATGTCTTGATTGGTTACAGGTATGCCTCATTCAACCATCCTAGGGGTTTAACAACTAGCAGAAACATTTTGTTTCTCTATTATTTTGCTTAACTCTGAATGGTGACAAAAGGGTCTAAACACCAACTGATCTAAAAATGAATCTAAGGTTGCAGAGGCTGAGAGGGAGCAATAGTAAAGTTCAAATCTAATTTAGATACCCAGGAAAACATGGCTTTCAAGGAAAAATACTTAAAGAAATATTGCTTAATTTTAAGTCATGGTATTTCCAGCAAGAAACTATGAGATAATAAACTAGCAATGTATTAATTTCAAGTGAGTATCCAAAACAAAATTCTAACCCCATTAACAGTTTGAAACTTGCTTCATGAAATAAGCAAAAAATAGTTCTATGGATAAGGAGTAGGTCAAGTAGGTCAAGTCCTATACACAGGGAATAGGTGGAGACCGTTAGCTTTAAAAGGCACAATTCCCAGAGACTAAATACCTGGCATCCATAGAAAGACAAAGGAATCCTTCCTCTGACCTCAGCTCAGTTCACCTTCCTGACTTTCTCTTTATCCAGATGCACAAAATGGAAATAAACACCGAATTATAAAGCTGATTGTTGCTTTGCCATGCCACCCAAAAACCCAGACTGGGGCCTTATCAGAGACCATTTTGGGCTTTCAGCTCAAGAAAACCTACAGGTGGTGTTTTATCAATGTACAATCTGTCCCTTGGCCCTCTGGACATATTCCATCATTTCTAAATGCATTCTTAATCTGCATCTCTGTCCCTGAGGCTCTTTTCCTTAGGCTTAGAGGAAGCTATACTGCCCAGAAAGCTGCAGACCTATGTGAAAAGAAATTAGCATACCACACCAGTCACCAGCTGCCAAGTTGCTTCAGTCGTGTCCAACTCTGTGCAACCCCATAGACGGCAGCCCACCAGGCTCCCCCGTCCCTGGGATTCTCCAGGCAAGAACACTGGAGTGGGTTGCCGTTTCCTTCTCCAATGCATGAAAGTGAAAAGTGAAAGTGAAGTCACTCAGTCGTGTCCCACTCTTCTCGACCCCATGGACTGCAGCCTACCAGGCTCCTCCGCCCATGGGATTTTCCAGGCAACAGTACTGGAGTGGGTTGCCATTGCCTTCTCCAGCTACCACACTCAATTGTGACTGTCAGGAGATTTTGTATTAATACCCCAGTTCCCTCCCACCTTGATAGGAGTAATTCTGAGGCATGTGTTTCGCTCTGATCCCAGGTTCCCTGTGGTTTAACAGTTCTGCCTTCCCTTCCTTGTATTACATGCCTTCCTTTACTGGAGTTGTTTGCACTTCTTAGATTGTTGTTTAGTCATGTCTGAACTCTTTGCAACCCCATGGACTGCAGCACGCCAGGCCTCCCTGTCCTCCACTATCTCTCAGAGTTCGCTCAAATTCATGTCCATAAAGGTGGTAGTGCTATGTAACCATCTCATCCTCTGCCTCCCCCTTCTCCTGCCCTCAACTCTCCCAGCATCAGGGTGTTTTCCAGTGAGTTGGCTCTTCACATCAGGTAGCCAAAGTATCAGAGCTTCAGCTTCAGCATCAGCCCTTCCATGAATATTCAGGGTTGATTTCCTTTAGGATTGACTGGCTTCATCACCACTTCTTATGTACTTTCACTTAAATCCATCTTCAGTGTCTGCACCTGGGAAAATCCACATTAAGACATTAGTATATCCATTTCACAATGAGGAGGGGAAGTTCTCTAAAACATTATATGTAATGCAAAGGCGCATCTTCGTCTAGGAAAACCTCTTCCATCATGATCAAGCTCTCCAGAGGCTACTCCAGTGGGCTCTTATGATTGCCTTGCCTGTGCCTTTGACCCCTCCCCAAAACGTCCCCTCCATCTTCTCAGCTAATTTATGTCTAAATCTTTTCTGGAAGCTACATCAAAATATAACTATAGGGACATCCTGGTGGTCCAGTGGTTAGGACTCTACACTCCCAACCCCTGGTTGGGGAACTAAGATTCTGCATGCTACAGCAAAGTAAAAAAGTGACTATCCCATTCTCTAGGATAGTTTCCAAAGTGTGGTCCCAGGACTAGCAGCATTAGGATCACCTGGGAACTTGCTAGAAACACACATTCTTGAGTCCCTATCCTAGGCTGCTGCTAAGTCGCTTCAGCCATGTCCAACTCTGTGAGACTCCATAGGTGGCAGCCCACCAGGCTCCTCTTTCCCTGGGATTCTCCACGCAATAATACTGGAGTGGGTTGCCAATTCCTTCTCCAGTGCATGCATGCTAAGTCACTTCAGTCGTGTCTGACTCTGTGCGACCCTATGGACAGCAGCCCACCAGGCTCCTCTGTCCACAGCATTCTCTAGGCAAGAATACTTGAGTTGGTTATTGAATTAGATTCTCTTGGGTAGTGGCCCAGCATCTCTATTTTAACAAACCCTCCAAATGATTCTGCTGCATTATAAACTTTGAGAACTACTGCTCTCAGAAGTATTTCCTACCACCCACAGTCTAACTGTAAAAACCTCTAACTCCAGTTCCCTGCCCTCTTCCACAATTTTCCAAACTCTCTTGCTGCCTCCTCAATCTCTCTCACATGAACCTCTTTTCTCCTTCTCTAATGCGACTGGTTTAATTCAGGCCAATCCATATTTCTCTCTTGAATTATCAATGCAGTCTCCCAACTGGTCTCCCTGAATATGTACCTCCCATCTATTCTCTATCAGCCCTTAGGTATGTGTGTCTAAAATGCAAAACTGTTGTGTCCCTTCTAGTGCTTCAGATATTTTCATTGCTGCCTGTCATCTAAAGGTAAGTTTATGACCCAAGGCCACTGGTGATTTGGATCCTGCCTAACTTTTTCTGGATTTCAGACACACCAAAGTACCTACATCTTACCTCCCCATTCACTCCCTCAAGGAGTGGCTGAACCACCTCTATGACAGGTGCATTCCTTAAGATCTTAAAGACCCCGAAGGAAATGGCAACCCACTCCAGTGTTCTTGCCTGGAGAATCCCAGGGACAGGGGAACCTGGTGGGCTAACATCTATGGGGTCGCACAGAGTTGGACACGACTGAAGCGACTTAGCAGCAGCAGTGCTCCTCCTTAAACAAGCCGTTCAGTTCAGTTCAGTCACTCAGTCGTGTCTGACTCTTTGTGACCCCATGGACTGCAGTGTGCCAGGCTTCCCTGTCCATCACCAATTCCTGGAACTTGCTCAAACTCATGTCCATCGAGTCAGTGATGCCATCCAACCATCTAATCCTCTGTCATCCACTTCTGCCTTCACTCTTTCTCAGCATCAAACAACCCTTCAAGTCAATCTCTGCTGCAGGGATGAAGAGAGGAGAGAGGGAGGGACCAAAGCTTGATTCCCCCCCCACCCCCCGCCATCCCCGCTACATTTCAGTTTTGCTTGAGGTAGGTCTTACCTCTCAGGGACCAGTGAGGGCACTTGGCTTCTAACCCATTCTGCATTCACTATCTTTGGCTCTAGGGTTTCTTTTGTCCCTAAACTCTTTGAGATGAGTTCCTCCTCTGTAAACTAGAGATACATGCTTGCTTTGTGTAAAACATGGGGCTAGTTGAGGCTCAAATGAGAAAATGTTTATAAGGTTTGTAAACTCTGAAGTATGAGACAAAAGTAAGGTATCACTGTGATACAATTGTAACAATTACACTAGCCAACATTTAGTGGACATTAATTATTTGCCAGGGTTCATCTGAGCATAAAGTGCACCATTTTATTTTATCCCTTTAATGACCCATGAGTAAGATACTATGATAATTCCATTTTACATAAGAGGAAACTGAGGCAGCAGAACTTACAGATAACCTGCCCAACATTACTTAGAAGTAATGGAGCCAGGATTCAGACCCAGGTACTGTCAGCTCAGAGGCCAGTTTCTTAACTCCTATATGCTACTTCTTTATGAGCATGTCCATGACTGTAGGGGTGTGACATTATTCAAAGGGCCTGACATATTCTAGCACAGGCCAGTTAAACTCACTGTACAGGGATCAATCTATGGCTCTATCGTCCATCCATCCACCTACCTACTCACTGGTCACTCATTCACTGTCTTCCATTGGTGGCTGGAGTGGTGAAGGGTCATATTCCTTGGGTCAGAACACCTGAGTACAAAGATACTACAGTGTGACCTTGAGCAAGTAACCTATCTGCTTTGCACTTTGGGTTACTTTCCTGTAAAATGAGGAAGACATTTGTACTGGCCTCAAAATATTGTACAGATTAAGTGAAAGAATTTATGTAAAAAGTTGAGCACTGTGCCTAATCTATGATAAATATTCAATCAGTGTTGGTTATTATTATTATCATTTCTCTGGGGGCAGTAGCCATGTGGTCAGGCAAAGCAATATTCTCTACCAAAATGTGAAGAATGCATTATAGGAGCCATCACATGTCTCCAGAGAATGCTTGCAGTACTGAGAAAACTGTCTTGAGCCCTTGAGCTGTCTTTGGGTCAACAGACAAGAACAAGCAGGCTTAAGACGTGGGGTCAACACAGTGCTGAATGTGGAGCTCACTGCTGCAAATAGCAGCCACGGGCAGGCTGGACAGAATGAGTCCACCCTCTGGCGAGGAGCAGGCAGGGTGCAGACGAGGAGCGGGCAGGAGACAGCAGGCACTGCTCTGAGTCAGGGGCACGAGGGTATGAGGAAAGCAAAGCCAGAGCGAATTCAGTGTGTGTTGGCTCATGGGTAGAAGGGAAGAAGACCAAGTGCATTTCAATCAAAAGTGGCTTCTTTCCGAGACGGGGTGGGGGCTGTGCTATCTGTGGGGCCCAGGCTCATTTTCACAAAGGATCTCAAGAAGAGGCCTCTGAACTTAAGTTTAATAAGGTAACACAATAGCTGACCAAGATAAGCCAACAGGATTAAAATGAGTCACTGTTCATTGGGGAACTGAAAACTTGGATCCCACTTCTCAGAGTACACTGTAAATTAAGGTTTTGAAGTTAAGTCCTACAATTATCTTGTGAATAACATAATTATATTGCACTCTGTTTCTGTGTTATAAATTAATCTGTTGATTGAAAACATTCAAAGTATCCCACAATATTGATAATCTTGCAGTCCTGCTGCAATGCTTTTTAAAAGTTATTTTTTTAATAGATCATGAATCTCCAGAGTGCAAGTGGAACAGACCAGGCACTGAGTCTCCTGAAGCTTTATATTACTTTTACAAAATGAACCTCAGGATGTTATGGATTTGTGTGTCTCCCAGCCCCCCACCCCCCACAAAGGTAAATTGATCTTCTAATCCCCCAGGATCTGAGACTATGACCTCATGTGGAAGCAGGGTTGTTGAAGATGTGACTAATGAAGTGAAGTTGTAGTGGAGCAGCACAGACATTTAAACAGTGTGACTGGTGTCCTCATAAAAAGATGAGCAACACAGAGGAGAGTGCTATGTGCAGAGACAGAATCACAAAGGAGAAAATGACCACACGAAGGTAGAGGCAGAGACTGGAGCCATGTACCTACAAGTTGCTCGATAAGCCAAGGATTACCTGCAAACACCAGGAGCAAGAGGAGGCGAGATTGGATTCTCCACTACAGTTTTCCGAGGGAGCCTGGTCCTGCCAACACCTTGATTTCTGCAACACCAGACTTGCAGCCTCAAGAACTATAAGACAGGTAAATTTCTGTTATTTTAAGCCACTCAATTTGAGGGACTTTGTTACTACAGCCCTAGGAAACTATTACACAAGGTTACATCTTCCCTCTATTTTCACAGACTCTGGGCCAGGCATCTATTAGAACAGGGTCCTTATGTTTGTCTTCTCTCACTAGGCTATAAGCAGGAGCTTATTCATCTTTAACTCAGCACGTAATAGTTGTTCAATAAATGCATATTTAATTGAATGAATGATTCTTAAAGAGCCTCTAGGATTCACCGTGGCTGCTGGCCCACCTTCAGCCTTCAGCCCTTGAATACTGAACTATTTTCCAGATTAATAGGTATACAAAGGTGCCAGGGATGAGAAACCAGGGCAGCAGCAAATGGCCCTGGAGGACACTATAGGATCTGATACACTAAGTTGGCCACACAGCCTTGATCTCAGATTTGTCCCTTACCTCTGACCAGCCTCCAGCCACACACTTTCGGGTCTTTTTAAAAGTAAGTTGATTTGCCTGGGAAATAACTCCTTGATATTAAAAATGAGTATCACTTCAATGTTCAGTGCACATGTAGGAGATACTAGCTGTATTCGATACTTCTCCTTCTCCATATATTATGCACACACATAGGAACACACACACCTAAGTACATGTGTGTGTAGGTGTGTGTATACATTTCTGATAACAGCCTTTGAGTTGATATTCAATGACCTTTACAACTAGGCCACTACTGTATACACAACCATTTGATTGAAATAATCATGTTATCATTAACCATGTCAGTTCTGGAAAGATGAAATATGTAACAAAAGGAAAAGAAACAGTAAAACAAAAATCAACCCATTAAAGGTAATGTGTTTTCAGAAGTACTGGACATTTTAAATTCTTCAAAATGTATAACATCAAAGACACCCAATCTGTACTAGAAAAAGTTGTATTTTGTTATTTAGCCCAGATGCAAATTGAGTTATTTCTAACAGAACTGTCGTGACTTGAACACCAGAACCATCCAGCCAACCTCAATAGTTGCCCAGAGGATCAGATGGGAAAGAGAATGACTGTGTGCTCACCATCTGTTCACCATATGCCTGAGAAAAAAATTCAGAAAATCCATGTTCTCAGGGCCCCTGGCCTTCGAATCAATCACCTGCAGGAGAACTGCCTCCTGCCACTGGCTACGCTAACCACGCTGCAGTAAACACATCTGGCGATCAATGCTCAGAACCTTGCTTGTCTAGTACCGTGGGACGCACAGTGCCAGAGAGAATGCTGACCCACTGAGGGTACACCTTCACACGCCTGTCTTTTATTATTTTTTTAAATTTTATTTTATTTTTAAACTTTACATAATTGTATTAGTTTTGCCAAATATCAAAATGAATCCGCCACAGGTATACATGTGTTCCCCATCCTGAACCCTCCTCCCTCCTCCCTCCCCATTCCATCCCTCTGGGTCGTCCCAGTGCACCAGCCCCAAGCATCCAATATGGTGCATCGAACCTGGACTGGCAACTCATTTCATACATGATATTTTACATGTTTCAATGCCATTCTCCCAAATCTTCCCACCCTCTCCCTCTCCCACAGAGTCCATAAGACTGTTCTATACATCAGTGTCTCTTTTGCTGTCTCGTACACAGGGTTATTGTTACCATCTTTCTAAATTCCATATATATGCGTTAGTATACTGTATTGGTGTTTTTCTTTCTGGCTTACCTCACTCTGTATAATAGGCTCCAGTTTCATCCACCTCATTAGAACTGATTCAAATGTATTCTTTTTAATGGCTGAGTAATACTCCATTGTGTATATGTACCACAGCTTTCTTATCCATTCATCTGCTGATGGACTTCTAGGTTGCTTCCATGTCCTGGCTATTAGAAACAGTGCTGCGATGAACATTGGGGTACACGTGCCTCTTTCCCTTCTGGTTTCCTCAGTGTGTATGCCCAGCAGTGGGATTGCTGGGTCATAAGGCAGTTCTATTTCCAGTTTTTTAAGGAATCTCCACACTGTTCTCCATAGTGGCTGTACTAGTTTGCATTCCCACCAACAGTGTAAGAGGGTTCCCTTTTCTCCACACCCTCTCCAGCTTTTATTACTTGTAGACTTTTGGATCGCAGCCATTCTGACTGGTGTGAAATGGTACCTCATAGTGGTTTTGATTTGCATTTCTCTGATAATGAGTGATGATGAGCATCTTTTCATGTGTTTGTTAGCCATCTGTATGTTTTCTTTGGAGAAATGTCTATTTAGTTCTTTGACCCATTTTTTGATTGGGTCATTTATTTTTCTGGAGTTGAGCTGTAGGAGTTGCTTGTATATTCGCGAGATTAGTTGTTTGTCAGTTGCTTCATTTGCTATTATCTTCTCCCATTCTGAAGGCTGTCTTTTCACCTTGCTAATAGTTTCCTTTGATGTGCAGAAGCTTTTAAGGTTAATTAGGTCCCATTTGTTTATTTTTGCTTTTATTTCCAATATTCTGGGAGGTGGGTCATAGAGGATCCTGCTGTGATGTATGTCAGAGAGTGTTTTGCCTATGTTCTCCTCTAGGAGTTTTATAGTTTCTGGTCTTACGTTGAGATCTTTAATCCATTTTGAGTTTATTTTTGTGTATGGTGTTAGAAAGTGTTCTAGTTTCATTCTTTTACAAGTGGTTGACCAGATTTCCCAGCACCACTTGTTAAAGAGATTGTCTTTAATCCATTGTATATTCTTGCCTCCTTTGTCAAAGATAAGGTGTCCATATGTGCGTGGATTTATCTCTGGGCTTTCTATTTTGTTCCATTGATCTATATTTCTGTCTTTGTGCCAGTACCATACTGTCTTGATAACTGTGGCTTTGTAGTAGAGCCTGAAGTCAGGTAGGTTGATTCCTCCAGTTCCATTCTTCTTTCTCAAGATAGCTTTGGCTATTCGAGGTTTTTTGTATTTCCATACAAATTGTGAAATTATTTGTTCTAGCTCTGTGAAGAATACTGTTGGTAGCTTGATAGGGATTGCATTGAATCTATAAATTGCTTTAGGTAGTATACTCATTTTCACTATATTGATTCTTCCAATCCATGAACATGGTATATTTCTCCATCTGTTAGTGTCCTCTTTGATTTCTTTCACCAGTGTTTTATAGTTTTCCATATATAGGTCTTTAGTTTCTTTAGGTAGATATATTCCTAAGTATTTTATTCTTTCCGTTGCAATGGTGAATGGAATTGTTTCCTTAATTTCTCTTTCTGTTTTCTCATTATTAGTGTATAGGAATGCAAGGGATTTCTGGGTGTTGATTTTATATCCTGCAACTTTACTATAGTCATTGATTAGTTCTAGTAATTTTCTGGTGGAGTCTTTAGGGTTTTCTATGTAGAGGATCATGTCATCTGCAAATAGTGAGAGCTTTACTTCTTCTTTTCCAATTTGGATTCCTTTTATTTCTTTTTCTGCTCTGATTGCTGTGGCCAAAATTTCCAAAACTATGTTGAAGAGTAATGGTGAAAGTGGGCACCCTTGTCTTGTTCCTGACTTTAGAGGAAATGTTTTCAATTTTTCACCATTGAGGATAATGTTTGCTGTGGGTTTGTCATATATAGCTTTTATTATGTTGAGGTATGTTCCTTCTATTCCTGCTTTCTGGAAAGTTTTTATCATAAATGGTGTTGAATTTTGTCAAAGGCTTTCTCTGCATCTATTGAGATAATCATATGGTTTCTATTTTTCAACTTGTTAATGTGGTGTATTACATTGATTGATTTGCAGATATTGAAGAATCCTTGCATCCCTGGGATAAAGCCCACTTGGTCATGGTGTATGATCTTTTTAATGTGTTGTTGGATTCTGATTGCTAGAATTTTGTTAAGGATTTTTGCATCTATGTTCATCAGTGATTTTGGCCTGTAGTTTTCTTTTTTTGTGGGATCTTTGTTAGGTTTTGGTATTAGGGTGATGGTGGCCTCATAGAATGAGTTTGGAAGTTTACCTTCCTCTGCAATTTTCTGGAAGAGTTTGAGCAGGATAGGTGTTAGCTCTTCTCTAAATTTTTGGTAGAATTCAGCCGTGAAGCCGTCTGGACCTGGGCTTTTGTTTGCTGGAAGATTTTTGATTACAGTTTCAATTTCCGTGCTTGTGATGGGTCTGTTAAGATTTTCTATTTCTTCCTGGTCGAGTTTTGGAAAGTTGTACTTTTCTAAGAATTTGTCCATTTCTTCCACGTTGTCCATTTTATTGGCCTATAATTGTTGATAGTACTCTCTTATGATCCTTTGTATTTCTGTGTTGTCTGTTGTGATCTCTCCATTTTCATTTCTAATTTTATTGATTTGATTTTTCTCCCTTTGTTTCTTGATGAGTCTGGCTAATGGTTTGTCAATTTTATTTATCCTTTCAAAAAACAGCTTTTGGTTTTGTTGATTTTTGCTATGATCTCTTTTGTTTCTTTTGCATTAATTTCTGCTCTAAGTTTTAAGATTTCTTTCCTTCTACTAACCCTGGGGTTCTTCATTTCTTCCTTTTCTAGTTGCTTTAGGTGTAGAGTTAGGTTATTTATTTGACTTTTTCTTGTTTCTTGAGGTGTGCCTGTATTGCTATGAACTTTCCCCTTAGGACTGCTTTTACCGTGTCCCACAGGTTTTGGGTTGTTGTGTTTTCATTTTCATTTGTTTCTATGCAAATTTTGATTTCATTTTTGATTTCTTCTGTGATTTGTTGGTTATTCAGCAGCGTGTTGTTCAGCCTCCATATGTTGGAATTTTTAATAGTTTTTCTCCTGTAATTGAGATCTAATCTTACTGCATTGTGGTCAGAAAAGATGCTTGGAATGATTTCTATTTTTTTGAATTTACCAAGGCTAGCTTTATGGCCCAGGATGTGATCTATCCTGGAGAAGGTTCCATGTGCGCTTGAGAAAAAGGTGAAATTCCTTGTTTTGGGATGAAATGTCCTATAGATATCAATTAGGTCTAACTGGTCTATTGTATCGTTTAAAGTTTGTGTTTCCTTGTTAATTTTCTGTTTAGTTGATCTATCCATAGGTGTGAGTGGGGTATTAAAGTCTCCCACTATTATTATGTTATTGTTAATTTCTCCTTTCATACTTGTTAGCATTTGTCTTACATACTACACGCCTGTCTTTTAGATGTGATGCTTGGCTACCACAGACCTTCCTTTCTCTGAATCCATACTCTGGCCTACCTGTCAAGCAATGTGAAATCCAGTAGTTTGCCAGAAGGTTAACAGAGACTGTGCTTTTTAAACTGGGGTATGTTACTCAAAATTAGTGACTGATACAGAGCATACTTTTTGAACATTTAAAAATATTCTTGGGACCGTAGTGGTTGGAAGGAGTTTTCCTGAGGTTGCTCCAGGAATAGCCGACAAAGAATTTCTCCATATCCCCCTCCCTTTACATGTTTGAATTTTGCTCCTGATAAGCAAGGCAGATTTTTGTGTTTTTTTATTATTTGAATGCATTATAGTAGCTACTCAGTAAATAGTTATTGAATGACCCAAAAGATTCAAAATATATGTGCTTAGTGAATTTTGGATTAACAAATATTAAATAATGTCACTGATTAAGAATGCAAACCAGACTAAAAAGATCTGGTCAACAAAATCCATAGGAATGACACGCAGGTGACGATCTTCCTCTTGGTGCCGCTTTATGGGTGTTTCATGCACCATCAGCTAGCCCTCTTGGGGATGAGAGAGGAAACTCAGAGGTCTTGAAAGCCTTTTACAACTTTTAACGGCTTCATGGAAACAGATAAACCAACCAAACAAACAAACAAGAGTGGAGATATATATATATATATATATATATATATATATATATATATATATATCTGATTCACTTTGCTGTATACCTAAAACTAACACTACATTGCAAATCAACTATATTCCAATAAAAATAACAAAAAAAATAAAAGCAAACTCATCAACCACATAGGGTTGAAACCATAGAGGGCCCTGGGGCTGTGTGGGAGATACCAGGACCCTGCACAGAGATCTGGGTCAATATGTTACAGTTCCTATCACCGCTAGCTCAGTGGATCCCCTCTTTGAGATGCATCCTCAGCACTACCCAGAGGCCAGACATGTCCTCAATAGCATCTCCCCTCTGCTAGAGGACAATGGGAAGGTCTGGCAACCTGAGCGCTAGTGGAAGCCTCGGAAGCTGAAGTTCTGAAAGTTTCCTCTGCTTATTGGCCACATGGGTTTCTGAACATGCAGCCATGCCTATTTTTTTAATTTTTAAAATTAAAAATAAAAAAGTAGCAATTTTATTATTCTTAACATTCAAATGAATACACATACACGCATGTAACCAGGGGGTATAGTCAATGAAGATGATATCCATAGGCTCATGAACCTAGCTTGTGCTGGAGACACTGCTGGACCAGCAAGTATGACTCTGCCCCCTCAATCAAAGCATGCATCCAATGAACATCTGCTGAGTGACAACTAATGTGCTAGGCTTCCTTGGTGGCGCAAGTGGTAAAGAACCCACCTGCCAATGCAGGAGATGTAAGAGACCCCAGTTCTATCACTGGGTCGGAAAGATCCCCTGCAAGAGGCATGGCAACCCACTCCAGTATTCTTGCCTAGTGAACCCCATGGACAGAGGAGCCTGGTGGACTACAGTCCATGGGGTCACAAAGAGTCAGACACGACTGAGTGACTTAGCACACATGCACGCAATCAATGTGCTAGGAATGTGGATATGACGATGACTGAAAAAGACAAAGTCTCTGTCCTATTAAATTTACATTCTGGCAAGGAAGACAGACAGCACAAAGTGCACAGATCAAAGTTGTAATAGGCGAAAGAGCGGCGAGGCAAGCTGCTGGTTTGGAGAGCCACGGAAGTTCTGTGATAAGGTGAAGTTGGAGTCCAGGTCTCAGTGAAATGAGAGAGCTACATGAATGTCTGAGGGAGACCATTCTGAGCAGAGGAAGCAGCAAATACTAAGGTCCTGAGGGAGGAATATGCCTGACCTATTCAAGCAAGAGCGGAGCCAAGGAAGCAGGAAGAGATTGATGGAGGAGATTAGCAGGGAGCGGTTCATGTTAGGGTCAGATCCCATGGGCCCTTATTATGCTTTTGGTAGGTTCTGAGTCAGGGAGTGACAGCCATGTACACTGAACCACATGGATAATCCTGGAAAGGGCATTAGTTCTAACAATTGGGTGTCCTTGGCAGACTTCTCAGGGGTAGCCAGAGAGTCAGCAATCCTTGTAGAGGATGAGTTCTGATCCCAGTATCTTGGATTGTTGTCATTGTTCAGTCACTAAATCATGTCCGACTCTTTGTGACCCCCATGGACTGCAGTATGCTAGGCTCCTCTGTCCTCCACTATCTCTCAGAGTTTGCTCTGATTCATGCCCATGCTATCCAACCATCTCATCCTCTGCTGCCCCCTCCTCCTTTAAGCCTTCAATCTTTCCCAGCATCAGGGTCTCTTCCAGTGAGTCAGCTCTTTGCATCAGGTGGCCAGACTATTAGAACTTCAGCATCAGTCCTTCCAATGAATACTCGGGGTTGATTTCCTTTAGGATTGACTGGTTTGATCTCCTTGCAATGCAAGGGGGACTCTCCTGCTTGGAGAACCCCATAAACAGTATGAAAAGGCAAAAAAGTTCTCTTAGATCCCATGGGGCTAATTCAAGAGTGGGAATCACCCTGCCCACTGTTTCTCTCCTTCCTCCTGCTGCCCACCCTCAGGAGCTGTTCCTCCTCAGTAGACTTCTGGGAAAGGTAAACTGGGCAGAAGAAATAAAATGCAAAATGAAAGTCATCCAATTTGAATCTTTCAACTTGGTCCAAGCATAGGGAAAGAAGGGTGAAGAAACATCTGAACTGAGGTCTGGGAGGTAGCTGATCCATGTCCATCAGTAGTATCTGTCCTTTTTGCTTTAGATTTATGAATCCAGGCCCGCGCTGGCCCTTTTTATTTATCAGTTTATTTTATTCTATTATTTCTTTTATTTTAGAGGGCTTACCCCTCTGAAAAGATGTACACATATATCAGCCCACGCAGCCACACACCCTAGAGACACTGAGGCCAGGAGAGCAGTGGTTTTCGTTCTTTGCTTTCAAAAAATTTTATTGAAATGACCGAGGGTACTATGGAAACAATTTATCTACAACACATAATCATTCAGCTTAGCAAATATTTTTAAAAGTAAGCTAAGAGACAAAAAAATAGGCATTGCCATCAACTGCATCTGTGTTCTCACAGAGGAGAAAATACAACAGAAAAGGGAAAGGCGGAAAATGACAGGGCTTCTCTCGTCATACCAAACAGTGAACTCAGACTTTGAAAACCAGAAGGCATACCCTTTCCAGCCTCCTGCCTGCACTCATCAACTTCACAAGTTTTCCCAGGAGCCCGACCAGGCCTACTCACCTCCCGCCTCCCCCTGCAACCTCCTCCTCTCACCTCCACCACCTCTCACCTCTCTGCACCACCAGAGATGGAGGGGAGCTGGGGAAAGCAACCCAGTTAGCAGCAGAGCCTAGGGTTAGAAGTCCAGGGGTCCAAATTCTCCCACCAACCCCGCTGCCTTTGATTCATTCATATTCTCTCTTCCTTATAATGAACCACAAGGGAAAACTCAATGATATTCAGTAAGTTACTTCCTTCTTCAACATTCAAAGTTCAGGCCAAGAAAGGAAGTCAGTTTAGAGCTACTGAGTAAACACTGGTGCTAAAGCCTGCAAGGCAAGGATTCCTACCAAATGTGACTGATGAAGACACTGGCCATGAGAAGAAGGAAGGAGCATGGCTGTTCAGCTGCAGTGCTGGTGCCAGAAAGCTCTCTCCTACATGTGTGGCTGGGCTCCCTCGCTGACCTGCCTGTGTCAGACTCTGAGTCTCTTTCTGAGTGTCCCCAGCACTGTGATGTCCCAGGGCCATGGTGAGCTATAGTCTCAGATTCTTCATGAGCCATGCACTGTCCTTCATCAGCATCATGGCAATAGCCCTACCTTTGATTTGGGGTTCAGGGTATGTGGGTTGTGGGTTGAGGCAGAGAGGTGCTTCCTGGAGTGATAGCTCATCCAGATATCCATCCTTTGAGGATTCCATGGACTGAGGGAAACTCCAAGCCACTCACCTTTCCTAGGAGTTGCTCTCATCCCCTCCATGAGTCAACTCACAGGCAACAGGAAGAGCAGGTGGCTGTTCCAAGCTAGAGATCACTGGGCAAGGCCACCTTTGAGACTAACAAGCCAACCTAGCGCTGAGCAAATGTGGGCTCGGAGGTGTACATTCAAGCACCAGAGTAAACCAGCCAGGCCTGGAGTGGTCACCTCACTTGTCTTTTCTGCTTCCTCCTCTCAACACACACACACACACACACACACACACACACACACACACACAGAGTTTTACTTTTTGATCAGCGGTAGGTAACCTCAGGGTTGGAACTTGGAAATAGGGTCACAGGTTAATATTACGTGCATGAGGGATTAGGGAGAATCTGAGCAGCTCCAAATGGTGGAATGAGACTCAATGGAGGGTGAGGCAGGTCACAGAGGTAGACTGGGGATCAACATGGACAGGCCTTCTTATAACCAAAGCTGTCCGACGAAGGGGCAGCCTGCTTGGTAAGGTGATAGTTGCTGTAACTCAAAGGGTACAGAAGATGGCTGCAAAGCCTCTGATGTGGGATGCTGAGGGAGGCCTCAGCATGCCTCAGTCCTTCTGGTTCTATGACTCTAAGAGATCTCAAAATAGTTCACTTACTGTCAACTTGCATTGAATCATTTTGCTGAATCACCACTTCCTAAAGTCACTATGACTCAGACAGGGTTTATAAGCAAAGCTTTTATCTCTATATCCCCAAAGTGCTCAGTTTGAATCTGTAAGAAAGAAGATAAATTTATAAATGGGGGGTTTATTTTTTCCTTTCAGAGATAACTTACATATATTTCTCACATTTTAACTCTCTCCTGTAATATATTTTTTAAAAAAAGTTACTACGGACAGCATGCTTGGACACCCTCAAATGTCCTCAAAACCTAGGGAGTCAAAAATTGATGTCCCGGCTCTCTGAACTAGCCAGATAAATACTCTCATTAGCCTAAAACTCTCTGCTCAGCACTCCAGACTCACCTTACACTAGTCTGGGGTGACAGAGAGAACTCACTAACCTTCTTCTTAAAGAAGAAGGGAAATATTTGCCATTTCTATTGTTAACCTGTTCTGTGACCTTGAAAAACTTAGTAGCTTCTCCAAGACACAGTTTCTTCATGTGAAATAGAGACTATAATAGCATCTATCATACAGAGTTACTGTTAGCATTAAATAATACATGTAATATACTTTTTGCAGTATCTGACACACGGCAAAAAAAAAGTTAGCTACCACTATTATTCTTAAAATCATGGAACTTTATTAGAAATGACATAAAAATATATATATACACAAATGAAACTATAAATCAGTCATAAAAAAGAATGCAATTTTGGCATTTGCAACACCATGGATGGACTTGGAGGGCATTATGCTAAGTGAAGTAAGTTAAAGAGAGAAAGACAAATACTGTATGATATTACTTATTGGTGGAATCTAAAAAATAAACTAGTGAATATAATAAAAAAAGATACAGACTCACAGACATAAAGAACAAATTAGTGGTTACCAGTGGGGAGAGGGAGGAGCAAGATAGGTATAGTGGTTAAGAGGTACAAACTACTATGTAAAAGGAAATAAGCTACCAGGGGGATTTCTCTGGTGGTGCAGTGGGAACCTGTGCTTCCCCTGCAGGGAGTCTGTGTTCAATCCCTGGTCAGGTAACTAAGATCCCACATGACATACAGTGCACCCCCCCCCAAAAAAAAGAGCTACAGGAATATATTATTCAACACAGGGAATATAGCCTGTCTTTTATAAAAACTATAAATGGAGCCTGACCTTTAAAAATTGTGAACAACCATATTGTACACCTGTAAAACTTACATTATATTGTACATCAACTATATTTTAATTTAACAATTTTTAAATACTAAGGAACTATGCCTTAAAATGCTCTTTCACGTAAAAAAAGTCTGAAGATAAGCAGTTTTGGGCTAGCATGCAGCTCTCAAGCATTATTAATAACCAAGCATTATTAATTAACAATAACATTAACCCAGACTCCTATGTTTTTTCTAGAAACTTTAGCATGTGATACCCATTCTCAAATCACCTCCTGGTCCAAGATGGTTGCTAGAGCACAAACCACCTCATCTGTATTTCAAGAAGTAGGAAGACAGGGGAAAGATAAACATGCACCTTCCTAGTTTCTGGTCTCTGTTTAACTTTGCAAAGGTTACTGAGCTCTTAGAGGCCAGAAAAGGCCTTATGGACAATCTAATGAGGTCTGATTCTCCATTACACAGATAGGCAAACTGAGATAAACTATGTCTACAGATAAAATATCTTGGCCCAGGTAGTGCCAGAACTAGGGGACTGAAGAAATCTGAGATGATTAATAACTCTGGTGGACCCATCAACTTTCCCTCTGTGGGCAACCCAGATTCAGATTCTCCAATCAAGGAAAACCAGTTCTAAGGAATTTACATGCTAAACAAATCCAGACTTTTGAAGGCCTTAATTTAGAAATAGGGACCCCCAAGCTTTAGCCTTGACTCCCTTTCCAGCCTTCAGCCTGGCCTCTATGGAGCATTCCCAATATCTAAGCAGATAAGCCATTTTATTGCCATGTCATATTTACAGTTTAGAACTTGCTGTTGTGTTTTCTCAGATCTAGTTCATGGACTAAATAGAGAGGTGACATCAAACAGTTGAGCAAACAGCTGTCGGAAGCTGCCTCTGAGCACTCTGGGAAAGCAGCTGGTCCCCCTCCAGTGACACCCAGGGGCAGGCTCACACTGAAAGGTCATGGCTACCAAACAGCAAGCTGGCTTGGAGGCGCCTGGGACGTGACATCTGTTTGGAGTCCACTAATGCTGGTTTTACTCAAGAATTTGTTGTTTTTCAGGGCAACCATGGATTATTATGACTACCAACATTTGCTGTCTATTCAATGTCTATGGAGTAAACAGAAAAGGCAACGTCTCCATCGTCAAGAAGCAGCTGGCAAACATGCTACATGTGGGCTGGGAAGGGGGTACATTTCATTCTACAGCCCTTGGAGGCCTCACACATCATACAAACCCACTTACTCGTTCCCCACCTGGGTCAGGGAAGTGCTGGGACCTTCAAGGGCAGTGAAGGTGTGGGATGGGGGAGGAGGGTGTTGGCCATAGGCCCTGAGTCAGGCTATTTTATTTCCAACCTCTTTTATTTCCAGAGAGTCACATGTGCATAAATTGTAGCCAAGACAGTAAACTCTCCTACAATAAATACAAGTAACTACAGACTACAAAGTGAACTAAAAAACACTCACTCTGAAAGTCTCCAAAAAATGACTCTAATCACTCTTCATAGCACCATGGGTTTTATAGAAAAGTAGAAGGAACTTTTATTATATTCAATTCTAATCTCCCTGTCCTCCACACAACATTCCTGTGAGATAAATTTTAGTGCCTGTTTGAACCATTTCAAGGTCTGAGATTCCTCAGTTTTTTTGAGGCAGGTTTATTAGTAATGCTCTGCTTTGGTTCTGTAATTCCTCAATAGGGAATCTTTAAGTAGCAAGGACCCGGCCTAGAGGAAGAAAGAGAAGAAAGAATCAAATCCTGTACGGTTTAGTAACTTAAATAATACCATAAACAAAGTTAAAAGAAAACAAACTGGTAAAAAAAAAACAAAAACAAAAACAAGAACTGTGATACATGTAAGAATGGGGTTAATAACTTATATAGCAATTTGATAAAAGAATCAAATTTTAAAAATGAGAAAAGCTATGAAAAGGCAGTTCACAAGACAAAAACAGACCAGTAAGCAGATGAAAAGAGCTTTTACTCCAAACATTATTCAGTTCAGTCACTCAGTCGTGTCTGACTCTTTGTAACCCCATGGACTGCAGCATGCCAGGCTTCCTTTTCCATCACCAACTCCCAAAGCTTGCTCAAACTCATGTCCATTGAGTCGGAGATGCCATCCAACCATCTCATCCTCTGTTGTCTTCCTGCCTTCACTCTTTCCCAGCATCAGGGTCTTTTCAAATGAGTCAGCTCTTTGCATCAGGTGTCCAAAGTAGTGGAGTTTCAGCTTCAGCATCAGTCCTTCCAATGAATATTCAGGACTGATTTCCTTTAGGATGGACTGGTTGGATCTCCTTGCTATCCAAAGGACTCTCAAGTCTTTTCCAGTACCACAGTTCAAAAGCATCAATTCTTTGGTGCTGAGCTTTCTTTATGGTCCAACTCTTACAAACATTATTAGAGAACTGTAAATTCAAGCAATGAAAGGCCATTTTTCACCAATGTTTGACTAATGCCAAATCATCTGATAATACCCAACATAGGGAAACACACTCATTCTTCTTGAAGAACAATTCAGTTATGACTATTGAAATTTAAAATGAACACAGTCTTTGAAATTTAGTTCATAAATATACTTTTATAAGTGCATAGAAATATTTTCAGCAATATCTGTAATAGAGGAATGTTTGCAACAGAAGAAAGTAAACAACTTTCCTTTCTATTGATAAGCAACTGGGGTAATAAATTGAGGTATATCTAGCATGGAATACTCAGAGCTATTAAGTCAAATGAGGGAGATTTACATGGGTAAAAATAAAAGATATCTAAGACATATTAAGGGAAAACACAAGGTGTAGAAATGTGCATATGAGCTTATTTATGTAAAAATTATATATGCTTGCATATTCATAGACATAATCTGCAAGAAGATATAAAGTAGTAATTATTTATTTGAAAATCAAAATATGCAAAGGCAATACTGTATTTCACCTCTGGATATATCATATGTAGCAAGTAGAAAACATGCATGGAGCACAGACATAATAAAACAGCTAAGGCAGGAAGAGGATTGAAACTGGCAAGGGGCCCATAAGAACTTAAAAATATATTTTAATGTTTTGTTTCATTAAGAATACAACCATAATGTTCTTTATAAATATTTGAAGAGGAAAAAAATAAAAAAGACTCATTTGACTCAAACATCCATTAACATTTATAACTCTCTTAAAATAATCAGTGAGACAATGATGACTCATTTTTTTTTTTTTTAAATGTGAAAGCCTGTAGCAAGTATGGATTAAGTTTTCCTTGGAGAAATCGGATCTACTTGGTAGAACATTTTTGTACTAATCTTTTTTGTTCACTAGATTTTTCTATTAATATAGTCTGAAAGGAAGAGTTGTGCTTTCACAGCATGTTTGTTGTCAAAGAGAGCTGGTCTTTTGTCAAACTGCAGCTTTTTTTGTGCTGGGGAAAGTCTTACCTTCCTCACCCCACTTTGGAAACCTCTCATGAAAATTACTGGATCTTTTATAGATAGACCATGGGTCTCTAAAAAAATTTTACTGGCAGATACTGTTTGAAACTTGTGCAGAGTGGGTCTTCATTTTCAGAAGTCAACATGTTAAAACCATTCTCAGATATACTGTGGAATTTGCCCTTAAATATCCTTAAACGTGCTCTTGTTCACAGATCCCCATGACACCTTCAGGAACTTTGTGCAAATGATTCAGAATCTATCCCCCAGATTTGCTCTGTCAGAGCAGAGGTGGGCTCAGTGACTCTGCACTAATGGTCCTTTTGTCCTTCTGATTCAGGAACTCAGTGACAAGAGATGATGCTGGTACTGACCAATGAAATGTAATTAGTCAAGTGCAGGCGGGAGACAGTTCTTGCTTCGGATACGAGTAGCTTACCTCTTGTACTGCACACATATTACTCTCAGAGTATGACAACTGAGTTTTAAATGCGCACAATGGAATTTTTCTCTCAAGTACTGCGCCATAGATGCAATGGTGAATATTATCTAGCGAGATGCTCTCATCTAAAAGTCACTTTTAGGAGACAATTTCCTACCTGGAAAACCGTCTTCAGTAGACAGCCTAGTTGGCTCGTTTCAAATTCCTAACTGAAAACCTGCTGGCCACAAATTAGCCAAAGGAAGTTTTCATAATAAAGAAAAGAAAAAATGATCAGCATTACATACTCTGTAACCAACAAACCCCAAGAACAGTATCTCTCTGCGAGATCTCTGATGATGTCTCAATGGATTCCATTCTGAGATTCTCCGCTGGCAGAGAACTTTCTGGCAAAGCCTGCTGCCCATTTTCTTCTCCCACCCAGGCAACAAGGCTGCTGTCCTTCTGGTGTTCTCTGCACATGCTCTGTGGGTGTCTGCCTTCTGTACAGATGTCCATCTTGCCCCTCATCCTATGGCCTTATCCATTAGGGCACACTTGGTCTCCCTGTGGTTCCAGGTGCTAGCAAGTGAATGAAAAAGCCTCAGGTCAGAAGGTACGGCTCTTCTCTGCAGCTCTCGCACTGAGCCTTTCTTACTCTGAAGCTTTGCATTATTTTTATTATCTAATAGCTACAACATATCAAGCCCTGTACACTCTAGACCTCACTGTCCAGTGCAGGAGTCAAGAGCCTCATGTGGCTTCTGAACACCTGAAATGTGGTTACATCAAATTGAGATGTGCTGAAAGTATAAAATTCACAATGCGTTTTTAAGACTTAGAAAAAATTGTAAAATTTCTCATTAACAATTTTTATGTTGACTGCATGTTGGAATGATAAGATTTTGGATACACTGGGTAAATAAAATACATTATTAAAATTAATTTTACTGTTTCTTTTTTATATGTAGCTACTGAACAATTTAAAGTTACATATGTGGCCCACATTATATTTCTATTGGATGACGTTACTCTGGACAACTGTTCATCCATCCCATCCTTCAAATATTATTGATGGCCTACTAGGGTTCAGGCACTAAAGCAGGTACAGATGCATTGGTGGGGTTTGTGAAGTATGCCAAGCCTTTGCCCTCATAAAGACAGTAAATAAGAAGGCAGAAAGATGGATAATCACAATACAGGGTAGGTACGACAAAGAAACAGCCTCAGTTCAGTTGCTCAGTCATGTCTGACTCTTTATGACTCCAAGCACTGCAGATCGCCAGGCTTCCCTGTCCATCACCAACTCCTGGAATTTGCTCAAACTCATGTCCATCGAGTTGGTGATGCCATCCAACCATCTCATCCTCTGTCAACCCCTTCTCCTCCTGCCTTTGATCTTTCCCAGCATCACAGTCTTTTCAAATGAGTCAGTTCTTCACATCAGGTGGCCAAAGAAACAACCAGAGTATTGCAATAGATAATAGCAACGGTGAGAGGCTGGGACCAGTTTATGTGGAGTGGCCAGGGAAGATTGCACCAAGAAGGTAACACCAGTGTAGAGACCTGAGGGTGATGTGCCAGATGCATGAAACCCAGGAGGAGCAGGACTCCAGAGGAAAGAAGGGTCGGTACAGACCCTGAGGGTCCTGGAGTACATTGGTGAAGGGGACCACTGGATACCATATGAGGCTGTTCATGGAAACATGCAGGCCTGACAGGTCAAAAGGAGTTCAGATTTACTCAAGGCAAATGGGAAGCCAAAGAAAAGATTTAAGAAGAGTGGCAGATTGATCCATTTTATGCTTAAAATATTTTTTTTTGGCAACTGCGTAAAGAATGGATTGGAAGGGACAGTGGAAGATTCTATAGTTAAGAGGCAATTGCAGCAGTTCAGAATAGAAGGGTGGTAACTTATTTTAAGGTGGTAGCAGTAAAAAGTGAATATATTTCACTTGTCCCGAAGTCTTCTAGGCTTCTGGGCTCAAAGGGACACAAAGACCATCAAATGCAAATGAATAACTAGGAGAGTTCAGGTCCCTTCTTAATGTTTCTGAGGATCACCAGAGAGGAAGTTACATTTTCCTGGTGGTTCCTCACCACTTGTCCCTGGTCTCTGCTCTAGACACAACACTTGATCCCTTATCAACGTCTGCAGGATGCCCCAGCCTGTCCCAATCAATCCTTCTCTTGATTCCTTAAAGCAGTGTTAATTCAAGTCTAAGGAAGCTGCAAAGCTCCACTAAAGACACAGGAAAGGGTAACAACAAACTGGAGCAGCAAAGAAAAAGCAACCTTCATTTTATTATCTACCATGCCTGTTGGGAAGAGCACTCTGGTCTTATTGCTTTTCCCTCTGGTTCCAGGGAGAAAATTTGAAAATCCCATGGCTTCATTTCTCAGAGCAAGCTACTTTTAAACCTACGGTATCCCAATTTCTCCCGTCCAGCTGGGTCTGGACTTTGCCTCTCAGAAGTAGATGGCCCATCAATATCCTTTTCTAATCAAAAGCATAAATTTTCCTCTGTTGAGGATCTTTCATGTGGAAGCATCTGAAATTAGGTTTTAAAATCACATTTTCTTTCCTCCACACTTGTATGATCTTCTTTAATTCTCCTCATGAAGTAGACGTTACACCCATTCATGAAGAAGAAAAGTGAAGCTAAAAGAGGTGGCCGAGAATAATTTGCTCCAAATCCTACAACCAATCAGGGATGGAAAGAAGACTGAAAACTGAATCCAGCTAAAACCCTGCCTGGCCATCAGCAGCCTACACCACCTCCTGGCAGAGATGGGGCCCAAGTTCAAGGTCATTTTTCTCCTCAAAGCACCATCACCTGCTCCCCTCCCTTTTGGGAATCCACTTTTTGCCTAGACATCTAGAGATTCAAGGATGCATCTTGCAGAATCTGTTATGTCTTTCCTCCGTGAGTGGAGGAAACAATCAGAAAATAGGCAGGAGGAGGTAATTATGTAGATAAGAGGCCAGGAAAATCAAGAAATGGACACCTTATAGCCTTCACTTTTTTTTTTTTTTTTAATTACAAAGCAAGGTTATCTGCTGAGCTTGGGCTAAGGAAGGTAAGGAAAATGGTGGAGACCCTAGCTGTCCACTGAGGTGCTACAATACCTCACATGGGCGAGGAGAGGGGGCAGCTACTCTGTGTGGATTTAGGTACTTCAGGATGCACTCTGTACAAAACGGGATTCCCATCTGTTACTCAGTTATTATCGTATCTACCATACTCAGGTAAGGGTATTCCACTGTTAAGAGATAAAAATTTCACCTTAACCAATCGAAAGCCATTTTAATACCACCACTGTTAAGAGATAAAAATTTCACCTTAACCAATCGAAAGCCATTTTAATACCAAACACTTTGAAAAGTTCCTGGTGTTAGCGAGGGGTCCAGGGATTAGTTATTCAAAGTTAGTTATTAATATATTGTTGTTCTGAATAGGAAGTTCTCTCAGAAATGCCTCTCATATCATATACTATAAGCAACTGTGTCAACATCTGCTCCTTAACTCTGAGACTTTCCCTTTTCTAAAATTATTCCTTGGGTCTAAAGAAGGCACTTTTGAAAATTGCATTTTTGGATTATCACATCCCAGAATCTTGTTTAGAGGCAAGTGTTTTCTCATATAAATTCTCTTGACCCTCTCTTGAACCTTCCCCAAATACTCTGCATGGAGTTGTTGGGTCAGGGGCTGTCACAGACACCACGAGAATTGGGCCTCAGCCTTTGGGGGAAATGACGCCTTTGTCTTACATGAGAGGAAAACTTTCTTTTTGGAGACTTCACCCAACACTGAATCTTGCCTTGGCTTTTGCAAAACCATATCCAAACTTTTAGAAAAAATTCACAATAGCATTGTTTGGTATTGTTTTCACATTCTCTCGTCTCCCTATACCTATTGTTTTTATCTATTTCTGTTGCACCGTGAGACAGCAAAGCTGAGAACATTCATTTGCATAAACAACTCAATGTCACTCTAAAATAGAGTTCCATACTACTACACCATACTGTCATGAACCATTTAGGAACTGTTTTATTTCAGAAAGTAGGGACAGAGTATGTTTGATTGAATAAGTACAAATGTATCTTTCAGTTCAGTTGCTCAGTCGTGTCCAACTCTTTGTGACTCCATGAACTGCAGCATGCCAGGCCTCCCTGTCCATCACCAACTCCCGGAGTTCACTCAGACTCACGTCCATCGAGTCAGTGATGCCATCCAGCCAGCTCATCCTCTGTCGTCCCCTTCTCCTCCTGCCCCCAATCCCTCCCAGCATCAGAGTCTTTTCCAATGAGTCAACTCTTCGCATGAGGTGGCCAAAGTACTGGAGTTTTAGCTTTAGCATCATTTCTTCCAAAGAACACCCAGGACTGATCTCCTTCAGAATGGACTGGTTGGATCTCCTTGCAGTCCAAGGGACTCTCAAGAGTCTTCTCCAACACCACACTTCAAAAGCATCAATTCTTCGGCGCTCAGCTTTCTTCACAGTCCAACTCTCCTTAGTTTTGTCTTATTTACAGTAAGATTGAAAATTCACCCCACAGTTACAAGGCCTTAGGTGATGTGGCCTCTCACTACCTCTCAGACCTCATCTCCCATTCAAACCTTGTGGATTCTACATCCTACAAACATCTTGAACACACACGTTTTCCTATGAATCTAAAAGCTCTTTAGCCACCTATTTTGGCTCACCTTCTTATCCTGACTCCACAATATAATCCACATATATTGCACTACTTTTGTCCTCCGAATAGGCCATATACTTCTATACCTCATCTTTCACAAGCTTTCTCTGCCCCAAATCCCTTTCTTTTTCACCTGGTTTACTTAGACTCTTAAAACAAAGCTCAAACGTCACTCCCTCCCCAAAGCTTTTCTTGACCTCTCCCCTAGTCTGAATTAACTGAGTTAAATGTATTCTTTATGGCCATACTGTTGTCAACTTGTCAAAGTGTGCTACATGACCGAGGGTTGTTGTCTACGAATCCCACTATTCCCAAGGTTTGTGGTACAGTGATGACCAGGAAGCAGCTCTCCAGCCAGGGACTGTATTTCCCAGCCTCCCTTGCATCCTGAGGTGGCCATGTGACCAGTTCTTGCCAATGGAATGTGAGCAGAAATGAGGCATGCCCCTTTTAGGGCTGAAACAGTTTAAGCAGCAGACATACCTCCTCCACTGTCTGTTCCTTCTTCAATCTTGACACAAATGACAGCAAGGCCCAGGGGATGGGCAGCCACAAGATGGAAGGACCTGGCCATCAAAATGGAACACCTGCCTTGGACAATTACGGGAAAAATAAACAACACCAAGGAATCTCTTATTTTGTTGTAAGGAAAAGTTGTTTTTTTAAAAAAGTATTGGTTTACAGGTAAACAGTAAATCTGTAGAAAATTAGTCAGTTGATTTCAGCACCATTTGATCATTTTATGGGACTTTTGGTTCTTGAATACTGAAAGATTCAATGGGCTTATTTAGGTTGGTGCCAGATTTGGAGTAGAAAGAATAAAGGTCTGGACAACTAGAACATCTCTCAATACATGTTAAAGTTCAACTCAGAGCTGTTCCCTACCAACTTACTTTTTAAACAATATCTTAAGTCAATTTTAATACCATTTTTGGCAAGTGGAGTAGGAATTCAAGAAACACATGCATACACAACATTAATTTAAATGCATAATCACTAATAAATGTCTATTTTAAATGTCACTGTTCCACTAAACTTTTAAAAATGATACTTGGTTTACTAGTACTTCTGTGATAAAGTAACTGATTAGTACTAAATAACTTGAATGGTAATTCTGAAAGAAATATTAGCTAAAACATTATCCTAGACTTCAGGAAGGAATAAAGTTTCAAGCTCAAACCAGGAGAACCTTCCAAACATTTGTTTGTTTGAGGTCTGAAAGAAAGAAACATACATACTGGTAGCAAATACGGGCAAGAGGGAACAGAAAAGGGAAGGCTATTCTATTTAAGGAGGTTGTTACTTTACGGCCCAAAAGTACTGAATCAATGGTACTGAAATTTCAGAGAATTGAAGAAGAGGTGAGTGATAGGGAAGATAAGGTTTTCTGACAGACACATCACATTTCAGACACCTGAACAATCACATAGGCAACATATGTCTGAAGGCGCCACGAGTCTGAATAGAAAGTACATTGTCAGGAATAGACAGGAAGGTTTGGTAAAACCCTGAATGACTTAGAGTGGCAGAGTGGTGGTGTATCTGGAGGAACTCCCACAATATAGGGTAAAAAAGAAGTCAGTAGGCACACATATAAAAAAATATCCCAAAGAAGAACCAAACTATATAACTGACACATAATAAAAGGGATAGATCTCTTTTATTTCTGGCATAGATTTATTTCTTAGAGATCTTGGGCCAGAAACCTTACAACTAGAAACAGAAATACTTACATGTGGTATGTTAGATGTCTCTAACACTGCCTAAATTATTTGCTTGTAAGTCTTCCCCATGAGAGTAAGCAACCTGCGAACATATGTGGCTTCATTCATTCTCTGTGTCTCTGTCTCCTAGCACCATTTCTAAAACATGGTAAGTACTAAGGTATCTGTTGAATTTCATTTTGCTACTGTATACAGAAAGTTGAAAGATGCACTTTTGGACACCAGAGAAGGGGAGTGAAGAGATACATATGGTGTCAAAAAATCACTTGTAGCTAAAATATTGTCCTAGGAAAAACTCAGTTCAGTTCAGTCGCTCAGTCATGTCCGACTCTTCACGACCCCATGAATCGCAGCACGCCAGGCCTCCCTGTCCATCACCAACTCCCGGAGTTCACTCAGACTCACATCCATCGAGTCAGTGATGCCATCCAGCCATCTCATCCTCTGTCGTCCCCTTCTCCTCCTGCCCCCAATCCCTCCCTAGGAAAGCTAGCTATACACTTTACAGATTTGGGGCCAGGTTGTTGGTCACTGAATGTTACTCACTTCGTGTTTCCTTTGAGCCAAGAAGGATGGGAATTCTGACTCCTTGCTTTCATGCCGTTGGGATTGTGCACTTATATGCCTGTCAGCCTTGCTCTGAGGAAACAAATAACTAATAAACAGCACTGAAACATACTCAACTAACTGTCTCAGATGAGATTAGTAATGTAGGTTTAAATTCTAGCCACCTATATTTTCTTCCTGTCAGCCTTTCCCGAATTCCTAATGTGGGCTATGCAAGCTGGTTTGGTTGCACTTTGCGCGCGCGCACACACACACACACACACAGCACAGGTTTCCTGACTTTAATGCATAGACTCCCAGCTCATTTCCTTTAAAACACTGCCCCTGAATTGCTAATTACTTCACGGTCTTTTTTTAAGTACACTTTCCTCCTAGACTGACAGAGCCAGCTGCAGCATTGTACTGTCTATGGAAATGATATCATCAGTACTCTGTCCTTGAATAAGACCACAATCATTACATGTGGCTCTTTTTCACAGAGCAGGAACCGAATATACGCTTGTTTACAGCAACAGTGCTCACTAAGTTATCATGTTGGCACTCTATCAGCTAGCAACTTGAAATCAAAAGAAAAGTTGGCATGAAATACCTGAATCCTCTTTTAAAGTAACAGTCATTTTAATACATTACTACTGTTTAAAATGTTAGCTTGATATGTTTTCTCATATTCAAATTCAGCACATGAATTCTGATAAGTCAGCTGAAAATTATATTTTATTTGCTTATAGTCATTATTCATTAGATTCTTATACTTCTATTTCAATTTTACATCAAAATTATAACATACTGTTTAATTACATTAAATTTGGTACTAATTACAAAATTTAATAATTATTAAATAAAAATTTAATAGTTATAACTAAATCATTTTTATACCTGGCATAAAAGTTAGACTGCATTCCTGCAATCCCATTCCTTATAGAGATCATCTGTTAACCATCCCTATGTATCAGCTTTGCTTTTTCATGGATGGGCTCTTACATGTATTCATTTTTAGGGGTAGCAAATTTTGTCTGTTAAATGAATTTGTTATTTAATCATGATAATGTAAAAGTAAAATATTTGAGAGCCATACTACCATGAAAAATGCATAAACATCTTTTACTGAAGTAATATTACCATCTGGCAAATATTAGTGAAGCATTCCATTAAACTATAAATAATTTTAATTTGGTTCTCATTTATTAAATACAAAAACAGGCAATTTTATAATCTGAAACAAAGATTTCATATTTTCTTAAAAAAATGATTCTCTAAAATATATCTTTTGTACAGTCAAAATGTTAACACTACTTACAAAAAGACTATTAAATATTTAAAATTTATTTCTATCTTTAGTAAATCTTTTCATTTTGTCAATTATTTTCATACTTTCAAAAAGTAAACACATTAACAAATTCTAAATAAATGTAAAATTTTAATTAACTTGGAAATTAATTTTTAATTATACTTCTCCCCCTTTTTTTCACCTAGTAAATATGGGAACTTGCAGAAATAAAACATCAATTTTACCTGTTTTCATTTGACATTCCACAGAATATCACTTAAGGAAAAAGAGTTCCATTGCTAAAACGACTTTGAAAAGTAAGGAAGTTGAGGTCTTAGAAAGTGTGATTGTGGTAGATCTAAGTTTATAGCCCAGGTTGTCACTCAACCTACTGTTGGGCTTACTGTTGCTGTTGTCGCTAAGTTGTATCCAATTCTTTTGCAACTCCATGGACTGTACCCATGGACTGTACATAGCCTGCCAGGCTCCTCTGTCCATGGGATTTCTCCAACAAGAATATTGGAGTGGTTGCCATTTCCTTTTCTAAGGGATCTTCCTGACCCAGGGATCGGACGTGCCTCTACCACCGAGCCACCAGGGAAGCCCACTTGGTTTACCCTACCATCCCACACATACACTACTTCTTCAACCTCCTGCAATGTATCTTTTTTCTAACTTTCACTACATTTTGCTTGTATCTTTTGAAAAATAACCATTTGAATGGGTCTTATCTATGGTCAGGAATCCTTCAAAAGCAGTAAAATACCAACAATAGCTAAAAGAGTAGTTCATATCTTTATATATACAACGATTGATGAGAATTCTATCAAAATTAATCAACCATGCAACTGGAGTTTGCAAGTGGTATTGTATCCATGAATTAATTTTACTAATCACCTTGATCTCTCTTCATAATGCCCAAATGCAGTTAAAGAGAAAACAGAGTTGCATCTCATTTACTTACAAATTAGAAACATTTTAGTATTTTTCCTACCCCATTAACATGATTTTGTAAAAACACAAACAAAAGTGATCCAATGCTGTTTTCTAAGTATTAGTGTAACACACTCAATTTAGATATCTGGTGTACAAAAGCATAAAGAGCCAGAAAAATATCAACCTCATAATGCTGTCATCTTACCACAATCTATAACACATACTGTTGGATATTATTTTCTTCTCTTTTTCTATGCTTTTTTCCTAAGCATGTAGTGGAGAGCATACCAAATGTAAAAGTTTGTTCTCACCTGTCACAATCACTAATTATTTCCCCACACTGAAAATCTTCCTTGCAAAAAAAAATTTAATGGCAGCATGTTTCATCTTAGAAATTAACAAATCCCTTAATATGTTGGACATTAATGGATGGACCTGGATCTCTTTTTGAATTAACACAGGACTTTCAACACTTTTTACCTTTGAATTGTATTCAATGTATAGCTCAAGTAGGGTCCTACAAAAATACAAAATCTTAAAAACAAAGAAAATGCAGGATATATATTTCAGTAGGTTAAAAAGCCAATATAATCTTTGCTGATCCTATCATATTAACTACAAACAGTTTATTGGGGGAAAAAAGGAATAGTCACTATCATCCACATAGGTACATATAAAAATATCCTACAACCATTAGTTAGTTATTTTTCATCTTCTCCCATCACAAAAATTTTTAATCAATCATAATGAAAGCCTAATATATCCAACTAAAATTTTTAATTTTTCTGAAACTAATTTAAGATACCACAAAAATAGGTAAAAAGACTAATGACATGGCAAAAGATCACTATACTTTAATATAACTTTCACAATACTTTGGCTACCTGATGCAAAGAGCTGACTCACTGGAAAAGACCCTGATGCTAGGAAAGACCAGGGCAAGAGAAGGGGATAACAGAGGATGAGATAGTTGGATGGCATCACTGATCCAACGGACATGAGTATGAACAATCTCCGGGAGATACTGAAGGACAGTGAAGTCTGGCGTGCTGCAGTTCATGGGGTCGCAACAAGTCAGACATGACTTTCACACAAAGTGGTAGTAAAATGTACAAAGGAGTTAGAAAATTTAGATAATACAAATGCCCAAAAATCTATGAAAATGTTCACTCTCATACCTCAAACATACTAGGAAGGTTTTACTTTTGATTTAGAGATTAGGTAAGAATTTAAAAGCATGAAACAGTAAGTGCTTGAAATATACAAAGATATGTTTCTGCAACTTAAAACTTGTTCACCAAACACATTTTTTTTACAAGAGATAATAAGATGGGAATTTCAGTCACACTTGTTAAAGAGTATTCTATATTATTAAAATGAACCTACACTTCCTATAAAACAAAGAAACTTTAAAAGAAAATAAGATGACTAGCATTAAAAGCTGACAGGTGTAGACTTAATACATTTGCAGGAAAAAGGATCACCAAGGCATTAGACCAGTAGTCTATGTTAGATGATCAAGTATTAGAGCCTCATGGCTCAGATGGTAAAGAATCTGCCTTCAATGCAGGAGACTGAGGTTCAATCCCTGGGTTGGGAAGATCCCCTGGAGAAGGGAATGGCAACACACTCTAGTACTCTTGCCTGGAGAATCCCATGGATAGAGGATCCTGGCGGCCTACATCCATGGGGTCACAAAAAGTAGGACATGACTGAACAACTTTCACTTTCACTCCCCCACATTAAAAAAAGATCAGCTGGGAGTATCTTTTTTTAGGTTTTTTCCTTTCTATTCTTCCCTCAAAAGTCAATGGTTACATTACAAGAGGATTAACAAGTAAACTTTGCACAATAATTAAAAGTTAAAGATTACAGAAAACTTGAGGGTAGAGCAGCTCCGTACTACCCTTGGCTGAGTCAGGGAGAACTAACTAATGAGCTTGTATCACAACCTGAAAACGCCTGGCAAGAGCAGGCCTGTGAACCGCCTGTGAAGAGAGATGAACAGGTTAACAAATCTTACTATAGTATAAGATGTCTTCAGATAGAATTGACCAGGATATGGGTACTCTTTTGGAAAGATAATTGGGCAATATGTAAATAATGCTTTTTAAAAATCGACACACCTTTACTGGGCAATTCAATTTGTAAACTGAATAAAAAACAAATTCAAGTATTAATTGTAGTATTTGTAGTAAAAAATAAGGAACAATTTAACAACATTAGAATGGTTAAATAAATAACAATCCAAACAGGCAAACACAATATATCCATTAAAATAATGTCATGTAAGAGATGTTTATAGTACATTGTGAAAAAAATTACAGGGTTTTAAAATTCTGTATTCAGAATATTGACTCAAATTTATACCCATTTCAAAGTGTTGACAGTGGTTTTATTAGAATGATGGAGCAATGAATGAATTTTCCTTTTGCTATTATGTCTCTTTTCTAGTTTTTACTCAAAGAAATCATCCATTTCTTAACTTTTTTACATTCACAAACACTTTTATATGCTAAAAAGATAATTACAAAAATTAAAGGGACAAATGGGAAAATCTAATGATCAAAGACTAATATATTTTCTATTTAAAGAACTTATTCCATTCACAAAAAAAAACACTAAGATTCTAATAATAAACGAACACAAGTGTAAGAAGAAACTGAAGCATGTAAGAAAAATAGTCTCAATAATCAAATAAGTGCAAAATAAGACAACATGCTTATCCTTTTATTCAAATGGAAAAGGCCCCCCTCCCAAGTATACAATATTAATAAAGTATGGAAAAATAGGCATTCTTAAATCCCATCAAACCATTTAATCCAATAGTTTCTCTGCTGGGATTCCAGCCAAAAGAAATACAGGAATACTCCGAACTATGAAAACAACTTTCAGTGGAAGCTGTCCATCACGATGTTCCTTATAAAAGAAAATAATGGAAATACAGTAGAACATTATTTGGGGATTTAAATAAGAAAAGAATTTAAACACTGGATCTATTTCAAAAAGACTTTATCCATTTTGATATGCTAGAATGTAAGGCATGTAGTGATATGAGAAACTGGTCACTCAGGAAGCCCAACTCAAGCAATCCCCCAAAAGTTGGATGTAAGTCATAAGGAACACATTCAAAAGGACTGCCAGAGGCTATTTTCTGTTGTGAAAATATCACTCTTTTCATGGGACAAAGGTTATTTACCACCAAAAAGAGGATATTCCAGATGTGAAAACTAAAAAAAAAGGAAGGGCATAAAAGATCAAGATGATGATGACCCAGATCTTTTCCCAAAAGAGCTGTTTTACCATTTATTATTTCAATGTCTGCAGATGCTAAACCACAAACTCTGGTGCATTCCTGACATTGCTAGATGCAATCACACAGATCTCAAAGAAGTAAGATTTGTACATATTTATTTGTTCTGCATGATGCTTTTAAGCGATTTTTAAGAAAACAAGTCTTATTTCTATTAGAAGAACTAGTTAGAAAAATATATAGTCACTTTGAATTCCTTTTGAAATAGATCAGATCAGATCAGTCGCTCAGTCGTGTCCGCCTCTTTGCGACCCCATGAATCGCAGCACGCCAGGCCTCCCTGTCCATCACCAACTCCCGGAGTTCACTGAGACTCACATCCATCGAGTCAGTGATGCCATCCAGCCATCTCATCCTCTGTCGTCCCCTTCTCCTCCTGCCCCCAATCCCTCCCAGCATCAGGGTCTTTTCCAATGAGTCAACTCTTCGCATCAAGTGGCCAAAGTACTGGAGTTTCAGCTTTAGCATCATTCCTTCCAAAGAAATCCCAGGGCTGATCTCCTTCAGAATGGACTGGTTGGATCTCCTTGCAGTCCAAGGGACTCTCAAGAGTCTTCTCCAACACCACAGTTCAAAAGCATCAATTCTTCGGCGCTCAGCTTTCTTCACAGTCCAACTCTCACATCCTTACATGACCACAGGAAAAACCATAACCTCGACTAGACGAACCTTTGTTGGCAAAGTAATGTCTCTGCTTTTGAATATGCTATCTAGGTTGGTCATAACTTTGCTTCCAAGGAGTAAGTGTCTTTTAATTTTATGGCTGCAGTCACCATCTGTAGTGATTTTGGAGCCCAAAAAAATAAAGTCTGACACTGTTTCCCCATCTATTTCCCACGAAGTGATGGGACCGGATGCCGTGATCTTCTTTTCTGAATGTTGAGCTTTAAGCCAACTTTTTCACTCTCCATTTTCACTTTCATCAAGAGGCTTTTGAGTTCCTCTTCCCTTTCTGCCATAAGGGTGGTGTCATCTGCATATCTGAGGTGATTGATATTTCTCCCGACAATCTTGATTCCAGCTTGTTTCTTCCAGTCCAGCGTTTCTCATGATGTACTCTGCATATAAGTTAAATAAACAGGGTGACAATATACAGCCTTGACGTACTCCTTTTCCTATTTGAACCAGTCTGTTGTTCCATGTCTAGTTCTCACTGTTGCTTCCTGACCTGCATACAAATTTCTCAAGAGGCAGATCAGGTGTTCTGGTATTTCCATCTCTTTCAGAATTTTCCAGTTTATTGTGATCCACACAAAGACTCTGGCATAGTCAATAAAGCAGAAATAGATGTTTTTCTGGAACTCTCTTGCTTTTTTCATGATCCAGTGGATGTTGGCAATTTGATCTCTGGTTCCTCTGCCTTTTCTAAAACCAGCTTGAACATCAGGAAGTTCACAGTTCACATATTGCTGAAGCCTGGCTTGGAGAATTTTGAGCATTATTTACTAGCATGTGAGATGAGTGCAATTGTGTGGCAGTTTGAGCATTCTCTGGCATTGCCTTTCTTTGGGATTGGAATGAAAACTGACCTTTTCCAGTCCTGTGGCCACTGAGTTTTCCAAATTTGCTGGCATATTGAGTGCAGCACTTTCACAGCATCATCTTTCAGGATTTGGAATAGCTCAACCAGAATTCCATCACCTGCACTAGCTTTGTTCGTAGTGATGCTTTCTAAGGCCCACTTGACTTCACATTCCAGGATGTCTGGCTCTAGGTGAGTGATCACACCATTGTGATTATCTGGGTCATGAAGATCTTTTTTGTACAGTTCTTCTGTGTATTCTAGCCATCTCTTCTTAATATCTTCTGCTTCTGTTAGGTCCATACCATTTCTGTCCTTTATCGAGCTCATCTTTGCATGAAATGTTCCTTTGGTGTCTCTGATTTTCTTGAAGAGATCCCTAGTCTTTCCCATTCTGTTGTTTTCCTCTATTTCTTTGCATTGATCGCTGAAGAAGGCTTTCTTATCTCTTCTTGCTATTCTTTGGAACTCTGCATTCAGATGTTTATATCTTTCCTTTTCTCCTTTGCTTTTCACTTCTCTTTTTTTCACAGCTATTCGTAAGACTTCCCCAGACAGCCATTTTGCTTTTTTGCATTTCTTTTCTATGGGAATGGTCTTGATCCCTGTCTCCTGTACAATGGCACGAACCTCATTCCATAGTTCATCAGGCATTCTATCTATCAAATCTAGGCCCTTAAATCTATTTCTCACTTCCACTGTATAATCATAAGGGGTTTGATTTAGGTCATACCTGAATGGTCTAGCGGTCTTCCCTACTTTCTTCAAGTCTGAATTTGGCAATAAGGAGTTCATGATCTGAGCCACAGTCAGCTCCTGGTCTTGTTTTTGCTGACTGTATAGAGCTTCTCCATCTTTGGCTGCAAAGAATATAATCAATCTGATTTCGGTGTTGACCATCTGGTGATGTCCACGTGTAGTCTTCTCTTGTGTTGTTGGAAGAGGGTGTTTGCTATGACCAGTGCGTTCTCTTGGAAAAATTCTATTAGCCTTTGCCCTGCTTCATTCTGTACTCCCAAGGCCAAATTTGCCTGTTACTCCAGGTGTTTCTTGACTTCCTACTTTTGCATTCCAGTCCCCTATAATGAAAAGGACATCTTTTTTGGGTGTTAGTTCTAAAAGGTCTTGTAGGTCTTCATAGAACCGTTCAACTTCAGCTTCTTCAGCGTTACTGGTTGGGGCATAGACTTGGATTACTGTGATATTGAATGGTTTGCCTTGGAAACAAACAGAGATCATTCTGTCATTTTTGAGATTGCATTCAAGTACAAAATAAGGCAGAATTAAATAAAAATTGAGATAAGAATTAAATTGAGACAATTAAATGAGGTAGTTCTATGCTACAATCACATAGTTAAGAAAAATTCATACATGGGGGAATGAGCACAAAAATATTAATAGTTTGTTCACTGATTTGTCAACACATATACATTGAACACCTGTTACGTACTAGGGCATTGTGTTCAGTGCTGAGAGACATAGACTGGTAAACACCGTGGTCTAGAGCTTATATTCTAGGAGAGAGAAAGACCAGTAATCAGATAAACACACATGTGGGAATGTTGCTCCTGCCATCCATAACTTTTTTTCTCCTTTTTCTTCTGTTTACTATCAACCATTCTCACGAATGTTCACTTTAAAAATTTCAGTTAAAACAAAAAGACTGGACTTTCCTCACATTGTAAGACAAATCAATCACACAAACTGGTCACTATTTATCAGGTTCATTCATGTCCAATTCAAATATCTAGAAATAAAAGACAGAATGCTATTAATTGACTAAGTTCCACAGAAAGGATTCTAGAGATTAGGACAAGCATTTTTTTTTTTTTCATTTGCAGAATACAGCTGTCGTACCTCTTCAACTGCCCTGGTGATCTCAGTCCTGGGCAAGTAACAGAGCTGCCATCAGCAAGTCTGCACACATTAAGACAAAACCCAGAATGAAAACACTGACAACACTGAACACGTGAATAGTAATTTATAATTAACCTTTTCTAAAAGAAAAGGTATTTGTAATAGTACATAATAGGGTAACAGTTTAACTCATCTTTTTTTTCTTTTTACTCAAAGCATAAAGCAGAGATAATACTTTATACCAGGTTTACATGCAACTTAAAAAAAAGTTAATATACATATTAAACATGGAAATTCACCAGTAAAATCATATTTGTTATCTCCCCTCAAACATACCTTAACATTATTTATTTCATTATAAACAAATTCCTGCAATCGGTCACCTGACCCAGTGCCTTACATTTCCGGAGCTTGACATTTCAGTCAGTTACGGACACAAGAATGATGTTACAAGTATAATGAAGTCACACATCTGCAAAAAAGCTGACTGAACTATTTTACCAATGGAGAAGTCCCTACATCATCTGCCATGACGTCGAACATGAGCACCAACATAAGTATCCCCCAGTCACCCACAAAGTGGTCTTGTCAGGAAGGTCCAGAAGCATTATTTCCCTAGGTAACGAACATATCAGCAATGACGAAATACAAAAGCACCCAAGTGCCCTAAGATCATCACTTTTTGGAACATTTCTTGAATGTAAAATTTTCCTAGGATACAGAGAAATATAAGTTAATAAAATGACAAAGAGATAAAAAATGTCCACCTCTTCTTGCATACAAAGCTTGAGTCAAAACCTTGTATGATATCGTAAAATTTAATACAATAAACCTAAAAATGTTCAAAAAGTTTCTAATTTGGTGTATTTAATGCAGTTTCAATTATGTCAATATACATAAAGCATATATGCCAATATACAGAGACTAGCTGGAACACATCCTCATTTAAGTTTCTCTAGGAAAATACAGTAAGGAAGATTAATATCTACAAGAAGAATCCATCATATTTAAAAATCAATAGTTAATTAGTAAAATGTATTTTAAGCACAAATTAAAATCAGTATACACTTTCCTCATCTCTAGCAACCAAAAGAGCCCTCATTGAACATAATTATAGCTTTCTTTTCAATGTGTTATCTTGAACATTAGCCTAAAAAATATCTTTAAAAGTGCTCTGCAGGTATCACTTCCTCTTAAGGAACCACAGAGAGACATAAAGTAAGAAAAAGCTACTCTAATCTAAAGGACTATATCAAGCAAAAATAATTAGAGGAATTCTTTATATCACAAATGTAAGAAGTTTGGGAAGAGAATAGTATATAATAATTAAAATCATATATACCTTTTACTTTTCATGCAAGATTGGTTAAAATAGAAACAAAATATAATTGTAAATCACTGAAAAAAACAGTCAAGTCTTTGCCCCTAGAGTTCACAGTCAACAAAGAGAGGAAGGAAGGGAGAAGGAAAGATGGAAAAGAGGAAGGAAAAAGAAGGAAGGAAGGGAGGGAGAAAGGAAGGAGGGAGAAGGAAATAAAGAAAATGAAAGAAAAAGAAAAAAGAAGAATGCATAAGAGAAACATAACAGCAACCTATCAAATATTTTACTTTTTAAGAAGAATCTAAAGAGGAAGTATTCTGGTGTGCATGCACATCAAATGGCTCAAGATCTAAACGATAGGACAAAATTACTAACCACTAAGTATGAGGAGAATTAAGAGGCTACTCTTACACAGGCAACAAACTTTTACTAAGGTTTTAAAACACACAATATAATTTTATGTGTGTTAAAACTATTTTAAAAAACAGCAACAGAGTGTTTTCTAGTTTCGGCATTAACTAACACCAGAGTCAGGGAATATTTGTACTTGCAAAGAGGAAAAAATGGTTTTGCTCATGCTTCCTTAACCTATGGGTTATTCAAGGTCAGGATGGGTATTTTCATTTTCAAGGCTTTTTATTCAAAGCAAAAATTATGACTTAAAAACCCTCAAGGCTGTATCATCAGTAAGCCAAGCACATATAATACCATAGAAAACACATATAATTTATTAGATGGACTTAAAAATCAACACAAATCAATTTTAGGCACTTGTTGAGTACAGACTATGGGAATTCTCTACCAAAGAACATAATATCTAGCAGGCAAGACCATAAAGATTCAAACTTTAGTTTTTAGAACAATACACAAGGGCTAGACAATTGGTAAGATATATTGCATAATTAACCCAACTGTATCCTGTTACAATTTCTTCATAACTCCATACACAAGTTTAGGGTTTAATAGAAGCAGTCATTCTTTAGTATACGAAGTTTTTAAATTCTTTCTTTCCTTTACTCCACCATTCTGGTCTTAAATATCACACATTCTTTGTGGGAGCATGATATAGAAGTATTATTTTTATATAAGCAGAACTTTAAAAAAATTATTTTCTATATTAAATCTGCATTTACAGTGTCGAAACATGATGGCTGATAATTCTGATGTTTTTTAAAGTTCATTTCAACAGGTTTGGTTTGTAACCATAAGTGTCTCGTTACCAATTCCTTTAGACAGTTAATATTTACCTCTGTTCTTTAAGCAAGAGGGGGGAAAATGGGATGTGGTTTATGGTTTTAAGGATGTGGGGATGGCTTCAGATTAAACACTACATATATGATTTGGTTTGTCGTCTTTCTCCTCATATTATTTGTACCGATATTATTTAACACATACCTCATTTTTGGTAATGGGAAGAGAATACATGTATATAACTTAATCCCTTTCACATCTAACTAGCAGCTCAAGGAGCTGGCAGTCTAGGTACTTCTCTTATCTTTCTGAATCTACTTTTCAATGTGAGAAGCTAAAGTTAAGAAGTATTAAAATGCTAAATACAGTATAATTTAAAGGACTTTACTGCAGGCATTTATGTGCTGTGCATACAGCAAGCCAGTTTGTGATGTACTCAACATCTCTGACAATACTCTCTAATAAGCAAAGTGCAAATCAATGAATCAAGCCAGTGGAGGATAGCACAGGACAAGAGAACCAACTTAGAGGCTAGGAGTTTGGAGAATAATGGATATAGGTAAAGTTGAGAATATCTCCAGGACCAAGAGAACATATCTTTGTTGATGGGGAAAGGAGTGCAGGGGATGCTGAGCTAAGCCAATCCCAAAGCAAGAAGTTCCAGATTATACTTGGACAGTGGCAGGGTTCAGCCTTGAAAGATGGATTCATTTCAGGATACAACTCGGCAATTGAGAGAAGACAACCCCAGAGTTCACAGATAGTCTGGGATGTGCTGCTATCCCCTATATACAAAGTAGAACATGACAGATAAATTCCTGAAAAGGCCTGCAGAGAAAACTAGAACGTTGTCTACAGTTTTTCTATTTACACTAATATAGACAAATTCTGAGGTTGTCTGTACTGTATGTGGTTGCTGTAGTCACAGCAAGAAATGTAAAGGACCTAAGAGATGGGACAGTCGAATCCCATTTCTAGGCACCTTAGTGCTATACACTCAGACAAAAGAGCCAAGCATGTCTCAGGCACTGCCTGCCTCTGCTTGGTGCCCTGCACTCCTCTGATCCCACTGTCACTACCTACCAGGCACTTCCTGAAGACCAGAAAACAGAAACTCTTTCTATTTCATGCCGTGCTTCTAAAATCACTTTAACTACCTGCATTAAAAATGCCAGAGAGCAGGTGAAGCACTTTTTTATTCTTAAGGCAAAATGTCATATTCCCTACCCACTTCCCTCTGCACCCCAAACCACCAGCCTTCAATGTATTCTTTGCCCATCCATGAGGGCCAAAGAAAACAGAACTGGAAAATTTCAGACAAGGATCCTCATTAGAATGTGTAAGATATACCTTCTAAATGCTACATGACAAAATTAAACATATTTAAATGCAGTTAGCAATATGGTTCCTTTTATCACGGTATTGACAGAAGTTACACAATTTTCAAAATTAGTATCAAACATAGGATATTTAAATCCAGTCACATGAACAGAGGTATGGAGCTTTGTTCTTTTCGAAGTTGAGCATAACAACCCTAAATAAGATGTTTGTTTAACCCAAACGCAGTATATTAAAAAACCAAAAACAATCCCCTTTGCTTAATTTCACTTAAAAACTACATATAAATTGCCAATATGACTATTCATGAGGTGCTCCATGTTATTTGGAAGTAATACTGTTAAAATGATTTTGATGTATTTTCACATTACAAATTAAAAAAAAAAAAACTTTCTGCTGTAATTCTGGTTTTATGCACAAGTATAAAGGTACCCTACAGTACATGGGGTCACAAAAGCATCAGACACTACTTAGCGACTAAAACAACAAAAATAAAGGTACCCATCTCATTTCTAATGCTTGGCCTGGAGGGTAGGATATAACCAAAAAAGCATGTTTTATCAACGTGGCATAAGAATACATGCATTCTCATGATGCCATGTCAATCACTACACCAATTGTAACAAGGTTAAGACACGCTTTAAACATCCAATTAAGATTAAATTTTGGCCAACACCTTGATGACAAAGGACAGACTGTGCAGGTATACAGTTGAACTGATGTGGCAGCAATCCAAGGAACTAAATTATTACTCAAACTGAAAGGCAAAAAGGATAAAAGGTGTGGATTTGCTGGGTTACTTTACAGAGTATTTGTTTCTGATGACACTGCAACATCTAAAAATAGATTTGGGTTTTTAATATACAAGCAATTCCTTATAGTGATTTGAAAAAGTATGAGGCCATATGAACAACTAAAGTTAGTAATTTAGGATTTACTTTTCAAAAGGAAGTTGACAAATATTAAAGTGTTATGCTTGCATTTTGAACATAAAACAAAACATAACATATAATTTTAAACACTGATCTCCCATGCCTGACTTGGATTTATATAACGAGTATTTTATATTTTACAGAAAGGAATTTTCCGAGTTTTGTCAATAATTATAGTATGTACTATTTCTCATCAAAATCTTTGAAATTTAAAAGGCTGGTATTAAAATCCCCCCCCCAAAAAAATAAATAAAATAAAATAAAATTTTTTTCCCTTGAATATTCTAAAACACACCAGTTTTGCACTAGTCACCAGATTTTCAGGGCATGAAAGATATACCAACATAGTACCCAAGAATATGTTTTAACATATTTAGGATAAGTTTGCTTACAGTTACAACAGAAATACCTTAGATTTTCAGATGCAGAAAAAAGAAATACCCAAGTAAACATAAAAAGTTTGGGGGCTAAGTTACTTCTTAATAAAAATAATACATTACGTTGATCAATTTTTAAACCAAATTCTTAAAAGCATTAAAAAAAATTCATATTTTATAACTGTCAAACAATACATTCACGTGGTGTTAAGATGATAAAAGAAAACTTAGACACAAATAAAGCCTCAAATAATTTCAACTCCTAAGATAAGAAATCAGAAATTTTCAAATTAAGAAATTATCTTCACTGCTTAGAAAATACGCTTCACCTTTCATCTCAAATTCACTTTAAATGCTTGACATATGATTTGGTCTCTAAGAAGATTGTAGCTAAATTATTTGACAATGTTTATGGTGTGATACTTCTCTTGGTAGACATATTTCACACAACAGTTTCCAATTAATGCTGAAAAAAAATCACTTTATAATTTTAATCACAATTAATGATCAGCCAATTAATGGATTAACAATTCACTCTGTAAATTTAGATGGCATAAGGTCCAATAAAGGGAGCAATCTGGTAACTGCTCAGTGTGCTATTCTGTCCACCAGTAATACTAAGTTAAGAATACAATAGATACTCCACTCAGCTAGATTACAGCTTTCCATGTACGTGATTTGCTCAACAAAAAATTAGGGACACAACGTGAAGCTTTTTCCTTTTTTTTTTTTTAAAGAGCGGCTCAATGATTTGGGGGTGGGTTAGTATAATACAGAGAACATAGGGGAAGTACAAAACAAAACTCAGCATCAATGCCAGTACTCATCCCAGTACGTTTGTAACTAAGGGCATTAGTTTTTGTGTTATTTGCTTTTCTTTAAGAACATAAATCAAAGCCATTAACTCGAACTTGAGGTATATACACAATACATACACAACCTTATGCAAAATACTTTTCATAATTACATTTTAAAATATTGGAAACTGAGTATCTGATTTGTATTTTGACTTAATGGAACAGGAAGAGAACAACATTCAACAAGGGAGGGTTATACTGATAATAAAGCTCTGAAAGTTAAAAATGTCTTCCTCTCCCTTTGTACTTACCACAGGCTACACAATGTCCTGAGAGGATTCATTATGAGAAAAATGTCAATCACAGCTTTAAGACCTTGCTTTGGAAGGAACTAATAAGAAAGCAGATTGAAAGGTGAAACTTCATCTGTGTTTTCAAATAAGTGGTCTTAATTTTTCTTCTTATAGAAAAAGTTTAAATGTTTAAATCAGTTTATTATAAATATATCTAAACCATTAATTTTTGCAGCTTTCAGGTAAAGTCCAGCAATTCATTTACACAAAGTCTATGAGAAGAGGTCAGTAGAGATCATCTAATCTTAAGTCGTGACATCATCCATTCAAGTCCTTGGCATAATCTATAAAGAAAATAAAATATCTTGATCAAATTCTCAACTAAAAAGCTATGAAGAGCAAATTAAAAGAAGATACCATTTTTTATCTAAACAACAAGGATTAGAAAAATCAGTAATATTCAGCGTGGGTGCTATACTTCCATACAGTACAACTGCACATTTTTGGTTCTGTTATGTCTCTAGTGCATGGAGTACTGGCCTGATACATAAGAGAAGCTCAATAAGTACATAGTGAATGTTCACGGAAGTCATTTAGTAAGAGGTATCAAAAATGCTTAAAATACCAACACTCTACCCTTTTTTTCTACTTTTAGAAATATATCCTAAAAAAGATAAAAGACATGTTTATGTATTATTACTGTTCATGAAAGCATTTTTAATAGGAAATAGTAAAATCTAGATGTCTGACAATAGAGAAAAAATTTAACAAATTATGGAACATTCATATGATGATGTATTAAAAAATTCCTTTCAAAGAGTGTTTTACAATATCACAAAATGCCCACAATATAAATGAAGTAGAAATGGCAGGATATTTAATATATAGCAGCTATTAAAACCAAGTATGCGTGTAGTATTTGTGACATCTATACATCAAAAAAATCTGAAGGAAATAAAATCTCATATTACTAACACCAGTTATCATTGAACAATGCATAATTGAGCATAATCCAAAATATAGAAAGAGACACTTATTATGGTAAAAGAATCTAAATGTTTATTTAGCAAGAGGGAAATATAACAAAATGAAGGACTGTTATGAAGCATCAATCAATATCTATGAGGAGGTTTTACAGATACGAGAAACAATGCTACCATATTAATACTTAAAAAGCCAGAACTCAGATTTTTGTGCCTAAGTCTAAAAATGTAAAGACAATAGAAGTAAGAAGGAAAAGAGGGCAATGAAGTAAATAAACGATTGTTTTGGTATAGGCCCATACTTCTTCCCTATTAATTTGTTACCTTTCAACTACTCACAGGAAATGATACAATAACAAAATGAGTAAATTAATTAATTCTACACTGTTAAAGGTACAGGAGTTACTTAAGAGCAAACTAGAGACTGCACTGAGCATTTAATATCCATTATCTAATCTTCACAGTACTAGGACCAGAACCCTTCCCATATTTCAGAGGGAGCCTGACCTTAGGCAGGTGAGCAAATGACAGGTGCGAGTCTAAATGTCACCAATACTAAAACCAAGACTAAGGTGGTCAGATTACACAGGAAACAACATTTCCCCTAAACCAAACATTTCCATTTGCTAACTCCTGCAAATGGAAGACCACATAAACCCAAAACTGAAAAGATGGCATCATCTGCTGATGTCCCCCTTTAAAAATAAAACTGCTGGAACTCAAAATAGAGGGGGGTGATGGCTGTATCACACTGTGAATGTACTTAATGCCCATGTATTGTACACTTAAAAATGGTTAAATTACCAGTTTTATATTATATATATTTTGCCACAAAAATTAATTTAATAAGTAACGTTCTTAACACATTAAAACTGCCAGAATTCATATGTATCCTAACTAATGATATATTTTCCACACAATTACTCAAAGTATACAAGTTAAATCTTTTATCAGTCCTAGATCACTTATCTTTGTTGTTGGATTTAGTATTATAATCAGTGCTTTTGCTTTAAGACTTTTGATAAAGATAATACAAATAAAGATACACCAATATCTATATATGTATCCTATATGTATATATGTATATAAACTATTTAACAAAGAACTATGTAGAAGATATTTTTACTTAAATGAGTATGTGGATAGTCGGTGTTGTCTGATTTTTTTTTTTTTAATGAACAGATTTGCTTTTTTGAGATTCTAATAACTATGCTCTTCCAAACGTCTGTAATCAGGTAATGGTGCCTTCTATTTCACTAAGATTCGGCTTCATCTCCAATTTAGTTCTTAAATTTGGTGATCAGGTTCTTCAGGTGTTAGAAAAGGGCAGAAGCTTTGAGGCATAGACATGAATTTACCTGCAGTGGGAGAAATTCCCTTCTTTTTAAGGTCACAGAGAAGGGTAAACCAAATACTGAATTATTGACACTAAAGGCAATGGCACCCCATTCCAGTACTCTTGCCTAGAAGATCCCATGGACGGAGGAGCCTAGAAGGCTGCAGTCCATGGGGTTGCTAAGAGTCGGGCACGACAGAGCGACTTCACTTTCCCTTTTCACTTTCATGCATTGGAGAAGGAAATGGCTACCTACTCCAGTGTTCTTGCCTGGAGAATCCCAGGGACAGGGGAGCCTGGTGGGCTGCCGTCTATGGGGTCACACAGAGTCAGAAACGACTGAAGCGACTTAGCAGCAGCAGCAGCAGCTATTGCCTGGAGAATCCCAGGGACGGGGGAGCCTGGTGGGCGGCCGTCTATGGGGTCGCACAGAGTTGGACACAACTGAAGTGACTTAGCAGCAGCAGCAGCTATGCCTCATATAACATTATGTTTTATATCTTACCTATAACAATGCCGACAAGCTCTGACTGCTTGAAATCCTTTCACCCCTGAGCATTAGACTAGGGCAAAATTCTACTGCAGGCACCACCCTTCCCTCCAGGGCCAAGGACCCTTCTGCCACACTCTCTCCAATTCCAACTCTCTTATTTTTTGAAGTGCAGGAACTTCCTTTTGGCAACACTGATAGCATATCTGCAAACTAGTCCCTCATGCAAATTTTCTATTTCAGCTTTTTTATGCATGAAACATGAATTTAAAATAACTGGTCTACATGACTGTTAGGAATAAATGATACACGCTATAGAAAGCACACAAGGCACAGGACATACTCAGCAAGTGCCAGTTCCTTTCTTAGAATGTAAGTCTCAACGACAGTGCAGGAACTATTTCCTGACTTGCGTGGACTGTGTCTTACATCTCTCCCTCACAAAGTTCTGTACATGGTAACCTTAAATATTTGATTTTTAAAAGAAATACATGTTTTAAAGCTAAATACATGTTCATGAAGAAGACATCTTACCCCTCGCCAGTAAGAGCACAGCATGCCTGGATATGCCACTGGTGATCTTTAATAGAAGTTAGTTTCAAAAACTGGGAGATTTCTGCTACAGTCATGCATCCTTTAACATCTTGTTTATTAGCAAAAATCAGCAATCCAGCTTTCCTTAGGTCCTACAAAAGCAAACAAAACTGTAAAGGTCAGTTCATTTTTTTCAACACTTTCCAGCTTCACAGATTATATATGATAATCTGTGTAACCTAAATTGTCTCAACTACTTTACATAAAAGTATCTCACAGCTCTTATAATGGAAAGTAAACATCAAACTGAACACATTTAAATTAATCAATCTATACTTGCATGTGTTTACATATTTCTTACAGTGCTAGATTACATTTTTATGGTCCTATGTGCTCTATTTAACAGTCGCATCTTCCAATTTAATACATGTCTAACCATTCCCCCAGGATTCCCAAGTGGCTCAATGGTAAAGAATCTACCTGCTAATGCAGGAGACAGAGGTTTGATCCCTGGGTCAGGAAGATCCACTGGAGAGGAAATGGTAACCTACTTCAGTATTCTTGCCTGGGAAATCCCATGGACAGAGGAGCTTGGTGGGCTAAGTCCATGGGGTTGTAAAGAGTCAAATGTGACTTAGCAACTAAACAACAACCACCCCAACCCTAATTACTCTTTAGCGTGGCACTCAAGAGCTTTTCAAAATTCTTGCCCAACCTATACTTTAGGTGGAGCTTCCTTGGTAAATCTAAGGAGAGTTATGGACTTCTCCCTCATAAAAATGTACGTATGTATATATGCCCAAAAAAGTTTTTGTACAATTTTAGGGTGTTCACAAATATCCTAAAGTCCATTCGTAAATACTGGGCTAAGAAACCATGATGGATCCACTCAACTAGTGGACTGAACTCTCATAAAACTCTGCCTATATATTTTAAGAGATACAGAGAAAACTAAGGTTTTGGTGCTATGTCTGCAAGTGTTCCCAGCTCTGTTAAATGCCATCTTCTTTTCAGGGATCTCAGTGAGAATATTTTGGTTTCAATCATGTGTTTGTGTGTTTGAAGGAAGAGTCTTTAGTAGGTTTAAAGCATTGTTCCATATTATTTTACTCTTGCTAGAATAGAGTCTCGATGGCTTTTCATTCTTTCTGAAGTAAACAAACAACAGAAGTAGTAAATTTCTTACTTGGTTAAAAGGAGTTCTGCTGCATGCTTTACATAAACAATGAGACTGACTTAGTTACAGTGCCCTCTGCAGGACGGCACTACAGTACTGCAGATAAGGACAGAGTTACCTGAATAACTTGGTCAGGAAAGGGATACTCTAGAACGAGGGTCCCAAACCTCTGGAATCTAATGCCTGATGATCTGAGATGGAGCTGATGTAATAATAATAGAAATACAAGTGCACAATAAATGTAATGTGCTTCAATCATCAGGAAACCATCTCTTTCCCCTCCGCGGGACTGTGGAAAAATCATCTTCCACAAAATTAGTCCCTGGTGCTAAAAAGGTCAGGGACCACTGCTCTGAAAACATTAAGTTCTAAGAGTTCCTATTTATTGCTGTGTGACTCAGGGAGCTCAAACCCATGCTCTGTGACAACCTAGAAAGGTGGAATGGGGTGGGAGGTTCAAGAGGGAGGGAACATATGTATACCTATGGTTGACTCATGCTGATATATGGCAGAAACCAACACAATATTCTAAAGCAATTATCCTTCAAATAAATTAAAAAAAAAAAAAAATACTACCCCTCCCCCAAGAGAATTCCAATTCAATTTTTCACCTATAGTTCAGATCACCTGCCTATTTATATAAGGCAAAAAGCTGAAGGGATGACCTATAACTAGTGCTCATATGCATTATCAAGTATATGAATTTTTTTTCTCTTATCCTAATTGGAAAATGGAATAGTTATCAATAGTTGATATATGGCTGAATCACTGAGTAGATGGACTTTCCATGGGATTTAATTCCTATCTTCCTATCGTTTAGGTTTCACTATCTCTTCTTGCCAGCATGTGCTGCAATCTTTATATAGGTCATGCCAGGTAATGCTGGCATGTTCAAGGAACAAACTTTAGAAATACTTGACAACAGAAATATTTGGCACAAGTTAGGACACATAGTTTATGCTATTTATAAGTAACCTATATTCATCACTTTTAGTAACAAAATTATTTGGAGAGGCCCGTAGACTGAAAATTGGAAAACCTAAGAAATAGAGCCAGGTACTGCAATATCTAAAAAAAAAAAGAAAAAAACCCATATTGAATGTAATTTTTCTAGATATTAAAGGCTCAAATTTTATTTAAGGTTCTTGATTTTTTTTTAAGCTATGTTATCTACATTTAAATATTTAGGAAAAGAGGAAAATTACGTCTTCCTTTACTTTTTCTTAAAATAACCTCACAACAAAGTATGCATTATGCTAAATAGTAGAAAAGAGATACACTGGATTAAGGCTGTTACTTGACTTAACAAGAGGTCAAAGTACAAGGTAAAGAGTGGTGATCTTTTGTACATCACCCATTTTAAACACTTTGAAAAAGTTCTGCTCCATACCACAGACTTCTGTTCTTAAGAGTCTAAAAATAGATTTTAGTTTAGTCAAGGAAATGAATAGTAGCACACACAGACATATTTACTTATTAGCATTGTCTATATGCCATATATAGTTGTCAATTTGTTTCTCAAACTCCATTTGTAAAGATAATTACTAGAAGTTGAGTCATTCTAAATAAAATTCATCTATTCTTTCGTCTTTGGAATTTAAAAAAAAATTCATGAGTTTCAATGTTTTTGCGCTTCATTTAAGATGAAGCTTTCAGAAATGTATTTAAATGCTCTAGTTCTGTATTTTGTAATACACAGAATCATTACTGGTGATGATAAGAAGACTGTTGTTTATTGTGGTATGCATGAAGCACTTGACCTAACCCATGTCGGAATTTGTTTTTCATTCACAAATTCTCATCCTTGAGCTGGAAGCTCCTCCCCAGAACTCTGCCTATTGGCTCTTCCTGACCCTATTAAGTAACTTAACTCTAGTTCCCAATTTCACCTATAATTCCTTTCTTTTCTGGTAATCTCATCCCTTCTTTCACTTTCCAGCTAGGCTCTATTTCTGGCTTTTACTATTTTTCCTAGTGAAGAGTGGAGAAGGCAATGGCACCCCACGCCAGTACTCTTGCCTGGAAAATCCCATGGATGGAGGAGCCTGGAAGGCTGCAGTCCATGGGGTCGCTGAGGGCCGGACATGACTGAGCGACTTCACTTTCACTTTTCACTTTCATGCATTGGAGAAGGAAATGGCAACCCACTCCAGTGTTCTTGCCTGGAGAATCCCAGGGATGGGGCATCCTGGTGAGCTGCCGTCTATGGGGTCGCACAGAGTCGGACACGACTGAAGTGACTCAACAGCAGCTAGCGAAGAGCCTGAATGATGTGAATGCTTAAATTCAAAAGCTCATCAAGTCACATAAACTACTGGGCCTCAGTGTGCTAATCCATAAAAGACGAGGTTAATTTATCTATGCAAGTTAATGACTCAACTCATAAAATCCAACAACTCTGTTCGAGCCCTACTCTCTGGACTTTTTATAATACTGATGTCCTACATATTGGCCAATTAGAGTAAGAATCAAATAGGGAGGCTACCTGTTAACAGAGTAAAAAATATAGTCAAGAGACAAATACATTTTGCATCTTATTTTTCTTTTTCTAAAGTCTTCATAAAACAACAATAGAACAACTCTTTGGTAAAAACTGAAGAATGATGCATTGTTGTAAAATGCAAAGGGGAAATTTTAAAAATCCTTAGCTCATGCCTCTTTTATTGTTTACTCTTTCTCAAACTAGAATTGAAAATTGTTAAATACATGTACAAAGGCAAGATGAATTTTTTTTTTTTAAAATTCCAAAGATTTAACAGCTGCTAGAATCAGTTCAAAATAGCATCTTGGTGGATATGACCACCACAAGCAAAACAGAAACTCCAATTTACATAACTACTTCACCAAGTTTCCTTACATGTGAAACATACCAAAATTCTTAACAAAAATCACAAAAGGAGGCCATTGAATCAGTATTAAAACTAATATAAAACGTCATTACAAAGATATCCCAGTTTCCTTAAAATTACACTCAAATAAAAATTATACAACACATTAAAGTATTTACTATTCTATTACCACCTTTGAGTTGAGAAAGTAACATCTGTGATAAAAGGCAAGTGAAAATAATCAGATGCCACTACAGTTGGCCTTCCTTATCCATGGGTTCTGCAGTCACATGAACCTCAAGTTGAAGATATTCAGGGAAAAAAATTCCAGAAAGTTCAAAAAGCAAAACTTGGATTTGCTGCATATTTTCATAGCATTTACACTGTACTAGATATTATAAGCAATCTACAGATGACTTAAAGTATACAGGAGGATGTGCATAGGTTATATGCAAATACTGTACCATTTTATACAAGGAACTTGAACATCTTTGGATTTTGGTACCTACAGGCATCCTAGAAACAAAACTGCTAACACAGAGGTACAACTCTATTACAAATAATATATGATTTTATAGTTACTATTATCATCACTGACTATATTATTCAGTCCATTTAATTCTCAAATTATGTTAACAGTTATATTTCTCAAGGGCTAAGAAAATGTGGCTAGTTACATAGTTTTATTCAGCTGAGGGAAAAATATCAGAGACTAAAGGGCAACAAATTTAAGTACTAGTCAGATAACTAAGTTATCATCAGAACTTGCTGTGTGTCTTAGAAATAAGACGCTGTAAAGTCTTAATGATAATCCTCTGTATGATTAATCAATTTAAAATGAAAAATGAAAGCCACTTTAGATCTTTTTGTCCAGGAAAACTTCTAAACCAAATTTATTCAAGATAAATGGATTTAAAAATCTACAAGTGACTCCACAATCTTTCTACTGCTTTCAGATACACTTCCGAATTGGAAAGTGTCAAAATTACAAACTCAGTAGCTAAATAATTTTTTCCGAAAATCTGAAATAGCATCCCCATGAGAAAATATAAAGTAAAAAATGTGATAGAAATATCCCCCCAACACACATCTAATGCCAGAATCCTACTTACCTCATGGGCTAACATTTTATAGAGTTCTTCTCTAGTTACAGAAATCCTTTCTCTGTCTGTACTGTCCACAACAACTATTACAAACTAAAATAATTACAAAAAAAGTCATTAGTGATTACATAATTTGCTATCTGTAAAATTTATCAAGTATGTATTTGATTTACAGTCTAACATCTATCAAGAAATTAGAACCTTATGGTATAGTATTATTGAAAACCAGAGATACCCACTATACATTGTGAAGCCTAAAGGTCTAATCTTTAATTCAAACATATTTGCTGATTTTTAAGAGAAAACAAAAGACAATATGATGTCATCATTCTATTAGAATGTTCTGCTAATAAACTAAGCAAAATATAACATGTTTTCTAAATTAGTATCTTAATTCTATAATATCTTAATTCATATCTAATATCTTAATTCTATTTGCACTGTAAGTCCGTAAGACAAAAATATATTATGGCCCAAAATTTAAGTTACTTCTAGACAGATACTATTTATTAATGTCAATTTAAAAATCTAAAAGGGCAGGTGCATGAGAATAAAGTAATATGAGAGTTAATTTTCAAAAAAAAAAATCAACAAATTTAAAGAATAAATCTGTATCTAAAACCATGCCCTCTTCCTTATATAAGTGGTCCCTGCTACTGCAAGCACAATCAGTTCAGCTCTTTCCTGAACTGTTGATGAGACCAGCATCAGAAGATGCAAACACTCATAAAGGAGCTGTGCAGGACTGAGCTACAATGGCCCCTCCTTCAACTCCATGAGCACCAAAAGGCACCAGGGAAACAGGAGCAGGTATAGTCACTTTATGATGGCACTGGTTATGCCCAAGTTAATTTTGACTGCCTATTATTAGTATGCACTAATATTGTTTAGAACTAGCATTTCCAAACAAACCACTTAATCTTCAGGATCTTTTCTATTCTTCAGATTTCATCAACCACAATGCAGATGGATAAGAGAACTGCTACTTGACCTCTTCTCTCATTGAGACTTTACTGATATGTGGTTATATTGCTCTAAGACATGTCCTACTCTAAACCTTTCAATAAAGCTATTGATTTTCAAGATGTTGGCATGAATTTACAATACATGCAGCATTTTATATGGGGATACTAATCATATATATACTCCTCCTTCTCCAAAAGACATGATCAAATTCTTAACAGAGTGTTAGGGAATCAGGTCATTAGAGACATTTAATAGTGCCTCATCCATATATACAGTTGGAGACTTATTAACTTATAACCAGCACTACAAAAACAAATGTCATAGCCTTTAATCTTACAAGGTCTATACAGTAAAGATCTCAAATGTCAGAAATTTCCTCTTGGCAAATAATATGTAAATAAAACATATGACTATATCTAAACTGTTTTATAATAAAAAGAGTTCTTTAATGTGCAATTGCATTGCATAAAAGAAAATACACAGTAAAATTACTGAACAAGGACTCAAACCACCAGTCCCCTCATTTAACTCGGATTTCCTCTATACAGACACAAGTAAATAGTACTAAAGAAATGAAGTTACAAACTATGAAATGGAGTTCTTTAGAAAAACAATTATTTAAGACAAGCTCTGGGATCAGTATAAAATCAGACTAATCAATCACCAATTCTTCTTACAGTTCAATGAGACTGGATATACAGAACAATGACCCTGAAAGAGGGAATTAAAGATTCCATTATGTTTAAAGTCTATTTATAGTAATATTAATATACTGTGATATTTCAAAAAGATAACTTTAAGAGTTCATATCTAGAAAGTATTTCCCAAGTATTATATTCACAAAAGACTTAGTATATTAAGAAACATACCTCCGTGTTAGTATAGTAAGTGTTCCAGGAAGAACGAAGAGATTCTTGGCCACCAATATCCCACATTAGAAAACGTGTATTATTAATCACTATCTCTTCTACATTACTTCCTATTGTTGGGGACGTATGCACAACTTCATTCATAGAACTGGGGGAAAAGTTCAAATATACCACAATCAACAAAGAAACTAGATTGTTTGAATATTTTTCAACTAAGGGATAAATCAGCATAACCTCCTTTTATATTTTATACCCAAATATCCCCTTTCCATTAGGTTTATTAAGAGTGAACAAAGGGTTCACTACTGTATATATAGCACAGGGAACTCTAGTTGGTGCTCTGTGGTGACCTAAATGGGAAAGAAATCCAAAAAGTGGAGTTATATGTATATATGGCTGATTCACTTTGCTGCAGAGCAGAAACTGACATACCAGTGTAAAGCAACTGTACTTCAAATAAAAATAAATAAATAAATAAAAACAGGATACTACATATTATACATATATTACACACACGTGTAGGATCTCCCAGGTGGTTCAGTGGTAAAGAATCCACCTGCCAAAGTAGGAGACGCAGGCTTGATCCCTGAGTTGGGAAGATTCTCTGGAAGAATTCTTGAGAATTCTTGCCTGAGAAATCCCATGAACAGAGGAGCCCGGCAGACTACCGTCCACTGGGTCGCAAAAGAGTCAGACATGACTTAGCGACTAAACACCACCACCACCACCACACATAAATAAATTATGTTCAGAAGAATACTAACAAATACACACGCTGGACTCTTTATGTTGAAAAAACTACTATACTTCTGGAATCATAGATATGAACCATCCCTAATTTTAAGATGGCACACTTTGGTAAAACCTGAAATACATCACTATCACGTGTTGTATGAAAACAATAAAGCTCTTTGAAACTTCAAAAAAAAAAAGAGTGAATGAAGAGTTCAAACAGAGGTGGAACTAGGTAATGGACTAGCTGGAACACTTTGTAGTTTCATTCCAAGAAACTACAGAAACAAATATTTGTCTGCTCTCTATAAGCAAACAACTGAACAACACTCTCAACGTCTTATAAAGTTCTAGCTCTCTAGAAGCAGTTGCTTAAATTGGGCTCCTGGTTCATGGCCAACCTGCCTTCTTACAGAGTAATGTGGATTCCATAAAAATTTTTTACTGCTTTCGCTAATTAAGTATCACTCAGGCAGAGAAAGTAACTATATACAAAAAGATACAATTTTTTAGCTAGTTAGTACTTACAATTGGTATAGGATGGTAGTTTTTCCTGCATTATCCAGCCCAACAATGATAACTTTGTGCTCTGGAAAAAAAAAAAAAAACTGATTTATTAATCAAAAATTTAAAATTTTCCCATTTCATCTACTCTTTTCAGCCATGGTATAATTCAGTGTATGGCATTTTATTCCTTTTGTAACTCAGAAGAACATCACAGCAAGAGAAGAATTATTGGTCTAACCCCTCATTCTGCGTAGATAAGTTTCACCTGTCTAGGAAGCCAGACGTACTACATTCTTTCCACTCCTTGGAAGCCAACTCTCAGTCAACTATTCCAAATGCAATCACAACAATTTATGTAAGACTTAACTTGTTAATGTTTCACACTGGACTAAGTTACTTAAATTCTAAATGTGAATTTAAGGCATTAATGGGGTATGTACAGGTGAGGTGGGTGAACGGCAGGGAGAAAAAGGGCTGCCTTTTAAAGCTGCTGTCAGCAGGCATCTCTAAGTATCTGAGCACGTGTGAACCACAGGGTCCTTCTAATCAAATGTAAGGACCTATGGCTATGGTGGCAGGGACTCCCTGCTCCCTTGGCTTCTACAGCGTCACTTTTTCCAACTTTTTCTTCCTCTGTCTCTTGATTTATTTTTTCCACCAACTCCTTTTCCTTGGGTCCTCCTTCAAACACTCATGCTGTCTTCTTGCATTCCTTTCACATTTTAGCAAGGTATCTTGGGGCCCATCTATTGTCATCCAGTCTAAAAACGACTCCCAAAGACAGTAGCGCATGGAGGAAGCTAATCTCCAAAGATGGTCTGGATATTCATGCCCCCTTAAATCCTGGCGGGTCCGATGACTTGCTTTTAACCAACAAGATGCAGAAGTGACTGTGTGACTTCCACACCTGGATCATCTCACACCTTGCAGTTGCTGCCCAGCTCTTGGACAACTCCCCCTGGAGTAAGCCAGATACCAGGTAATAAGTCCGACCACCCCAGGATTGTTGTGCACATGAGTGAGGAAGCCCGGGAGACGCACAGTTGCCCTCAGCTGTTCTAACCATTCTGAGATGCCAGACACACAAAGAAGCCCCCTTGGATATGCAGCCAGGTGGAGCCGGAGATGACTCCAGTTCTAGCTGTCATCCAACTGTAATCAAATGAGCCCCAAGCCAGAACTTCCTAGCTGGGCTCAGTGAGCTCACAGAGCCATTAGAGATAGTAATAATTCCTTTAAGTCATCAAATTTAGGAGAACTGGCTTGTTACACAGCAACAGATAACAGAAGCAAGATGGGAAAACACATGTGGTTGTGTGACATTGAGCAAATGACTTATTCCTCTAACCCTAAGCTTCCTCACTGTAAAACAGGGAGGGACAATACTATCTTTCAGGGTTGTATAAGTACGACAGCACTTGGGCAGTGCCCACTACCAAGAAAGACAGTTCCTAATCCATGTTCCCACATCTTTCCTAAGCTCCAATCTTAGTGGATAGATACAGTGCCCCTCAACAACATCCCCAAACCCAATTTTCAAACCTTTTCCTGATTCTATCTTACTTTATTTGCTTACCGGTATTACCATTATTTCAGATGCCTTTGGAGTCCCTCAACCTCAACATCTAATGTGTCACCAAGTTCTACTCTCCCTCAAAAATATATTCTGAACCTACCTCCTCCCCACTGTCCTAGCTGCAGTCCTCCTCATCTCTTACTGTACTTAACTGGACTATCTCCAATCCATCTTCCTGTTGTTTCTTGAATAATTTTTCTACACTATAAAGCTGATAATGAAATGATGGCTCTCCACTTTGACAGGAAAGCAAAGTACAAGTTCTAAGCCTTGTATACAAAGCCAGTCCCAAATGAGTATGCTTCAGCTTTATCCCTCACCGTGACCATCAGGCATCTAAGCTGGAGTTCAAGTTGTTCTTCCTACATAAGCTGCTACCTACATCCACAGCAAACATTTCTCTACCTCTATTCATGGTGTTTGCCTGTGCTGGAATTATCATCTCCAATTCTCCATTTCAAGAATTCCTACTAATCTTTCAGGTATAGCTTCCCAAGAAAAATCACTTTCTCCTGCTCTTCTGCCACACCTCTAACAGAGCACTTATAATGATTTACATGAACACTAATCATCTCAGTTTAATGAGGCACCCTTCAAGGGTACTTCCTAGTAACTGCAACTTTTCTGGTATAATAAATGCTGAATTAATATTCATTCTATAAATAAGAAATGTTAAGGATAAAGGAGCTCTTCAAGAGAAAGCTTTTGCAGTCAGGTGGTAGATGTTTTCCAAACACAACACTTACCATTAAGAGGAATTTCTAATGTTATATAGGTACTTCCTGTTACACAAAAATATGAAGATCAAGTAAACAGAAAAAAATATGGCTTTAAATAATATACTTTAGCAGGCCAGTGCTTTCTTTTTTAGGTTTCACAGCATGTGGGATCTTTGTTCACCAATCAGGGACTGAACTTGCACCCCCTGCAGTAGAAGTGCAGTGTTAACCACTGGACCACCAGGGAAATCCCAGAAAGTTTTAATAAAATCAATTTTGTCCAGCCACTCATATCTTTGAAGAGCAGGCAGCTTAGAACCACTAGAGTCCTAAAGTGACATGACCATGCTCCTCAAAACAGGTTCTTAGAAGTCATTTTAAAAATGCAGGGCCCAGTCTATTTCATCTTTAGAGATGACTAGGGTGAAGGAACCGAGAAAATGAGAACTACCTGACAAGTGGAGTTTCTTCCTGAGGAAAACTACAGGGTGACCGGATTAAAATCAGAAGCATGGGCTTCCTCAAAGGAGTTTTAGAAAGGCAGTGGCAAGTCCATCTTCACAGGAAGGTCACACCTGAACAGGGCCAGATTACTGAGTCCTTGGAGCAGGGGACCTTTATACCCGGGAAGTTTTTAAATGGCATGGCAATTCTGCCTGACTCTACATTTTTCTATGTCCTCAAATTGAGCACTTCCTCTCTGATGACAGATATCTTTTTCAGTTCTAGTAATACTAGCAATTATAAACATTTTAATACCAGCAGAATTCACAATGAGCTATTTTCTGACCTCTGACTTAGGTGAGTTTTTAGTTTCCCACTTGAATAGAATACCAGTTTTTAATAATATAATTAATAAAACATCAGCTTATTTTTAAGTTTTAGGAACGTTATTTTGTTAACCTCTTTGTATTAGCTGCAGCACTAAATTTAGACAGACTTGCCAGTACTCAGGAAGAAAATACAATTACCCTGACCAATGAGAGAAATGGTACTCTAAAAATAGTACAAAATTAATAGGGGCAAAACCAATACAAATTTGGGCAAGGATCTATGATACATAACTACACAGTAACTAAAAAATGTGTGTGTGTATATGAATCTTACACAGAGAGATCACAAATACAATAGTACTATCTCTGGCAAGGTCCTTAGTCCCTAAAGGTGGTTAAACACTTAATCTAACCATGCTGCCATTTTTCAAAATATTTTGCAATTTTCTCTTGCAATTGCTTTCAGAGCCTGAGACACACTGTTTTGAACACTCCCAATGGTCGCCGTTTAACCCCTGAAGATGAATTTGATTTTAAAAGGGGAGGGGAGTCACGTGGTATCATCTCGGTCATAAGGTAAAAAGCAGTTAAGATGAGTGTTACCTTTTCATTATTAAATGAGGTGTGATCCCTAAATGATGACTTTCAAATATGCCTCTAAAAAAAATTCTAAAAGTAGTTTCAAAAGGTATTTCAAAAAGTAACAATAGGACTTATCAGTAGAAAACTATCTGGCCTCCTAGGGTAACTGCTTTTAGGGGAAAACCCTACCTGGTTTTGTTTTTAAAGTGGTCTCCTTAATTTAGCCATGCCCTATAGGACTTATTTCTTGATTTCAAACACATTTTCTACCATTTCTGTGAGGAAAGACTAACTAAGCAAAAAAAGAAAAAAAAATAAAGAAGGATTCTGTGTCATACCTGACCACAAGATGAACTTGATAAAGTCAAACTACTGTGAACCAACCACCGTGCAATAACACACATACACTGAGATAAAGCAGATGGCACAAGAAGTTCACAGTGGGATTTCATCTTCTCCTGACACAAGTGGAAGATAGGATGGGGTGAACAGCTTCAAGATACAATGTCTTTTACAAGCCACTGAATGAATGAACTAGAGAATAAGACGAAATTAGGTCACATGATTTGGTGGATAAAGATGTAAAGTCTTGTTAAGTCTTTCTTCACTAGTGCCTAGAAATAAAAGCAGCACACTAGGGAGAGAAGGCATAGTGGATGATACAGGGTGAGAATTCATGCCTGGTGTGGTAGAAAATAAACAGGAGAAAAGAGTGTCAAGAGATATTCAGAGACGAAGTAAAGAGCAGCTCAAACCACTCTCCATACTGGAAACAACCTCCCTCTTCTAACTAATTTTACAAACTCAGCGAATAACCATCGCTTACAAAAGCATAAATATGCAAATATGCCCCCAAACTCTTAAGACATAAAGCAGATTTCCAACGTCAATCAAGGAAATACAAGCTAACATATTTGAACACATGAAGGTTTTTTAGTAGCTAAAATATTTTAAAAAGAAAAAAGGATCTCGTATCAAACGTGCTGCTGCTGTTAAGTCGCTTTGGTAGTGTCCGACTCTGTGCGACCCTATAGACAGCAGCAGCCCACCAGGCTCTCCCATTCCTGGGATTCTCCAGGCAAGAACGCTGGAGTGAGTTGCCATTTCCTTCTCCAATGCATGAAAGTGAAAAGTGAAAGTAAAGTCGCTCAGTCGTGTCTGACTCTTAGCGACCCCATGGACTGCAGCCCACCAGGCTCCTCTGTCCATGAGATTTTCCAGGCAAGAGTACTGGAGTGGGTTGCCATTGCCTTCTCCGTCAAACATGTGCAGAATTCAGAAAACCTCTGGGGAGCCCCACGTTCTGTGGCTCAGTCTTAAGATCAGGACAGTCCAGTGAGGCCACGAGCCAGAGGCCCTTCACCTCATCATCTCTAACACCCACAAGTCACGTTCAATACCAACTTATATCTACTCCCTCCCAAGACTTGTTTTTTCTCTATTTGAATTTCTGTGTTTTTACAATAAAGCACCATGGCTATTCTCAATAGCTTCCTAAGTCTGAGGTATAGCATGTGCGTCACAGTGAGAACTATAAGATTAAGACATCATTGTGCAATGGGCTCAAAGATAAGGGTGCCAAGTCAAAGCTGAAGAGTTGGTTTACCCCAACTATAGGGTTAGATTATTCACACTTTCTAATCATCAGCCTTCTCTGAATAGCCTTAGATTCTTTCACCACTGCAACCTGTTTCTCTCACTACCAGGATAGAAGAGCCTTCTATGAAAAACACATATTCCAGCTAGTGTTACAATGCACTTCAAAACAAATACTACATAGAACCTAAAATACAATGTGTACACAAGAGACAGTTATCATGTGAAAATGTAACAAAACTTTTGGCTGTTTCAATGCTTTGATGCATGTGATTTATGACAAGTTTACTACTTAGTATGATTTTTCTTTTAGAGTATCTATGCCACAGCATTCTTGCAGTTTTTCAGATAAGCCCAAACAACCGTACACTTGTCACAGTACCTGGATGGAATTTTGCATTATCACCTGGGCTTTAGTCTCCCAATCAATACTTGACTCTTGTCATCAAAATGCTTGTTTCCCTTCTTTATTTCCTTCTGATATACTCAGGCAGCCTACCAGTTCTATTTACTAACAGGTTCTAAAAGTCAATATATATCCTGCCAACTACCAGTCAGTAAATTAAGCAAAGGAAAAAAAAGTCTTCATTATCCTGGAGAACTTCTATCTCTGTGAATCATACCAAAGCTAGAAAACACAAATACTAAGGCAGATAAACTGCGAGTCACCCTGATTTTTCATTCTGACCTCATATCCAAACTAAGTCCCAAGGATTCTGTCTCACAAGAACAAAAAGTCCCATTTCTGTCAGGTATACTATAGTTTTCACAGGTCTTAACACAGAATCTAGAGTAAATCATGTACTTAATAAAGTATGAATGAATAAATAAATCAAAATTGGAAGACATAAAGGTTAGAAGGGAGATAACCGATAAAGTCCCTTATACTAAAAATTCAATTTGCAAAATCTAAAAGCATCATCAATTTAAAAAACGAAGTTTGAAAATAAACTTGCAACTTGCAGCAATGGTAGTGAAGTTTCAGCTGGGGGCGGGGGTGGGGGGAGGGGGACAAAAATCTTTGCTGAATGAAAAGCAACAATTATACATGAAAAAAGTAGAGATCAATTAGGAAACAGAAACCACATAGCAATTTGAACTTGAAAATAACTACTCCAGAGGACTGGAGTAATGAGGGACTGGCTAACAAGAAGTAACAATAAAGATTAAAGGAATGACAATACACAGCGCTTTCACCACCCCAGGACTGAGACAGGGCTTCTCCCCACAACTCCCCAGGACTGAGATGCAGACCTTGCTGAGGGCCTGGCCCTGGCTCACTGAATGTCAGAGAAGTAGCTGTGTGGACTCGCCGGTGGATCTTTCTGGAAATCCTCCCTCTAGCATGTTGGGGAAAGCTGTTCATTGGGAAGTGTTTCCCTGGAGGACCTCCATTCTGAAACCAACTGAAGTGGGTACTAGAGGAAGCTGCTGTGACCACTAGACAGTGCAAGAGCCAGCGGCTGGAGAAGGCGTCCACACTGCACGGAGCCGGAGAGGGCCTGCTGAGAGGCACATCGAATCCAGAAAGAAAACCCCCTCCTCTTGCAGTGCCACCTACCAACAAAGCTTGACACCCTGCCTTTAAAAGACTAGTGTTTAAGGACCCAGCTCTGTATGCACAGAGCACACAAAAAAGGTGAGTTTGGAGCTAAAGTTTTAATAACTGGTACAGTTCACCCCTTTGGCTACTCAGCTTCTATAGGTGCTCGTTTACATGTTTGAATTCCCACACAATGAAAAGAACAACAGAAGCAGAGGTGGCTTTCCCAGCACCAGGTCCTGTGGCACCGGCAGCTTCTACAGAATTCATTCACAATGGATCATTCCTTTTCTGTGAGCTAATCAGGAGAATGAAACAATGCTCCCCATGAGGAAACTTCATAACTTCTTTCACAGTTCACATGAGTCTAAAAGTTCTTCCTTTTATCTAACATGAATCCTTCTTATACAAAGAAGTTTTTGTTAGGTTTCAAGGGCACCAACTCAGGCACTAGATGATCCTGGTTAAAGTCTCAATCTAAAAGGGCTCCCCAGGTAGCACTAGCGGTAGAGAATCCACCTGCCAATGCAGGAGATGCAGGAGACTCAAGTTCAATCTTGAGAAGGAAATGGCAACCCACTCCAGTATTTTTGCCTGGAGAATCATATGGACAGAGGAGTCTGGTGGGCTACAGTCCACGGGGCAGCAAAGAGTCAGACACAACTGAAGCAACTTAGCACCAAAGCTCTATTACTTTTAACTGTAATGCCTGAAACAAATTACCTAATGTTTCTTTGTCTTAAAAACTGGAGACTATCAGGCTCACAGGGTTCTTATTAAGAGTAAATCAATTAAGTGAAGACTAAATTAGCTGCATGAAACACACAGACCCTAACCTTGCAAGTCAATATTAACTGCTATTATTTTATCTATAAAGACAAAGTTAGCTTATTTCCCCACATAAAGGCAGGGGGTCTTGTCTGTTTTGTTCTCGGTCTACCCCACCCGCATCTCTTTGTCTCCGTGCATTGACAGGCAGGTTTTTTACCACTAGCGCCACCTGGGAAGCCCTCTACAACAGACCCCAGCACAAAACAGGTGTTCAAAATACTTGTTCAATGAACAAATGGAGTTCTGATCATAAGCCCTTCTATACCAAAAGGTACTAGTGGCAACTCTTCCAAGCCCTAAAGTTGTAAAGACTTCCAGTTTAGTAACTGAAAAACAGCAATGGCGATGGGGGCGGGGCGGTGGGGAGGGTGGAGAATTCACATGAAAAACCGATGCCAGTCATTTCTTTAAGGCCAGCAAAATATTTCTGCAGTATTTAGTTGCATCATCTAGGAAAATCATTCCACTAGTACCTCAGTTTCCTATTTTCAGGAGAAAGGAAAAACTACTTCAAAAAACTACTTCAAAGTTTCTATAGTAGAAACTTTAAAAAATGATATATACAACAGCATCTAAGCCAAACTTTTGACCCTATTAAAGTATCACGTAAATGCAACCTCTGGGTTTTCAAGCCTGAGCAATATACAATTAGTTTTCACTATGTACTCAACCTAACTAAGCTTAAATTGAAAAAGCTGGTCTAAAGGGTGATAGAGATATCACACAGTTTGTTTCATCATCATAGCAAATTCTCTTATCCCTCAAAACTTCCTTCCAAGAGTTTATGTGAAAAGAACATAGGACTGTGTTCTGCATCTTCTGGAGGTAAAACAAAGTTTAATACACAACTAAAAGACCAACAAGTACCTGATAGATTTAAAGTGACCCTGCTGATAAGACAATCACATCATTTAACAGGAAATAGTTTATTCATATTTTCATAATGCCGACATCTAAATTTTTAGAACTTCATTAATGTCTTACTATTTCCCAATACTGAAAAAAAAGGTCCAGTCAAAAATTACCACATAATAGAGGTAATAAGAACACGACTCAGTGATTTTTAGTGGTAACAAAGCACACATCATTATCTAGTACTGTCAAGTAGCTGCTGGCAAAGTTCGAATTCTGTCTTCACTAACCGAGACAATTTTATCATTGACTCAAAATATAACACGGAGATATCTAATTTTTCTTGCAGGATTAGAGATCAATTAACAATCTTTCTAAATTTCACAGTAGAGTAGAAATATTAGCTTTGCTAAAAATAATACAAACTACGGATTTAAACATTAAAATAGACTATCTACTATAAGTACCACCAGTATCATGGCAATGTTAAGTTTCAATTCTTAAGACCTACAGATTAAGTTTTCAGGATTTGTGGGCTCCATGGTCATACAGTCAAGATATCCTGCTACTCTAGGTGAGACCCAGATGGACAAAGGTTAAGTGACTGGTTTCTATTCACCCTTCTCTCAACAGAAACAGCTAGCTAGAGACAGTGTATATTAGAAGCGGCTTTCTCCAGTTCATGAAAATTCTCCACATCATTTGAAAATCATTTGAAATGTTGCTCTTCCATTTAGTATCATGAGATCTACACTATCATCTTTATTTTTTAAAAGATAAACTGGAGATCACAAGTTCCAGTTCTGTTCCCTTCCCATTGCCTTCTTGTAGGAGCAGCTGGATCACCAAGGAGGAAGCAGGGACGGTTGCACATAATAGATGCCACCATAGATGTTGTTGTTGATGTTGTATGTCATTTATGTCTTTACTGGAAAATTTTGGGCTTTGACAGTAACATCAGCTTCACAGGAGGAAAACACAAAGTTATTGACAGCCGGGATGATGAATCACCCAACTTGAGTTAAAAAGAAATGAAAATACACCAGTAACTATTTTGTATCTTAATGGCTGTGTTGTCTTTTTGTTACAATTGCATCCTCTTTCCCCCAGTTCTACACTTATTTTTTAAACAAATGTCAATAAATCTGATATGTATTTCAAGGTAATGTTTGAGTTTAGATGAACTTAAGCATCTCTTTATGATAATACACTCCATATCTGGTAACTTACTAGTCACTTACAGTTAACAGATGTTTCACATGGTTATGATTTTTAAGTGCTTTCAGTGATTCTTTAACATTTTAAATCCAGCCATAAAAACCTCTACTTAAATAAGAAACAAGAAACACGAGTAGGAAAATGACCTTAAGCTTAACCTTAAACACAGATACAAATCTGGCAAACGGAGAGAGGACCATCACTACTTAGGATGCAGAAGAATCTTCCAAAGGCGGGGGGGGGGCGGGGGGGGGGGGGGGAACGGGGAGGTGGAGGCGCAAGGAAGGCTCATAAACCTGAATGTACTGGCTAAGTCAAGAGAGATTTCTCATGTTTTCCGCATTCTGCAATCCTCGGTCGCTCAGGGGTGCGTTTGGGGCCACAACCTATAACCTTCATCCCAGAGAACCCTAGTACTTCTCCGTGGTGTGCAAACCCAATCGCCGAAGGACGGAAACGTGAGCCAGGCTGGGCCACTCAAGGGGCGTCGAACGTGGGACAAGAGACCTTTTCCACTCCCAACAGAAATCGGAGCAATGGGTGTATTTGCGGAATGGATTTCTTAGGAAGGTCTCCTAAGACAAAAGGGCAGCGAGTCGGGAACCATTCCCGAGCTGGGAGTGGGATCGACCAGCCCCAGGCCCGCAGCCGCAACAGCCCGCACTTCAGCGCAGAGAACGCGCGCTACCGCAGCGCCCACATTCCGGAAGTATTCGGAGACCCCCACCCACCCACCCACCCGGCCACGGGTGACCCTCTCCACCACCCGTACGCGCTCGGCCCGAGCCCCTCACCCTGGTGATTGAACAGTCTCCATATCCTGGTGAAGAGAATTCCCATTCTCGGGCAGCGGACCCCTCTCCAGCCACCCGGGCCGCCTGGCCTCCCCCGGCTCAGGCTCAAGGGGAGGAGAGAGACGCGCCGGAGCCTCCGTCTCTGCCGCTGCTGCTGCCGCGCTGGCCGTCGGCCCGCTTCCTAGGAACCGGAGGGAGGCCGAAGCCCAGGCCGCCGTGCCGTGCGCGAGGCCCCGCCGCTGCCGCCGCGGCTCCCGCCTGGCTCGCGGACATCGCCGCCGCGTTGTGTGCGACGAACCTCGCGGGCCACCGTCCTCCCCCAGCTCCTCTCGGGCGGCTGCGGTGGCGGCGACCAGGCGGGCGGGGGAGACGCGGGGCGGGGCGGAGGGGACGGAAGGCGCAGGCGCGCGGCCGGAGGGGCGGGGCCTGGGGAACAGCGCCCGCCAGGCCCTGACTTACTTGTCAATCTTACCGACCTGTAGGCGGCGGGACTGAACCCCAGGGTCAGGCAAAGCGGGCTTCGGATTGGGACAAGTGGCTCTGGACTGCTTGCTTTGGCGTTTTTTCTACCTTTCTTTCACAGAGCCATAGTGTGAACAAATCATCGAGTGTTCTTCCCCAACCTTGACCGCACACTTCATCAAAAGCCCCACCTCCTAGCCTTCGAAGACGTGAATTCCATCAGGGTCTTTGAGGGAGGCTGATTACTTTATCCTTCAAATCTCGACGCCGACACCCAAAAGGGTGGCTTTACCTAAGTAAGCAGTGGCCTTATGGCCGTCCTGTACTTCAAGGTTGTTCGCTTTCCAGTATCCCTCCACTTGCAGATTAATCTTGCCCAAAACAACGATCTTGATTTGTTCACTCCCAGGTTTAAAAATGTGTGCTGCTACTGCTGCTGCTAAGTCGCTTCAGTCGTGTCCGACTCTGTGCGACCCCACAGACGGCAGCCTACCAGGCTCCCCCGTCCCTGGGATTCTCCAGGCAACAACACTGGAGTGCGTTGCCATTTCCTTCTCCAATGCACGAAAGTGAAAAGTGAAAGTGAAGTCGCTCAGTCGTGTCTGACTCGTAGCGACCCCATGAACTGCAGCCCACCAGGCTCCTCCATCCATGGGATTTTCCAGGCAAGAGTACTGGAGTGGGTTGCCATTGCCTTCTCCAAAATGTGTAGTGGCACCTAAAGCTGTTTGAGCAGTAAAGTCCGAATACCTTAGAGATATATGCATTGACTCCACAATTTGGCCTTAACTGTCCTTTCCAGCTGTAACTCCCATTATTCCCAGCTGGTTAAACAGCTGGGGAAATGTTCTCTTTGCTCTTTTAGGCTTGCACACCTTGAACAGCCGTGTCACCTACTATGCAAGTGTCACACTGTATTTCATCCACCCTCTAGTGTGGGATACTTCCTTAGCTGAAAGCTAGAATATAAGTGAATCATTAAGTAACATATCAAACTTCTTGTTTTGCGTGTTCTTTTTTTAAGCTGGGCAAGTTACTTAGCCTTACCAGGCTTCCATTTTGACATATGGAAGCAGAGGGTTTGTCTCTAAGGTCTTTTTTGATTCTAGATCATTGGATGTCTATGATAATTAGTCTGTATTTATTAGAGTCACGAGGTGGGAAAACAAGAAACCAAGGTTGTTTACTTCTTCTCTTCCACAAAGAAAAAAGAAACAGCTCCAACCTTTAACTTCGGTAAAAAGGAACAGAAAGAAAAAGGTAAGAGAGCTGTAAAAGTCATTTGGAACTGCTCTGTCCCCCATCTGCAAGAGCTGAATGAAATGAATCAAGATCAACAATGAACTCCACCTTTCCACCCCACTTCTCCTAGTCATACACTATCTCATGTCAATATATAGAAAAATAAGCCATTTAAGGAAGACATTAAGACAGTCTACAGTTTTTCTTAGCTGTCTGAGCTAGAAAGCTTGTACCTATAAAACAAAGGGCAGCATTGAGGACTGAAGCATATCTCCTTTTAAACAACTGTTCAAAAAAACTCCTTTGGTTTCTTTTGGGGCTTATGGTTAAACAGCCAAAGTTTATAGCAGACATATGAAGGGAAAGAAAATGACAGTATTATTTTATGGATTATGGATTTAATCTATTTTAATTTATGGATTATGTTTATATTTACATAATAAAGTACTGTTTAGAAAAACAAAAAAATTGCATAACCAATTTATATTAATTCTCTTAATATTTCCATTCTTGTACACTGTAGCTAATGCTTTTGGCAGCTCTAAGACTTTTTACAAACTCCTCATACATCTGTGTCAACTTATTAAATGGATGTCATATCCACATTAACTTGGGAAGTTAGGGCTTCATATTTTTATAAACCTACATTATTACCCGGGAGATGGTCTCCCAGCTTATTTTCTAAGAATCTCTCAAATAAAAAAAAGGCAGGGCATGGAAAAGAAGTTTTCCTAATACAGTCTTGTCCAACTGTAGGACCCATGGGTGAAATACAAATTTGGAACTACTATAGAAGTAATTGGGAACATTTGTTGAATGGTATGAAACTGTTTGTAAAAAGGCTTCTTATTATGAGACTTTTTAAAGATTAATTTATTCATGACTATAATGATGAGCAAAATGTCATTGGAGAGACTTCTGCTTCCATATGTAAGAGAGAGGGATGGTCTTGAATTACACTCCTACCACTAATAAATAGGAAACTGTACAAAATATAGAAAACAACTGTTTTCAGATATTGGCCAACACCCAGCACGGGACAGAGATCCTTGATAAGAGACACAAATGGGGATAGTTTTATTATTATGTGGATTTCTGCCTGGAGGCAATTCTAGCTAGCTACAGTGGGAGTGGAAACTCAGATAGAGTCTGGCAATCTCCTTGAGATGGAAACAGAGAGAGATCAAGGCTACTACAATCTGTGAAGCAGAGTGATTGAAAGGAAGAAGCTATCCAGAGAAAATCTTCAGAAATCTACATAGGTTGAGCTTTTGAGCCTTTGGCTGCATATCAGTCTGTATGTGTGTAATGTTAAACCAGTACGAGGCTAGTCAATAATGACTTGAGGAAAAAGAAAGCACTGAGGAGCTGCAAAACAAGTAATCTCCAGAGATAACAAAGGGCCAGTGTGAGTTCTCTTCAGCCAGTGTGAGGAGAAGACACAGAATATATAGGACATTCAGTAGATACCCCAGAGGCCTTAAAGAGGAGCTAAATTAGCCTAAAGATAAGTCTTACTCTGTGTTTGTGAGTTAGTCGCTAGTTGTAGCCAACTCTTAGCGACCCCACGGACTGCAGCCCACCAGGCTTCTCTGTCCATGATATTTTCCAGACAAGGATACTAGAGTGGGTTGCCATTTCCTTCTCCAGGGGATCTTCCCAACCCAGAGATCGAACCCAGTTCTCCTGCACTGCAGGCAGATTCTTTATCAACTGAGCTACAAGGAAAACCCTAGACCAGTTTTAAAGGAGCTTAAAAACAAAACTTGAAAGAATCAAACTAATCCACAGTTGTCTATCAAAGCAAGTCCAACATTCTTCACAGATCAAGATGACAAGATCAAGTCATTCACAGTGGAAAATTTACAATACCTTGAATCCAATAAAATTTTAGTGGACATTCAAAGAAACATGAAAATATGACCCATAACCAAAAGAAAAATTGCTCTACCAAAACAGATACAGGCCCAGGGAAGTTAAATGATTGCTCCAAAACCATAGCTTATTACTGCTGGATCTAGGCTTTGAACCAGCCAAGGTTAGAGGCCACAGTCTAACCAGTATGTTAATCTGTATGTTGTATGACAGGACAAGCAAGATGCTTCCCTCTACAAGTATCTCATTAGTGGAGATGTACTGATTGGCTTCAGGCATAGGGCCAGGCTGATGGAATGATTGCAGTGAGCTGCAATTCTTCCAGTTGGAACTTGAAGTTTGTTGGTGGAAATGCCTTGACAGTTGGGGCAGCCTTATTTAGTACATCTCCAATAACTGAGGTACCATTAATTCAGTCAATATTTATTGTATTCCAGGCATGGTTATGTATGCTCCAGATGCCTACCAGCTTAAAAGCATCTAATATATTTTTTAGATAAAAGTACTTCAGAGAGAAAGGTTACAATGAGCTTTGGTTTATTCATTTTAGTTGTGTCTAATAACCTATGCTCTGCCTATTTTCCATGGGGATGGAGGGCAGATGAAGCAAATGTGATAATGCTTGTGAAATAATTTGGCTGTAATAAATCACTGTATAATCCCAATACGGTGTTAATAATCAACATAGAACACATTTCTTTTGAACTTACTGTACAGAGAGAAAAGTGTGATCAAGTCATAGCATAGACACTTGACACTGAGCTTGTGAAACGTCATGTCATAAGCTACATGCCATCCATGGAATTCTTACTAGTGCAAAATACCTTTGGAAACTTCTGATAATTGTTAAAATAATAATATAGAGGTTTCTTGTGAACAATACAGTTTATTGTTTGTTTTTCTATATTCAACCCTATTTCATACATATATTGTAACATATTCTATTTCACATGCAGTTATGCATTTGTGTGAGTATGTGTATGTATTTAACTACAAGCTCTTTCCCAATATATTAATAGTACTTCTTTTGTGAAGTACTTCATAATAACTAGCAGAGTATTCAGGTAACAATCATTTAATTGACTCTGTGTTTGGAGGCTAAATGTTTAGACTTTTTTTTGTTTAAGAGATAGAGGAATATACCTACTGATTTCCAGTATATCTTCAGTATATCTCCAGAATAATATAAAGGAGAGGTATAACGCTGGTTTCAGTGGTTTTTTTTTTTTTCATTTATTGTATAAAAGAAAAAAAATTAATGCAGTTGGTTTGTACACATTTAAATTCCATAAAACAAATCCATAGAAATTAGAATACTATATGCATGCACTCTGCATTTTCTTTGTTAAATGTTTTGGTTCACAAAAATAACAACACATTTTTTTTTCCTTTAAAGCCACTAAAGCAGAGGGAGAACAAAACATGCAGCACTGTACACATTTGCATAGTATATTTTACCCAGCATGCCTTGTAGAATGCTACACATTTACCTATATAAGGAAATAAAAGGGGGGAAATTATCAAAATAAATAATTAAAATTTAAAGAAAGGAAAAATACTGGATAAAGGTATTTTTTGGTTGTTATTATTTTTAGTTTGTTTTTCCACTCTGTAGCTGGAAATACAGCAATAGCTTGGGATATCAACAGCTCTTGGAATAGTAGGGAAATCTTTTTACACCAGTTTGCCATGTTTACTTTTAGTATTAATAAGTTTATCATCTGTTTTTCCCTCCCACCAACCTTTCAAAAAAACTGCTAATGGCTTTTACTTATGTTTCAAAATAGTATTCCGTATAAAGCAAATTGAAGAATCCCTAAATACTTATTGGGACATCTTTATTTATCATTTTGACTATAGGCTGTGAAAAATATAAAACATTTCAAACACGTCCACAATTCAGAGGAGCCCTGTGAGCTCACTGGATGTTACCTTTTGTAGTGGTTATTGAAGGAGAAGAAATAAGAACAGTAAATATAGTATGAGTCATCACAAAATAAAATTTAATGAGTTTTATAGAAGGGAATAAAGTAAAATAAATTACATCCACAGATTGCAAGGCTCTGAAGTAAATTGCTGGAAAAGTATCAAGCAGCAAGTTAAAAAGATGGTAGATGAAATAAATCTGATAAAACTTAGAACTAAATCTATATACTTTTAAAAAATACAACTGCCAAATTTAACAGTGGATTTTGTTATAAGTTTGTGCTATAACAAATGTGCTTCTTTCTCCTCAACCTATTTTTATATTATTGGCAAAATATATATCTTTTATAATTTTGTACTGTACAATATATGTTTTTGCTACATTATTTTTCTACTGCTAATGCAGATTAGAAATAACAACATAGATTTATTTTGGCAATAAAATGCTTTCATTTTAATAATGTCCCAGAAAATATTGTAAGGCATATGAAAAAGAGTATGCAACAATATAGCATTAATGATCCTGCATCTTTAAATACATCCCTTATACATACAGAATTCACACTGATTTCAGTTAAAGATGTGTGAAAGTGGCATGCAAGCAGAGCAAGAGTGGCCCCTACATATACACATAGCCATTTGTTGAGAAATTTAAGTGTTCAGAACATAACCAAGAACACTTACAAAGTATTGAAAAGCGAGAGGCCAGCCACTTTTAGTTCCTAGATAGTCTTCACTTTTACGCTGTAATTCAAAGAGGAAGCATCAGTGTATTCCCCAGACACTCTAAATGCATTAGTAACATTTTCTACCATCTTTCTACAAACATTTTAAATACATCAAAAGAAACAAAGGAAAATTTCATATGTAACTATGACTCCCTCAAACTCATGACTATTCACTCTTATTTATATGTTTTCATGGTAAGTGGGAGTTACAGCCCTTAGTCAAGATTATCCAATGAAATATTATCTAGTCCTTTCATATCATCCCTTAATTACATGAAGCATTTGGTATGAAACCATCCACAAGCAGAGAGAAAGAGTTGCTATATGAGGATGAGTTTCACTTGAGCAAGTTTATTTTAACAAATGGATAAACCTTTAAAAAGTAATTTTTGAATGCTGTAGCTGTTTGTCCACATAAACCGATTACTATTTGACTAACTTGACTGCAACAAAAGAGTTATCCTTGGTGTCTGACAACTATAATATTGAGTGGTTTGTTTATGATTATAATTTAAAAGAAGAGGACTTTTCTGTGCTCTGTCCTATAGACATAGCTTTAGTAAGTAACTTAACAATTATGGCATTAACAATATTTAAAGGTATAAGGAATTGAAGAAACAAATTTAATTATATAATTTTCTGTCATGTTTTCATTCATAGTTATTCAAAGAATGAGTTTTATATAATTCATAAAGAAAAGAACATGCAACAGTATTATGAAAGACAGAAATATAGGCAAAAAAAAAAAAGAAATAGGGGTACATTCCCATTTATTTGAAACATTCATATGAATTTGTTCCAATGGCCTGGGCTTCCAAGATGGCCAAGAGTATGCAGGAAAAGTCAAGGATCAACAAAATTTGAATTTGCAAACCAGCTGCACTTAAACATCAGGTCTCTGAATCTGCTTTTAGAGTTTGATGATATAACAAATGCATAAAAAAGCAATTTCCTTGCAGTCTGTCTTATTTCCTATGATTACTGACTTACTAAATGTTTACCTTGCCTCTTGATAAATTGTGAACCGATACAAAGAAAATTTCACTAACATGGAAGAAATGAAAGGGTGAAGAGCATTTTGGCAACAATTTAAAATCCAAAGGGAAAGTATATTTTAACAATTTATTCATTTAGCTTTGCAGCAAGGGTTAGCAGTAAGAGTAATAAATTCACTACTTATTGAAAAGTGTTTTTCTCTTTAAAGACAGATTGTCTTCTCTAGAGAAGAGGTAGTGTATCAATATCAATATATAGGGCAATTTCTATAGTGAAGTGAAAGTTGCTCAGTCGTGTCTGACTCTTTGTAACCCATGGACTGTATAGTTCATGGAATTCTCCAGCCCAGAATACTGGAGTGGGTGCCCATTCCCTTCTCCAGGGGATCTTCACAACCCAGGGATAGAACCCAGGTCCCTCACATTGCAGGCGGATTCTCTACCAGCTGAGCCACCAGGGAAGCCCAAGAATATTGGAGTGGGTAGCCTATCCCTTCTCCAGCAGATCTTCCCAACCCAGGGATTGAACTGGGGTCTCCTGCATTGCAGGTGGATTCTTTACCAGCTGAGCTTCTATAGTGGCATTATGTTATTTTTATTTTTTACCCAATACCAAAATAAAATTGTGTAATTAAGAAAATACCCTGGCATGCAAATTAAGGTTGCCTAGAAACATTCTTAACAGACATCCTGGGTCTCAGCAACATGTTATGATATGTTCATTCAAGGAGTTTAAATTTGCAAACCATCTTTTGGCATTGATTCCTTCTCTCCCTCCCTTTCACTGCCCTAGGTTCCTATTATGAATTTTAAGGCCCTCACACAAAAGACAAGTTCAAGTATGCAGGTATGAAAAGAGGTTAACATTCCAAAAATACACTTTGCAAACAACATCAATAATAATTAAAGTAATTAACAAATTATTCAAAGGGAACATATAATTTTCTCAGAATTTGTTTTATATTTAAAAAATTCATTTCATTAAGAACTAAGTGCAATGACATATTGTCACATAATTAAGACTCTCTTATTAGGAAAGACTATTGGTCTGAATTGTGAATTTCAATTTTCTTTCCAATAGAACTGTATAAAGATAAGAGAGAAAATTATCAGTCATTTAAAAACATATCTAAGTGCTGCTTTAAATATTGGAGTAAACATTGCTGATAATAACACTGGAGTCACATTACAGCCTTGAGAATTAACATCAGGATTGACAAATTGCATTCCTTTTTTCCCAAGACTACATTTCCACACGGTCACACGAGTCTACATTGTTACATGTTCGCTGACTGAAATTACAGACTATGACTTACATATTCTGAAATTATATATGCTGAAAGTACAGAATATGTGGTTTATACTACAAGTTAATACAGCCTCAAAACGTTTTAAGACTTGTTTCCCCTCCTTATCATTTGCTATTGTTAAATGAAACCCATTAAAAACAAAGTATTTGTGGAAAATGTATATTTCAAAGGTGCTTGATGTGCTTGGCAAAAATAAAACATTTCATTTAGTATGTATCTGTATTTTAGTATCAGTTACACAATAAACTCTAAGCCTTAAGAAAAAAAAAGGAAAATGCATATCCCTTATTCATTTGGAAAAGACAACTTATTAGAAAAGGAAGGGGAAAGAATGTGCCAAATCCAAGTAAAAATTTAAGTATATCCATCAAGAAAATATACATTATACCCTTTCCAAGGTTGTTAGCTTTTGAATAAGAACACAAAGCAAAACAGGTGTGGATGCTAGATGGTAAAGGAAAGACTGGTTTTGTGCACAGACATTGAACAGACCTCTCTTTTTATCAGCATAACATGGAAGACACAGAAACTAGGCATTGAGAGGTCTTTAAAAATAAGAGATTTTTAAAAGTTGAAAGAATACAGTAATCTTGTTGACTAGGAAATATATGTAAATGCTGTAACAGCTGCCTGCTGTAAAATGTAAATATCTTAAAGTAGTTAAATGACCAGATTGCTACTGCTACTACAGAAAAAGCTGAACAGCTGTCTAGTCTAAGTTTAAACACCTTGGTGCACTCCTTGCAATTAAATACTTTTATGCGCACAAACAAGAAACCAGGAAAGCATATAGAAAAATGTTTTGGCTAATGTCTTCTTTTTCATGCAAATATGTGCTGTACATGTAATAAATATATTTGTTTGCTGGAAAATGCTCTTCTGTGCTCTAACAAAGTATTCAGTGATGGTAGGTTGTATGTTTATTAAAGTGCCTAGTGGACATAACTCTTTTAAATGTCTTAACTGAAAGTTTTGTAAGCTTCACTAGATGACAAAAGAACCTCACAAGGCAGTACCACATATTAACTTCAAGAATTCACTGAGCCCACAGGTTTTTAATTCTATCAAATATTTCAATAACTCACAGAACTATGGATATCCTCATTATCAGCTAAACAGGTTCATAATGGGGTATGCACAGTGAACAACAGAAGGAAGAGGGCATTGCGGGGGGTCAATAATGAGCTTCAAGATATAACTAATCAAGAATAGGGAACCTATTTTCATGGTCAAGAAAATTATTCAACTGGTGCATGCTTTGAGAGCATAAACACTGAAAGGCTTGGATGGGGGGAAAAAAGATAACAGAAAATGAATTATCATTGTTTTCCCAAAAAATAGGCTTTATGACGTAGCAGTAGAAAAGGATTTTTATGCCTGATCCTATGGGGGCTTTAGAAAAACAGACTCTTAGAAACAAAAGTCTTTTCCTAAAGACTTTTGTGTATTGTATAAAAGAGTCAATTTCAATAGTTTCTTGGATCAGAGTGAATCTAAGGCTTCTTTGATCATAATAAGACATAAGATCACCGATTCCATACTTATATTCACTGGAAAAACTGTGAAGACTTAATAGGTAAAGAAGAGTGTTCATTAGAAATAAGGCAGTTCAATCTTCAAATTCTTTATAATTCTCTTCAATAAAAATGATATAATTTTAGTGAACAAATCTATTCTGAATCTACGAGTTTATTTTTTTTACTGCAAGCTTTTAAATTCATTTCCACAGTTTTTTAATTAATCATTTTGTATAAACACAGCTTTCAATATCAAAATTCAATGTGTTCATGTAAAACAAAAAACCCGTAGCATGATTATAAAGAATTTGGTGAAGGGCTAGCACATTCAGACACTCAAAGGCAGAGACTGAGTGAAGCAATGGAAAGATATTCAATTGTGCTGGTGGGAAGCACAAACATATTTGTGGTTAAGTGGGGCAGATGAAATCTCAACTGGAGATGTTTAGCCTTGCACTCAGGAGGATCTGTGTTACTCTTCGAGTCTGACTTCCGATTCCTGAATGGATGTAGTTGTGCTCAGATTGATGAAAGGGGAAACAACACCCCATTTTCCATCTTGCATAACCAACTATGATTGGGCTTCTCTTTACTATCCTCTCTCACTGCTAAAGAAATGAATTTCTTTGCCAACTTCAAACATGGTAACAGTTGTGACGAAACAAAAAAGCAAAATACTTTGAATACAACAGCTGTGCCAGAAAAGAAATAAAAATATTAAAATCTGAGGAGACTAAAGAATTTCTGCATTAATTTGAGATTTTTTTTGGCACTATCAATACATTTGGTAAGTTAGAAAAGCCATTCTGGCAATGTTAATGTATATTAAAATGCTTATACATTCCAACTTTAAGTGTAAATTTAGCTTCCAGCAAATAAATACAACAGCCGGTTTTGACTTCTATTGGTATTTTGATTTTCTTATTAATTCGTGTCTTTTTTTTTTCAGATTTTTAAATTGATTACAACATGCTCAAGTAGACTTTCTAGTCAATTCACCCAAATTCCAACAGGAATTGGTTTATAAATTGGTTCCAACTGGAACTGGTCATTTGGAATTTCCAGCATGGGAAATTATTTTATATGTGCCTTGATAAGTACCCTAAATTACAAATTGATGTGTCTAAATCTAATGAAGAAAACAAAAGGTACTGCTATGTAAATGTTGCACTTAAAAATATCTGTATGATTGGGCATCTAAGATCCATCTAGACTTAAGGGCATAATGTACATTTTTTTTTTTTGCCCCTTCTTAGCATCAATGACAGCAGCCCATAAGCACAGTCAGTACTGTGCTGTACTTGCCACGTTAAGATGACTGGTTGTATCCTAGCAGTGCTATGGCAAATCGTCAACAGATGAACTTTTTGTTTGTTTCTGCAGACTCAAAGCCTATGTCGAGAATCATGGCTATATCCCCCAGGAGATCCTCGGTTCCTATGAGGTTTGTAAGTGTCCTGGTATGAGTCAGGATAATCTTCTTCCACCAGAGGGTAATGATCTCGGCTATGCTGGGAACTGGAAGACAAGCGGTTCCTGCTCTTCCGAGCCCTTTCATTGTGATAATTTTCATCAGAGGTCATTAGACTTCGTCTTTCAACTGGAGAGTTCTCTGTGGAGTGGTTGCTGTGCCTCAGACGCTGACTCTAAAAATATCAGATGGTTCACTGGTTAAATCACATCCGCTTCGTTCACATAGAACATGCAAATGCATGTACAACAGAAGGGTCTGTACAATAAGATGCTAAATATTTGACTTAATAAAACATTCTGATGTACAAATGGTCTGCTTGAAATATCTGGCTTATGTATTTGGGACACAACATGCGAAGAGGCTTAAAGTGCTGGTAGTTTGTGAATTTTAATTACATAACACTGCATACTTATGCTTCCTATGAAAAATATAAAAGTGAAAGTTAGCTGCTGAATGGAACTTAGTATATTTAGGAGAGCCTAATAATTCAACTTCTATTGCAAAAATGAGGATTATTTTACTATTGGAAAATAAGTTAAAGTTCAGAATAGTATCTGCTATTTTTTCTTCCTCTCTTGAACTGATAAAAGCTTTCTCCTAAAGTCACACACTTCATCTTTATCTAGTTGAATGTTCCTTATACCTTTTAAAAATGTTAGTAAAATTATGATTTGTACTGCCCATAAAATATTTGTTTCTACATTCTACATAAATGCAAGACTCAGTAACATTCTCTTCAAAGAAATATACAATAATTATGAAGCCAGCTAACTGATACATTTACAATTCTTGCTTCCTCCAACTGAAATGTCCTGGAAAAATAATCCTCAAAATATAAACTAAATTTCTCTGATAACATGAAATTAATATCTTCAGTGACTTATTTAAGCACTCAGTAAATGCTATTAACATTTTTCTTCAAATCTCAGGAAAACATGTATCCTTAGCTATGCCTGCCTGCTTAAGTAGGTTGCCTCAGTTAAGAAACAGGATACTGATGAAACCAAAGACCAAGATACATTTTCTCTAAAGGATACTCACCTTCAGCGGGAAACTCATTCAACAGTCACAGCCTCTGCCTCTAGCCCCAACTAGGGTCTAACAATTAAGTGCTCATGGTTACTAGGAGAACTTGGCCCCAGGACCAAGGGCACCACGTTAACTCAAGTGAAACTGGGGGAACCACTTCAGGTAGATGTCTGAGAGGTGCTAAGTCAGGAGTGTTATATTCATAAACAAAGTACATTTCATCTCTACCAACTTGTGCAGGTGGAATCACAGTGCTTCATTTTTCCATTTCTCCTCCCACAACGCACAGCTCAGAGCCAACTCTAACTGGTCAGTGGAAGCGCCACAGTCAGATCAGCATGCAGGCAGTAAAACAAGGAAAGAAAGAGTCCAGTGCCCACACACACACCGCATATTATAATAGGATGTTTCCCAAGTTCATTTCTAGCCACAAAAGCTATTTATTTATGTGGTAGTTTTTTTTTGTTTTTCTTACAAAGATGTAGCTTTGTAAAAGAGTAATAGAGTTGTAATAACATTTCAGAGAGTGCTATTTATCTTAGAGTTAACTCTACATGATCTACATTATGACTATTATAACCTATTAATACAACACTAGTCATGATGCAAGACAGCTCGATTGACAACCATTCCTCAGTCAGCTGGGGGTCTGGCCACATTCCCGCAGCTGCTTGGCATCATATAGATTCATATGATATATCATTCATTCATATTCATATCAGATTCACTTCATATTGTAATGCCTCTGGGTCCCCACGTCTGGCCCTGAGCACGGCACCTGAACAGCAAGAGAGCGAGCTTCCTGATCCTGCATTCATCCTCCACTCCCCTAAAGGCCATAGGTGATGGCCAAGGTGGGCCTTGCTAACCCCTAAGAAAACTCAGAGATCTATCACTATTTCCAACCGAGATGATTCTACTCTAAGTGTTCTGTTTGTGCACGGACAGGCCCTGCAGCCTGTGGGGCGGGGTTAGGTAAGATTGGTCATAGTGTCCATCTATCCCTCCTCACTTAGCTGGTCCTGTGCCTGACAGTGCCACTACTGTCCAACCCTGAAGAAGTGATGTGGAGAAGTAATGAATGGACCCTGACTAGTAGGCAGTAAGTTTCTTAGCAGGGTTTAGACATAGGAAAGATGAGTTCATTTTTGGCCAACACTAGCACCTGTGGGATCTTAGTTCCTGAACCAGGAATTGAACCCTTGCCCCTTGCATTGGAAGCGCAGAGTCTTAACCACTGGACCACCAGTGTAAGCAGAGGAGGGATGAATTTAAGTAAAAGTCATTATAAATGAACAGAGTACAAAGTTCTAAGGAAAAGGCCATTCTCTGGATAACTCTGTCTAGGATAGATCATGACGAGGTAATGCATTCTGTGTGTGTTGGGTGTGCTTAGTCACTCAGTCGTGTCTGACTCTTTGCAACCCCATGGACTGCAGCCCGCCAGGCTCCTCTGTCCATGGCAATACTCCAGGCAAGAATACTGGAGTGGGCTGCTATGTCCTCCTCCAGGGGATCTTCCCAACCCAGAGAGTGAACCTTAGGTCTCCTGCACTGCAGGCTGATTCTTTACCAGCTGAGCCACCAGGGAAGCCCAATGCTTTCTGAGTGTACTATAAAATAGTATATGTAAAAGTGTAAAACATCTGTTAGAATCAATGCAGCCCAAAGATATGAATCTGAAGAAGTTTTTTGCTAATACTTGATAGCGAGTATATGAACCAAAGGGATTTGAGTGTGTAAAATGTAAAATAGTCTATATGAGTAGCCACTGCTTTAGACTTTTTGATATAGTAACGTACAGGGTTCTCTCTTCAGAGTCAGGACAATCCCAGTCTCCATCTCAATCGAGTTTCCTATAGAAGCTTAAATGTTAGGTTGTAAAAGCACAAGTGATGCTACCTGTAACCCAGAGATTGCTGTGGGATATGGCGAGAGTGCTGTTGAGCCCAGGTTCCTTCCAAGCAGGGGAGTCATGGGGGTGCTACTGGTCGTGTGGGTGGCTCGCCAGTAGGCCTCAAGGTACTCGCCCAGGTGTTCACATGCATCCTCCAGCTGATTCTCATCTAGTATGACGTCAAACATTTCCTGCAGATAAAAAGAAAATCCATTTTATTTATACTTCAAATGTTAGGCCATGAAACCTGAAATTCTACTTCATGCAGATAATATTGTTTCTAATGTCCAACAGCAAATATCAAATTTAAGGGGATATATCGGCAGTTCCGAAAGTTAAAGTCAAGTGCAGAACAGCACAGTTGACCATGTACAAATTTGGACAATGACATAAAAATGGGAATGCTCATTAGATATCTGGATCTTTCATTATTTAGGGGGAAAAAAAAGATGAGGTACATAAAGAAGAGTTCTAAGTAGAATATAGTGAAACACATATGTGTTTACATCTGTATCCACATATTCCTATAGATACTTACTGAATATTTACTTACTTCAGAATATGAGAGAAGCAAGTTAATGGCACTGAAAGAGGAGTTCTAAAAATGTTTCAGTAACAAATGTATCACAGGAATAAACATTTCATCTCGCAAATTAACTATGTTGGAGGAAATAACATTTACTTGGGTAATTTTATTTTTTAACATTTATTTACGTTTTGGCTGCACTGGGTCCTAGTTGTGGCCTGCGGGATCTTTTTTTGGGTGCACAAACTCTAGTCGTGGTGCGTGGGCTCAGCAGTTGACACATGCTCCCTTGGTTGCTCCGTGGCATGTGGGATCTTAGTTGCCCAACCAGGGATCGAACTCACATCCCCTGCACTGCAAGGCAGATTCTTAAGTACTAGTCTACCAGGGAAGTCCCTACTTGGGAATTTTTAGGATGATTGTGAAATGATGTAATCTCTCTCATGATAAAACAACACAACAGGTAAAGGATTAATAATAGAAAACCACAGCATAGTCTTTCTGCTACAAGAGGATCATTGTGTGAAATAGTTAAACAGGAATACGAGCAAGGAATAACTGATTGCAGTGGTGGTGGTTAGGGAGTCGGGGAGGTCACACAAGACGTGGCTGGTGTCCACGTTTCTGTCACTAAGGACTTGGTCCAACACCTGTTCTATAATCTGGAAGTTGTTCTTCTGCCCCATAGGAGTAGAGTGGCCCCTCTGTCACTGCAGTGTGGTTGGGAACTCAGAGAGAATATAACTGGGACACTGATCCTCTGAAGGGTCAGCCTCATAAAGATAAAAGCCATTACACAGGTAAGTGAGAGTACACCCTTGACTTTCTGCAGCTGAATCCATACCTTGCCTGCTGCACCACTTCCACTGCCCCGACTTGCTTTTACAAGCTCGTTTTAGCCAAAGATGGAGCTTCCAGGACTGGATTAAATCAGGGTTACTGCCACCCGCACTTGATGTGCAGGTGGATTGTCGGTTTACAGCCACTGGATGGCTCTGGGTTGGTGGGGGGTCAGCTGACTCACTCTCATCAATGTGGGGGCTCCCTGAAGCAGAAGTCACCATGGAAACAATCTCTCTCCCAACATTTACTCTTTGAATGTTTTCATCACATCAATCTTTACTGAACATTTTGACCCTAATTTGCAAGGCAGTGAGAAGTATTTAGCAACTAGGAAAGAATAAGGTGACTTCAGTCTAAGCCATCTGGTGTTTGAGAAGACAGCCAGCTGAAAGTCATGTAGAAACCTTTCCCCCATAAGAATGCTTATTAGTGGATTTCAGATGGGTTTTTGCATATTTTATTCATTCATAAAATATTTACTTGATACCTATTCTGTGCTAGGCATTGTGAGTATACTGTGGCAAAGAAAACAGACTTCACCCCTATGCTAAAGAAGCATTCACTCTGGGTAAGAGACAGGTATTAAAATCCACAATAGTCTATGCCACACTGGGACTTTAATTCAGAACAACAGAGACTGAGCCACTGAATGTTCAGAACTGCAGCTTAAAGTTATGGATATAGAAGGAGGCGCAGAGAGATATGTGAAAGTCAAATTTATGAGGGAGGGGAAATTATGAGTAAGTCAAAGAATTCCATCTGTAGAGAGAAGAGAATAAAACAAAGAGGAGCAAAAGACACAATGGAAGAGACCATGCAGTCCATGAGAGAAAGAGAAAACAGCCAGGTCCACAGTGTCGGTCAACATACATCCTTGTAATAAATCCTCTTCCCACTATCGCAAATCAAGAGGGTATCTGTCTCTTGAAATCAAAAGCTCCCTCCCCTCATTAACCTAAACCATCAACGCTTACAAACGTAGACTCTGAGAAATATCCTTAATGCTCTGATATACACATTGCATTCTCTGATGGCCTTGCAATGCTAACTTGAATGGAACAAGATCAGCCCCATCCCAGAGGGCGTGCACACACTTAGACGAGACAGGAAGAAGAAAGAGGAAACTGGCCAGCACAAAGGACCACTCTGTCAGCCACTCAGGCTAAAATTGGCCACAAATTCCAGACTGTATTTCATCTGGAGTCTGCTGTTTATATAGTGTTATTTATGTTAACTGTATAATTCAATTACATAAATCTCATTCTATAATATGGGATCTCAACAACGTGTAGTCTCATGTACACACTGCTATATTTAAAATAAATAACCACCAACGTCCTACTATATAGCACAGGGAACCGTGCTCAATGTTATGTGGCGGTCTAGATGGGAGGGAAGTTTCGGGGAGAATGGATACATATATACATATGGCCAAGTCACTTTTCTGTCTGTCTGAAATTATCACAACATTGTTAATTGGTTATATTCCAATATAAAATAAAAAGCTTTAAAAATACAAAAAAAAAAAGAATAAAAAATTTACAAAGCAAAACAAAAACAAACAAAAAAACCCCAAAAACCAAAGGGTAGTCTCAATAACTCTTGCCTGGAAAATCCCATGGACAGAGGAGTCTGGTAGGCTGCAGTCCATGGGGTCGCTAAGAGTTGGACATGACTGAGCGTCTTCACTTTCACTTTTCACTTTCATGCACTGGAGAAGGAAATGGCAACCCACTCCAGTGTGCTTGCCTGGAGAATCCCAGGGACGGGGGAGCCTGGTGGGCTGCCGTCTCTGGGGTCGCACAGAGTTGGACACAACTGAAGCGACTTAGCAGCAACAGCAGCAGCAGCAGTCTCAACAAGTCATTTTCTTGTTTTCATAAAGTCTCGAGTTAATGATCCATCCAGAGACACTTGGACTAGGGGTTCTAATTATCACAGCCAGGACTGCAAAGCCCAGAGAGGGCAAAATGTGGTAAGGAGCACCCATTGCAAAGCATTATTTGAATGAGATTTCTTTTTTTTTTTTTTTTTTTATTTATTTATTTTTTAACTTTACAATATTGTATTGGTTTTGCCATATATCAACATGAATCTGCCACAGGTATACACGTGTTCCCCATCCTGAATCCTCTTCCCTCCTCCCTCCCCGTATCATCCCTCTGGGTCATCCCAGTGCACCAGCCCCAAGCATCCAGTATCGTGCATCGAACCTGGACTGGCAACTCATTTCATATATGATATTATACATGTTTCAATCTTCCTGGCTATTCCACACGTTATTAATACATTGTCATGGCTGCAGACAGAATTAAACATACACTTAATTACAAGTAGTTTAATAAAGTGCTTTCCTTTGCCAATGGATAGAATTTGTATGCATCAGCACATGGCTGTTTGCTAAAGTCTCACTCATTTCTAGGAAATTAAGCTTTTGCACTGCTAAAAAGACAGCTATACGATGGAAGATGATTTGAAATTGCTTTTAGGCTTTCAAAAGCACAGAGCAAAGCAAATTTCAGCTTTTGAATGAATACTGACATATGCAGCTTATTTCCAACTAAGAGGAATCTCACAGCCTGGGTATCTATGACAATTTTTCCTTTCAACTGTTTAGGAAATAACACAGCTGATTAGACCAGAGTGTTACAAAATGAGGATAAGGCAGTAAAAAATTTTTTTAATTATACAAAGAGAAATTCAAAGAAAAGCAGACGAATGAATTATGCAAACCAGCTCTGGCAACGTTTCATAAGTTTAAAGGTTCAAGTGCAGTTAGCTCTTCACTGTGTAATATGTGAGGCCTCTGGCATGGGATATGGATGCAGAGAGCTATCTAATCAGAAGAGGGTGTGGGTAATGGGACAGTCACAGGCAGTGAGGGGTTACCCACTCGGTGACACCATGCCCTTGAGACTGCTGGAGATAGGGGTAACGCTGAGCTGTTTTCAAAGTACCAACACGGCACGCGCCTCTGACATTCTGTGATGAGATATTTTCTTCAGCTGAGCTGGGCAGAAATAATGTGGCTGCCAAAGTAAATAAGGAGTGAACAGAAGAGTCAAAACAAATCACCAGAAAACCAGGCAGAGGAGGTCCCTTTTCTGGATAACCTCTTTCAGAAAAACAAAAAAACTGAAGCCTGAGAAACAACGAGTGAAAAACATGCCTCTAGCTTATCCAGTGGTCCAGAAATCAAAAATGGCAGGAAATAAAGGGAGAAAGATTGAAGCTGAATATAATAGGAATGAAGAAAGTCTGCAATAGCTTTTTTAAAAAAATTTAAGTATGTAAAGATCTGTCTAGTTCTTCATTCACGGAGTATCACATACTTGCCCAAGGAAGGTATCTGAATTAGAGCAACCTGAATTAGAGCAAGCCATCCTGGTTTGCCTGGGACTGAGTACTTCCCAGAAGTACTTTGAGTGTGCAGATCTGCAAATCTGCAAAACTGGGGAGAATTGGAAGGTAGGTCATGTTGGTCTTCAGAAAAGATGGAGTACTTTTCAGTTACTACACTGACGATTGGAACAGGTTCCATTTCTTTCTTTTATAATACATTCTCCTGGGTGGGAGGCTATAGAGAGGGAATGGCAAGTCTTTATGACTGTGAAATACATACTTTCTAGCAAAGAGGGAGAATCTCGTTAAAACAAAAATAATTTCTAACATGTTTTATGGAGAAGGCAATAGCACCCCACTCCAGTACTCTTGCCTGGAAAATCCCATGGACGGAGGAGCCTGGTAGGCTGCAGTCCATGGGGTCGATAAGAGTCGGACACGACTCCGCGACTTCACTTTCACTTTTCCCTTTCATGCATTGGAGAAGGAAATGGCAACCCACTCCAGTGTTCTTGCCTGGAGAATCCCAGGGAAGGGGGAGCCTGGAGGGCTTCCGTCTATGGGATCGCACAGAGTCGGACACGACTGAAGTGATTTAGCAGCAGCAGTAGCTGCAACATGTTTTATCTAGGAGTTGTTATTAAATGTTTTAAAATAAAAAGTTTATAAAACTTAGAAATGAATGCTTCAGTTGAATCCTAACTTTTTTTTAAATTGGTACAGTACTAAGTAGCCAGGGGATTAAATATATATAAACTCTCCCATGGTATATGCACTGCTTTCACTGATTTGTTGTGCAGAGATAGAACCTCACATGGGGCATCTTTCCTAGTTCTAAGTGGAAAAAAGAAATAATAGGGGTGAGCATAGTTTTGCCTTTTTATTACTGGAACATAGAGATCTTTAATGCGCCACCACGTAAAAAAATGACTGGCGAGCACTATTTAGTGAAATGAAATGGCTGAATGGCAAATAAGCAATGCTAATTGAGAGTCCCTTGGACTGCAAGGAGATTCAACCAGTCCATTCTGAAGGAGATCAGCCCTGGGATTTCTTTGGAAGGAATGATGCTAAAGCTGAAACTCCAGTATTTTGGCCACCTCGTGTGAAGAGTTGACTCACTGGAAAAAACTCTGACGCTGGGAGGGATTGGGGGCAGGAGGAGAAGGGGATGACAGAGGATGAGATGGCTGGATGGCATCACTGACTCGATGGATGTGAGTCTGAGTGAACTCCGGGAGTTGGTGATGGACAGGGAGGCCTGGCGTGCTGAGATTCATGGGATCACAAAGAGTCGGACACGACTGAGCGACTGAACTGAACTGAACTGAACTGACTGAATTATAAAATAACTAGCCAATGTTTCTTTCATGTCAGAATTGCATTCTTTATATTATTAAAGCTTTGAATTCCTGAGTACTCAACTCACTGGTCAACTAGTGATAGGAAACTCTAAGTTAAAGGGATTTTGAAAGATTTAGGAGTACTTTGGGGGATAAAGGAAAGCCTACGAATATCATGTGGCTCTAGCAGTTAATTTCAGGCACAGTTTCCACTTTAATGAGCCAAAAGGGAAAGACGATCATAATTCCTACCACTGAACTGTGGGGAAAGCATGAAGGCGAAGAACATGGTGACTATGATACCTTCTAGTTCCTCTCTTCTAATGATCTACGACTTTCATTCTGAACCCAAGCACATTTTCCTCACCACACCCATCCATACATTTCATTCTTTTTTTTTTTTAAATAGATGATTCTGCTTTTTATTTATTTATGTATTGGCTGTGCTGCCCAGCTTCAGTTCAGTTCAGTTCAGCCACTCAGTCATGTCGACTCTTTGTGACCCCATGGACTGCAGCACGTCAGGCCTCCCTGCTGATCACCAACTCCTGGAAGTTGCTCAAACTCATGTCCATTGAGTCCATGATGCCATCCAACCATCTCATCCTCTGTCGTCCCCTTCTCCTCCCACCTTCAATCCTTCTCAACATCAGGGTCTTTTCAAATGAGTCACTTCTTTGTATCAAGTGGCCAAATTATTGGAGTATCAGCTTCAGCATCAGTCTTTCCAATGAATATTCAGGACTGATTTCCTTTAGGATTGACTGGTTTGATCTCCTTGCAGTCCAAGGGACTCTCAAGAGTCTTCTCCAACACCACAGTTCAAAAGCATCAATTCTTTGGCACTCAGCTTTCTTTATAGTCCAACTCTCACATCCATACATGACTGCTGGAAAAACTGTAGCTTTGACTAGATGGACCTTTGTTGGCAAAGTAATGTCTCTGCTTTTTAATATGCTGTCTAGGTTGGTCATAACTTTTCTTTTAAGGAGAAAGGGTCTTTTAATTTCATGGCTGCAGTCACTGTCTGCAGTGATTCTGGAGCCCAAGAAAATAAATTCTCTCACTGTTTCCATTGTTTCCCCATCTATTTGCCTTGAAGTGATGGGACCAGATGCCATGATGTTAGTTTTTTGAATGCTGAGTTTTAAGCCAACTTTTTCACTCTCCTCTTTCACTTTCATCAAGAGGCTCTTCAGTTCTTCTTCGCTTCTGCCATAAGGGTGGTGTCATCTGCGTATCTGAGGTTATTGATACAGGATCCTAGTTCCCTGACAAGGGATTAGATTCAAGGGAAAACTCTAACTCCTAACAACTGGACTGCCAAGGAACTCCATCCTGTCCACTTTTTTCTTTTTCAAATTTATTTATTTTTATTAGAGGATGATTGCTTTACAATATTGGGTTGGTGTCTGAAATATATCAACATGAATCAATCATAGGTATACAATATACAGCCCTTCCCTCTTGAGACTCCCTCCCACCCCCCACCCCCCACCCTGTCCATTCTTAATCTTCAAAGGTTTTAACAACATTTATCAGTGCTACTGTCTGCAGAAGAGGCACCTGGTGTTTTTGTTGAGTCCATATTAACCCAATACTTTAAATCATAGTACTGAAGGGAAACCATTCAATATCACGGTAATCCAAGTCTATGCCCTGACCAGTAATGCTGAAGAAGCTGGTTGAATGGTTCTATGAAGACCTACAAGACCTTCTAAAACTAACACCCAAAACTAACACCTTTTCATTATAGGGGACTGGAATGCAAAAGTAGGAAGTCAAGAAACACCTGGAGTAACAGGCAAATTTGGCCTTGGAGTACAGAATGAAGCAGGGCAAAGACTAATAGAGTTTTGCCAAGAGAACGCACTGGTCATAGCAAACACCCTCTTCCAACAACACAAGAGAAGACTCTACACGTGGACATCACCAGATGGTCAACACCGAAATCAGGTTGGTTATATTTTTTGCAGCCAAAGATGGAGAAGCTCTATACAGTCAGCAAAAACAAGACTGGGAGCGGATGTGGCTCAGATCATGAACTCCTTATTGCCAAATTCAGACTTAAATTGAAGAAAGTAGAGAAAACCACTAGACCATTCAGGTATGACCTAAATCAAATCCCTTATGACTATACACTGGAAGTGAGAAATAGATTTAAGGGACTAGATCTGATAGAGTGCCTGATGAACTATGGATGGACACTGTACAGGAAACAGGAATCAAGACCATCCCCAAGAAAAAGAAATGCAAAAAAAGCAAAATGGCTGTCTGCGGAGGCCTTACAAATAGCTGTAAAAAAAAGGGAAGCAAAAAGCAAAGGAGAAAAGGAAAGATATAGCCATTTGAATGCAGAGTCCCAAAGAATAGCAAGGAGAGATAAGAAAGCCTTCCTCAGTGATCAATGCAAAGAAATAGAGGAAAACAATAGAATCGGAAAGACTAGAGATCTCTTCAAGAAAATTAGAGATACTAAGGGAACATTTCAGGCAAAGATGGGCACAATAAAGGACAGAAATGTAGGGACCTAACAGAGGCAGAAGATATTAAGAAGAGGTGGCAAGAATACACAGAAGAACTGTACAAAAAAGATCTTCATGACCCAGATAATCACGATGGTGTGATCACTCACCTAGAGCCAGACATCCTGGAATGTGAAGTCAAGTGGGCCTTAGAAAGCATCACTACAAACGAAGCTAGTGGAGGTGATGGAATTCGAATTGAGCTATTTCAAATCCTGAAAGATGATGCTGTGAAAGTGCTGCACTCAATATGCCAGCAAATTTGGAAAACTTAGCAGTGGCCACAGGACTGGAAAAGGTCAGTTTTCATTCCAATCCCAAAGAAAGGCAATGCCAAAGAATGCTCAAACTACTGCACAATTGCACTCATCTCACACGCTAGTAAAGTAACGCTTAAAATTTTCTAAGCCAGGCTTCAGCAATACGTGAACCGTGAACTTCCAGATGTTCAACCTGGTTTTAGAAAAGGCAGAGGAACCCGAGATCAAATTGCCAACATCCAATGGATCATGGAAAAATCAAGAGAGTTCCAGAAAAACATCTATTTCTGCTTTCTTGACCATGCCAAAGCCTTTGACTGTGTGGATCACAATAAACTGGAAAATTCTGAAAGAGATGGGAATACCAGACCACCTGAACTGCCTCTTGAGAAAACTGTATGCAGGTCAGGAAGAAACAGTGAGAACTGGACATGAAACAACAGACTGGTTCCAAATAGGAAAAGGAGTACGTCAAAGCTGTATATTGTCACCCTGCTTATTTAACTTATATGCAGAGTACATCATGAGAAATGCTGGGCTGGAGGAAGCACAAGCTGGAATCAAGATTGCCGGGAAAAATACCAATAACCTCAGATATGCAGATGACACCACCCTTATGGCAGAAAGTGAAGAGGAACTAAAGAGCCTCTTGATGAAAGTGAAAGAGGAAAGTGAAAAAGTTGGCTTAATGCTCAACATTCAGAAAACTAAGACCATGGCATCCAGTCCCATCACTTCATGGCAGATAGATTGGAAACATGGAAACAGTGTCAGACTTTATTTTTCAGGGCTCCAAAATCACTAGTCACTGGTGACTGCAGCCGTGAAATTAAAAGACACTTATTCCTTGGAAGGAAAATTATGACCAATCTAGACAGCATATTAAAAAGCAGAGACATTACTTTGCCAACAAAGGTCTGTCTAGTCAAGGCTATGGTTTTTCCAGTGGTCAGGTATGGATGTGCGAGTTGGACTGTAAAGAAAGCTGAGCACCAAAGAATTGATGCTCTTGAACTATGGTGTTGGAGAAGACTCTTGAGAGTCCCTTGGACTGCAAGGAGATCCAACCAGTTCATCCTAAAGGAGATCAGTCCTGGGTGTTCATTGGAAGGACTGATGCTGAAGCTGAAACTCCAAACTTTGGCCACCTGATGTGAAGAGCTGACTCATTTGAAAAGACCCTGATGCTGGGAAAGATTGAGGGCAGGAGGAGAGGGGATGACAGAGGATGAGATGGTTGGATGGCATCACCGACTCGCTGGACATGGGTTTGGTGAACTCTGGGAGTTGGTGATCGACAGGGAGGCCTGGCGTGCTGCGGTTCATGCAGTCGGAAAGAGTCGGACACGACTGAGCGACTAAACTGAACTGAACTGAAGGGAGTGAAATGTCCCTAACTTGGTATATCTAAGTGGGGTGACTGAAATTCCTGCAACAAGAGTAGTCCCCTTGGGACTGAGAGAAACTAGATCCTGTGTGGCCTTGTTTCATGGAAGAAAAATCTGAAATTGATTAGTCACTTTTTCAAACGTCATGATGTGAATTACTTTCTGTACTTGTACAGAATCCAGAGGTTCTGTACTAGTCAATGCACCTTCAGGGCTGGCACTTCAGGTAGGAGAATCCACGTGATTCTAAGTAATTTAAATAAAATTACTCGAATAGGGTGGTGTGATAGCAATACTACTGTCATAGGATCCTGGGTACTAACATTCACTTCAGAGGTCCTGTGTTTAATAGAGTAAATCTGAGTCCATTCAGCAATGGAAAATAAAGGGTGAGAGACGAGAACGACCATGGGTACTGTAATGTTGGAGGTTTGCAAGTCTCTGTGGAGGAGACGTGATTCCCTCTTGCAGAGAGAGTGATGATTGTCATTTTACACATACAGAAAAATTACAGAGCTCAAAGAGCCAGGGTCAGCTTTTGGTAACACAAGCCAGCTTGTAGCTAAATAGGATTAAAGGATTACATTTCATTTATATATTCAATTGTCTGCCTATCTGCTTTCCTCACCATGCATTATGAAACTGAATACCATAGTACTGAGGCAACTTGAACTTTGTACTTCTTAAATGTACTATTTCAACTTCTCTGAAAAGGAAAAGGGTATCTGGTGCAAGAAAAAGGGTATCTGGTGCAAGCAAAATGAAATCCAGTACTATAGTGTATAACCCAAATGGAAATTCAGGCTGGTCATATAAAAACACACATATGAAACAGGCTTGTGGGTCCTCGTCTCTCAAGACCCTTTTCTGTCTGCATCGCATCTTTTCTTCTGTGAATCTAGAGGAAGCAATGAAGGAAAGTCCTCCTTCTTCCAGAGTAGAAGTATTCAGTAGCCCATCCTTCCAGCTCATCTTTCTGTTTGTGGCAGATCGAAAATGGCCACAAGTTCTTTAACACTCTCTGCATGGAGATGTAGGGTTTATGTCCTATCTCCTTGAATCTGAGCAGCCTCTAGATTCCTTTGACTAGCAGAACACTGTGGAAGTGATGCTGGGCCAGTAAATCCAATATCTAAGTTTAAGGGGTTGGAATACTTGCTCTTGGAGCCCTTGGAGCTCTTGGGAGCTGCCACATAAGACGCTCATATTCTTGATGGAAAGGGACTAGGTCAGTCACCAGCTGTGTACCACCAAGTGGTAGTCATTTGAAGTCACTAAATTTGGGGGAAGTTCACTGCACAGAAATAGACAACCAGAACCTTGTTCTAGAACAAGGGTGGCAACTTTGATGGGCTGGCTACCTTGGGCCTGCCTCCTACTTCTATAAACAAAGTTTGATTGGAACACTCACATTCAATTACACTATGTGTGGCTACTTTCCTGCCCCCAAGGCAGAGTTGAGTAGTTTTGTAAAGACCACATGGTCCACAAAGCCTAAAATATTTACTCCTTGGCACTTTACTCGAAATGTTTGCTGATCCCATTCTTAGAAGAAGCCTCACTCATGAAACCCATGATTCTCTCTGCAGGAATACATATATATATATATATATATATATATATATATATATATCATTATATATATATATATATCTCATTATATATATATATATATATCATTATATAATCATTATCTAATGCTGGAATCAAGATTGCCGGGAGAAATATCAATAACCTCAGATATGCAGATGACACCACCCTTATGGCAGAAAGTGAAGAGGAACTCAAAAGCCTCTTGATGAAGGTGAAAGAGGAGAGTGAAAAAGTTGGCTTAAAACTCAATATTCAGAAAACGAAGATCATGGCATCTGGTCCCACCACTTCATGGGAAATAGATGGGGAAACAGTGGAAACAGTGTCAGACTTTATTTTTGGGGGCTCCAAAATCACTGCAGATGGTGACTGCAGCCATGAAATTAAAAGACACTTACTCCTTGGAAGAAAAGTTATGACCAACCTAGATAGCATATTGAAAAGCAGAGACATTACTTTGCCAACAAAGATCCATCTAGTCAAGGCTATGGTTTTTCCAGTGGTCATGTATGGATCTGAGAGTTGGACTGTGAAGAAAGCTGAGCGCCAAAGAATTGATGCTTTTGAACTGTGGTGTTGGAGAAGACTCTTGAGAGTCCCTTGGACTGCAAGGAGATCCAACCAGTCCATCATAAAGGAAATCAGCCCTGGGATTTCTTTGGAAGGAATGATGCTAAAGCTGAAACTCCAGTAATTTGGCCACCTCATGTGAATAGTTGACTCATTGGAAAAGACCCTGATGCTGGGAGGGGTTGGAGGCAGGAGAAGAAGGGGACAACAGACGATGAGATGGCTGGATGGCATCACTGACTCGATGGACGTGAGTCTGGGTGAACTCCAGGAGTTGGTGATGGACAGGGAGGCTTGGCGTGCTGCAGTTCATGGGGTCGCAAAGAGTCGGACATGACTGAGCCACTGAACTGAACTGAACTGATATCATATATAGTAACCTATCTGTTGCCATTCAGTCTCTAAAGTCTGTCGGATGAGAAGACAGAGATCTTATGCTGACTTGGCAAAGATATACGACCTCTGGAAAGTCAGTTCATCTCTCTTGGTTTCAGTTCTCTCATTTGGTAAATGATCAGTCTTTCCCTAGAATTGTTCCATGAAACACTATATCGACAGGATGCTCTGTGGAAAAATGGTTCTATAGCCAAAATTTAGGAGAAGCAATGTACACTATCCTAATGGAGCTATAAAATATCTATTAGCATATTAAAGCTTTTGCAGTAAAGAGAACAGTCTATGTTTGTTTACATAAATGTTGTCTCAAACACTTTTAGTACCAAAATGCTTTCTACCTATTGAACTGCATACTGGGAAAAACACACGCCAGGAAATACTACACCAGGTGCTTTTCAAGGTCCCTTTTTTCTTCAATAGTCCCTGAGTTCATTTTTCTAGGTACAGAGAGTTAATCTTTTCAGTACATTTTTAGACTTCCCTTTCTAAGGACTGCTGCCTGTAATTTCTTAGCCATGCGAGACTCAGCTAGTGCAATTTGCTGACTTTCAGATTGGAGATGCAGTGGCCAATTAAGGAAGTTGCAAATTCTCCTAGAGGAACTAAAATGACGCAGTGATCAGCCATCTTTGGATGACAATGATAATTACGGTTTTGAAGTGAAGTAGGGGAAATGCAGATACATTTTGAGATTACTACTAGTTTTTATAATCTGAAGATTTTCTCAAAAATTCCAAAATGAGTATACAGTTCCTTCTTAGTATTACCAATGCTATTCAAACAATACCAAATGAACATGTTTAACAATGTGAATACGGAGTGTATACAGAATATTAAATACAAAGTAACCTTGCTTATCCAGACTACTTGTTTAAGATTCCAGGTTATCAAACCAGTTATACAAAACAACAAAGTGTTTATCCTGCTGACATAACAACAGGGCAAAGCTGCCTTCCCAGTGCATCAGGATGTTGGAGATTCCTGACATGAGGACACAGCGTAAGGCCGCTCACAGTACCATCTGCATTGAAGTCCACTATCTTCTCTTGGTTCCAGTTATTTCAGATGTAATATGTTGTACTCACACACAACTACTCAACTACCAACCCTCTCAGCAGCTAAAATATATCAATATTAATAAGACAAGTTATTTTTCTCTAGTAATTATTAGAGATAAATGTTAATAAACACATTCTGTAAAAGGATCAAATTCATAAGGAACAAGTTTAGTTCATCTGAAATGCATCTCAAGAAATCACATACTGAGACTTCTTATAACATCATTAACCAAAACTTGTATAGATATTCCTCTAAACCAGTGTTAGTCAACAGGCAGTGATGGCTTTTCCTATGTATGAAGATATTTTCAGTTGCCACAACTCAGTAGTTGTTACTGGCCAGGGATGATGCTAAACATCCTACAATGCACAGGACAGGTCCCTATAACAAAAAATTGACCAACACACAATGTGGAGCAACCCTGATCTAAATTGTTCTTTTTTTCAAACTTTAAACTTTTTATTTTGTATTGGGGTATAGCCAATTAATAATATTGTGATTGTTGTTGTTCAGTTGCTCAGTTGTGTCCAGTCCTTTGCGACCCATGGACTGCAGCATGCCAGGCTTCCCTGTCCTTCACCATCTCTCAAAGCTTGCTCAAACTCATGTCCATTGAGTTGGTGATGCCATCCAACCATCTCATCCTCTGTCATTTCTTTCTCCTCCTGCCTTCAATCTTTCCCAGCATCAAGGTCTTTTCCAATGAGTCGGCTCTTCCCATCAGGTGGCCAAAGTATTGGAGCTTCAGCATCAGTCCTTCCGATGAATATTTAGGATTGATTTCCTTTAGGATTTACTGGTTTGATCTCCTTGAGTCCAAGGGACTCTCAAGAGTCTTTTCCGAGACTCTTGTTATGATAGTTTCAGGTAAACAGCAAAGGGACTTAGTCATACATATACATGTATCTGGAGAAGGTAATGGCAAGCCACTCCAGTACTCTTGCCTAGAAAATCCCATGGATGGAGGAGCCTGGTAGGCTGCAGTCCATGGGGTCGCTACTAGTCGGATGCGACTGAGCGACTTCACTTTCACTTTTCACTTTCACGCAATGGAGAAGGAAATGGCAACCCACTCCAGTGTTCTTGCCTGGAGAATCCAAGGGACGGCAGAGCCTGGTGGGCTGCCATCTATGGGGTCGCACAGAGTCGGACATGACTGAAGCGACTTAGCAGCAGCAGCAGCATACATGTATCCATTCTTCCTCAAAACCCCTTTCCATCCACGCTGGCACATAACATTGAGTAGAGTTCCATGTGCTATACAATAGGTCCCTGTTGTTTATCCATTTTGAAGCAGTGTGTACACTTGCAGATGACACCACGCTTATGGCAGACAGTGAAGAGGAACTAAAAAGCCTCTTGATGAAAGTGAAAGAGGAGAGTGGAAAAAGTTGGCTTAAAGCCCAACATTCAGAAAACTAAGATCATGGCATCTGGTCCCATTAGTTCATGACAAATAGATGGGGAAACAGTGGCTGACTTTATTTTTCTGGCCTCCAAAATCACTTCAGATAGTGACTGTAGCCATGAAATTAGAAGACCCTTACTCCTTGGAAGGAAAGTTATGACCAACCTAGATAGCATATTAAAAAGCAGAGACATTACTTTGCCAACAAAGGGCCATCTAGTCAAGGCTTTGGTTTTTCCAGTGGTCATGTATGGATCTGAGAGTTGGACTGTGAAGAAAGATGAGCGCCGAAGAATTGATGCTTTTGAACTGTTGTGTTGGAGACGACTCTTGAGAGTCCCTTGGACTGCAAGGAGAGCCAACCAGTCCATTCTGAAGGAGATCAGCCCTGGGATTTCTTTGGAAGGAATGATGCTAAAGCTGAAACTCCAGTACTTTGGCCACCTCATGCGAAGAGTTGACTCATTGGAAAAGACTCTGATGCTCGAAGGGATTGGGGGCAGGAGGAGAAGGGGACGACAGAGGATGAGATGGCTGGATGGAATCACCGACTCAATGGCCATGAGTTTGAGTGAACTCCGGGAGTTGGTGATGGACAGGGAGGTCTGGCATGCTGCAATTCATGGGGTTGCAAAGAGTCGGACATGAATGAGCAACTGAATTGAACTGAACTGAACTGAGTGTGTATATGAACTGCTCTTTTAATCTAAAAAAGATCTATGAAGTAATATCTGTAAGGATATTCATGACCTCACAGATTGTTTGCCAACTGCTGACTCAACCAACTGGAATCTTATTAGACTACATGCTTCTTGAAGGCAGGAATGTGTCTTTGTCTCCTTAGCATCTAGCAAGGTAACAGGTCTAATGCTTAAATAATGGCATTTAGTTCTCACCAAGAGGGTTGATTTTAGGTGATGAGAAATGAAATATTTCCTACTATATCAGTAAAAAGGATGTCACAGTCATCAGCAATTGCAGCCCTCCAATGTGAGCTGGTGAGCCTTAAAGGCACTTTAGGAAGGAAAAGAATACCAGTCACAGACTGCAGCCACTCCCTACAGTGAGCCCCAGGGGAGCTCAAGATGTAAAAAAACACAGCGTACGGGCCCCAGTTAGCTGAGATGCACATGAAAGGAATGATTTCAGTGAGCCCAGACTCTTGCACCTTCCCATTCATATAAAACTGCTAAATTCCTTAACTTGAGATATCTGGTTTGTTTTTGTTTTTGTTTTTCATTAAAAATAATCTTTTGACGTTAAGACTACCTACCCTTTGTTGCAAAACTTCTATTTAACCTGGTTCCTCTCTCACCTCCTCAGAGCAGTTCTCTCAGGGTTACTTGAGATGCTGTCTCTCGGGCTTATAGTCCTAAAAATTCCCATGGAATAAAACATAACCCTCAACTTTTAGGTTGTGAATATTTTTTAAGTCGACAGTGAGCTACACAGAACTGAGATGAATAAATCTTCGAATTTGTCTGATTTAACCATACAGAGGCATGGATACCATGTCCTCAGAGGTGCACACATGTGGTTCTGTGAAACATCTTAACGATGTTTTGAAACAACAGGCATGTTACTTGACTTGACATATCTTCTGTTTAATTTTATACTCTTCTCTTCCCTGGGCTCTACAACCCTCATGATCTCTATAACATGTCTATGCTGATCACATCCAAACTCTAGGTAGAATGAGAGTGTCAAAGTAGGGAAGGGATGTCAGAGGCCACAGCCTTTGGTCTTCACCACAGGAGATTCCTTCCACAACACCTGACATCAGGTCCCAGGTCCCACTCCACTCCCACCCCTACCTCCAACTGAATGCAATTAGAGACAGGCTCTCTACTTAGACAGCCATTATGGAATGCCTTCCTCCTTTTGGGTAAGTCTGATTGCTGTGCCAAATGAAATCAGATAGGCCCAACTGCTCTCAAGTCCACCCAGATCTGCTCCTCAAACTCTACAGATCTTAGCCACACGTCTGGGACCTCCTGGAAGCAGTGCCGCTCTCACAGGGTGAACTCAGACATGGTCCATGAAATCTGAGATGTTTAATTGGCATCTTTGCTTTTGTACATTTCCCTCTTCATTTTCCACCATTCAAGCAAGTGGCAGGGTCTGTGCTTCCTTGTCTGCTGAGAGAAGGGGTGTTTGTTACAGGAAATTGCCTGCTCTCCATTTCCCCTTCTGGATTTTGTGTCCTTAAAACCTAAACTGGTTGGAAACATTTTGTGCTAACTGCCTCTGGAAACAAATGAAGGTGGGGATACTTTTAGATACAACAAAAGCAAAGAGGAAGTTCCTTTAATAGCAATGGGGGGTGGGCGGGGCAGAGGAAGATACTGACAGAGAAGGGCGCTCTCTTGCCAATGCCCCAGAGAGGAGGGGCTATGTGTCTCCCTGCCTTGCCAAAGACCCCTTGCTCCCAATAAGGTCTGATGCAACACAACATCCATTCTTTTTCAAGATATTTATTTGGCTACACCGGTCTTAGTTGCGAAATGCAGGATCTTTAGTTGAGGCATACAAACTTTCAGTTAAGGCATGTGGGGTCTAGCTCCCTGACAAGGGGTTGAACCTGGGCCACTGGCATCGCAAGCTCAGAAGCTTAGCCACTGGACCACCATGTAAGTCCCACAGCACCCATTCTTAAGGACCATGTGGATTTGGTCAATGAATTGGTTCTCTGAATTGGAGCTCCTCCCCTCACTCTCTCAACTTTCTTGCCACCCCCACCCTTACCATTTGGGGGTCCTTGTTCTGCTCTTGGTTAGGGTAAAGGCAGCTGCAAGCATGGCTAAGCATCCTGCCTGCCCAAGTGGGCTAGGGGTCAAAGTGGAAAATGTGCTGTTTCTCACACAGTGAACTTGGGGGCCAGAAATCCATCCACACGACACAGCTATGTGTCCTAGTGGAGCGGTACAGTGGACACAGCTTTGGAGTCAGACATATCCAGGGTTGAGTCTTGGGGCTCACTTATTTTTTTATTTATACTGGAGCACAACTAATTGTTACTTCCAATAAATTTCTTAATGGGGACTTAGCTTTCTCCTGGAGAAACTAAGAATAGTGTTATTTACTCTGGTGTCACAGAGGTGTATGCCCCCATTGCCCTGGAGTGAGGACCTGCTGTGATGAGAGCAGTCAGCAGATAGCCTTGCATTGCTGTGCCTTCAGGATCCACCAGGTATTCAAGCAAGGCCATGCTCTCCCTGGGCTGCTCCTAGACACTGCCTGAGTATGGAGACTAGAGCCAGAACATTTCTGCCCAAAATGAGGGTCCTCTGCTGCTACTGCTGCTAAGTCACTTCAGTCGTGTCCGACTCTGTGCAACCCCATAGACGGCAGCCCACCAGGCTCCCCCGTCCCTGGGATTCTCCAGGCAAGAACACTGGAGTGAGTTGCCATTTCCTTCTCCAATGCATGAAAGGGAAAAGTGAAAGTGAAGTCGCTCAGTCGTGTCTGACTCTTCGTGAACCATGGACTGCAGCCTACCAGGCTCCTCCGCCCATGGGATTTTCCAGGCAAGAGTACTGGAGTGGGGTGCCATTGCCTTCTCCGGAGGATCCTCTAGTACTCTGGGAATCCCCAGCTCCTAGGGGGAGACTTTATCAAGGCTCCATCACAGTCTGAAGGTCTTCCTCCCCACTTTTTCCTTCCTTCTTTCCTTTCACTGAGTCAGAATTGCATCAGATCTGGAGGCTCTCCTTCCAGTTCTGCTTCCGTTCCCCTCCACCCTTTTTTTTTTTTCTCATAGGCATTTGTTGTTGTTGTTCAGTTGCTCTGTCATGTCCGAATCTTTGCAACTGCATGGACTGCAGCACACCAGGCTGCCCTGTCCTTCACTATCTCTGAGTTTGTTCAAACTCATATCCATTGAGTTGGTGAGCCTATCTCATCCTCTGTTGCTCCCTTCTCCTCCTGCTTTCAATCTTTCCCAGCATCAGGGTCTTGTTCAGAGAGTTGGCTCTTCACATCAGGTGGCCAAAGTATTGGAGTTTCAGCTTCAGCATCAGTCCCAGTGAATGTTCAGGACTGACTTCCTTTAGGATTGACTGGCTTGATCTCCTTGCAGTCCAAGGGACTCTCAAGAGCCTTCTCCAGAACCACAATTCAAAAGCGTCAATTCTTTGGCGCTCAGCCTTCTTTATGGTCCAACTCTCACATCTGTACCTGACTACTGGAAAAACCATAGCTTTGACTATATGGACCTTTGTGGTTGATAGTGAAAGTGATGTCTCTGCTTTTTAATACACTGTCTAGGTTCATCATAGCTTTCCTTCCAAAGAGCATCTTTTAATTTTCTGGCTACAGTCACTGTCTATTTCTGCTTTATTGACTATGCCAAAGCCTTTGACTGTGTGGATCACAATAAACTGTGGAAAATTCTGAAAGAGATGGGAGTACCAGACCACCTGACCTGCCTCTTGAGAAATCTGTATGCAGGTCAGGAAGCAACAGTGAGAACTGGACATGGAATAACAGACTGGTTCCAAATAGGAAAAGGAGTACGTCAAAGCTGTATATTGTCACCCTGCTTATTTAACTTATATGCAGAGTACATCATGAGAAACACTGGGCTGGAGGAAGCACAAGCTGGAATCAAGATTGCCGGGAGAAGTATCAATAACCTCAGATATGAAGATGACACCACCCTTATGGCAGAAAGTGAAGAGGAACTAAAGAGCCTCTTGATGAAAGTCAAAGGGGAGAGTGAAAATGTTAGCTTAAAACTCAACATTCAGAAAATGAAGATCATGGCATCCAGTCCCATCACTTCATGGCAAATAGATGGGGAAACAGTGGAAATGGTGTCAGACTTTATTTTTTGGGGCCCCCAAATCACTGCAGATGGTGATTGCAGCCATGAAATTAAAAGACGCTTACTCCTTGGAAGGAAAGTTATGACCAACCTAGATAGCGTATCAAAAAGCAGAGACATTGTTTTGTCAACAAAGGTCCATCTAGTAAAGGCTATGATTTTTCCAGTGGTCATGTATGGATGTGAGAGTTGGACTATAAAGAAAGCTGAGTGCCAAAGAATTGATGCTTTTGAACTGTTGTGTTGGAGAAGACTCTTGAGAGTCCCTTGGACTGCAAGGAGATCCAACCAGTCCATCCTAAAGGAGATCAGTCCTGAATATTCATTGGAAGGACCGATGCTAAAGCTGAAACTCCAATACTTTGGTCACCTGATGTGAAGAGCTGACTCATTTGAAAAGACCCTGATGTTGGGAAAGACTGAGGGCAGGAGGAGAAGGGGACGACAGAGGATGAGATGGTTGGATGACATCACCGACTCGATAGTCATGGGTTTGGCTGGACTTCGGGAGTTGGTGATGGACTGGGAGGCCTGGTGTGCTGTGGTTCATGGGGTTGCAAAGAGTCGGGTATGACTGAGCGATTGAACTAAACTGAACTGAACTGTCTGCAGTGGCTTTATAGCCCAAGAAGATAAAATCTGCCACTGTTTCCATTTTTTTCTCTTCTATTTGCCATGAAGTGATGGGACCAGATGCCATGATCTTAGTTTTTTGAATGTTGACGTTTAAGCCAGGTTCTTCACTCTCATAGGCACTTTCCCTAATAAATCTGTACTTTGAATTCACTTAAGTGTCTGCTTCTCAGAAAACCCAACTGATATAACTACCCCTAGAAAACTGTTCTAAAAATTTAAAACAATAGCATAGTTCCTGTCTTTTGGTAGCTGCTCAGTTCAAGGTTAGCTTCCTCCAAGTGGGATGCATTATAGGGTCAGGGACTGAGTAACACACTTCTATATCTACTCAGTACTTTAAGCATGGATTCCATGTGTAAGTGAACTTCAGTAGTCAGCAATGTGAAGTTAGATTTCTTAATATAGCATTCCAGACTGACCTATCAAAATTATCTGCAGGCAGGTAACCATGTTTGGGTGTGTGAACAGGTGGCTTGGATTGTGAGAGAAGGAAATTGGCTTGGGTGCCAGGAAGACCTAAATCTAATCTTAATTTGCTATGTACCTTAGGGAAATCACTTAACCTCTCTGTCTTCAGTTGACTCAACTATATAATGGGGATAGTACTGCTTAATTGACTAATTGTGAGGGTTAGAGATAATCTAGGTAAGGCATCTAGCACAGAGTCTGGCACATTAGACACTTGTCTAATGTGTTGCCTGTATATCCTGATTCTTACCCTGTAGTCTTAGTGCCTCTACATCATTTCATTCATTCAATATTTATTGCGGGTCTACTATGATAGGAACTTGAGACATAACAGTGAAACTGACAGGCACAGATCCTCACAGTCTGACAGGTCGGCACGTCATAGTACAAAGTACATCCAGTAATTATAACAGAAACATTTAGATGCTGCTTATTATGTGCTAGGTACTGTTCTAAGAGCTTTACTATACATTCACTCATTGAGCCTTTATATCAATCCAACCATATATCTGCTCAAGATGAGATAACTAGGGATGTGATAGATTTGGGTAGATTTGAACCCAGGCAGTCAGCTTCAGAGTCTTTATTTTTAACAGCTACATTGTTGCTTCTCTAAACATCTGAATTAGATTTTTATGGCTCCACAGAGCACAAATGATCCTTATACAAGTATATAACAAAACCTAGTAAATTAAATTAGTAGACAGTTATTTCCTTAGAGAAACAGTTATTTCCTTTACAGAAATAGTAAATCAGCCGAGCAGGTGTAGACACTTGTGACCCACATGACACAGTTACCATCCCCCAACCTCCCACTTCCTCACTATTTGCTCAGCTTTGAACTCAGCAGCTGTTCTCTGGCAGTGGCCTTAGAAGAAAAATTGTTATAATACAGTTTTTCACCTTACTTAGCCTTGACCTTTTCATCTGCAGTAACCACAGGGCTCTTCTGGTTCTAATAAATTCTCAATTTTCGGTGTCATAATCTTTTATGCCTATCAGAACTTTCTGGCAGACAAGTTAAAGTCAAATCAGTGTGTCTTATTTGTTGTTTTCTTTTCATAAAAGCATCCACATGACTGCATTAAGTAGTTTGCTGAGTGTCTGCAAGGCAATCAAGGTGGCACTAAGGACATTGGACCCTGGACACTAAGTTCATTTCTTATTACGTGGCAGACAATAACCAAGCTTTGGATGCCTGGGTAGCCAAAGTGACAGCAGCAGTTTGTTCCAAGAAATCCTTTAGGTTTATGACAACATACCATTATCATGACCATTCTAGAATAAAAATGACAATGCTAATATGATAAAAACCCACCAGCCTCTTCTAACTAGTCAAGAATGATTAAGACAAAAAAAAATGATTGTACTTACAGGGGGACACTGTGCAAGTTTATCAGCTGCTACCAGTTGAACATTTAAGTGTTTACTTTGAGACTTTCCTCTCGATTTAATCAACCGCTGTAAAACCTGATAGAAGAAGACATGAATCTGAGATACTATCAGTGAGTTGAAAGAGAACCAAATAAATCAAGATTTTTTTTTTCAGAGTCTGTTTAACTCTGAGTATTTAATAGGGAGGAAACACAAAATGACAAGTTTGGTATACATATAAACTCTCTAGCGACATCATTCAGTTACACTGGCTTTCAGTTACAGTGGATTTGATATGTCCATCCTATTCTTGCTGCATATGAGGTCTTGGTGGGTTCTTAAGTCCCCTTCCTAGATTTTATCCAGAGATTTCAAAAAGAGCCCTGCAAAAGTGGAGGCACTGATCTGTACCAGATCATTTATGTCCAAATTCAGTTGAGTAGCATTTTGGTTCACTATCTTGATGTCTGATCAATATCAGAGTCACTTATATATTTGACTCTTTATATCATTGATAATTATTAAGGCATTCCAGTCTAATCTGACATTAACAGGACAATTTCATCTTCAAAATCTAGGCAAAACATTTGCACTGGTATATTGCTACATATAAACCAGTGATATACCTATGTCTTTTGGGGCACTGCTGTGTCCCAAATGGCATTTTTCTATATACTCCTCTTTCCCTTAATTATTTTTTAGCTGAAATAGGATGCTTCCTTGCAAATAGTACTAATCTATGAGGCTCTATGATACCACAGCACACATATCCACGAGGGGACCGGTTCCTGCACTTATGGACTCACTGGCGATTGGGGCGAGAGGGTTGAACTCTATTCCGCTGCAGTGAAGGGTGCTTGACTCCCCTTCAGTTCTGGGTCAGCGACTCTAAGTGGTCAAAGCCATTTCACTCCATTCTAATGATTGCCCAAAGGTCCTGGCTTGGTCAGAACTCCAAGCCCGCCCTGCACAGAACCAGTGCCTGGAGAGATGGAAGGCTGAGGAGGTCAGGAGGGTTGGGAAGGGCACATGCTTCCCCTGGGAGAGGAGACTACTGGTCCGGTTTGAAGTCGAATACGCATTTAAGCAAGAAAATGAACTCTTGGAGCCACTGGAAAGAAACTGATTGTTAAGGTAGTACCTCCCAAGGGTATCTATTTCATATTCACTTTTTAGAACATCATCACGTTTTTAAAATTAAAAAACATCCAAGTCAAAAGGGACCAATTTAAAAATAAATAAATAAATGGATATATAAAAGTTTGTAAGGGAAAAAAGGGACCGATTTGAGGCTGTCTCACTTTTATTTTTGTCTCCCCCATTGGCATAAAGATACATGGCAGATACTCCATTGTGCTTCATCATAGAATAATTATATTCCTTGAAGGATTCTCCAGGCCAGAATACTGGAGTGGCTAGCCTTTCCCTTCTCCAGGGGATCTTCCCAACCCAGGGATCAAATCCAGGTCTCCTGCATTGCAGGCAGATTCTTTACCAGCTGAGCCACTGGGGAAGCCCAAGGACACTGGAGTGGGTAGCCTATCCCTTCTCTAGCAGATCTTCCCGACAACCAAACCGGGGTCTCCTGCATTGCAGGCGGATTCTTTACCAACTGAGCTATCAGGGAAGCCCTGAAGAACCCAACCTAAACATAAATGCACAGATCTATAAAGTTTCCACGAGAGATGTTATACAGTAATGTTTGGCTTTAGATTTATGGTAAATATTTGTGTGCTTCTTGAACTATTTTCTCTCTCAACTGGGGAGATAATATAGGTGATATAAAAATCAATTTTACCAAGAGATTTACCAAGATAGCCCTAAAATCTCTGAAAAGCCAGACTTAACTTTTCATCATCTTTCCTGCTTTGTTTTGTTGTTTTTTTTTTTTTTTTTTTTTGCTTTTTTATTATATTCTTGCATAACTGCCTGGTTTGGGAACCACACAGACAGTGAGTTTCTTGAAGGAATAAATTCTTCTTTATTTGCTATTTCAAAACTTCAAGAATCTGTACAGAACAGGTGAATCAAAAACAGTATTCATTAAAAGGGTCTTAAAAAGACATTTTCCTTGCCACAAACAAAAATACACAGAGTGAAGAGTGTTTCAAAAGAAATTGACCTTCTAAATCTTAAGACAGAAATGAGCTAATTACCTTTGGAGATGAGACTTTTACATGAACAATAATTGGTGCTAAGGAGGTCTTTATAAGTTGTGCTGGGTGATTGATGGTGTCTGCATCAAGAACAACCAGTTGCAAAGATCTTGCCAACTCAAAGATTCTTTCAATTTCACTTTGTACTTCCGCTAAAAGAAGAGAAATAACAAATAACAGGTCATGGTATTTTTATTAATTAGTTCCTATATTTAAAAAATAGTACCTCTTTCAGATATGTTAGCCTACATTGCAAAACAGAATATTTTTGAATTTTCATAGTTCTATCTAACTTAAGATCTTTTCCAAAGAGAGACGGGTTTTGAATTTTACCCAAAACCAAACAGTTGGTGGAAAAAACTGAGATGGTGCACTGGATTTGCTTCTTACACTCACTCTAATATTTAGCTATTTACATAGCTATGTTGTTTTGATTGTGATTTTGTTCTAAAGAACTTTTATTTTAGCTCTAGAAGCTGAAACCACATTTTAGGAAGCAACCAAAATACAGGTGCAGAGCAACATCACATGGAAAACAAACCGCACTGAAATATGTCTACCAATCAACAGTTTACAGGTTAATGTTTATGGATATGTTTTTATAAAGTCTTGCAGCTCATCTGTTCTGACTGATATGCACATTTTTGTATCCTTGTTAAATGTTCTGGACCTACTCTTACAATTAGCATACTGCTAAGTCTTCCCAGGGATGGGGGAGCCTGGTGGGCTGCTGTCTATGGGGTCACACAGAGTTGGACACAACTGAAGTGACTTAGCATAGCATAGCAAGTCTTCATTAAGTGCTAGGGCCAGTGGACTTATTCTATGGCATGATTATCTTCAGTATTAAAAAAATACAACTTAATACCAATTATATTAAAGTGTCACAATGCATTTCGATGCAAATCTACTGGGCCAGGTTTAATAGACAACTGACCTGAATTTGTGCATGAATCTGGTCAAATGAAAGATCTAGTTATTTTCAATGTTCAAAGCAATCTGGCTGTTGTTTAAGTAATAATTAAGCAGATTATCTGCAAAACATAATATGGATTTCTGAAATATAAAAGCTTGTTGTAATATATCTTCTTATAAATCCCCTGATTTATTGAGCATGTCCAAAATCTGAATTAGTCTATTTAATTTTCAGAAAGATGATCTCATTTTGCTTTTTGGTTTCTTTTGGCTACAGGTATAACCTACCAATATTGTAATCTTGTCTAAATTACACTGAGGCATCTAATTTAAATTCAAAGATGGACTAAGAAAAAGTTGATGTCACTCTAAATATCCTCATTGAAAAGGGTATGTGCCAGAATCTCATGATTTGTTTTGCTTATTCAGAATAAACACAAATTTATGTCAATCACCAAAAGATCTCCTTTTTAACCCAATAGACTGACAGGGTGTGTGGGATCATGAATGCTCAAGTCTATCATGTAACTATTTTCTAGGGCTCCGCATAATAGCATAAAATTCTTATAAAATTCTTATTTCCCACAAAATCACTGATGTTTAATGCATGCTCTGTTTTAGAAGTATTAATTTAAAGAGTCAGCAGGACCTAGTAGAAGCTGTTTAGTTCAACTTCTGACTCACAACATGTTCTCGGATTTCCTTCCTGTAATGGGTTGAATTGCATCCCCCTCCAGATTCCTATGTTGAAGTCATAACCCCCTGGTACTTCAGAATGTAACCTCATTTTTGAGATAGGGTCTTTATAGAGATCATCAAGTTAAAATGAGGTCATTAGGGTGAGTGTTACTTCAGTACGACTGATGTCTTTATAAAAATTGGAAATTTGGAGACAGGCACACACAGAGGAGAACCTGTGTGAAGATGGATGCAGAGACTGGAGAGATGCTTCTAAAGAGAGGAATGCCGGAGATTGCCAGAAAAACCCCAAGAAACTAGCAGAGAGGCATGGAAGACAGTCTTTCTCACATTCCTCAAAAGGAAACAATCTTGTTGATACCTTGATCTTAAATTTCTAGCCTCCAGAATTCTGAGGCAATAAATTTCCATTTGAAAAAAAAGTCATCATATTATCCAATACCAATGGCCTGAAAGATTTCACATTACTTTGAATGGTGCCTAGCTTTCAATATAGCAATGTAAAGAACCTGGACAATTTGGCGTATTTGAAAAATTCTGAAATACAGTCTACATTTATTAGCAACAACAACCTACTTGTCCCTTTTTTCCCTCATATGTCAGAAACAGAAAGATTTTTTTCCAATGGAAAAGTTTGGAAAATAAAGTCTGTTTTTATTGTAGTAAGTTTTAGCTGTTGGGATGTAGGGTTTTTTGTTTGTTTGTTTGTTTTTCCATTAAACTGTCACCGTTGAATGTAACTCCTGGCCAGGACTGTACTAAAACAAGGTTATACTGCTTTAAGCTTCAAATTTTAATACAATGTTTTCTGAAGTAGCAAAAAAGGCAGTGAGGCAAACTAGATTGCCCTGGTGCAAAGAACCCTTGAGGCACTCAGAGTCTCTGTGTAAATAATTCAGAGATACTTGGGCCTCATTTACTTTGTACCAGCAATGAGGTAAGTATAATGTTTTGGGAGATTTTCTTGATCTCATCCTTGATGTTCAGCTTGCAGGGTCTTAGTTCCCTGACCAGGGATTGAACCTAGGCCCTGCAAGTGAAAGTGCTGAGGGCAGGCACACCTACTGCTTAACCTACACGAAGCCTGGGCCATGGGTATCAACAGAGAGGTGCTGGGGCAGAGCAGGCCAGGAGGCTTCAGAGGTCCACTCTATGTACTGGAGTGGGTCCAATACTTGAATGATATGTATAAGGAATACAATAACTAAATTATACATGTGAGAAAGAAAGTTATTATCTACACAGCCCCTTTTTTACCCACACCAGAGGGCTTGTGGGATCCTAGTCCCCTGACCAGGGATTGAACTCAGGTCCTCTGAAATGGAATCACAGAGTCCCAACCACTGGACTGCCAGGGAGTCCCCTCATATCCTTCTTTTTTTGTTGTTTTAAAGAAAAACTTTAACCAAATCTAACAATATCTTGACTGCCATGCTGATTCCAGTCAAAGCCTTGTAACAATATTATTCCAGACAAATGAACTCTGATAAGTCATGGACTAGGATCCTGGGAGACCTGAGAGAACACTTCTCTAATAACTCGGCTGCCACTGGTCTGGACTCAGCTCTCATAGCAACTCTGTCACCTGTGATCTTTCTCTCATATCTAAATGCTTAAGCTATGTCAATGGCTCTTTGCGGCCCAAATGACATTTTCCAAGGGGAGTACCTTGGAACACTAATGTCATGAGATAGCAAACACAAAGAAGGGGATTTTCTACAAGGGAAATACCCCATTTTTAATAGCTTCTCTAGGAATTTCAAACATGCATTACCTTCTTTATCTTCATGTCTCTAAGAAGTCTTTCAGCGAAGAAACCTGACAACTATTTAATCCATAAATTTCAAATTTATTTGACCATGAAAAACATACTATTTGTATCTTTTAAAAAATCAACATTTTGGGACTTCCCTTGTGGTCCAGTGGTTAAGACTCTGAGCTCCCAATGCAGGGGACATGGCTTCGATCCCTGATGGAGGAACTAGTATCCCACATGCCATGTGGTAAGGCCAAAAGAATAAAATCAACATTCTGTGGGATCTATTTTGGAGGTCTCTTTAGCAAAGCATACTAGAGCCCTAATATACTGGCCTAAACCTATTTTTTCAGTCTCTTCTGTTGCTCTCAATTCATGCCCTCCACTTCCTTTTTCTAAGCATGATCTGCAAGAAAAACCACTTATTTCTCAACCACATATTGTTTCTATGTCAATGCTTTTGTACATTCTTGACTGCCTTAAGAACCAGCTCAAAAAAAAAAAAAAAAAAAAACACAAAACTGTAAAGTCTTCTCAGATACCTCTTACTCCCTATGTTTTTCTCTTTACACTTTTAGTACTTTGCTCATAATTTCCATTATTACACAGTATTTTAACCATCACTTCCTTTTTTCTGTTTTCTTACCATGGGTAAGATAGTCTGTCTTAGTCCCATTTGTACTTCCTAAAGTCTGGTGTAATGCATGGCAGTAAAAAGTGTTCAATAAATATTTAATGAAAGAATCTATAAATATGCATTAACAAGCAGACAAAAGGGCATAAGTGGCTCACAGAATGGTTATTATAAGATGTTGTCATTAAATTAACTCCAGTGGTTGGGGGTATAAGACTTTACAGAGTGAAAAGGAAAACCAATGAACTGATATCTACCTTGTTTCTTTCTCACTATTTACACTAATCCCCCTCCACCCACTCCACTGGCTCTGACAATAGGTGACTACATAGATTATACGGGATGACTTCAAAGGGAAGGAACAGTTAAAAGTCAAAGGCACTTTGAGGAGTGAAAAGGAGGGTGGAAGATAGGAGAACAGATGCTTATTTGAGAAATCTTCAATCTAACTTGGCATCCTTGCCACTCATGATATATTACTTTAGTTAGTAATCTGATTCATCATCACCAACTCTGCCTTCATCATCCTTGAAGGTCAAAATACTGTGCCTTTAAGAGTGTTTCACTCTGTAATGTCAAAGGCTCTAAATAGAGAACTAAAGAAGGAACCACTGATGTTTGGGATCCTGCTCCCACAGACACTGACAACGGTCCCATTTGGTATGTTCAGCATTCTTTCACAAAGCAGACCAGAATGTAAATGCAAAAGAGAGTTATGGGTGGACTGCACCACTCTGGGCCATCACAGAAACCACAAACAGGCTTTTGAGATGAGTATTGTGCTTTTCAGGCAGCCTGGACCCACTTCTGTGGTTGGTGAATCCATCCCCCACAGCCCTGTTCCTGTATGGCTTGATGGAGCTAACCACATATATTAGTGTTTTTGCTTCTCCATCATGGTGAATCTCATGATGCTTTCTGACTGACTGGTGTACCAGGAAAGGCAAGTTTAAACTCCTTAATGTTAATGATAGTTGCTACATCCACTTAAGGATGTGACCATTCTGGGTACCAGCTGGCAGCAGAAACCACACTGAGAACACCATTATCGAGCTTTCTTCCAAGGATCTGAGAAAGGTGGACATCTCATTTGCTTTCAAGTCAGCTGTGATTCAGGTATGACAGACGTCATTAGCCTCATTGAGAAACTTGGGCAAAGCAGGGATGAGTGGCTTCGTGTGCCGAGGTGGTAACAGATGAAGACAGCCTCTTGAGGATTCTTCCCACCAGACTACTAATTAGCTAACTGACTGGAGCTGAGATAGAGAAGGATCAGCTGCACGACTCTGCTCTCTGCTTTTGTAAGACTGGCCTTCTCATCAGTTAATCAGTGCTTCTCCATTCAGAATGGAGATCAGGGACTTCCCTGGTGGTCCAGTGGTTAAGATTTCACCTGCCAATGCAGGTTACTCAGGTTTGATCCCTGGTCCAGGAAGATCCCACGTGCTTCTGAGAAACAAAGCTGGTGTTCTCTAAAGCCAGTGCACCATAACTACTGAAGCCTGTCCACCTAGAGCCTGTGCTCTGCAACGAGAAGCCACCACAATGAGAAGCCCTAGGACCACAACGAAGAGTAGCCCCTGCTCACCACAACTAGAGAAAGCCCACAAACAGCAACAAAGACCCAGAGCAGCCATACATAAATGAATAAAGAAAAAAAATTTTAAAGAATGGCATCAGAGCAAACTGGAAAAGCATTCACAAAGGCAACACGTGTCACCCCAGTCTGAAAGCGCAGCTTGGAGAAGTAGCACATTTGAACATCTTACCTAAGCTGGACCGAGTGTTCGAACGTTCAATTATTGCTCTCTTGCTGGGATTATTTAGCACAGACCTCTTAGCAAGAGAAATGTCAGCTGTCACTCTTGTTATTGATATCCTATGAATAGGAACACAGAACAGAACAAACCAGTAAAAATGTGGTGGGGCTCTCCAAGCGATTTATAACCACAGTACTTAATAACCACTTTACATACTATAGTGCAACCACAGTATAATAAAACATTGGCCACAAGTATTTTAAATAGGCTTTGGCTAGCATTAAAATACAAGCAGAGCAGAATGGAGGAAGGTTTTTGGCTATTCAACAACAAAAAAACTCCAGGAAGAATGCAAACTCTTCCTCCACTATTGTCTGTCCTGCAGAATTCTCCTTATAGTACACACCATACCAAGAGGGAATCAAAACATATAAATAAACTATGTTCTTTCTAGAAAGCAGCAATACAATTTCCCCACAATTCATAGCTGATTTTCTCTTGAACAAGACCTTCAGGAACTGCACAGTGCCTCAGTGCTGCTGGTCAAAGGGGAAAATCCTCTTCATTTTAATCATCAAAGACACTCAACCAGTTGGTAGCTGTGTTGCACTCCTGGTGCTCAACAGTTAACTCATGACACCACAGGCCCGAAGGAATGCTTCATTTCTAAGAATATGAAAAATATGGTTTCTTTTCTACAGGCACAAGATTCTCTAGCATGTTTGCATATTACTTTGAATGCATATGGTGGACAGAAATAAGACACTATTGCTGAGGGCAATGTGAGGATTGTGCCAGGATTTCCCTAAATTAGAAAGTATCCTGCAGTCATGCAAGACAAGAATAAAGCAGAGACATTGCCAATGAATGGAGACAGAAGTCTATCTTGTCTATGTATATGATCTAACAAATGAGAATCTCTGGAACTTACAACTTTCAAGTTCTTTATTTTAGTCTGGGTTTGCTCAACTTCAAATTATGATCTATCTGCAGAATGCAAAGAATGCCTCTCTAAGCCAGCTACTGCCATCATGGGCCCTTCCTCACGCTTATCTTCAGAACTTAGAAGATTCCAGAAAACAGACAAGGCCCCTTCCCTTTTATACTCATGCACTCTTTCTCCCCAACTTTCAAGCTCCTCCAGAGGGTAGAGCAAGAAGGGGATAGAGTTAGCCACAATTGAGTCCTATGTCATCTCACACCTATTTAGGGATATGTCAGCCCTCTCAGGAGATTCCTCACTTGACTTCAGGGACCTGAATCCTTGGGGAGAATTTAAAACAGTCCTCTTTGGTCAGAAATCATTTCTTTAGAGCAACAGGCTGTGCAGAAAAAGTTCTGGTGCCATTTTAAAGCAAAGTACTCTTTGTTGGTGGTTTTGGATATATAAGCTGCAGATGGTGAGGAAGTTTAAAGAATTTTAATTCCTTAGAATTTTTCAGGCCCTAATAAATTATTTGAGGCATCTTCAGACTGTATTCTGTGGAAACCAAGAATTTTGTGAAATATCTCAGGCCACTGAGAACATCGAATGGGGGCCGAGCTGGCCAGCAGGGCCCATCTTTCCCATGCTTAATACCAAATAAGTGCCTCTGCATTTCTGTTGAGGCCTTACCTGTGATTTCATTGTAAGCACTTGTTCAACTGCTAAAAGATACTGGAAAATACTGGTCTGTACAACTTCATTTTATCAAGAAAAAAAGTGAGACATGAGGAGGAAGTTCCACATGGATCCCTAGCGTCTAAGAAGGTCTAAAGCACAGGCTCCCAAGCTCTAGCCCAGCACTGAATCACCAGACTTATAATTCTCTTACAGTTTCAGCTTCCTTCTCCAGCAACCCCGAATCTCCAGATACCAGCCAAACCATCAAGAGCAGATCTGGGCCATACAGAGTGATGGCCACTTTCTAAGTCAGGTTAAAGTCCGTGGAGCCCGTATCTGAGTCTCTATTACTCAGCTGGCTGCCGCACTTGAGGCATGAAATCTCATAGGCAGTCGTCGTGGTCAGAGATCATTTTACCTATAGAATAGGATTTGCTTGTTTATTTTTGTGTTTCTGGCATCTTTGTTTGTTTGCAGTTTTAAGAATGGAGTCACTGATTAGAAAAATACTATCAAGTTCTAGGGGCAGAATTCAACCTTCTAGAATATTCACTTTTAGAGGATAGAGGATCCAAAGATCCTGTTCTGCTTAGGTGAAAATCAAATCTAGTTTTATACTAGCCAAGTAGTGACCCTGGTTCCTAAAAGTTGGAGGGATTATCAGCAGATGTGTACTCTTATATTTTCTGGGTTTTAACACACTTTTACAAAGCCATTTTCAAAAATATATAAAGTTTTTACCAAGAGGCAGAATAATAACACACAAACAAAAAACAGGAAATGAAAACTTGTTCATGTGTTCTGAAAACAAAAAAGGTGTGGACAATAAAAGATTCTTTTTCTTCTTTTACTGGTCAATAAAATACCAATTTGTTGGTGGTGGTCGCTAAATTGTGTCTGACTCTTTGAGACCCCATGGACTGCAGCACACCTGGCTTCCCTGTCCTTCACTAATTTGTTAGCTAATTTGTTAATATGTTATTTCTTAATAAAAATACATATGTAGGAAAGAGCTTAGGAGAAGACAGACACAGCTCCAGAAACCCTCCAATAAGACAAAGCAGGAGTTTCTATTTTCTATGCAAAGATGCTTACTATTATCAAAATCAGACACCAAATCCAAACTTTTTGTTGTTTAAAAGGCTCCCCAGTAAAGTAATTACATTCATTATTAAATGCTACTAGTTTATATACTTTTTTTTTACTTAAACTAGTACTCTTTCTACTTCTTTTCTTGATACACCTTCATATCTTCTAGTGACTTTTAATACTTCCATGTATCTTTGATATACATCTCTAAAACGTTCCCTTGGATACTTCTCTGTGACACAGTGTCAGTAATTACTAGTGAGGGATAAAGGATGTTCAGTTCCCCAGCAGACTGGATATATATAAATCTGGTAAATCTGAATCCTAGTTGTTACTTACTTCTGATTTGGAATCCTTCATAATTTCTGCACTCCATCAGTGCTATGAATTTTAGTTTTCTGTGACTTATCTATGGAAAGACATTACCCTCAGGTGAGATACATTCATTCAAAAATAATTAGTATTTCCAGGTTGATAATGGAAAGCTAAAGATCCTTTTATACTCTATCCTTACCACATCCAATATGCAACCCTGTTAGTATATTAGTTTAAAAAAAAAAAAAAAAAAAAAAAAACTCTTATTCTTCACAAAGGAAAAACATTCCAAAGATCAGAGAGCACACTGTCAGGAGAAGGAAAGGAAGGGAAGGCATACATGGACCTGGGGAGTCTCTCTGATCTTCCTCTGGCTGGATCTTCCTGCTGGCTGCGTGACCATGGACAAATCATGCCATTTTTTTGAGCATCAGGATGATAGTTCTGCCAGACTATCTCACAAGACAGTCACTAGGAACAAATGAGGCAATATCTAAAAGTGTTTTCTTAAATACTCATTCATAGTTATAGCATGAACTCTTCCATTGCCAGAGTCCATGAAACTTACATATACTTTGAGGGTGGGAGAATAAGGTCAGACATGTTACAATCAAAATCTGTTAATTTAAATATTCATATTTGAATAATTCAAATTATCTCGAGTGCTTGAGTGTCCACGGATGAGTCTGCATTTGAATAGAGAGTAGGAGGAGCTGATAAGAGGGTGCTATTGGTTATGAAACAGAAGGCACTGTATTGTTCTTTTCCATTTGTCGCCTACAATTACAAGTTGTTTTCATTCTTCCATGTCTTGGCTGCTTTGTGATAGCATCAGCTGTTGCCATTTCCTTTCATAAATAAATACTATTTCTTTGAGTCTCCCTCAATTATATTTTTAGCCTCCTTTCTTTAAATTCTTCCTAAAACCTTTTTTTAAAGCATGCCTTGGCTAGTAGCTTCAGATCCTATTTGTATGTTCATTTAGGATTTGGGGCCATAATCATGTTGGTTACAAAGTGTCCTATAACTGCCACAGAGCTGATCTGATTCAGTTGTCAAAAAGCCTAAAGTTACAACTTTGTTGGGATTTGAAATTATTAGCATAGGTCAACACATTGCAATTGGTTTGACTGCTTGCTGTTCAGCCTGTGAATGGTAGATTCAACCAGCTGAACAAACCTCATCTGAAAGGATGATCCCTGATGAATGTTTGTGGTGCGAAATGAAGAGAGAAAAGCTCCTTGCCACTGTGCATGCACTGTGCCCCTGCCAGGCTGGTGCATTGTACCAGCTCGTTAGACTCATTCACTTAGTTTATGACCTGTGCATAGGAACTGTCATGGATAGCCACATGCACAGGGGTTCCCTGAGGAAGTATTCAGTATTGTGCTTTTCATTCTTTCTTAGATACATTCTAGTTAAGCCTTGAATTTATTAAGCAATGAATCCATCAAGCAATGAATGACAATACAATTGTAAAATAAGTAGCTTTAAACTGATTCAAATCATTTCTAAGGTATCATAAAAGAGTAAGTATATGATTCTGTAGGAGACACTGTTGGTGTTTAATTCAATTTGTTGAATTATTTTTTAACCAAGATCTGAAAAATAGTACTGAAGAAGAAAGACTTTTAGGCAGTTTCTTTTTCTCTTTTGGCTCTTTCTGAAAAAGAAATTATCCTATTTTGTCTAACCTACTGCATTCATAGCCAGTGAAACATGGAGGAGGTTTCCATTAGAACATATTGTTTATGCTGTATTGCTATGCAAAAGCCCGCTGTGTAACTGTTCTCTTGGCTGGTTTCAATTAAAGACTATTTGTTGTTTTTCCTCCTTTTATTAATTGGTGGAACACAATGCAGCAGATTGTCATGGCTCAAAATGTAAGGATATTCCCCACACAGCAGACATGTCAGAGTCACAGTGAAACTACAAGCATATTTCCTTTTCCTAATCCAAGTTTCCATATACACCAGTGAATGTATTATAGTTTTTCTGCTGCAGTGGCCTCTGTTAATTTGAAAGCAAGCCCTCTCTCCTACTCCCACCTTTATTATCTAGCTTTCTCAAACTCTGCCATACATCAGATCTCTCTTGGGCAGAGTCTCTCTACACACATACCTTCTGCTGCTGCTGTATTCCTCCTCACATCTCTATACCCTCTGCTGTGCCACCAGACACCCTGGATCACTTGGCATTGGAATTTTAGTTCTATTTCTATTAAAATCATCTTCAATAGTGTATGCTTGATGAATCAGGTAACTCAAGCTGATAAATCTCTGCTGTTACAATTAAATGCACTTCCTCTCTCTATGTCTGAAGATTGAGGAAGAACCTCAGATTTTTCATTCTTGAAGGCAGTAATTAAGTCAGTCACTTTCTCTTTGCTAAATTACAATAATTACTTCCTTCTTTTCCATAAGGTCCTACTGTGCAAACCTTTACTAACACTGCTGTTTATACGAATGTTATATGGGGACCAAAACAAACAGAAACTTAGACTGCATGTGGGATGGCATTTGTTCAGCTCAAGAGCTCTTGTGGGGCCACAGGATGAAGCACTGCTCAGAACTTCCTTAAATAAAGGTCCACAGGTTAAAGCCATGTGACTCCAAGCACAGCTGAAGGAAGCCTGCTTGACTGAGCCGGGCATATCAACTATTAACAACCCAGGGAGAGCTGCATGAAGGTAAGGGTCATGGCCCCTGTCATCAGAGGCAAGGATCAAAACCAACATTAAGTTAAAAAGCCACAGTTCAGCTGTTTCTTTGCAATGCCTTTTTTAAGAAGTAGATTCCCGGTACTCAAAAGTTACAAACAGAAGCAGGGTATCCATCTACCTGTTGTTTGACTTAAGAGATTAGAATATAAGGACTTTTTACATTTCCTTCCAACTCCAATAGTCTAGTATTCAGTACTTTTCACTTGTTTTCTTTGAAATTACTTCATTCTCTGTCTATTTTGTTTAAAAAGAGAGAGAGAATAGGATACATCTATGGCTTTCTTATTAAGCCCTCGTGTCCACTAGATAAATATGGCAGACTGCTATTTGTTCAACAAAATCCATTTTGTCTTCCTCCTGGGCACATAGCTAGACTGTAATTCCTAGCCTCCTTTGCAAGAAGGTGTGGCCACATGTCTAAGTTCTAGCCAATGAAATGTGAGAATGGTGTGAACTAGAAAAGCTGGTTCACTCCTCTCCCTACAGCTGATTGTAGAGATCAACCCCAGGCCAGCGGTCCCAAATGATGCACAGGACAAACTTTCTTTCCCATCCTTCCCTTCTCCATCCTACCCACCTTCCAGCTGAGGAACACCTGCCTCAGACTGTGCAATGAGCAACAATAAGTTTCCACCGAGTTTGATTCATTATACATTTTGGGCTCTATTTATCAAGGCAATCTAGCCTGTACTCTGACCAGTGCATTCTTTTGGCAAAACATGTTAGCCTTTGCCCTGCTTCATTGTGTACTCCAAGGCCAAATTTGCCTGTTAACTCCAGGTATCTCTTGACTTCCTATGTTTGCATTCCAGTCTCCTATGATGAAAAGGACATCTTTTTTTGGTGTTCGTTCTAGAAGGTCTTGTAGGTCATCATAGAACCGTTCAACTTCAGCTTCTTCAGCATTAGTGTTTGGAGCGTAGACTTGGATTATTGTGATATTGAATGCTTTGCCTTGGAAACGAACAGAGATCATTCTGTCATTTTTGAGATTGCACCCAAGTACTGCATTTCAGACTCTTCTGTTGACTATGAGGGCTACTACATTTCTTCTAAGGGATTCTTGTCCACAGTGGTAGATATAATGGTCATCTGAATTAAATTTGCCCATTCCTGTCCATTTTAGTTCACTGATTCCTAAAATGTCAGTGTTCACTCTTGCCATCTCCTGTTTGACCACTTCCAATTTTCCTTGATTCATGGACCTAACATTCCAGGTTCATTTCTTTACAGCATCAGACTTCACTTTCATCACCAGTTATATCCACAACTGGGCATTGTTTTTGCTTTGGCTCCATCTCTTCATTGTTTCTGGAGTTATTTCTCCACTCTTTTCCAGTAGCATATTGGGCACCTACCAACCTGGGGAGTTCATCTTTCAGTGTCATACTTTTTTGCCTTTTCATACTATTCATGGGGTTCTCAAGGCAAGAACACTGAAGTGGTTTGCCATTCCCTTCTCCAGTGGACCACGTTTTGTCAGAACTCTCCATCATGACCCATCTGTCTTGGGTGGCCCTACATGGCATGGCTCATAGTTTCATTGAGTTAGCCAAGGCTGTGATCCATGTGACCAGTGTGGTTAGTTTTCTGTGATTGTGGTTTTCATTCTGTCTGCCCTCTGATGGAGAAGGATAAAAGCCTTATGGAAACTTCCTGATGGGAGAGACTGACTGTGGGGGAAATTGGGTCTTGTTCTGATGGTCAGGGCCCTGCTCAGTAAACCTTTAATCCACTTTTCTGTTGATGGGTGGGGCTGTGTTACCTCCCTGTTGTTTGGTCTGAGGCCAAACTATGGTAGGGGTAATGACCATAATGGCAACGTCCTTCAAAGGGACTTATGCACTCACTGTTGTATTCAGTGCCCCTGACCCCACAACAGGCCACTGTCAACCCACGCCTCTGCTGGAGGCTCCTAGACACTCACAGCCAAGTCTGTCTCAGTCTCTTGTGGGGACAAAGCTCCTTTCTCCTGGCTCCTGGTGCACACAAGGTTTGTTTGTGCCCTCCAAGAGTCTGTTTCCCCATTCTTGTGGGAGTTCTGTAATCAAATCCCACTGGCCCCCAAAGTCAAATTCCCTGGGGGTTCTCAGTCTCTTTGCTGGATCCCCAGGTTGGGAAATCTGTCGTGGGTCCTAGAACTTTCTTTCTTAACAGTATGAGAATTTCTTTGATATATTGTTCTACAGTTTGTGGGTCGTCTGCTCAGCAGCTCTATAGTGGGGCTAATGGCAACCTCCTCCAAGAGGGCTTATGCCACACACTGCGTGTCCCAGGTAGCTACACCCAGAGCCCCTGTTGCTGTGGCAGGCCACTGCTGACCTGTGCCTCCATAGGAGACACTCAGACACTCAAAGGCAGGTCTGGCTCAGTCTTTCTGGGGACTCTGGGTCCTGGTGCACATAAAGTTTTGTTTGAACCCTCTGAGCATCTTTGGCAGGTATAGGGTTTTATTCTAAATGTGATTTTACCGCTCCTACCATCTTGTTGGGGCTTCTCCTTTGCCCTTGGATGTGGGGTATCTATTTGGGGGGGATCTTTTTTTGTGAGACAGATAACAATCTGTCAATGATTGTTCAGCAGTGAGTTGAAATTTTGCAGTTCTCACTGGGGAAGATGAGCACATGTCCTTCTATTCCACCATCTCATTTTCAACAACACAAGAGATGACTCTACACATGGACATCCTCAGATGATCAATACTGAAATCAAATTGATTATATTATTTGCATCCAAAGATGGAGAAGCTCTATACAGTCAGCAAAAATAAGACAGGGAGCTGACTGTGGCTCAAATCATGAACTCCTTATTGTGAAATTCAAGCTTAAAGAAGAAAGTAGGGAAAACCACTAGACTGCTAAATCAAATCCCTTATGATTATATAGTGGAAGTGACAAATAGATTCAAGGGATTAGATCTGATAGACAGAGTGCCTGAAGAACTATGGATGGAGGTTCGTGACATTGTACAGGAGGTGATGATCAAGACCATCCCCAAGAAAAAGAAATGCAAAAAGGCAAAATGGTTGTCTGAGGAGGGCTTACAGAGCTGAGAAAAGAAGAGAAGCAAAAGGCAAAAAAGAGAAGGAAAGTATATCCACTTGAATGCAGAGTTCCAAAGAATAGCAAAGACAGATAAGAAAACCTTCCTCAGTGATCAATGCAAAGAGATAAAGGAAAACAATAGATGGGAAAGACTAGAGATCTCTTCAAGAAAGTCAGAGATACCAAGGTAATATTTCATGCAAAGATGGGCACAGTAAAGGACAGAAATGGTATGGGCCTAACAGAAGCATAAGATATTAAGAAGAGGTGGCTAGAATACAGAAAGAACTATACAAAAAAGATCTCCATGATCCAGATAACCACGAAGGTGTGATCACTCACCTACAGTCAGACATCCTGGAATGTGAAGTCAAGTGGGCCTTAGGAAGCATCACTATGAACAAAACTAGTGGAGGTGATGGGATTCCAGCTGAGCTATTAAAAATCCTAAAAGATGATGCTGTGAAAGTCCTGCACTCAATATGCTAGCAAATTTGTAAAACTCAACAGTGGCCACAGGATTAGAAAAGGTCAGTTTTCATTCCAATCCCAAAGAAAGGCAATGCCAAAGAATGTTCAAACTACCAAACAATTGCACTCATCTCACACACTAGCAAAGTAATTCTCAAAATTCTGCAAGCGAGGCTTCAACAGTATGTGAACCAAGAACTTCCAGATTTTGAAGGTGGATTTAGAAAAGGCAGAGGAACCAGAGATCAAATTGCCAACATCAGTTGGATCATTGAAAAAGCAAAAGAGTTCCAGAAAAACATCTATGTCTGCTTTACTGACTACACCAAAGTCTTTGACTGTGTGGATCACAATAAACTGTGGAAAATTCTGAAAGAGATGGGAATACCAGACCACCTGACCCGAGAAATCTGTCTCCTGAGAAATCTGTATGCAGGTCAAGAAGCAACAGTTAGGACCAGACATGGAACAATGGACTGGTTGCCAATTGGGAAATGAATATGTCAAAGCTGTATATATTCAAAAGCAGAGACATTACTTTGCCAACAAAGGTCCATTTAGTCAAGGCTATGGTTTTTCCTGTGATCATGTATGGATGTGAGAGTTGGACTGTGAAGAAGGCTGAGCACTGAAGAATTGATGCTTTTGAACTGTGGTGTTGGAGAAGACTCTTGAGAGTTCCTTGGATTGCAAGGAGATCCAACCAGTCCATTCTGAAGGAGATCAGCCCTGGGATTTCTTTGGAAGGAATGATGCTAAAGCTGAAACTCCAGTACTTTGGCCACCTCATGCGAAGAGTTGACTCATTGAAAGGACTCTGATGCTGGGAGGGATTGGGGACAGGAGGAGAAGGGGACGACAGAGGATGAGATGGCTGGATGGCATCACTGACTCGATGGACGTGAGTCTGAGTGAACTCCGGGAGTTGGTGATGGACAGGGAGGCCTGGCGTGCTGCGATTCATGGGGTCGCAAAGAGTAGAACATGACTGAACGACTGAACTGAACTGAACTGAAGGCTGTATATTGTCACCTTGCTTATTTAATTTATATGCAGAGTACATCATGATAAATGCTGGGCTGGATGAAGCACAAGCTGGATTCAAGATTGCTGGGAGAAATATCAATAACCTCAGATAAGCAGATGACACCATCCTTATGGCAGAAAGTGAAGAGGATCTAAAGAGCCTCTTGATGAAAGTGAAAGAGGAGAATGAAAAGTTGGCTTAAAACTCAACATTCAGAAAACGAAGATCATGGCATCTGGTTCCATCATTTCATGGCATATAGATGGGGAAATAGTGGAAACAGTAACAAGCTTATTTTCTTGAGCTCTAAAATCACTGCAGATGGTGACTGAAGCATGAAATTAAAAGACACTTGCTCCTTGGAAGAAAAGCTATGACCAACCTAGACAGCACATTAAAAAGCAGAGACATTACTTTGCCAGCAAAGGTCTGTCTAGTCAAAGCTATGGTTTTCCCAGTAGTCATGAATGACTGTGAGAGTCCAACTATAATGAAGGCTGAGCGCCGAAGAACTAATGCTTTGAACTGTGGTGTTGGAGAAGACTCTTGAGAGTCCCTCGGACAGCAAGGAGATCCAGCCAGTCAATCCTAAAGGAAATCAGTCCTGAATATTCATTGGAAGGACTGATGCTGAAGATGAAGCTCCAATACTTTGGCCACCTAATGCAAAAAACTGACTCATTGGAAAAGACCATGATGCTAGGAAAGATTGAAGGTAGGAGGTGAAGGGGATGACAGAGGATGAGATGGTTGGATGGCATCACCAACTCAATGGACATGAGTTTGAGCAAGATCTGCGAGTTGGTAATGGACAGGGAAGCCTGGCATGCTGCAGTCCATGGGCTTGCAAATAGTCGGACCCAAGTGAGCAACTGAACTGAAACTGAAGTCTGTACTGAGGTACTTAGCAATTCACATAATGCACTGAAGCTTTCTGCTTTCTTGAACTAAAACATCAACTATTGGAACTAACATCCCAGCTTATTTTCTTTCTATTATATATAGTCCCAGAAACTAACAAATACTTTAAACACAATTATCCAGAAGGTTTTTCTTTTAAACAAATATATACAATTTGTACTTAAATCAGTATCATATTTGCTTTTTTTCTTAAAATATCATATTTTTTAAAATCTATGTGGAAATTTTAAAAAATATCTTTAAATACTTAATAATTTAGTAAGCTGGATGCATTTATCCATACTTATCCATCAGCGCTGTTTTCTTCATTTCTAATAAATCTTCAGGTATTGATTTCATGTGGTTATTTTTACACAGAATACATTCTGCATTGTGAAAGAGCTTAGTTCTTAGTATTGAGTCGGTGTGGACTTTTTACATTTCTCTGCAAAATACAGAAGCTCCTTCCAGATATTTTTCACAAAACTGAAGTGATAAAATTTTCCATTGGTTAAAGACTGTGCCATGTTGATATGGGTCATAGTGGGATAAGATACATAGAAAAGAAAACAATAAAATAGGAAGGTAATTTCTGGTAAAACAAACCCAGAACTGAATATTCAAAGAAATACTATTCCCTTCAAAATAGTCACTTTGGGAGGCTTATGATGAAAACAGGATTCCTTGGTGGCTCAGTCAGTAAAGAATCTGCCTGCAATGTGAACCCAGGTTTGATCCCTGGGTCAGGAAGATGCCCTGGAGAAGGAAATGGTAACCCACTCCAGTATTCTTGCCTGGAAAATACCATGGACAGAGGAGCCTGGCGAGCTGCAGTCCATGGGATTGCAAGAGTAGAACACAACTTAGCAACTAAACCACCACCACCATGATGGAAACATTTCTTACACTCCTCTTTTAAGGAAATTTAGTACTTTATATCTTCATATGATACACATGCATATATGCGTGCACACACACAGTTCCCAAATGACCCTATCCAACTTGACCAGCAATGCACCATATTGTCAGAAACATTCTATATTTTTCATTATTTTCTCATAAACATGTTTGGTATGAATTCAATTACAAGTGAGAAAATAAAGACTAACACATCCATGTAAATAAAACAAATGGATTATTTTCCTTATCAAGGTCCTTTTACTTTAAGAGATTCAATGCTATACATCCTAACTTCATATTTTCAGAGCACTTTCATTGTGTTCTCCCTTGAACATTGACTTAACTTTTAATTAGAGAACATCTGCAATCGCAGGAGACATAGACATACAATCATAGACATACAAATCAATTTATCATTCATGGTGGTTAAAGGAAAATAAAAATGCAAAAGCATCTGTATGTCTCACCTCCCATCAAACCTGTGCTTCAGGAAATCAAAGAGGGCTTTCTGCATCATGTCTGTGACCTTTGCAGAGGTGAGAGAAAAAGAATGAGGCAAACAACAGCAGAGAGAGAGAGATCAAGAGTGAGAGAGCTGCAAAGAAGGGTGCTCCAACCAAAGACCTTATCACAGCTATTTGTCTGCTGGGGGCAGGACAGGGCAAACTACCATGAATGGAGTTTTTCACACTTAACCTACTTGCGCTTACTCAGTTTCCCCCATTTGTTCTCCTCCAGGGTGCTGAGGGGTGAACCAGCGGTGTTCACTAGACCCAAGACAGACCCTCATCTCTTTTTTAGGGGTTGAATGGCCACCGGGAGACCAGGATAAGCTGGCTCTGTGCACAGGTACGGCCTGTCCATGCCATACCTGAGTGATGCCTGCCTGCAGTGAGGAGCAACTAGAGCTCCTTGGGCCAGCCCCAGGCCCAGCCTCCTGCTAGTCTGAGCAAGTTGGTGGACACATTCTCCACATCCAGGGCTGGATTTCTGTAGACCCCTCTCTGCTCTTCCTCAGACAGTCCCCATTGAGAGGGGGAGGGGAGGGGAGGGAGTGAAAGGGGAAGTGGGAGAAGGAGATGGGATTCTTAAACCTGCGTCAAAGAGATTGATTAATTCACTCAACAAATGTGCACTGAAAGCTGACTATGTGCCAGATTCGTGCTGATTCAGTGGGAAGGGTGCCATGGAGGTGGCCCACCTTCAGATAATGTCCTACCCATTTATTCTTATCCATGCTGGCATAAAGTCAAAATGGCAACATCTGAAATGCAGTACATCTAAGTGCTCTCTTCTTCCTTACATTGCTTAGTTCATCTCTGAAGGAGTTCAATGACATTTTTAATGGAGTTTTTTTCCCTTTTTTACGTCCTTTAAAATAAAGAAGCAGGGAAATGTTTGGTGGAATATGCCATCGTCTTGAGCACCCAGCAAAGCGAGACTGGTTGGTGCGCTGAGGTGAGGTTTGCTGGCAGTTTGCTTTTATGTTCCCTTGTGCCATTCATTCGCTATTTTTTCTAACAGCAACAGGAACCGTTGAGACAGATAAAATCCTTTTCTTTGACTTGAAAGCAGAGTAAACCTTTGACCAGAACTTCCCATTATAACTATTTTGAGGGCGCTATTTCTAAACACTGTAATACATGAAAGATAAGAAGAGGGCCAGAGAGGGAGGAAATAGCAAAGAGCCACGTGAACCCCATAAAGCACCTCCTGTCTTCACAAGCTGAGGGCCCTAGTGGAGGAAGCTCCCAGTGGCTGTCTCCTAGGTTCTTGATCAAGAACTGATGGGTAACAGACTGAGATCGGTACCTCATAACCCTTCAGCGATGGCCCCACCAGCACCACCGGACGCATGGATGGCACCACGTCGTAGGGGGGGATGTGCTCCGTCTGAAAGAGACGATTGGACACACATAACAAGGTGTGCGGGTCAGCAGCCCTCCTCCACAGCCACAACATTCACAATCCTCCAGCCAAATGAGAAATGATAACCACGGGTCCCACCACGGAGATGCCTCCCTCATTTTATAGCCATTTGGGTCACTGAAATGGAGCATTGCAGGCATTTATGGATAGAAACCTTCACAGGAGATTTAAAAAGGAAACATGACTTACCACTTTTTGCTTCTGTTTTGCTAAAAGACAACAATGAGAGCCATATCAAAATATGTAATCTCTGTCATGGTCAGCACACGATTTTAAAAGATGGAAGAATATGCCAATTTGTCCCTGTCATTCTCGTCATTTCCCAATCACCCACTCTGCAGAGTATTACTCTACTATTTCATTCTGGTTGGGCCAATTGGGAAGACAAATGCAAAAACAGACAATTTCCTCCCTGAACAAATGACCTCATACCCTGATTTCACAATGGGTGGGGAGGCTAGATTTCATAACATTGGCTGGGCCAGCCACAGGCCATGGGTTGTTCCCGTGCTGGACACAGCATGTGGTGTGGCTGAGAGCAACTTGGACAAATCAAATTTGATAAAAAGAGACTTAGAACAATAATTTGTATAATAATGACCATCACTGCACTCACTAGTTATTTTTGGATGTATAATTTTGGTAAACTAGCAGAAGAATTTGCAGTTCTTTTTGTGTTCTTAAGGCTTTCTGCTCACTTTGCAGAATACTGACATATTTTTCCTAGTGCATTGCTTTTAATTTCAAGTAAGTTTATAATCAGTTGTCCCTGTTCTTTCTTGTGTGTAGTAGTGAACAGCTGCAATGACTTAAATGTTCAGCAAATGGGGATGAGGCAAAATATACTCAACATCTCTGGCTTTGTGGCCACCCATGCAGTCCTGTCCATTTGCGGACAACCTAAAGAACAAGACTTTGGTTCAGAGCCCTGGAGATCAGGGTTCACATACAAGGACTCCGATACTCAGATCTGCTCTGGAACCAACCCAGTTTCCTGCAGTTATGGTATGCCAGGATAGACATTGGATCTGTCATTCTGAATTGATAACCCCAGATACATTAATGCAGCATCCGTTCTGGGGCAGAATGAAATGAGCCTGTAGAGCCAGGGAATGTGGTGGAAGAAAAATTCTTGCTTGAATACCTCCACAATTTCTAAATGCACGACAACTCCTGATTGGGCCATCATGGTCCCTTCATTACCATTAAATTCAGGGCTCAGTCGTCTGCTTTTCAAACAGAAATGAGCCCATTTGGGCCAAACCTCATTCTCTGCTTCAACCCTCCCCACCTCCACAGCTCAGGTTGTACCAACATACCCTGAAGTTTTACATGAAGACTGGAACTTGGCATTTTCTTTAGAATGCTTTTAAAACTCATATAATTGGCCCTCACCATCTTAAAGTGTGCTGGGTTCTCGGGTGGAATAGTGAACTTGCTTCTGAATGATTTATACAATAGAGGGCAAATAAGATTGTACAAAATCATGAGCCATATCAAAACATGTAATCTCTGTCATTATTAACAATGATCTGAATTTCTAGTAACACAAGTACCCTTTAAATCAAATTAAATTACTAGAGAAGAGCAAATAAGCAATGAAATATTAAGTATAAAAATCTTTAAATTGCTTCCAAATTAGTAAAAAAAATATTTGCATGTATTTTCAAAGATTAAGAAAGAAATACATTCCATTAAAAAAAAAAAAAGTCTAACTAAACCCCTCACCTGTTGATGTTGGAGTTGCTCGAAATGTCCCTGATACCATTTCTCCAAGACTTGAAGAAGAATTTCCACTAGATTTCCTAAGATACAGAAAAGGAACTTAGGACTCATTCCCCAGATTCCTTGAAAATAGAACTTGAGAGTACAAAGCTTTCTTTGGCCTTAATCCTACTAAACAATTCAAAACACACCAAGTCCTGCTCTTAGAGTAGAGCTTCAAGGATCTGCCCAAATGTTTTCTTTGACCTCCTTTCTCAGAGAAAGTGGGAAACTAACTAAGATCTGGAAATACTTTGTGAAAGTCTCTTTCCTAATTATTCAATGCAGAAATGAGGCCAATGAATCACTAAGAGGAGTGTTCTTGTGAACCGTCTGCTTAACCAACACTGACCACCAATGCACTGGCTGGATGTCAAACACAGCTCAGAATGAGCAGAAGAGTATTCACTGTTACAGGAACTAAGGATACAACAGTGAGGGGAAACAAAATTCTTTCCCTTATACAGACAAATTCTAGTGGTATCAGTATCAATCAGATGAATAGGTAAAAATGTAGTATGTTTGATAGTAAGTGCAATAAAGAAAACTGAGATGGGAGAGAGATAAGCAAGGGGAGAGAAATGGATTCAACTTTAGATATGGTGGCAGGAACTGAATCATTGAAAAGATGATATTTAACACAGATCTGAAGCAGATGAAGGAGTGATTCAGTGGAAAAGTGAAGGAAAGGGTGTGGTAAAAAAAAAAAAAAAAGCAATTGCAAAGGAAGATAGGCTTTCACATGGAGCAGCAAGAGAGACAAAAAGTCTAGAGAAGTAATAAGAGGGATGAATCATTAATAACATTACAGGCATGTTATATCCTAACAAAGGTCGATAATTAAAAGTGGGGCTCACACTGTACTATTGTGATCTCCTATCACTGTTTAAGAACTTCCCATTATGACAAAGGCAAAAGGGCTCCTGAAGAACAGAGGCATTTTTGAAACAGAAAAGGATATAATAGAAAAAGGAGGTTGAGAGTTAAGAGAAAGAACTAATTCTATTTTAGGACTTTCAAAAAACAGTAACACATATCAAATCAGTGCTTCAGTGTAGGCTCACAATATATGCAGGCTTAATATAATGCTGATTTGTCCTCTCAGGCTTTGCTTGTATCCCTGGGGCCTTTAAACACCTGCACTCTGATCTTTGTGGATACTTCATTGTTCACTAGAGGTTAATTCATCTGAAGCTGGACAGAGTCTTCCCTCTATTACCAAGCATTGGCCACAGAAAACCCTGGAGAAGCTGCTACTGGTCCTGGGATGGTATTTCATGTACTACGGCATTCTGTGCTCACTTGAAAGAGCTTCTCTGAAAGATAACCAAGAAGAGCTACGATGCCAGGTCAGGCCAGGCCCCCACTTACAGTACTGTAAAAGGATGCCCTACACAACTCTCACAGAGGGAAGCTCAGGTTCCCAAGAGGGTTTGTTGAGGTCACAGAAAACACTCTCCACTGTGGAATTCATGTTGATTTCAGGAGTGTCCGGCTTCGTTCAGTACACAACAGGGGGCATGAACTACCTGAAACCCCCTTGTGTCAATTTCAGAAACGCCTTGCACATAGAAAAATTGCTTTTACTTCAAAAGCATACGTGTTTAACTTAATAAGGAAACTTGAAAACATCGCCTAATTTCCCTGCTCCCCGCAAACAAAACATGGAGAAAAGAAGGAGCCTCACCCTCCGTGAAAACGGCCCCTTTTCTGTTCCTGCTGAATCCGTATGTTCTCCAATCTCAGCGGACTTGGGATGAAGCCAATCTCACAGCCTTCTTTCACCAGCCTTCCTATCCACCAATCATTGTTATATTTCTGGAACACAGAAACAACGATGCTATCAATTCACTTATCTTCACATTTATCATTTCAGGGGGCCAAAAGATGGAAGCACCATGTTATATAATATTATACTGTACCGTGTTATATATACAACCACTATTTATAGTATATTATACCATATTATATATATCTGAGGGGTGGTGTCCAAAGAATAAAGCAAGCTTTCTAGTCCAAAAGCCAAGATAATTAATACTTGAGGGTCTGCAGGCCATATGGACTCTGATGCAGCCACTGTAACGTTCTGCTGTAGTGTGGAAGCAGCCACAGACAGTATGTAAACATGTACGCACGGCTGTGCTTCAAGAAACCTTTTCTTTCTGAAAGACAGCAGGCTGGTTTCAGCCCATGGGACACCGTTTGCTAATCCCTGGGCTAAAGTCAGGTCTTAACGTTCGGATTCCTTTGGTCCTTGTCAAGAAGCTCTTGCCACATCTTCGGGAATAGATTTTATAAGGGTAAAAATGCACCACTGTAATTAGAACTCTGGAAGACAAGACAGACAAGTCTAAGATGAAATACACTGAACAGTCTGTTATTTATCAAAAGCTTTGAGGTAAAAATTCCACCGTAGTATCTGTATTTTACTCTCTCTGGGGAAAAACAATATAATCTTCCAAATACAGATTTGCAAATCAAGGTCCATCTTATTACCTGAAGAAAAATAAGCCTACTCTCACAAAGACTAAGCATATTTTACATAAGTGGAATTTTTGAAGTAATCTCCAAGTGACCTGAAATCCAATAGGAATGAAGGAATTTCCATTTAAATAAAGTTCCAAGACATGTAACCTTGGGGGAAAAAACCCACACAAAGGCTTCAGTCAATATGGGGTGAACATGGTTCTATTTGATGGGCCAGCACAACTGCATTTGTAATGACAGATTTGCGGAATGTGCTGACTTTTAAAAAAAATGCACAATATGACAGCTGCAAGTTAAGTTTTATTTGGGGGCAAAATGAGGACTATAGCCCAGGAGACAGCATTTCAGATAGTTCTGAGAAACTGCTCCAAGAGGCAGTGGAGGAAGGTCAGAAAGAGTACATTCAATCAAGCACAAACAGAAGCTTTCTGCTAGTCATAAGGAGCCGTCATCATTAACAGGAATTTAGTGCTTTTCTAAATATGAGGAGATATAAGAATGGGGCTCATAAAATTGGCTCCTGAAAAATATTTAACTGTCTGAAGACCAGTTATGCCAGTTTTTCCCAGAGCACAGAGTGCCTCATTTCTGCTCTCCACTTTCAGAGGGTGTTGAAAATCAGCAGCTGCAGCAGCACATGACTTAATCCGTACAGAGGCAGATGGCAAGTGCCCGTGTTGTTCTTGTTGTTCAGTCGCTAGGTCATGTCCGACTCTTTTGGGCTTCCCTGGTGGCTCAGTCAGTAAGGTACCCATGGCAAGTACCAGTTTGTAGTTGACAAGTCTTAGGGCAGAAGGCATGTTTAATCCAAGCTACCTGCCTCAAGGGAAGGTTTCAGCTGGGTGATTTCCAGAAAACAGACATTAGTCCTACTGTTTACATCCTCCAGAGATAATTCCAAAAACTTCCTTTATTGTCTTTATTAATGTCGGACAAGGTAACTCTCTCTCTCTCTTTGATCCAGGAAGCATCTCATTTTTTCAAAGCGTAACTGCATATGGTATATTTTGCTTAGCTCATAGGACAGTAGAATTTGTATATGACATTGACATGCTGGGAAGGAGAAATGGATATTTCCACTGAATCATCAAAGCATGAAATTTCGGGTGGCTCTGAGTAATTCTGAGTAACAGCTTTATACTCAAAAGCAAAAAGATATGAGTTAGAGATTTGGCCTTTGTTTTGCACACAGCTCCCACACAAAGCACACATGGCAAGCAGTCTGAACCGGCACTGAAGAAATGTGAGTCAACCTAATATAAAATCTTGAACAGTCTAGGCCTCAATTTCTCCCATCTTTCCATCTTTTATTTCAGGATAACACTCCTGAAATAACAGGTCTATTTATTTTGGAATTAACAAAAGGCAATGGGACCCCGTTAGAATGTTTGGTGCATGGATTTGGAATTTAAGTTTTACTGTGGTGGGGACAAAACAGACAGTGAGTCATAGTTTCCCACAGCTTAAGTTACCTCCTGAAATCAAATTAACCCAGCGGAACACTAACTTACTAACTGCTACCCAAATGATCTTAAAGGGGTTCCTGAAATAGTTGGTGTAACTTCCCAAGATGTTTTACTTTCTTCTAGGAAACAGCTAAAGCACAGTGAAAATCTGACTCAATGTTAATGAAAGTTCTTTGAGCCACTTAGAGGAAAGTTACATTGTACATTCAAGGACTTAAATCACTGGTCATTTGGTATATGTGGTAAGGGCAGCTGTAGCTTTTCTCTACTTTTAAGCTTTTCATTACTGAAAAAGGACAGAAAATAGAGCATACCAAATAGCCTTCGGGGTTATGGATGAGAGGAAAGGCTACAACTCGATTATAGAAATATGTTCACTTTGTTGATGTTCTGGGAGTACATGCCAGCTTCCTGGCAAGGTCACGTTAGTGCTATTCCTATTCTTCTCATTTTGCTTTCCTGAAAATGATGAGCACTTTCTCTTCCTAAGATGTTTCCTTATCTGAGATCTCAAAATCTGAAAACAAGTGGCTCTAATCCATATAGGATTACCAGCTCAACATCATACATCAAACTGCCAGGCAAGGGAAAGTCACTGGTCGAGGAGCATATAGATCAAAAAAGCAACCAACAGGACAAATGGAGATGATTGATGGAATGGAGCAAAAACAATAAAATGCATCAAGGTGGGGATGCAGGTGTGAGTAGCATGCACGGACTATCTGAGGACTTCTTTTACTGTTTCAAGTGCGGCTTCTCCTTGGAAACAATGGGGATGAGCAACTAATGAATATGGTTTGGTCGTTTTTGATGCGAATGATGACACAAAGTCAACCTAACCACTCAGGTGTTAGGGCACATGTTTTGGGTTGAGAGTCCTTGTCTTTCAGGCAAATATGAATATCCTCATGTCATACATGATTGAGAAAGCAGAAGAGGTCAACTCGATGCTTCCTCAGTTTCTCATAACCAAAGCTGTGAGTACCTAAACTCATCTTTTTCCCTGTTATAATGAGTAAGTGTTCCCCTTCCTATCAAAGGTCTGCCCCATCACTTGGGGTCTGGATCCCAGGCCTCCTAACTACCAAAAACTTCCCACCTTTCCCATCAATCTCTCTCCTTTTCTCTCTGTTAACAGGCATGGACACATATTCTGATAGCTCCCATCTTGAAAGAAAACCTCTTTTGACTTCATACCCTCTTCAGTCTACTGCCTGGTCAGTGTCAACTTCCTTGGAAGCATGGTCTGTGCTTGCTAAATATACTTCCTAACTCCCCTTCTCTCCTCATCAGACTGCATCCAGCTTTCATCTCCCAAACTCCAGACAATGGTCCTAGTGACGTCCATGCTGCTGACCACCGTGTTGCCAACCCAACGTCCATTCCTTTCTCCTCACCTTAGGTGACATGTCACAACATTGGCTGCAGCTGGTTGCTTCCTCCTTTTGAACACACTCTTCTCTGTTGATGTCCATGAATCGCTCTGCCCTAGTTCTCCTCCCATATCTCAGGCTTCTCCTTTTCAGCTTCCTTATTTGCTGAGTCTTTTCATGCACCCCACTTTTGCAGGATGGAATTCCTTTGGATTTGATCCAGGGCTGCCTTCTCTCCTCCTTCCCCTCTGTCTTTAGATGACTTCATTCATTACCACAGCTTTACATGCCACCTGGATAAACTAACGATCCAAATGTGTATCTTTGGCCCAACCCCTTCCTTTGAGCTCCAGATTCTCACATCTAACTTCCTACTTCATATCTCCTTTGAGATGTCCACTCCCCAAATTCCCTTCCCATCTGTCTTCATCCCACCCTAGTCATATCCAGCCTAGCTGCTCAATTCATAAACCTTGATTTCCTTGATCATCTTTGATGTCTCCCTCAATCTTAGCTCCTACACAAGGTCCATCACCAGCACTCTTCATTGAATTCCCACAGTATACCTCAAATATGGAGAGAAATAGTTTTCTCCATCTCAGTAGCAGCAGGATGGCTCAATCCCATTATCCCTCACCTAGAACAGCTCTAACGGTCTCCCTGATTCCAGACGTCTCCCACTCCAATTCACTGTCTCTCCAACAGCTAGTTTTATTTTAAATGCGTGATAATGCAAGCAACAACCTCAGTCTTCTAAATCTCAGTGAGAAGGGATGGATTTGGAAGCCTTTCCAATTAAATGAGGCAAAACACTGGCAGCTCCTCAGGGCTCCTCTCCGTTTAGTTTGGCTCAGAGCTGATTCCTGGCCTTGATTGTGTGGCAGGTTAAGGCATGCATCCTACATTTACCTCTTTTATGTGTAGAAAATCCTTCGCGTCAAAGGAGATGGCCGTGCTTGGAACAGGCACATCCTCGTCCAAGGCACCACAGTAGCTCACATTCGTCTTCACAGCAAATGCTACGGGTTTAGACTGGGAACAGAACCATAGAAGAAGGATGAAGGCAGGAAGACGAGGAGGGTTTTTCTAACTGAAATGTAGCATCAGATCATGGAGAGTACCAGGCAGTAAGAGAAATCGCTTTCCAAAGAGGGATCTCAATTGGGTTTCGCATTTCCAGGCAGCACTAAGAAATCTGCAGAAAGGACTCTGAAAAGGATTCCGTCCTACTCACTCAACCCTGTTCCCCTCCTGTCATACTTTCCAACATTCCAAAGAATTGTGCCCCAGAGTCTTGGGGAGGGGAAGGCAGAAGGGGCAGTCTGCTTTGTCCTTTAGTCATAAAACTTAAGTTTATTTTATTTTCTGAAGTATGAGCATCCTTTTACTCTTTTTACCTCTCTTTGGCTGCACCATGAGGCCTGAGGGATCCCAGCTCCGCAACCAGGGATTGAACCTGGGCCCTCAGCAGTGAGAAGATGGAGTCCTGACTTCTGAACCACCAAGGAATTCCCATGTTTATTATTTTAAATGATAACAGATACCCACATCTTGGGGTACAGGAAATGTTTGCTGGGTCTTAAAGGAAAAAGAGGTGGAGGGGTAAAATAAATATTGTTGAAATAGCCTCAGATCTGAAAACCTGCAGGATCCCACTCAACAGAATATCTTGTCCCTGCAGGGGAAAAAAAGGCTGGCCCGGCCGGGGCAGACAGGGAGGGCGGAGCCGTTTACACATCACGTCACCTTCTCCCTAGCTAACAAAACTGCTTCTGAAACTCTTTTTAGACAAATTCCCCTGCAGCAAAGTGCTCCTGGGCGGCCGCAGCTTGGCAGGCTCAGCCAACCTCCAGCTTCAGCTGACAGCACCGCTGCTGACATTCGGGTGACACAGCAGCCACAGGATAGACCCTGAGAGAAAGCTAAAACAGGAATTAGCCACGCGAGAACACACCAGGTTCCTGCAATCCTGGGCTGCTCTCTTCTAGAGGTGCTTAGTCTCAGTCCTGTTGTGAACCCATGGACTGCAGCCCACCAGGCTCCTCTGTCCATGGAATTCTCCAGGCAAGAATACTGGAGTGGATTGCAGTTTCCAGCTCCAGAGATCAGGCTTGGGTCTCCTGCACGGGCAGGAATTCTGTACAGGTACAGAATTCTGTACCACTAGCAGGCTGCTCTGCTATGGGCTCATTTCTTCAAGCTGGGAACACACCTGGGGAGCAAGAGGGTCGAGGCAGGACCTGAATTTGGGTCCCACTGACACCGCACTGCCTCCAACCCCCTTCCACCACCTGGCACAGATATCACAGGTGTCAAAGCAAAGGAAGACACTTCCTGAGCCTGCCTCACACTCCTCTTCCCACTCTTTTAAATATTTTACTGTCAAAATAGAAAAGGGAAGGAGTTCACTTTATTTGAGCTTCCTTTTTTTTTTCCTCCTAAAACTTGGAAAGACTGGATCAATATGCTTTAGGAGTCTATCATGAAGGGCAAAGAGGAGAGGCTGACCAGCAATCTGTTATGTCCATTACTGTGAATAAAATTTCATTTCCAAAAAAGGATCTGTGCTTAAAAAAAAAAAAAATGTCTGAAAGACATAGCACCGGAGATCTCTAGTGACTCGTTCAGTTTTAGCATTCAAAAATGCAATTTGTTCTTTGTTGCCTCCTACAGGGAGGCCTGGCGTGTTGCGATTCATGGAGTCGCAAAGAGTCGGACACGACTGAGCGACTGACTGAACTGAACTGATGGGGTCTTCTTCCTCTGGAATATCTGAAGGTCTCTTTCAGATATTCAATAATCTGAAAGCTTATTCAACAATCATTCAATAATCAATAATTCAATAAAAGCAAAGCCTTTTATTGCTCGATTTTGCTGAAATGCTAATCGTTGCTCAAAGTTCTGAACAGGGAAGGAACTTGAGGTGGGAGACTGAAACCAGGAGGGAAGGATAGAGACATCAACAGTGCAGAGACCAGCTGTGTGCCTGCAGCCAGTGATGAAGGCTACTGTCATGGAGAACAGGGCGGGCAAGCTGGTCCCTTGAGAGGCTCTCTGTCAACTTCTGGAAGGGCAAGCTGGGTATGGTCCACAATCACCAAGATTGAAGATGACCAAGAGTTTTCACCACCCAACCAAATGCAAAAGGAAACTGAAAGGGTCCAGGTCTCAGGATTCCACTCCCTGAGAGTGTTACTATCAGGGGTGAACAGACGAGGGCCTGGCAATCTGGTGCCTTATCGGGACAATCATAAAGCGATTATTCCAGAGAAATGTGAGGCAGGGGAAGAGCAGCTGATACCTGCTGAGCAACATGCCACTTTGGAACCCAAGAGGGGCAAGAACGTCACCTTTGCTCTCTCAAGCTGGATGGCCGCCTGCTGCTCCCTCTCCTGCCGAATCGCTTCCCGATCCTCTTCCAAAGAGACATCAGAGTCAGACGGCCTGCTTGTGTAGGAGTCCGCTGAACCCTGGAAAGGAAAACCCAGAGTAGCCTGAATGAGATGATGTGGGGCGTCTTACGTCATCAATTCCATAACGGCCTCCTGGAATGAGTTCTTCTCATTTGCACAGAATCTGATGCATACGCTCTGTGCCTTATTGCATTAATGTAGATGCAGAATACAGTTAAGCATCTGAGTAATTCAGAAGGTAGCAATGTTGTAAAGGGAAATATTTTGACTGGATTAAGTGCTAGAAAGTAAATGGCAATGAAAATTATGTGATATCCAGCCCCAGTTCTTCTGGTTCTGTACTATCTTTATATTAAACCCATACTACTTGTGGAACTGAAGTTTCATTCCATTCTCTCTTTTACATATAGATTTGAAAGAAAAAGAGACTCAGCCTATTGCAAGAGCTAAATCCTGCCCATATCTTAAATTACAGATGATCAATTTGTCTAAGATTTCAAGACAATAAAGCAGAAACCTGCATTAGTAAAATGACTTTCCAGTTCCAACATCAACACTATTGAATAAGGATGTCCTCAACTGAAGCCCATGCCTAGAAGGGCTGTTTGAACAATGACGAAATCCAGCCTGATTCATATGGTCAAGGAATTGGGGGCTGCAAACATCACTTGGTGCTCGTGCCATAAGAGGCGATGAAAACCACAGCAGCTAAAAACAAAAAACAAACACCCCAGAAGTTTGCCTTCTGTTTGCTAAAAGAACACCATCCTTACAGTCTCCTTAAGCTGGCATGAGAAGTTGGTATTTGCGTAGATGATGACCTTTACACAGAGGAGGTATTGACAGGACTGGTGTATTTGGCATGTTTCATAAACCAGGCACAGAAGCATATACCTATCCATATAGCTGGCACCCCACTCCAGTACTCTTGCCTGGAAAATCCCATGGATGGAGGAGCCTGGTAGGCTGCAGTCCATGGGGTCGCTAAGAGTCGGACACAACTGAGCGACTTCACTTTCACTTTTCACTTTCACGCATTGGAGAAGGAAATGGCAACTCGCTCCAGTGTTCTTGCCTGGAGAATCCCAGGGACAGTGGAGCCTGATGGGCTGCCGTCTATGGGGTCGCACAGAGTCGGACACGACTGAAGTGACTTAGCAGCAGCATCCATATAGCTGAGAATTTGCTACCCACTGCAAAAAAATAATGCTAAGGATGGTTGACTGCTGAAATGGGCCCTTTAAAAGTTTTTTCTAAACTTAGAAATGTTAGTGTTTGGTTTTTTATACATTATTTGTGAATTTGCTGCCCATAAAGGCAACTTTGTCTCAGCAGAGGGTGTCATTTTAGCTGGGGTAGTCTGTTCCACCATAAAAACAATCCCAGCACAGATTTTTCCAGGAGCCAAGAACAATAACTCCTGCTTAGAGTTTTATTAGAATGCTGAGGAAAATCCCAGTTCTAAATTCTAACTCTGCAACCCACTTTTGAAAACTTTATGCAAGTTACTAAACCACTCCAAGACTCAGTCTTCTTATCTGTAAAATAGTAGTCACACAATAAATAGACATTATCATTCCTGTTTCCTAGTGCTGATATTTCTAGTATGACTTAAGAAAAAAGTTAAGAGATTCTAATCATTTTCAATTCACTTATAATATATATGCACAATAGCCCATCTTGAAATGTATCTGTTTTATTGTATTTACTGCATAGAAGACATAGTTTTCCCCCCAGTTTTATTGAGATACAATTGACATATAACACTGTGGAAGTTTAAGGTGTACAATGGGTTGATTTGATACATTTATATACTGAAAATGATTATACTGTAAGTTTGATAACTGCAGTGAGTCCAAATCCGTGCACTCTATGTACTGCTTTATTTTTTGTTTTTTAATTTTTACAACACTGTGTTGGTTTCTGCCGTACAACAATGTGAATCAGCCATAACTATATATATATATATATATATATATATATATATATATCTCCCCTCCCTCCTGAGCATCCCCTACCCCATCCCACGAAGGTAGGAGCGCCAAGGTGGACTCCCTGTGCTATACAGCAACCTCTCATCAACCATTCACCCCACACATGGTAGTACATATATGTTGATGCTACTTAAAAGTGCCCTTTACATAGAAAATGCATTTGCTAACCAAATAATAGTCAAATTCCTCTGTGCAAATCTACTGGGGGAAAATCTGGACCTTCAAAATAAATAAATACAGGATGACAATTTTATATATACATTCGTTGCTTTAAAAGGAGCTACCTTGAAATCCTTTAAAATGAGAGTTTCTCAGAACAAAGCTTTTGTCCAAATTTAGGTATACCTGCACAAAATCCAGAGTAAGAGAGAAAGGAAAGAATGTTTCTAAAGAATATATGGAACCAGTTTTGTGTTAGTTCCAGGCAATGCTTTGCTGAAGTGTGATGTCTGCGGTAGACCAATTTAAGGTGTTAGATGTCTGCAAAGGTGCCTAGACTATAAAGTGATTACGATGTGGGAAGCCAGGGAGGAGGCACTTGTTCTGAAAACACGTTGTGGAGAAGGCTAATGATTGTAGTTCACAAGAAAGCAGGCTGCCCGCTGGAGCAGTGAGTCAAACAGCTAAAATACACAATCCACTGTTGACACTAGGAAATGGCTAATTTCCTGAAACTGCGTTAATGACTTTTCAAATCCTGGCATTCAATCATCTGCACACACAAGAAGTGACTCAAAGACTCCTGCAAGTCCACTTTATTTTGAAATGTGAACAAGAATTTCAAAATTACTTAATAAATTCTACTACTGCCAAAAAATGTGAAAGCGTATAGTATTCTAAGAATATTGGTAGAAGGAAAAATAAAGCACTGTGATATTTACTTTCATAATTACAGTGTCATGGAAGGACTGATGCTAAAGCTGAATCTCCATTACTTTGGCCACCTGATGTGAAGAGATGACTCATTGGAAAAGACCCCAATGCTGGGAAAGATTGAAGGCAGAAGGAGAACAGGGCGGCAGAGGATGAGATGGTTAGATAGCATCACCGGCTAAATGGACATGAATCTGAGCAAACTCCAGGAGACGGTGAAGGACAGAGGAGCCTGGCATGCTGCAGTCCATGGGGTCACAAAGAGTCAGACACAACTGAACAACAATGACAACAATTCACAGCATTTACTCTGGATTTTGTTTTTTCCTTCATTGATATCCACATTTCTTTGAAGGTGGAAATCATTGCTGCTGACTCTCAAGGTCCTAGAGATAGCAGAGGTTCAATATCAAGAGCCCAAATTTGGCCCATGGACATGTTCTGCTGATTTGGCAGGGAACTAGTTTCTTGCGTCTATTTATTCTTGTTTTATTTTGTTTTGTTTCAACTGCTCGATTTTCTATCAAAGTATAGACGAGAGAAAAAAAGGAAAAATAAAAAGAACCTAGGTTGTTCACAATGGCATGGAGAGAAGCAGAGAGCCACAGAGAAGCAAGAGGAGACTGCCTTGGCTGGACTAGATCAAGGGTGGGAAAGGAAAACGGGGCTGTAGCGGGCTTGGTAGGACTGGAGGGTCAGGATTAGGGTTTGGAGGATGGGGTAAACTGCCCAGCTGCTACTGCTAAATCGCTTCAGTCGTGTCCGACTCTGTGCGACCCCATAGACGGCAGCCCACCAGGCTCCCCCGTCCCTGGGATTCTCCAGGCAAGAACACTGGAGTGGGTTGCCATTTCCTTCTCCGATGCATGAAAGTGAAAGGTGAAAGTGAAGTCGCTCAGTCATGTCCGACCCTGAGCGACCCCATGGACTGCGGCCTTCCAGGATCCTCCATCCATAGGATTTTCCAGGCAAGAGTACTGGAGTGGGGTGCCATTGCCTTCTCCGGAACTGCCCAGAGGTCTACTTAAATCTTTATGATTGGGAACAGGCAAAATGCAAGAAGAAAATAATGCTAGATGCTAAGAGAACAGAACTAATGATATACAGGTTACTAGCTCTGGACAAAGCTAGAAATTGTAGCCCCATCAGCTTTTTATTTTCCAGAATTCCACTCTATAAAATTGGCAAAGAGCAAGCTATGCAAATTATCGAGTAAGTCTAACTTGGGGTGTTAACCCATGTGTAAGGGGCAGGATGGAGGCTAGCACCTCAAAAGTTCCTATGCAGACACCATTGCAAGTCACATCTTTAACCTCAAAGAATCAACTAACCTGGGAGGAAAAGAAACAAGTATCTCTCTATATACAAATAAAAAATATATATATAATATTCTGTACATGTGTATATATAAAAGTCATTGTAAAAACCATAAAATAATGCATCCTAGTAAATATCAAAAGAAAGAAACATATATCTTCCTATTAACACAAGGCCCAGATTTTTTCCCCTTTTATTCAATATTGAAAACAGATTACAGACTCACACCTTTCATAAATCTTCTTGAGTACAAAACACAAGCCCTATAGAAGCACTGAAAAGCCAGTTTACTATTGTCCTGGAAGAAGGAAAGTGACGTCAAGTCAAATAGTGGAAGGGCTCCTCCTGCTCAGAGAAAGAGGCCATGAGCTAGATGGGAGAGTGGCTGTGGACTCTGGGCCAGGCCATATTGGGCTTGACACTGCTGTCCATTCTTACTGGCCTTGGGTCCTGGGGAACTTATTTTAACTTTCTGAGTCTCAATTTCCTCCCTTGTGGAATGGAAATAATAACACAGACCTCGCAGAGTTTCCCAGTGTTTGATTTGAGATGGAACAGCATTTCTTTTACCATCATGAGGATGATTCCTGAAATGCTGACAAATAATCTTTGACTCACTAATTAAACTTTCTGGCAGCTTTTCAAATTCAATTTTTGGCTGCCTAGAGTTTTAGGATTCATATCTTGTTCTTTTTTGCTTTCAGTTCAGTTTAGTTCAGTTCAGTCGCTCAGTCGTGTCCAACTCTTTGCGACCCCATGAATCGCAGCACGCCAGGCCTCCCTGTCCATCACCAACTCCTGGAGATCACTCAAACTCACATCCATCAAGTCAGTGATGCCATCCAGCCATCTCATCCTCTGTCATCCCCTTCTCCTGCCCCCAATCCTTCCCAGCATCAGAGTCTTTTCCAATGGGTCAACTCTTCACATGAGGTGGCCAAAGTACTGGAGTTTCAGCTTTAGCATCATTCCTTCCAAAGAACACCCAGGACTGATCTCCTTTAGAATGGACTGGTTGGATCTCCTTGCAGTCCAGGGGACTCTCAAGAGTCTTCTCTACCACCACAGTTCAAAAGCATCAATTTTTATATACCACAAAATTCATAGGTTAAATATACAACTCCATACATTTTTAGTATTTACAGACACAGAAATCTAACATTTGAATATTTCTACCACCTCAAAAAACACAAAAACAAACAAAATAAAACCCTTCTGTCCATTTGCAGTCACTCTCCAAACCCACCACAAGACCCAGGGATCCACTTACTTGTCTTGTCCTTTTAAAACTGAAATATATACTTCTTCTTCTGAGTAGTTTTAGTATTTAAATACGTCATTAAATTAGAGCAAGGAGAGGGAGAGTTTATTAATGTTTGATTTTAAAATGCACTAACACTGGACCAGAGTCTGGTTATTGTTGGAACTTTTGAGCGTTGTGGTCAGTCCTGGGCCTCTCACTTCCTACCATTCACTAGACATTGACCATCTGTCAGGTTCTGTTGTGAGAGCCATGTGAGAGGAGCTGCTTATCTTTTCTGAGATTCTTTCTTCATCTGCAAAATAGGAACGATCCCTTCAGGCTTATTTTAGAGTATTACTAAGATGCCATAGTACAGCATAGAGTACAAGCATAATAATGGCACAAACAAGACCAGTGTGGTCCAAGAGAACTTTCTGCTATGATGGCTATTCTCTGCGTGGGCACTGTCCACTATGGTGGCCACTAACTACATGTGGTTACGGAACATTTGAAATCTGCCTAGCAAGACTGAAGAACTGCATTGTTCATTTAATTTTTAAGGGTTAAAAATTTTGTTTCACTTCAATTAATTTAAATGTAGATACCCACATGTAAAACTCAACATTCAGAAAACTAAGATCATGGCATCTGGTCCCATCACTTCATGGCAAGTAGATGGGGAGACAGTGGAAACAGTGACAGACTTTATTTTGGGGGGCTCCAAAATCACTGCAGATGGTGACTGCAGCCATGAAATTAAAAGATGCTAGCTCCTTGGAAGAAAAGTTATGACCAACCTAGACAGCATATTAAAAGGCAGAGACATTACTTTGCCAACAAAAGTCCATCTAATCAAAGCTATGGTTTTTCCAGTAGTCATGTGTGGATGTGAGAGTTGGACTATAAAGAAAGCTGAGTGCCAAAGAATTGATGCTTTTGAACTGTGGTGTTGGAGAAGACTCTTGAGAGTCCCTTGGACTGCAAGGAGATCCAACCAGTCCATCCTAAAGGAAATCAGTCCCGAATATTCACTGAAAAGACCCTGATGCTGGGAAAGATTGAAGGCGGGAGGAGAAGGGGACGATAGAGGATGAGATGGTTGGATGGCATCACCTACTCAATAGACATGAGTTTGAGTAAACTCCGGGAGTTGGTGGTGAACAGGGAGGCCTGGCATGCTGCAGTCCATGGGGTTGCAAAGAGTCAGAGACAACTGAGCGACTTCACTTTCACTTTTCACTTTCATGCATTGGAGAAGGAAATGGCAACCCACTCCAGTACTCTTGCCTGGAAAATCCCATGGACGCAGGAGCCTGGTAGGCTGCAGTCCATGGGGTCGCTAAGGGTCGGACACGACTGAAGCGACTTCACTTTCACTTCACTTTCACCTTGCACTATATCTTGTAAAGAGGTCTTTGAATATGTTGGTTGAAAGAATAAGGCAAACTCTGCAGCCCACTTTTATTGGACAGAAGCCCGGCAATTAATCTGACTAAGCTTCAATTTTAGGTTTCAAAGGGCAGTTGGTCAAGGGCAGCAAAGGAGTATGATCAGAAAAGGTCATAAAGGGAAATGGAAGAGAATGAATGCTTACTCAACCCTTACTTTATGTGATTCACTAACTTATGAACTTTATATCAGCCCATCAACCCTAAGAAATAGGTTATGATTATCCCCACTTTATAGATGAAGCATCTGAGGCTCAGACAGGCAATAAGAGCTTCCCTTCATGCCACTATCACAGGGCGTGGTGCAGGAGTATGGGCAGAATCTCTTTTTAAATTTCCTCTACAAAAGTGAATATTGCTCAGTAGTGTCCGACTCTTTGCGACCCCAAGGACTATACAGTCCATGGGATTCCCCAGGCCAGAGTACTGGAGTGGGTAGCCTTTCCCTTCTCCAGGGGACCTTCTGAATCGGGGGATTGAACCTAGGTCTCCCGCATTGCAGATGGATTTTTTACCAGCTGAGCTACAAGGGAAGCCCAAGAATACGGGAGTGGGTAGTCCATCCCTTCTCCAGGGGATCTTCCCGACCCAGGAATCAAACCAGGGTCTCCTGCATTGCAGGTTGATTCTTTACCAGCTGAGCTATCACAAAAACCTGATGCAAAATATTTTGTTAATGTAGACTGTACACCAAAATCTCACTAATTATAGGACTGATGTATGCAGGTAAAAAAATGACACTCTTAGATCATGGAAAGGGAATTTCAGACTGCTTTTTCAAAAGGCATGTTTGCTATTTCTCACTTCACATAGTATCTCTAGATTATCAAGGTTCTAGTGTGTGGATTTCTTTGAGTTTCTCTTTAATGATGGGACTTTTACTCAGAATTTTAGTGATTGGTAGAGGATATTAAGGCCCCCTTGAGAGTTTTCTTTTCTTAAGTGCTAACTTCTCCAACTATGTTTATACTATGTATTTAAATTATTTCTTGTAGCTAAGTTATAATTACATATCGATATATAGTTTAAAACTGAATTATAATTACATAATTAATTATATATAATAATTAGTCTGAATTATCTGATTAGTGGAATCCAAAGTAATAGGTTCTACTATAACTGTTTTTACATAACTTCAGTAAAAGTAAATAATATTCATTTAGAAAACTTAGCCAACTGTATCTTTCTTGTTATGTTGACTCATTTGGCAACTGCTGTAATTGCCTGATTTCAGATAGGTATTTTTCTCTCTTTTTTGCATTTATTCTTTGACTTTTATTGAGATATAACTGATACACAGCTCTGTATAAATTTAGGATATATAGCATAACAATTTGACTCACATATGTCATGATTGATAGGTATCTCTTTTGTTGCTAGTCCAAGGAAACCCATCAATGATGAAACAGTAACAGCAGAAAAATTTCTTTTGGCCTCATAAGTATAAAGAGGGAGGTGACAAAAAGGCCCCAATAGAGATAAAAAAGAAATCTGTATCAGCCATAGCCATTTAGGAGATTGTGGGAAAGGAGAAGCTGAAATGTGGGCTAATAGATTTGAAAGGTAAATCAATGGTGATGGTGGTGACAGGGGACAGATTCCTCTCATCTCGGGTTATTAGGAAAACTGAAATTTAATACGGTTCAGCCTAATACAGTCGGGGGAGAACAAGAGACAGAGGTTACTTTACATGAATGCTACTTGGCAAAACTGCTTCGACTATCAGTGCATAATATCATGGGCTTTCCTGGTGGCTCACTGGTAAAGAACACACCTGTCAATGCAGGAGACCTGGGTTCAATCCCTGGGTCAGGAAGATCGCTTGGAGAAGGAAATGGCAACCCACTCAAGTGTTCTTGCCTGGAAAATCCCATGGACAGAGGAGCCTGGTAGGCTACAGTCACAAAGAGTCAGACATGACTGAGTGACTGGTCATGCGTGCATGCATGCATAGCATCATACGAGTATGTAAAAAGTGCTACACCAATGAACACAGTAATAAATTGAAACTCTCTGTGAGACTGAAGGGTGACAGAAATTGAAAAAGAGTCATGATCACACTCTGCATCCAATAAGAATGTTATTTTAATGGTATGGATGATGAGATTATGGAGTTCAGTCTCCTGGGAAAGGCAAAGTGACTGCCTGCTTGGAGAAGGTGGCCTCAAGCAGTCAAGGGTTACGTAGTACAGGTCACAGAACATCATGGGACACTGAGCAGCCACCCCAGGGACCAGCCGTACCTGGTCAGAACTGAGAGCGCCTGACCAATCCACATGATGCAGGTGAGTGCCTAGGTGGCTCACCTGGCTGACCTCAGCACTGGCATCTACCTGCAAGCAGTAGCCACAGCATGAAGTCTTCCTTCAAGGGCAGTGGCTCAAGCTGCACTAATTTAGTTTCAGGAGAGATATTCAAAAGGAAATGACAGTATTTGCTCAGAAAATCTTGAATGTGCTGCTAGTAACTGCTGAGCTGCATAGTGATGAGGCAACTCCTTACAAACGTGGCCATCTATGATCCTTCTGGGGCTGTCCAGGTGGTGCTGGTGGTAAAGAATCCACCTGCCAATGCAGGAGACACAGGTTCGATCCCTGGATTGGGAAGATGCCCTGGAGTAGGAAATGACAATCCACTTCAGTATTCTTGCCTGGAAAATTCCAGGGACAGAGGAGCCTGGTGGGCTACAGTTCATGGGGTCAAAAGACTTGGACACGACAGAGCACACACATACACATGACCCTTCTGGAAAAGTGACTGACACTTCACATTCCTTCACAGTGGTTTACAAAGTAGCCCGCAAAACACTACTTTTATGCTGTGGTCTATTTTCTCAAGAGTCATATTAGAAACCTAACAACAGTAAGTATGTTTCTCCTAAAAGTGGCTACAGGCAATCCCTTGTGTCTTAAAAAAAAAATTTTTTTTTTAATCTTTTCCTTCTAGTATGTAAAGGGAAGAATAATATAGGTTGGTTTAGAAGAAAATAGGAAAAGGATTTGAACCTCTCCTTACCATTCTGTAGCCTCAGAAACTGTTTGATGAAAAATTATCTTCAATTCTGTGAAAATATTCATAACGTCTCTCATTAAAGGAATGCATGTTGACTGCTAAAAGAATCCAGGTGTGTCATCAAGAACAGAACAGAAATTTGCCTCCTCAGAGACGCCTACAGATGTGACAGAAGCCAGAGTGGAGCATCTATCAATACTTCAGGCAGAATCATGTCTTCTCAGCTTCTGTTGTCCTCAGAGCCCCCAGCACAGAGCTTTGCATCACACAGGAGAGCTCAAAACTATTTACTGAATGAAAAACCGAAAGAGGAGGTTTCAGGAGGAGGAAGAGAAATGTAAAAGGAGCACTCGGTAAGGCCCAGGCTTCACCCAAAGGGAATAGACACTTCTGGCCTACAGATGCTGCTGAAAGCCACGTTGGAGAGAACAGGAAACAGCACTGATGTTAGCCTGACAAAATGATATGAAAGTTGATTTGGAAAAATTAATATTCAAAAACTCTCAGAAAAAATATTTTTAAAAGACCAACACGAATTAACCTTTTTAATAAATATTAAAACATTATAAAACTACAGAACTTAAATTTGGTATTGGTGCAGAACAAAGAAATAAGAGTCTGCAAATCAACTGCTGTATACTGATAATTAATATAAACACAGGAAACATTTCAAATCAATGGGGAGAGAGTGATTATTCCATAAGTAATGTTGGGAAATGTAGATGGCCAATTGGAGGGGAAAAAAAAGGTAGATCTCTACTGGATTTCTTGTATAAAAATAAATTGCTGATGAAGAAATTTCAAGGCAAAATTATGGATCTATAGTTACATATTTATTACATATACACACATATTTATACTAGAACTAACAGAAACTATGGCTATAGTTTTAATGTAGCATGCAAAAATGTTCAGAAGCTATGAAAAGATTGATTAACTTGACTATATAGAAATTTTAAATATTTATCTGGGAAAGAAATACAAAATTGAGAATGACAAAAATAGAAAAAAATGGTCACGACCCGGGCTTAATGTTCTTCATACTCAAAGAGCACTAACAAAGTAATAAGAAAAAAATAAATAACCTGCCTCTTCACCCACCAACATGGCAAATAAAATTAAGAAACAGAAAAACAAACAAGAATGTACACTGAAAAGGGCTTTGGCTTCTTTCCTACATAAGGAAATATAACTTAAAATACGCTACTATTTTCACTTATTAGATCAAAGCATTTGATAATACCCACTACTAGTGAGGGAGCAGTAAAAGTGACATATACGTTAGTAAGAATGTAAGTTGATATTATATTTTTGGAGGTAATGAGGCAAAAACAATCAAAATTAAAACAGACAAAAATTTTAACCAAACCATTCTATCTGAAGAAATTTACCCTAGAAATATACCTATATCAGATATGTATGTATAAACATATATACAAGACTATTCCTGTATTACCAGAACATCTTACTCATCTCCTGAGAAACCTATATGCAGATCAAGAAGCAACAGTTCCAACTGGACATGGAACAACGGACTGGCTCAAAACCGGGAAAAGGCTGTATACTGTCACCCTACGTATTTAACTTCTATGCAGAGTACATAATGCAAAATGCTGGGTTAGATGAAGCAAAAGCTAGAATCAAGATGCTGGGAGAAATATCAATAACCTTAAATATGTAGATGACACCACCTTTATGGCAGAAAGTGAAGAGGAACTAAAGAGCTTCTTGATAAAGGTGAAAGAGGAGAGTGAAAATGCTGGCTTAAAACTCAACTTTCAAAAAACTAAGATCATGGCATCTGGTTCCATCATTTCATGGCACATAAATGGGGAAACAATGAAAACAGTGACAGACTTTATTTTCTTGGGCTCCTAAATCACTGCAGACGGTGACTGCAGCCATGAAATTAAAAGATGCTTGCTCCTTGTAAGAAAAGCTATGACAAACATAGACAGCATATTAAAAAGCAGAGATGTCCCTTTGCCAACAAAGGTCCATCTAGTCAAAACTATGGTTTTTCCAGTTGGACCATAAAAAAGGCTGAGACTGAAGATTTGATGTTTTCAAACTGTGATGCTGGACAAGACTTTTCAGAGTCCCTTGGACAGCAAGCAGATCAAACCATCAATCCTAAAGGAAATCAGCCCTGAATATTCATCACAAGGACAGATGCTGCAGCTGAAGTTCCAGTCCTTTGGACACCTGATGGGAAGAGCTGACTCACTGGAAAAGACTCTGATGCTGGGGAAGATTGAGCACAGGAGGAGAAGGGGGTGACAGATGATAAGATGGTTGGATGGCATCATTGACTCAATGAACAAGAGTGTAAGCAAACTCAGGGATATGGTGAAGGACAGGGAAGCCTGGGGTGCTGCACTCCATGGGATTGCAGAGTTGGACATGACTGAGTGACTGAGCAACAACAACAATATTCAGTATAACACTGCATATGATAGCAAAAGAATCATAAAAACCTAGATGTTAGGCCTAGAAGATATGTTTTTAAAAGTATGGTGCATTCACACACAGAATAGTATGTAGATGTTAAAAAGCACGATATAGACCTCTAAGTAATTATATGTAAAATTAAGTCATAAGATCAAACTATAAAATAATCTGGCATGTTGTTTTAAAATTGTGTTAAAGTAAATATTTTAAGAGTCTCTCTCCACACACACACACACAAACACAGAAGAAGAGGAAAACAAACTTTCATTTATTGTATTTTATACCTTTCTGTACAGTTGAAAGTTTTACCTTGAGAAATTTAAGCTAATATTATGTATATAGATATTCACATTTGTATATATAATATAAATGAGTATGTACTTATTTAATAGAATTATGTAGCTTGAAATTTTCTATGTTAACCTCAAATGATGATTTTGATGGGCAACATTAAATATTAATCATCATTATAATATAAAAACCTATAATAACCACAATATTTATTGAGAACTTACTATGTCCCACTTAGTGTTAAGCACTTGTATTGACTGTGGTCTTTGGAAAGGACTATCCCCTCTGAAAGGGCTTGGGGTCCCCACAAATGGTAGCTGAGTGTGAGTTTTTCTCTTTGGCCACCAGTCTCCTAAATTTGCAAAGCCTGTAGGTCTTATGTTAAAAATAAGATGATGCAACATACTGCAGTAGTTTAAATTTAGGTACCAATGCTATTTTTGAATTATAAGACTGATGATTTGAGGGTATGTGAGTGGTCTGGTGGGTCCCTTATGCATATGTAGAATGCATGCTGCTCTGCGCAGGAGCCACACCTATGCCTAGTTACCTCTACAGAAGTCCTCCAGCATCTTACTGTCACGGGACTTGTCCTCCAAGCTGCTATATTCCGCACACACTTGCTACCCACCCTTTGCTCTTTGGGGCCTTAATTGTGATTAGACAATGCCCACCCTCCCCCATCAGCCTCGATCAACTTCACTTGGTATGTGGGATGGCAAGAGCCATGCCCTTCCTCCCCAGTGGGTTCAGAAGTTGGGAAGGAAAACAAGTCTTGCTTTTTGACTGCCATCTGATAAGTCTACGTCAGAGCTCATTAGGTTAGAGGAAATTCTTGGTTCAACCTTTGGAACTAAGAACTGAGGCCTTAATCACAGTAAAACGGCACTTTACAGATGTTATCTAATTAGTCACCATAAACACTTTGAGACGTGGAGCTCATTATCCACACTGAAGTAACCAAGACTGAAGAGAAACTGAATATTCCCAAGGTCACGCAGTGGGCGAAGTGTGGTGAACTCTGATCTGACTGACTCAGAAGCCCTTTCTAATAAATAGCTAATCACCAAGCCCAGTAGAGGCGTTGGCAGGCGCTGCTGGATGAGAGGTCGCCAAGGCTTGAGGCTTTAAAAAAATGTAGAATCCCTCTCTTTCTCTTTCTCTTCCTCTTTCTCTCTCTCCTTTCAGAACAAACCAACAATTACCAAGTATGCTATGTTCCCTCCAGTACACAATCTTGATATCTCTTCAAAGCTCTTTGAGCCCTCACAGACAGCTCAAGCTGCATGCTCTAAGTCACTCCATCATCAGTAATGAAGCCAAGACTTGCATTTCAGGTCAAAGCATCTCTTGAATGATCTCTAAGATTCTTCTGAGGTCTGTTCTTAAAGATGTTCTTTAGGTCTGTTCCTCAAAGTGCCAGGAATTCGGTCTTCAAGTACTTACTTGGTGATAGAATATTCATTTGAACTGACATCAAAATACATGCACTCAACTATTCCCATGGATGGGACTACCAACCTTGCAGGTTCCCCCCTCCACCCCTTCCTTCAGACCTATCCATTAGCTCATTATTATATTTGAAGTGGTCAGGGAAGAAATTCAGGTCTGCCTTTTTTTTTTTTAGTTGGAAACTTTTGCACCAAACCCCAAAAAAATTTGAGATAAAATTATTGATTAGAATGAGTTTGGGAGAGATATTATGATTTAATTTACTCAGATCATCTTTATTTTTCATCAGGAAACATAAGGACAGGCCGTGCTTACTCATGAGAGCTGGGAAAAATAAGCAGTTCAGAGCTGGGCTTTGAAACTAGACAGGTTGGAATCCTAAGACTGCCATTTACTAGATATTTGCTTTGAACAGACACCTAATCTTTTTCTGCTGTCTCCTTTCTGAAGCGGAACATATTAACCTAACTCAAGGAACCACTGTGAAGATGATGCCCTCCAAGGCAAGCACCCAGTGGAGCTGGCACTCTGGACTGGTTAGCAAGGACACTTCTGTTGACGGATTTATCCTGGTCCTTTGTTTCTTGACTGAGCCCATGTTTGCTATTTTAACTCCTCTGTAAAAAGGAGTGGATAGTGGAAATGAGTGGATAGTGAGACCTTAATCAAACAGGACTGGTGTCCTTACAAGAGAAAAAGACCCAAGAGTGTCTCAACATAGACGAAAGGCCATGAGAGGACTCAGCAAGAAGGCAGCTGCCTGCAAGCCAGGAAGAGAGGTCTCGCCAGAAACCAACACTACCAGCATTTAACTTTGTCTTTCCCATGTTCAGAAGCGTGAGAAGATAAATTGATGTTGCTTAAGCTCCCCTCCTCCCCCAAATGGATAGAGATGTAAAGTTTATATTAGTCGAGGTGAAGAATTAAAGGGTCTAATAAGAACTTTGATTGGGACAATTAAAGGTATGGGCTAAAATGAAATTGAGGAATCAGGTTGGCCTTATCCTTCCACATTTTTTTCTGCCTGCAAAAGCTGAGTTCACTCAGGAGGCACTCCTTCTTTGAGAATAACCTGAAGACAATCAATTTTGGTTTTTGGTCAGACAGCAGCACAAAGAACACTGCTGTCCTTCGCACAGGGGGATGGGATGATGTCCTTGACCCACTCTCCCCTCTGAACCATGTGGCAGCTCTAAGTGACGTGCCTGCCAGCCAGGGCTGATGTGGTGGGCTTCCTCTCTAGGTCTCCAGCGCCTTCATCCAGATGCCCAGGGCTGGGGCAGTCCCCAGTCACAGAGGACAGGCATGTCCCTCTACTAACCCACCCAGACCCAGCTGTCAGGGCCAGGCCTGTCAACAAAATAAGCCAATTCATCAGAAACGTTTACAATCCTAAACTGGTTCAAACAGATAAGACATTCTTTTCTTTTCCCAAAGCAGAATATGGGCTCACTGGTCACAGACTGACCTGTCATTTCAATGAGGATAGCCTCGCAGAGCCTGTGCCGCTTACTGCCTGCACAGTAGTGAAACCATACCCAACACAGACACAGTTTTATATGTGAACCAGGTGATTCTAACTCATAACTATTCCCAGGGTCCAGGTATCCCAAGAGCACAGAGCAGGTAAGTAGCTCTCTGCATACCAACCACATTTGTAGGTGTCTAACAACAGACACTAGTTCATGTCTAGTTGTCTACCATCCAGTATAAGACTTAAATTGACAAATACTTGCTGAAAAATTGCTAAGTACAAGATCCGTGCTAAGTGCAATGGTAGTAAGAAGGTGAATAAGATACGGTCCTTATATAACAGGAGCTCATAGTCTGCTAGAGCAGACAGGTCTGTAAACAACTACATTATGAAGGAGAGCATGAGAAGTGCTGTAACAGAAATACAAATACAGGGAACACAGATTAATTCTGTTTGTGGGAACAGAAGATCTTTGGGAGAAGGTGAAGGCTGTTGAAATAAGGAGGGCTGCCAGGAATGGACAGTATAGTGCATCACCAGGATAGAGAGTTCCAGGCAGGGAGGAAAGCAAAGCCAAAGAGCAGGAAAAGAAAGGAAATGTTTACAGAATGATGAGTTTTGTATCAAGTGGGAGTCATGGTAGATACCAAAGATGTTAAGCTGTATATAATCAAGTTGAGGAGATGAGAGATACATTCATGAAACATAGCAACCCAGTGCTAGAACTATAGTTAGAACTGGACATGGAACAACAGACTGGTTCCAAATAGGAAAAGGAGTTCGTCAAGGCTGTATATTGTCACCCTGTTTATTTAACTTCTATGCAGAGTACATCATGAGAAACGCTGGGTTGGAAGAAACACAAGCAATCTGGAATCCAGATTGCTGGGAGAAATATCAATAACCTCAGATATGCAGATGATAACACCCTTATGGCAGAAAGTGAAGAGGAACTGAAAGTGGAGAGTGAAAAAGTTGGCTTAAAGCTCAACATTCAGAAAACGAAGATCATGGCATCTGGTCCCACCACTTCATGGGAAATAGATGGGGAAACAGTGGAAACAGTGTCAGACTTTATTTTTGGGGGCTCCAAAATCACTACAGATGGTGACTGCAGCAATGAAATTAAAAGACGCTTACTCCTTGGAAGGAAAGTTTTGACCAACGTAGATAGCATATTCAAAAGCAGAGACATTACTTTGCCAACAAAGGTTCGTCTAGTCAAGGTTATGGTTTTTCCTGTGGTCATGTATGGATGTGAGAGTTGGACTGTGAAGAAGGCTGAGCACTGAAGAATTGATGCTTTTGAAGTGTGGTGTTGGAGAAGACTCTTGAGAGTCCCTTGGACTGCAAGGAGATCCAACCAGTCCATTCTGAAGGAGATCAGCCCTGGGATTTCTTTGGAAGGAATGATGCTAAAGCTGAAACTCCAGTACTTTGGCCACCTCATGCAAAGAGTTGACCCATTGGAAAAGACTCTGATGCTGGGAGGGATTGGGGGCAGGAGGAGAAGGGGACGGCAGAGGATGAGATGGCTGGATGGCATCACTGACTCGATGGATGTGAGTCTGAGTGAACTCCGGGAGTTGGTGATGGACAGGGAGGCCTGGCGTGCTGCGATTCATGGGGTCGCAAAGAGTCAGACACGAATGAGTGACTGATCTGATCTGATCTTAAAAAAGCAATGAGGAGTTTGGGATTAATATATAGTAGTGGGATTAATATACATACACTATTGTATATAAAATAGATAACCCACAAGGACCAACTGTATAGCATAGGGAACTATAGTCAATATTTTATAATACTCTACAAGGGAAAAGAATCTGAAAGAGAATATATATACATACATGTATAACTGAATCACTTTGCTGTACACCTGAAACTAACACAACATTGAAAATCAACTATAGTTTGATAAAAATAATAAAAATAAAAGATAAAAGAGCGAAGAGAGAGCAGAGAGAAAGCAATGAGAGCTACTAGTTTGGAACTGAAAGAAGGCTGAGGTTAGAAAACTGTAGCTGAGACATTTCAAAAAAAAAAAAGGCAAAGAAAATGTGAACAAAGGCAGGAAGCAGCTCCCTTGGAAGTTCATGCTGAGGAGTGGTTGAAAATAAAACCTGAAGTCGTAGAGGGGAGTAAACGCAGATCAAGAGGAGGCGTTTGCAGCCCTCTGCTGGGAAGTCGATGGCTGACTCTGCATTTGAGCAGGAGAGTTTCAGATGGACAGGGGCACTAGGAAGCTCAGTCCAGAAGTGGGAAAGAAGACAGTCAGAATGACAGATGGGGAGACAGACAGGAAAATGGACTGGGACGAGGGAGGAGCCAAAGGCAAACCCAAATATCAAAGGACAGATTGTAAAAATGGTTGACAGGGACTTCCCTGGTCGTCCAGCGGTTAAGAGTCCGAACTTCCACTGCAGGGGGCATGGGTTCAATCCCTGGTTAGGGAAAGAAGGACCCACATGCCATGTCATGCAGAGAGGCCAAAACAAAACCAATAAATAAATAAATAATCTGAAAAATAAAAAATAAATTGACAGGTTATGTGGGATAGCCATGTATGGATGTGAGAACTGGACCATAAAGAAAGCTGAGCACTGAAGAATTAATGCTTTTGAATTATGGTGCTGGAGATGACTCTTGAGAGTCCCTTGGACTGCAAGGTGATCAAATCAGTCAATCCAGAGAAAATCAACGCTGAATATTCATTGGAAGGACTGATGCTGAAGCTCTAATCCTTTGGCCACCTAATGCGAAGAACCAACTTATTGGAAAAGACCCTGATGCTGGGAAAGATAGAAGGCAGAAGGAGAAGGGGATGACAGAGGATGAGATGGTTGGATGGCATCACTGACTCAATGGACATGATTTTGAGGAAACTCCAGGAGACAGTGAAGGACACGGAAGCCCGGCATGCTGCAGGCCATGGGACACAACTTAGCAACTGAACAACAACGTACCCTTCACTGACTGCTTAGTGTCTGCTGGGCACTGGATGGGCTGCTGGCCAAAGGTGACTGGAGGTGGAAAACAACTCACATTTTTCAACTTAATCATTTCAACTTGAAGACCAAGAGTTTTCATGGTTTTGGTTTTTATTAAAACTGTGCTAAATCCATCAACAAACTATCAGCATTTAATCTATTTCCTGTTTAGCAGAAACAAGGAGAAACAAAAATCAAAGCTAAGAGAGAAAATGTAGTAAAGGTGGGAAAGTGTAAAAGTATGCCCTTTATCTAAGAAATCCAATAAATCCTCATTATTAACTTCATATTTTATAAAAACATTCTTCAGCAACTTCAATTCTGTAGGTTCAAGGCAATACTATCTACAAGACTACAAAATTAGAATTCGTAAATAATCCTTCCTCCAAGAAAAGGTCACAGAGGATTTAAAAAGGAAAGTGGATTGAGTTTTGAAAGCTGCTATTGAAATATGGTTTGGTACCTGTTGCAGAAGTTATTTATAACCAAAGAGAGCATAAAAACTAGCCATGAGGGACAAGCAAAATGCATGGAGGCTGGGGCTTACACTAATTTTAAGAGTAAGAATTTGAGAAACAAGCCTTTTTCATTTTAAGCAATCACTGCTTTACTGAACAAATCCCAGGGAAGCTTGGTTTTACTGCAAATTGTATTACTCCCTTACAAAATTGGAACTACAATAGAACCTATCACGGTCTAGCATGAAAGGCTGTAAGCATGCTGAATATGAAGAAAAAATGAAGATCACGTTGGCAGAATACCCAAACCTTACCAGAAAGTAAATCTACACATTTTGTCAAAAAGCATTCCTCATGAGAACAAAGTGGCTGTAGTGAAGTTGGCAACACTCTTCTTGGTGGAAAACATTATCACTTGTCTTTTACCAAAACACCAATTTAAATTCACATGAAACCTCTGCAGCAAAAAATGCCCCCAAATGCCCTGGCAAAGGACTGTTCAAAACATGGCAAGCTGTCTACAATCACCTTCTGCCTCAAATGACTATATGAAGAAAGGCTCTTCACAAATATTAGACCCTTATGCTCTAGACCAAAAAAGGAAAAAAACCCAAAAAACTAAGCAATCATCTGTCCTGAGATATGTCTGTCCTCCCTATGGACAATAGGGGCTTCTCAAGTGATGTTAGTTGTAAACAATCTGCCTGCCAATGCAGGAGACACAAGAGAGGTGAGTTTGATACCAGGGTGGGGAAGATTGCCCTGGAGGAGGTCATGGCAATCCACTCCAGTATTCCTGCCTGAAGAATCCCACGGACAGAGGAGGCTGGCAGGCTACAGTCCATAGAGTTGCAAAGAGTCAGACATGACTGAAGTGACTTAGCACACACACATGCATGGACAATAAGCCTTTAATTGATTATATTTTGGTGTTTTCACTTCGGCCACCAGGAAGCTCAGAGCTAACTTCTAACTTTTCTCTTGGTGAACATCTCCAATCCGAATTTACATTTTCCATGACCCTAATCTTTTGCTTGTTACTAATTTGGGAGGTGGGTTTTATATGGTTTTTTAAGTCACCTCAAAATCTCTGGTAGATGAGGTACAGCTAGAATTAAAAAAAAACAAAACACAATAGTTTTTTACCAAATTTTAAACTACTATTTGTGATAAGTGCAGTTTTTTTCCATTTTCTTTATAGAAGTATGCACATGGTTCTTTCGAGCCCTTGGTTGCTGCTATCCACAAACAACTATTAAACCAACCATTAATAGACTCTCTTTGACTACACTCTCATTGACTACACTAAAGCCTTTGACACTTTGATCCACTTTGACAGGGTGGATCACAACAAACTGTAGAAAATTCTTAAAGAGATGGGAGTACCAGACCACTATACCTGTCTCCTGAGAAACCTATATTACACAGGTCAAGAAGCAACAGTTAGAATTGCACATGGAACAATGGACTGGTTCCAAATTGGAAAATGAATACGTTAAGGCTGTATATTGTCACCTTGGTTACTTAACTTGTATGTAACCCACTCCAGTGTTCTTGCCTGGAGAATTCCAGGGACGGCAGAGCCTGGTGGGCTGCCGTCTATGGGGTCGCACAGAGTCAGACACGACTGAAGCAACTTAGCAGCAGAGTACATCATCTGAAATGCCAGGCTGGATGAAGCATAAGCTGGAATCAAGATTGCTAGGAAAAATATCAATAACCTTATATGTGCAGATGATACCACCCTTATGGCAGAAAGTGAAGCAGAATTAAACATCCTCTTGATGAAGGTAAAAGAGGAGAGTGAAAAAACTGGCTTAAAACTCAACATTCAAAAAACTAAGATCATGGCATCTGGTCCCATCGCTTCATGGCAAATGGGGAAACAATGGAAATAGTGACAGACTTTCTTTTCTTGGGCTTCAAAATCACTGCAAATGGTGATTGCAGCCATGAAATTAAAAGACGCTTGCTCCTTGGAAGAAAAGCTATGACAAACCTGCTGCTGCTAAGTCGCTTCAGTCATGTCCGACTCTGTGCGACCCAATGGACGGCAGCCCACCAGGCTCCCCCATCCCTGGGATTCTCCAGGCAAGAACACTGGAGTGGGTTGCCATTTTCTTCTCCAATGCATGAAAGTGAAAAGTGAAAGTGAAGTCGCTCAGTAGTGTCCAAACCTCAGCGACCCCATGGACTGCAGCCTTCCAGGCTCCTCTGTCCATGGGATTTTCCAGGCAAGAGTACTAGACAGCACATTAAAATACAGAGACATTACTTCGCCAGCAAAGATTCATCTAGTCAAAGCTGTGGTTTTTCCAGTAGTCTTGTATGGATGTAAGAGTTGGACCATAAAGAAGGCTGAGCATCGAAGAATTGATGTTTTTGAACTACAGTGTTGGAGAAGACTCTTGAGAGTCCCTTGGACTGCAAAGAGATCAAGCCAGTCAATCCTAAAGGAAATCAACCCGTAATGTTCATTGGAAGGACTGACGCTGAAGCTGAAACTCCAATCCTTTGGCCACCTGATGCAAAGAGCTGACTCATTTGAAAAGACCCTGATGCTGTGAAAGTAGAAGGCAGGAGGATAAGGAGACAACAGAGGATGAGATGGTGGTATGGCATCACCCACGCAATGGACATGAGTTTGAGCAAGATCCAGGAGATGGTGAAGGACAGGGAAGCGTGGCATGCTGCAGTCCATGGGGTCGCAAAGAGCCAGACATGATGGAGCGACTGAACAAAAACAACAGATTCTCTTTCCAGACAGGAGGTTTTGCAATCTCTCTCCTGCTGTCTGTCCAAGGTTCCACTAGCCATTTGAAAGTTTCCAAATAAGAAATTCAGTAGTTTACTATGCCATGGGTTGGTCTAGTTCTGATCTTCAGTGCTCAGTCTGTGACTAATTCAGTATGTTTCTTTGCATATCTACTAAGATTGATTACAAACATATACTGAAGCAACACAAAAAAATCTTTGTCCCACTACCCTTTATTTCATCAATATCAAGCTAGAACAAAAAGAAAATGTCTGTTCATTTGCTTTGAAAAGAAGAGCAGAACTTGGAGCAACATTATTAAAGTGATAGTTTGTCTTTGCCAATAGCTATACTCATGTTTCATCTTTCTCCTTCAACATGCTCTGGCCATAATAGGCTGCTCACATTTTTTCCAAATCTGCTTCATTCACAGTGCGTGGTGCATAGTAGGCACATAAACCATACTTATTGAATAAGGAGGGGGAATGCTCTGATACCTTCCTGCCCTCATATAGGCTGTTGACTCTTGTTTGAAAAGCTCCTTTTCTCCTTGCCCATCTGGCAAGCCCTCTTTCATCTAACCACTGAGTTATAATTGTATATGTAGCTGTTTTCCTTCCTGACAATAACTACTCAGAGCAGGCACTACACTTTTTCACCTTTGTGCCTCCAACATGAGCTTGGCACATGGTAGGTGTCTAATATTTGTAGGAAGGAAGGGAGGGAGGGAGAAACAGTTCTTTGCATTGCTCTTAGAAAAGAATGTATGGCATTTTACTAGCTACTCAGAGTTGCATTCAATGGAAAAAAATGCTTGCCTCCAATTTTTCAAAACCACTCCTGCAAAAGTCGATTGAATTTTGTGTTTCACTGAATCCACCCATTCATGATTAATTGGGTAGTTAAGCACGTCTAGTTACATGTGCAGCTGGGAATTCATCCAACTATCATTAATTTTGCTAAAGATTCAAATCCCCAGTATTTATCTGCTAAAACGGAGCCCCTGTTACTCCTCAGCCAATCAAAATTGAGTAACAAACTCTATTATTGACAAACAACTGAATAATTTACAAAGGCTGTACCTATGTGACCTCCAGTTGCCCCTTTGGTTACTGTCATTAATAAATGTGATGCCATTTAATCTTCCTGTTTTCTTCCACTAACTGGGTACAAAAAATCCAGCTATATTCCTTAAATTGGGAAACCCTGAAACATTCAACATAAAGGCGGCAACAATTAACAACATACTAAGGACTGAAATTGAAGTAAATACATGTCTCTGGCTTCCAGGTTTATTAGCTGGGTGGGAAGACGGGAACTACACTTCAAGCCTGTAAAGCATCTGGCAAGAAAACATTCTGAAAGGTACTGCAATCTTTTCCAAAACGAACTAGAATGCTCTCATTTCCTCTCACAGTCTGCAATCAAATAATGAAGTGCAAACATGATCCAGCTCATTTTGGCTGTCAGCCTCTCAGCATCATTTGAGTGTGTGCCAGGATCCTGTGCTATTAGATATAATCAAGGCCTGCAGATGAACCCAAAATAGCCAATCTAGTCTCCAAAGCTCAGCCTCCATGCCTAGCCATTTCCTTCTCCTGAACTGAAGTTCTCACCAGCCATTGGTGAGGCATTGCTTGTCACCAATTGTCACTCCATTGGCTACTATATTGATTAACAGTTTTGCATATGCTGCAGATAATGCAAAATGTGTCTTACTTCTACCTAACATGTCTTTTGTATGTGCACTTGACTTTCAAACTAAAAAATCCAACTCTGCAGCAGAGAGGAATAATTCATAGACTTAAGAAATGGATAGTTTGATTGTCAAGACCAAGTGTTTGCAGGTGTTGGGTAGATGACTTGCTCTCTTTAATTCAGGATCCTAAAGAAAATAAAATATAAGGATTAGGCACCACAGGGTGTAAAGGAACTACAGCCTCATTTATTATTCGTAAATCTTGAACTAGTCTCCATTTACCATTTGATTTCTTTATACCCAAAATAGGAGTATTGCAAGGACTGTTACAGGGAATTAATAGTCCCTGCTCCTTTAAATTTTCGATGATGGGTTTTAACCCTTCCTTAACTTCAGGTTTCAGTGGATACTGCTTCTTATGTGGAAATACGTGTGGGTCTTTGAGCTTAACAACTACAGGAATAGCATTTTGTGCTCGACCCACAGATTTTCCATCAGCCCATACTCTAGGATTTACATTTTGTTCAACTAAAGGGAGAGAAAGGGAGGGCTCCATATTCATGAAAACAGAGGCATGGACCTTGCTCAGTATATCCCTTCCCAAAAGGGGTGAGGGAGATTCTGGCACGATCAGAAACTCGTGTGAAAACAGCACAGAATCCCAGTTGCAAGATAAAGAATAACTGAAATAATACTTTTCGGCTCGTCCAGACAGTCCCATTACGGAAGCGGATTGGGAAGAAAGTGGGCCAGGGGCTTCAGTAAGCACAGAATAAGTTGCCCCAGTATCTAAAAGGAAATCGACGGATTGGAACCCTTATACTCCATTGTCTGAAATTCCTGAACGGGCCAAATATTTCTCAGTAATTGATTTAAAGGATGCCTTCTATTCAGTGCCTTTGGCAGAAGAAAGTCAATTTCTATTTGCCTTTGAAGACCCTACGCAGCCAGCTTCTCAGTTAACCTGGACAGTTTTGCCCCAGGGATTTCGTGACAGTCCTCACTTATTCGGACAAACTTTGTCACTGGATCTACAAAACTTCAATAGCTCTGAAGCGGTGGTGTTACAATATGTAGATGATACTTTGCTCTGTGCTGAGACAGAGGAAGCTTGTTCGCGAGCCTCAGAAGATTTCTTAAACTTTCTGGCAGACTGGTTACAAGGCATCAAGAGAAAAGGCTCAGCTTTGTCAACAATCGGTTAGATATCTGGGCCTAATCCTATCAGAAGGGACTAGGGCCATAGGCCCTGAGAGAATTAAATCGATACTAAATCATCCCCTACCTATGACTTTAAGACAATTGAGAGGATTTTGGGGAATCACAGGTTACTGTCGCATTTGGATTCCAGGTTATGGGGAACTTGCCCGGCCTTTATATAAACTTATAGCTGAAACTCAGCAGGCCCAAACCGACAAACTGGTTTGGTCTCCAGAAACTCAAAAGGCTTTTAAGGTTCTTCAGACTGCTCTCCTGCAAGCTCCAGCTCTGAGCTTGCCCACAGGGTCAGAATTTAATTTGTTTGTCACTGAAAGAAAAGGTGTGGCATTGGGAGTTTTGACACAACCCTGAGGGCCTCACCAGCAACCTATTGCTTATCTAAGCAGAGAATTAGATGTAGTTTCACGTGGGTGGCCCCACTGCCTAAGAGTAATTGGGGCAGCGGCTTTATTAGCACCTGAAGCTTTAAAAATAATTAATGGATGAAACCTTACTGTACTGACTTCTCATGATGTGAGTGGAATCTTAAATTCTAAGGTTAATATTTGGATGACAGACAGTAGGCTTCTTAAGTATCAGTCATTGTTGTTAGAAGGACCAGTAACTAAGCTTAAAGTTTGTGGAAATTTAAATCCTGCCACTTTCCTTCCTGAGAAGGAAAATGAAACACCTGATCATGATTGTTCTTAATTCATAACTTTAAACTATGCAGCTCGGGAGGATCTAAAGGATACCCCATTAGACAATACTGACATGGAAATATTTACAGATGGCAGTTCTTTTGTTTAGGATGGAAAGCGTAAAGCAGGTTACACCGTGGTGACTGCTGAACAGGTTTTGGAAACAAAATCTCTCCCCCAGGGAACCAGTGCTCAGTTAGCGGAGCTTATGGCCCCGACCTGAGCTCTAGAGTTAAGCAAAGGGCAGTGGATGGGCCTGATAACCTATGTGAGCTTACTTCTGCTGACTCCAAATATCCTGAGTCTGCCGTTGGATCCTCAAGACAATGCCTTCCTGTCCTGGGCTCACTCCTATGCTGTATTCCAAAATCGGTCTAACTGCTGGGTTTGTGGAGCGCTCCCCTCTTCATCAGTGGAAGGCTTCCCGTGGTGGACATCCCCACTTCAAGGAAAAGACTTTCTCCAAGTCTGTGAATACCTTCGACAACAATCACATGCGATGCCTCTTCTTCATCTGATGACATTTACTAACCCTAAAATGGACTGGTGCAACACTTTGCACTTTAACTATGGACCTAATGTGACTTTTAATTTTGATTCTGATTGTTTTGTTCTTGCTGTTTGCTCCCTGCATCTGTAATTGTATAACTGGATTTGTTTCTAGCCACATGAAAGCTTTTAAGTTACAAATGGTTGCTCAAACTCCTGCTACTGCTGTAGCTTCCTCCAGCTACTATTTGGGGCCCCTGGATCAGATATCCTCAATATGAGGATTAGGAGAATATGTTGCTTCACCAATTTAGGGACAATGCCCCTTGTCAGCTTGGAAGCAGTTATGGAACGAGAACGACGCCCCTTTTCCCTAGGCAACATAATTCTCCTAAAAGAAAAGGGGGGAATGAGAGAGTCATTTCCTAGGCAGGTTGATAGGGAGTCTAGGGGTCCCCAAGGAGAGAGGGGTCTGAAATTCTCAAGGAGGAAGAAAGGACAAACCTTTCCTTCTCTACATTCCTTAGTATTATATAACAATAATGTATTCTGCCTGAGGACAGTCTCTGGATTAAGGACAGTCTTTGGGTTAAACATTCTGGCTAATTCTGTTATCTTAAAATGTAAATTATGGGAGTAGGTCTGATGAGGTCTTTACAACCTCCAGACATTTTTTGGATTCATTGGAGAGTATATAACTTCATTGTTAACACTAGCAAGCGGGTACTCTTTCTGCTCCCTCTGATGCCTATGTCAGAAGCTTTTTCTATCTCCTTTATACTTTAATAAAACTTTATTACACACACACACACAAAAAAGAAAAGAAAATATGACAGAATGGCCACAAATATGTATATTAGATCTGACAATATAGAATGGGGATCAGGCTCACCTTCCCCCTTCAAGTATCAGTTGCCTAATATCAGGGTAGGGTCTTTAGTTAATAAATGATTCTTCTTCACATCCCAGGGAAACATCACTGACAGAAGGCTCATCAAGGGGAAGAGAACCAATTAGAACTGGGATCTGAAGAAACTAACCAGAAAGGACTTTCTCGCACTCAAGAAACATTCATTGGCTAGAAATGAAACACACCATTTATTGTCTAAAGTAATTTCCTAATGAAACTGTTTACAAACTGAAGTAATAGTACTAAACCTCTTACATCAAGCTCATATTCAACTCAGTGGGAGCAAACCCAGATATAGCCAGATACTCTTTAAGTAAAAAAGGGTATTTAGACAAACTCTATCTTGGTTTCCTTTCAGCTTTGCATAACCAGCTACAGAATGGTATCTTTCTACACACACACACACACACACACACAATCATCTACCTACTCAATAGCCTCCAGGAATTGCAGCAGATCCAGAATATAAAAACTGACTTTCCCCCCCAAATAGTTTAGTGACCCTGTACCAAAAAAGTACTCAGATGAATTTTTATTTTTAGAAATCCTTAACTCAAACATGATCACCAGTGCGAGAACACTTAAAAAGAAGTGACTTATCAACCTCTTTAAATAAGAATGTCTCATATTTCATCATATAAGTTTTTAAAAAGAGGATTAATTGAATACATTGGGTGAAAAATGAATAAAAGGAGATTTATTTTCCCGCTTTTTGCAGGGGTAAAAACAATTGTCTGATGTTTTATTGTTTGTTTAAGTGGTAATCATAATTGCATCTGTATGAACATTACAGATAAACCAGCTTTCAGCTACTAAGGCAGAGAGTAAGAGCCTAAGATTAACTATTGCATCTATAAAGTCATCAACTTATTTAAGGCAAGAACAGTTCCTTCAGATTAGCCTTATTTTCTGGAAACGGTAGAGCCATTGTCATGGATGGGGAATAAAGGGAAGAAGAAATTCTCTGGTCTTTATCTTTTGTTGTCTTATTATTTTCATCTGATTATTATTTAAGGGGTGAAAACTGCAGTCTTGTCCAACAACAGAAGGTCCACTCAATGTTGTAGGCCCTAAGACAGGCTCCAGGCTCCAGTGTACTTCCCCAGCTTCATCTCCCACCCTTCCCTGTGGCCTCCTCCCGGCTCTGCTGAAAGCATGGAGTTCCCTAGTTCCCTGAAAGCATCATGCAGACTCCTACCTTATGTCTCTTCAGTACTTTCATCATCATTCCTACTCATCCTGAAAGAAGAAGCTGTGTCCCCTTCAGGATGGTTTCTGGGATTAAAAAAAAAAATCCATCATCCTTGCTTAGTTTCCACAAAAACTTCTATGTACATTGTTATCACCACACTCACATTATTTACTCATCAACCCTCTGCATGTTCCTTTCCCACTAGCTCGTGTGCTCTACACAGGCAGGAGCCATATATTATTCCATTAGGGTTAAACTCATAGAGGGTTTTACAAATGTTTATTGAATGAGGGAACATGTAAATAAGTAAATAATTATTATATAGAAACAGAGAACAGAAGGTAGAAAGAACAGCGCAAGCAAGGGCACTAATATATGATCAGATACTCTTGTTACAGACGTGGATGTGCTACAGCCTTAGCCATCCTTTGCTGCCTGCTAAAGCTGTATGTTATATTAATATTTTTTCCTTGAATCAGGTCCTTAATATACTGACCACTAAAGAAATAGAAGTGAGCAGCCCAAATTATTCTAGAGAAAAATATCCTGTCTTTAAAATGAGCCTTTTTAAACATTCATGTTTCACTTCTTTATTTTTAACTCATGGGGAGCCTCAAAATATAGAATTGGCCTTGGCAAGGAAGGAATGTCCAGAAGCCAAGGGAAATGGTTGTGATTCCAAGTTCAGTGTGGCTATTTGCCCACCTCAGTTTATCCAACTCTATCCAGCATGTATGCAAATGTCTGTGCAGGTGTGAGTGGGGTCTGAGGGTGAGCTGGGGCTCTCTAAAACAAACTTTATATTTTGGAAAAATTTTAGATTTATGGAAAAGTTGCAAAAATAGTACAGAGAGTTCCCACATACCCCTCATCCAGTTTCCCCTCATGTTAGCATCTTACATAGACACAGTCATGTGTTAAAACTGAAAAATTCACATTGGTACATTACCATTAAAGAAACTCCAGACAGGATCAGATTTTACCAGTTTCCCATTCATGCCATTTTTTCTGTTCCAGTATTCATCTTAGGATATCATATTACATTTCAGTTCAGTTGCTCAGTCGTGGCTGACTCAGCCACCCCATGAACCCGCAGCACACCAGGCCTCCCTGTCCATCACCAGCTCCCAGAGTTTACCCAAACTCATGTCCATTGAGTCGGTGATGCCATCCAACCATCTCATTCTCTGTCGTCCCCTTCTCCTCCCACCTTCAATCTTTCCCAGCATCAGGGTCTTTTCAAATGAGTCAGCTCTTCCTATCAGGTGGCCAAAGGATTGGAGTTTCAGCTTCAACGTCAGTCCTTTCAATGAACACCCAGGACTGATCTCCTTTAGGATGGACTGGTTGGATCTCCTTGCAGTCCAAGGGACTCTCAAGAGTCCAAAAGCATCAGTTCTTTGGCATTTAGCTTTCTTTATAGTTCAACTCTCACATCCATACATGACCACTGGAAAAACCATAGCCTTAACAAGATAGACCTTTGTTGGCAAAGTAATGTCTCTGCTTTTGAATATGCTGTCTAGGTTGGTCATAACCTTCCTTCCAAGGAGTAAGTGTCTTTTAATTTCATGGCTGCAATCACCATCTGCAGTGATTTTGGAGCCCACAAAAATAAAGTCTGACACTGTTTCCACTGTTTCCCCATCTATTTGCCATGAAGTGATGGGACCGGATGCCATGATCTTAGTTTTCTGAATGTTGAGCTTTAAGCCAACTTTTTCACTCTCCTCTTTCACTTTTTAAGAGGCTCTTTAGTTCTTCTTCGCTTTCTGCCATAAAAGTGGTGTCATCTGCATATCTGACGTTATTGATATTTCTCCCGGCAATCTTGATTCCAGCTTGTGTTTCTTCCAGTCCAGCGTTTCTCATGAGGTACTCTGCATATAAGTTAAATAAGCAGGGTGACAATATACAGCCTTGACATACTCCTTTTCCTATTTGGGACTAGTCTGTTGTTCCGTGTCCAGTTCCCACTGTTGCTTCCTGACCTGCATACAGTTTTCTCAAGAGGCAGGTCAGGTGGTCTGGTATTCCCATCTCTTTCAGAATTTTCCACAGTTTATTGTGATCCACACAGTCAAAGGTTTTGGCATAGTCAATAAAGCAGAAATAGATGTTTTTCTGGAAACCTCTTGCTTTTTCAATGATCCAGCAGATGCTGGCAATTTGATCTCTGGTTCCTCTGCCTCTTCTAAAAACCAGTTTGAACATCAGAAGTTCACGGTTCACATATTGCTGAAGCCTGGCTTGGAGAATTTTGAGCATTACTTTATCAGTATGTGAGATGTGTGCAATTGTGCAGTAGTTTGAGCATTCCTTAGCATTGCCTTTCTTTGGGATTGGAATGGAAACTGACCTTTTCCAGTCCTGTGGCCACTGCTGAGGTTTCCAAATTTGCTGACATATTGAGTGCAGCACTTTCACAGCATCATCTTTAGTATATACTTTTCTGGGCTCAGTGGTAAAGAATCCACCTGCCAATCAATGCAGAAGACATAGGCTTGATCCCTGTGTCAGGAAAATCCCCTGGAGAAGGAAATGGAAACCTACTCCAGTATTCTTGCCTGGAAAATCCCATGGACAGAGGAGCCTGGTGGGCTACAGTGCATCGGGTTGCCAAAGAGTCAGACATGACTTAGTGACTAAACAACAAAGACAATATGATTTTCTAAATCAAATATTAATTGATTTCCAGTAAGAAAAACTGCTTCAAAGATTGACATCTCAACCATGCCCCTCGTTTCCTCCATCTCAAGTGTAATGGACAGGCCAGCGGCCTCCTTTCCTGGTCTCAGCCAGGAAGTGCTCACCAGGTGCCTTCCTGCTTCAATTTCCAGGCACAGCTGTTTGCTCATGCGGGCTAAGAATGTTTCAGTCAGGTCAGCACACAGTTTCTAAATAAAAGAAACTTAGGTAGAGTAAAGATGATAGCAATGAAGACAACTGGTAATAAGAGCATCCGGAGTTGGTTTTTCAAAGGGATCACACATGGATCAAAAGTTCTCAAATATTCTTCAAGAGGCTTTTGTCCAGAAGCTTAGCTTGGTGCGATGGGTTAGAAAAAAGAGATGCAAGAGGAGAATATATGGATGGGATGAGCCTTTGCTGCTGTCAAAACCCAGTCAGGGAGGCTGGAGAGGAAGGGCACAGTGGGAGAAGGGACAAAGGCACCAGGGAGAGCCTGTCTTCAGCAAAGGGACCTTTCAAGGTCTATCTGCCAGGAACAGCAGAAAATAAGGAGCTCATTTGCTGCTAATTTCCATGTTCCCAGGCTTTATATGATAGAGAGAAGTATATTTAGGTATAGATGGTGAACTTGAAGCACTTTGGAAAGTTTGAAAGCAGAGACTATGCAGGGACTGTTTTAAGGTGAAAGGAAGTAGAAGTTCTGCTTCATGATATATAGGGGATTCTATTAATATTTTTGTTAGAACAGTAGCTTAAGGCCAATGAAGACAGGTCCCCCAGGGTACAAAACAAAAAGACAACCTGCTTAATGGGAAAAAAATATTACCAAATGATATGACCAATAAGGAGTTAATATCCAAAGATATAAACAGCTCATACACCTCAACATCAAAAAGCAAACAACTCAGCTGAAAAATGGGCATAAGAGCCCAATAGACATTTTTCCAAAGAAGACATACAGAGGGTCAACAGACACATGAAAAGATACTCACATCATTAATCATCAGAGAAATGCAAATTAAAACTACAATGTGATATCACTTCACACCTGTCAGAATGGTTATCCTCAAAAATATCACAAATAACAAAGGATAGTGAGAATGTGGAGAAAAAGAAACCCTCATACAACCGTTGATAGGAATATAAACTGATGCAGTCACTGTGAAAAACAGTATGGAGTTTCTCAAAAAACTAAAAACAGATCTATCGTATGACCCACCAATTTCACTCCTGGGTATATATCTGGAAAAAAAAACCAAAACACTAATTTCAAAAAAATACATGCACCTCAATGTTCATAGCACCATTATTTACAATTGCCAAGATCTGAAAGCAAATTAAATGTTCATCAACAGATGAATGGATAAAGATGTGAAATATAGATATATATAACTTAGATAGATGGATAGATATGACACTCGTTCCTTGGAAGAATAGTTATGACAAACCTAGACAGCATATTAAAAAGCAGAGACATTACTTTGCCAACAAAGGTCATTATAGTCAAAGCTACGATTTTTCCAGTGGTCATGTATGGATGTGAGAGTTCGACCATAAAGAAGGCTGAGTGCCAAAGAATTGATGCTTTCAAACTATGATGAAGGAGAAGACTCTTGAGAGTCCCTTGGACTGAAAGGAGATCAAACCAGTCCATCCTAAAGGAAATCAACCCTGAATATTCATTGGAAGGACTAGTGCTAAAGCTGAAGCTCCAATCCTTTGGCTACCTGATGTGAACAGCTGACTCATTGGAAAAGACCCTGATTCCAGGAAAGATTGAGGGCAAGAGGAGAACAGGGTGACAGGATGAGATGGTTGAATGGCATCACTGACTCAGTAGACATGAGTCTGTGCACACTCTGGGAGATAGTGAAGGACAGGGAAGCTTGATGTGCTGCAGTTCATGGGGCCTGAAAGATCGGACATGACTTAGTGACTGAACAACAACATAGATAGATACACCCAGAATGGAATACTACTCAGCCATAAAAAAGAATGAAAATTGCTATCTGCAACAACATGGATGGACTTGGTATTATGCTAAGTGAAATAAATCAGACAGAGAAAGACAAATACTGCATGGGATCTTCTGTGTAATCTAAAAAATAAAATAGTGAAAAATAACAAAAAAGAAGCAGACTCTCAGAATCAAAGAACAAACTAGTGGTTACCAGTGGGAAGAGGGAAAGGGGAAAGGCAAGATAAGGTAAGGAATTAATAGATACTAACAACTATGTATAAAATAAATAAGCTACAAGGATATATTGTACAACATAAGGAATATAACCAATATTTTATAGTTAACTACAGATGGAGTATAACCTTTATAAACTGTGAATCACTATACTGTACACGTGACACCTACATAACATTGTACATTGACTACATACCTCAATTAAAAGAAAAAGCTATAGAAACAACCCAAAGTGTCCACCAACAGATAAGCAGATAAAGAAAATGTCATGTATGCATAGTGGAATAGTATTCATCCTTTTAAAAAGAAGGAAATCCTGGTATTTGCAACAACATGGATAAACCTGGAGGACATTTGTTAAGTGAAATAAGCCAGTCACAGGAGGGCAAATACTGTGATTCCACTTTTGTGAGGTATCTAAAAAACAGTCAAAGAAGCAGAGAATTAAACGGTGGGTGTGGGGGCTAGGGGTAAATGGGAGTTGTTGGTCAATGGGTGTAAGTAAAGCTTCAGTTAGGTTAAATGGATAAGTTACAGAGATCTGCTGAATTACATAGTGCCTATAATTAAAATAATATTGTATTGCACACTTAAAATTTTGTTAAGAGGTAGATCATATGTTAAGTTGTTTTTACCATAGGGGTGGGGAAGGTGACAAAAAAGAACACAGGAAACTTGGAGGTGATGGGTGTGTCTACTGCCTTGATTGTGGTAATTGTTTTACAGTTACAAGCTTATGTCCAAACTCAACAAACTGCACACATTAGGGGAAAAGAAGAAACTCTGGCTTAGAATCATCTGCTCTCATTAATGACCATTAATATATTCTTTACTGGTCATTACTGGGCCAGTAATGGGCTTCCCTGATAGCTCAGTTGGTAAAGAACCCGCCGGCAATGCAGGAGACCCTGGTTCGAGTCCTGGGTCCAGAAGATCCTCTGGAGAAGGGATAGGCTACCCACTCCAGCATTCCTGGGCTTCCCTTGTGGCTCAGCTGGTAAAGAGTCCACCTGCAGTGTGGGAGACCTGGGTTAGATCCCTGGGTTGGGAAGATCCCCTGGAGAAGGGAAAGGCTACCTACTCCAGTATTCTGGCCTGGAGAATTCCACGGACTATATAGGTCATGGGGTTGCAAAGAGTCGGACACGATTGAGCTACTTTCTACTTTCAATACATTTTTAATTAAGTGGATATGTTTAGAAATATATTTGTGCTTTTTCTGATGAACGGGAAAACTATCAGTCAACCACAGCTTCACTTTAAATATTTCAATAAGATGACATCCAGCATATAGGGACTCTAATACATCAGTCAATATTTATAAAGTTGGTGTTTTGATCTCACACCCCTTGAATAAGCAGAGTAGGATAGAGCTCCCTGCTAGGGAACCATCATGGATGAAAAGACAACTGCCAACTTGCAAGGCTTTGGGAAGACCCAGCAAAACCTGCTTGCCTGCATCTCAGCTGGATCCCTATACATGACAGCTGCTGGTTTATGAGGAATATGAGCTATAAAACAAACACCTGGAAGGACTCGAGGTGAGCTCAGGTCTGGGAATGTGTTGATAATGTGTTTAATAAAGAGTGACTGCCACACAGGATTGAGGACTACATGACATAAAGAACTCAGTATATCGCAGAACACAGAGTAAATGTCCAAAAATACATTCGCTAGAATAAAGATAATGGCGATGATTGTCATTCTTATCATGAATACCAAGTCAACACATGAAGAATATTTCTGAAATGAGCACTACTGTTTACCCAAACTTCTCCCCTTCATATGCTTTGTAGATGCACACCTAGAAAGGCGTTAAAGAGAAAGCTGGCTGGAAACCTCCATGCATTGACAACTAAAGGAAATCTTTTGTCTTAACTCCTCCTCTCAACATGGCAGAGACAAATGTTTTGAAATAAAACTGCAAAGGGTGGTGGGGGGAGGTGGTGAGGCAGAGAAAGACTGCTACCAATTTGCACATTAAGAACATACAGTAGTCACCCTATGTACTGGTTTGCTTCCTGCCAAAATATGTGGTTTGCCATTATGGAGGCATAGCCCATGTTTTCAAGTTGCCACGAAGTAAAGGATCTATTTTTTAAAATGTAGGATTCATTTAGCATTGATTGAAGTCTATCATATTTCATTCATACTATCAATCAGAGAAATGCAAATCAAAACCACAATGAGGTACCATTTCACGCCAGTCAGAATGGCTGCGATCCAAAAGTCTACAAGTAATAAATGCTGGAGAGGGTGTGGAGAAAAGGGAACCCTCTTACACTGTTGGTGGGAATGCAAACTAGTACAGCCACTATGGAGAACAGTGTGGAGATTCCTTAAAAAACTGGAAATAGAACTGCCTTATAACCCATCAATCCCACTCCTGGGCATACACACCGAGGAAACCAGAATTGAAAGAGACACGTGTACCCCAATGTTCATCGCAGCACTGTTTCTAATAGCCAGGACATGGAAGCAACCTAGATGTCCATCAGCAGATGAATGGATAAGAAAGCTGTGGTACATATACACAATGGAGTATTACTCAGCCATTAAAAAGAATACATTTGAATCAGTTCTAATGAGGTGGATGAAACTGGAGCCTATTGTACAGAGTGAAGTAAGCCAGAAAGAAAAACACCAATACAGTATACTAACGCATATATATGGAATTTAGAAAGATGGTAACGACAACCATGTATGCGAGACAGCAAAAGAGACACAGATGTATAGAACCGTCTTTTGGACTCTGTGGGAGAGGGAGGGGGGGATGATTTGGGAGAATGGCATTAAAACATGTATAATATCATATAAGAAATGAATCGCCAGTCCAGGTTCGATGCAGGATACAGGAAGCTTGGGGCTGGTGCACTGGGATGACCCAGAGGGATGGTATGGGGATGGAGGTGGGAGGGGGTTCAGGATGGGGAACACATGTACACCCATGGCGGATGCATGTTGATGTATGGCAAAACAAATACAATATTGTAAAGTAAAAATAAATAAATTAATTAAAAAAAAAAGAAAAAAAAACTAAGTATGTATTAAGCACTCAATCACAGGCAGAGCATCACAGGAGGTACAAAGATCCATATGACTTTGTCTTTCTTCTCCATCTGCCCCCAGTCCAGTAAAGGGAACAGTAAACCTATGATTTGTTGTTGTTTTGTTTAGTTGCTACATCATGTCTGACTCGTTTGTGACCCCATGGACTGTCCATGGGATTTCCCAGGCAAGAATACTAGAGAGGGCTGCCATTTCCTACTCTTCCCAACCCAGGGGATCTTCCCGACCCAGGGGTCACACTCGCATCTCCTGCTTGGCAGGAGGATTCTCTACCACTGAGCCACCAGGGAAGCCAAAGCTGTGGTTAGCAACACACGAATATGGACAGTGTGGGAGACTCATTTCCTTCCCTCTTTTACCAGCTGAGAAGAAAGCTGGTTGAGCTCATTGGAAAATAAGCTGATACCAACTGCTGGGCTCCAGAGGCTTTCCCTTTCTAGTAAGGCCACTTCCATGACCAGGGAGCTTCTACTGTTGTGCAACCACATAGATGTGCCCAGGCACATGCATGGAGCGTTCTCTCCCAGAGCTGCGGCTATAGTGGACATGGACCTCCATGCCTGGCCTAAGCCACGGGAGGAGAGTTCAAAGGATTGTGTGCATGCTTCTACATGCCCACTTATTAATTGCTCCCCAAGTAAAACTCTTATTATAACTGCACTGTGTAGCGTTAGCATTCCATGAGTGTGATCCCTTGCATTAAAAAGGCTGAACTGGCAATGAAAGCATGCCCAGAGATGGAAATATCATGTTAATTATGACTATACTTTACCATTCCAACTTTGTACAAAACAGATTTGCTTCTATTTGTACAAAATAGATTCAAATAATCAGTGACTAGAAAGAGTTTCCTGAAATCAAAAGGCATACAGGAGAGCTGAATGAATCTGTTCCCTGAAGTTCTGTAACACATGGAAAGTGTGTTTTAGACCAGAGCCAACAGTAGGGTTGAGCTCTCTTGAGGGGTAGGTGGAGAGCCTTGACCAGGGTAGGCTCAGGAGGTATGATTCACAGGAGGGATTGTGCTCAGTTTTGGATTGATCTGGGGCCATTCTAAGGTAGGCCTTCTGTAGTTATTTATTTTCTGGCCAAAAGAGGTGGTCTGGGATGCACAAGGGGTTCCAGAACAACACCTGACTTTCCAACCTAGAGACAGGCTTACAGCCATCCTCGAAGCCATTGCTGGCCATGCCCTCATCTTGAGGTCAAGACCACTGAGGCAACTGAGGTGTCTTGGGTGCAAAATGTTAAACAGGCACTCACCCTCAGGATGGAGCAAGTGCCAAATGGGCACATGCATGACCCTGAGAATGAGTGCCTGGTTACATTTGTGCCCTGGGCACCATTCTCTTAAGGAGATGTCACCCTCTTAAGGAGGCACCACTCTCTGAAGGAGGCATCAACTGTTAGAGTCAAACAAGGGTAAGACTGAATCTCCCAACTGACTCATTTTTCCTCCCACCATAACAAACACACACACAAAAACCAAGCGATAAAGCCATTTTGCAAGGGTTGTGATTTCCAAATTAAATGCCTTGTAATTAGCTCCTCCTATATGTTTGGTAATCCTATTGTGACAACCCACTATGTCACACTAATTTAGAAACTATTAGGTGTCAGAATATGTCTTTATGATGTGAATATTAATTAACAGAAATATAACAACTATAAAGAGACTTTGTTTTATATTCCTCTTTTACTTTACTAGAGCTTTTGCAGTAATCTCAGACATTCATCAGTCTAACCTAATTTGCGTCTCCACTTACCAACAAAAGCTTCCATCTAAACATGTAACTTATGTTTTATGATCACAATTGAAAAGTAAACAGTGCTAGGTGGCTAGTTTTGTTTTGCTTTGTTTTTTAATATTTATTTATTCGGCCACACCGGGTCATAGTTATGGCACTTGGGATCTTCACTGTGGCATGCTCAACTCTAAGTTGCAGTATGTGAGATCTAGTTCCCTGACCAGGGATCAAACTTCGATCCCCTGCCTTGGGAGCATAGAGTCTTAGTCACTGACCACCAAGGAAGTCCCCAAGTGGCTAGTTATAAAAGTGTTTTCAAGATTTTGAGAGCTGGCCTGAGAATCTTTGGCTTTTTCCATTTAAAACTCACTTGATTGGTTTAGTAATTCAAAGAGCATCACAAACATCCTTTGTGAACAAGTCTCAGTTTCATGATGTTGTTGCAAATGCAAATTACAAATATCAGATGGTGAGTCTTGGTTTAAAACAACATGAATGAAACAGATGAGCCACCTTGATCCAGACATGCCTCATTCACAGTCTCCTCACCTGGGAGTGTATTAGTTTCATAATCCTGCTATAACAAAGGGCCACAAAAACAGTGTCTGGAGCCAATACAAATTTATTATCTTACAGTTGTAAGGTCAGAATTACAAAACGGGTCTTACTGGCCTAAAATCAAGGTATTGGCAGTGCTGTGTTCCTTCTAGAGGGTTTAGCAGAGAGTCCATTCCCTTGCCTTTTCCAGCTTTTAAAGGCCACTTGTATTCCTTGTCTCATAGATTCCTTCCTCCATATTCAAAGCAAGTAATCCTTGATTGAGTCCTTCTCATGCTGTCAACTCTGGTTTTGTCTCTTCTGCCTTCCTTTCCTACTTTTAAAGACCTCAGTGATTCCACTGAGTCTGCAGGGATAATCCAGGATAGTCTTCTCATTTCCAAGTTAGCTAATAAGCAACTGTTATTCTTCTTTGCCAGGTACCCTAAAATACTCACAGCTTCTGGGGCTTAGTATGTGGACATCTTTGGGGGCAGTGAATGTCGTTCAGTTGTGTCCGACTCTTTGTGATCCCGTGGACTGTACTCTGCCAAGCTCTTCTGTCCATGGAATTCTCCAGGCCAGGAAACTGGAGTGGGTAGCTGTTCCCTTCTCCAGGGGATCTTCCCAATCCGGGGATTGAACCCAGGTCTCCTGCATTGCAGGCGGACTTTCTACCATCTTGAGCCACCAGAGAAGCCCAGGGGACATCTTTGGGGGATCATTATTCTGCCTGCCTTAAGGAGTTTATATAAAATTTGCTCTGTGTGAGGCACAAGTTTATAAGATTCATGAGATCTCAAGGGTCTGATCTTTGGCATGTACATTCTGGAGTTTGCTGCTGCTGCTGCTAAGTCACTTCAGTCGTGTCCGACTCTGTGCAACCCCATAGACGGCAGCCCACCAGGCTCCCCTGTCCCTGGGATTCTCCAGGCAAGAACACTGGAGTGGGTTGCCATTTCCTTCTCCAATGCGTGAAAGTGAAGTCACTCAGTCGTGTCCGACTCTTAGCGACCTCATGGACTGTGGCCCACCAGGCTCCTCCATCCATGGGATTTTCCAGGCAAGAGTACTGGAGTGGGGTGCCATTGCCTTCTCCGATTCTGGAGTTTACTGACATCCAAAACATTAAAAAAAAAAAAAAAAAGTATTTTACGAGGCAGTTGTTAATCACAAATGGTATTTTCATACCATTATTTTTAAACTTTTTGAACTTCATAAGTCAGTTTTATAAAGTACTGACTTGATTGCAAAGGACCAGGTCTAGACAATTTCCAAGTAGGGTTTGCCTACAATGAATTGTTTCCTAAGGTCCACTTGACTTCACACTCCAATGGCCACCTGAGGCAAAGAGAAGACTCACTGGAAAAGATTCTGATGCTGGGAAAGACTGAGGGCAGGAGGAGAAGGGGCCACAGAGGATGAGATGGTTAGACAGCATCACTGAGATATGCAGATGACATCACCCTTATGGCAGAAAGTGAAGAGGAACTAAAGAGACTCTTGATGAAGGTGAAAGAGGAGAGTGAAAAAGCTGGCTTAAAACTCAACATTCAGAAAACTAAGATCATGGCCTCTGGTCCCACCACTTCATGGCAAATAGATGGAGAAACAATGGAAATAGTGATAGACTTTCTTTTCTTGGGCTCCAAAATCACTGCAGATGGTGACTGCAGCATGAAATTAAAAGACGCTCACTCCTTGAAAGAAAAGCTATGACAAATCTAGACAGCACATTAAAAAGCAGAGGCATTACTTTGTCGACAAAAATCCGTTTAGTCAAAGCTATGGTTTTTCCATGAATGTGCGAGTTGGACTATAAAGAAAGCTGAGTGCCGAAGAATTGATGTTTTTGAACTGTGGTGTTGGAGAAGACTCTTGAGAGTCCCCTGGACTGCAAGGAGATCCAACCAGTCAATCCTAAAGGAAATCAACCCTGAATATTCACTGAAAGGACTGATGCTGAAGCTGAAACTCCAATACTTTGGCCACCTGATGTGAAGAACTGACTCCTTGGAAAAGATTCTGATGCTGGGAAAGATTGAAGGCAGAAGGAGAAAGGGACGACAGAGGACAAGATGGCTGGATGGCTTCACTGAATAAATGGACATGAGTTTGTGCAAACTCTGGGAGATAGTGAAGGACACGGAAGCCTGGCATTGCATTCCATGGTGTCACAAAGAGTCAGGCACAACTGAGCAACTGAACAACTATGAAATAATTTCAGGTTGGAATTTATCCACATTTGTGAACCTCTGAGGACTGGCAGATTGTATTAAGGAATGGTGCTTGCCTCCTAACCTGCTGTGCAATACTTGGACCCTGAGCCTGGGCTCATTAAGTACCTGTCTGAATCAGTGTGAGACAGCAGGTAAGACTGCCACAAGATGGAGAGCATGTGACCCATCTAAAGTGTTTAATTTTTAAAATAATAACTGTTCCCAGCCAAACACAACTGCAGGTCAGATTTGGTCCTCAGGCTGTAAGTCTGCTACTCCTGCTGGAAGCTGCTTCCATTCTGAACCTGGCTCCAATTTCTACAGTTCCAGAGGACCCAAGATAACTACTTTGCCATTAGAGCTTCACCTCACTTTGCCCTCTCAGTTCCACTCTGTCCTTAAAGCCTGTGATGTCCTGGACTTCAATACAGTGGATAGGAATCTGCCTGCCAAGGCAAGGGACACAAGTTCAATCCCTGGTCTGGGAAGATTCCACATGCCTCAGAGCAACTAAGCCCAAGCACCAGCCACAACAATTGAGTCTGTGATCTAGAGCCCAGGAGCTGCAACTACTGAAGCCCTCATGCCCACAGCCTGTGCTCTGCAACAAGAGAGGCTACCACAATGAGAAGCTGGTGTACCGCAGCTAGAGAGTAGCCCCGGCTCGCCTCAACTAAAGAAAGCCCACTAGTAGCAATGAAGACCCAGAGCAACCAAAAAATAAATAAATAATAAAAATTTTTTAAAAAGACTGTGACTGAGATCCCTCATGTGCTCGCTTGGTTTTCAGTGCATTGCTGTCCAGATGTTGACCCTCTCCTGTGCTTTGCTTCCATGTTGGCATCAGAACCATGGTCCAGAGGGGCCCCTCGCTTGTGGACTGCTGGAGCTATTCCTGTGACCTTTTAGGTGGGACAGAACCTGATCAGAGACCAAAGGTGGGCATCTAGCTGATATTCCACTCTTTAAGTACTGTGTGCTTATTTATTCTTGCCTAAATAAGCTCAGATTGGCTGACAATCCTGATGGAAAAGTTTCTGTGTGCCAGCCAGTGAAATCACATCAAGAAAGTGGAAGAAGCAGTACAAGCCTGGGGCAGGAAACTTGGGTTCTATTCCCACGGGATAACTCTAGGAAAGTTCCTCATCCCCAAATTAGTCTCAGTTTTCTCATAAGTATTATGAAGAGAATTGAAAGATTGCTTCCTGGCTCCACGCACCCTATTATTAGGAAAATAAGATGGGAACACTGACACTTTAACATACTCAATCAGTCTCTTATAATTCTAAAATTTCTAATAATTTCCCATGAGTTTCCATCTCCACTAAGCAGGGCTGGTTTTTAAATATGTCTGTTCTGATATACGGAGAAGGCAATGGCACCCCACTCCAGTACTCTTGCCTGGAAAATCCCATGGATGGAGGAGCCTGGTAGGCTGCAGTCCATGGGGTTGCTAAGAGTTGGACACGACTGAGCGACTTCACTTTCACTTTTCACTTTCATGCATTGGAGAAGGAAATAGCAACCCACTCCAGTGTTCTTGCCTGGAGAATCCCAGGGACCAGGGAGCCTGGTGGGCTGCCGTCTATGGGGTCGCACAGAGTGGGACACGACTGAAGCAACTTAGCAGCAGTTCTGATATATTTATATATTAATATATACTTACATTTATTTATATAAATATACTTATATATATTTACAAACATATATGCCTGTGTAAATATATATTATATAAAATTTAAATCCTCCTAAAGTATTTGCATGTTTATGTATGTATGTGTACGTTCCTATATGTAAAACATCACTATGGAGAAAAGTCATAACATGATGAAGGTAAATTATTTATAAGATAAGAATGTCTAGAAGCTTTCTTAGTCTCTGAATAAGAAAGGTTCTGCAATATATTTACTTTAGGAGGTTTTTAGAACAGATCACACTTTGAACCTTTCAGACTGGCACTTTTCCAACTTAGGGTGGTTAAGATACCTATGATATCTGTTTTTATCCTTTAGAATCCCAAGCCCCAGTACAGAGTTGAGGTATGGTAGGGACAGGGACTCTGTATACATAGTGACAAGAGCTTATCATTTTTCAAGGAATCTCAGATAATGCCTAAGAGTGAAACTTCTAGATCAATTTAAGGAGCGCTGAGTATTCCCTTCTTTGTCCTAGTGTTAAATTGAATGCATACAGTCTCTATTACGGCACATGTCAGGCTGTATTGTACCTAATTCTTTCCTCCTCTGCTTCCCCCATTTACCTGTGAGCTCTTAGAGGATATTTACTGGATTTTATTCATCTTTGAATGCTTAGCACCTATTGAAATACCTGGTGCATAAAAGCCACTCAAAGTGTTTACTTAATGAATGACATTAATAGCTGAAGAAGGTTACCAGCACTCTAAGGTACTTGAGGCATTTCTATTCTTTTCTGATGCAAGAGCAGAGAATGAACAGTAGAAGAATGTGCTATTAGCTAACACATTTTGTGTGTTTGGCAGTCACATGACAGTAATAACACAATATTTGGGGGACATTTGAACATTTGAAACCACTTCTGAGCATCCTTTCAAAATAAGCTCCTAGGGTTGAGGTACCAAGCTTTTAAAACTGTCTTAATATGGGTATCAAACCTGTAGAGCTACATGTAAAATCCTATCAGGTTAATAATGTGGCTGCTGAATGAATTCCATGAGTCATGCATGGGAAAATATCCATCGTTTGGAACTGTGTGCATTAGCAATAAATATCTGGCACTTAGAAGAACCTGAATATATTTAGGCATCTGTGTATATTTCTTCTGAAGACAGATGAGCTCAGTGAATGGGTTGCTTATAAGATTTGTGAATTTCCAGCTTTAAGGACAGGAAAAAAGGAGTGAAGAGAGTGGTGAGAGGGTTATGATATACTAGAGAAAAGCCCTTGGAGACTTGTGTCAGGTGGCCACAGCGAGGTGGGAAGCAATAGCACTGGGATACTCTCTGAAGCCAGAACTGACAAGATTTGTTGATGGGTTGGATGTACGATGTGAGAGAAAGAAGAATGAAACCTGACTCCAAGGTGATCGACTGAAGCAACTAGAAGAACAGCTGCCACTTGCTGAGAAAGACCTGCAAGAAAAGCAGGTTTGGGGAGAATATCAGGGGCCCGGATTTGGACATGATAAATGTGCCTATTGGGTAACCAGGTGGAGATATTGAGTAGGCAGTTGGATACAAAAGAGTGGAATTCAGCCCATAGGTCATGACTGGAGTCATAAATATTGGGTGGGAATATCAGATTACAATGAGTGAAACCTCAAGGAGAATAAAAGAATGCATGCATGCTGCTGCTGGTGCTGCTGCTAAGTCACTTCAGTCGTGTCCGACTCTGTGCGACCCCATAGACGGCAACCCACCAGGCTCCCCCATCCCTGGGATTCTCCAGGCAAGAACACTGGAGTGGGTTGCCATTTCCTTCTTCAATGCATGAAAGTGAAAAGTGAAAGTGAAATCGCTCACGTGTTCGACTCTTAGTGACCCCATGGACTGCAGCCTACCAGGCTCCACCATCCATGGGATTTTCCAGGCAAGAGTACTGGAGTGGGGTGCCATTGCCTTCTCTGAAGAGAATGCATAGACGCAAATAAAAGAAAAAGATGCCGAAGCCCTCGGCCACTCCAAGATTCAGCATACAGGAGGTGAGAAACCAGCAAAGAGACCTGAGAATTAGTGGCCAGAAAGGCAGGAGGAAAATTGAGAGTGTATATCCTTGAAGCCAAGTGAATTAAATCAGAAAGAAAGAACAATCAATTGTCTCAAATACTGCCAATAAGGCAAGCAAGATCATTGGTTACAAAGATATGGAAGTCATTGGTGACCTTGATTGAAAAACAGTTTCAGTGGATTATGGGGGCAAATGCCTGATCGGCATGGACTCCAACTGAGAAAGGGGAACAAGAATAGAAAGCAGAGGATACGACAGTTCTTGAAGTGAATTCTGCTATCAAAAGCAGGGCCTCTTAAATCAGGGTCCCCCCAGAATCTAAGGATAGAATTCAGAGAGCTCATGAATTTAGATGGGAAACCTCTATTTACATGAATTTAGACGGGAAACACCTCTATTTACACTACTCTCTAACTAATCTACCATTTTCTTCAATTATGAAAGTAAAATCAGTGATGTCTGTTTCTCTGTGGCCAAATCTAGAAATTGTGGATATTTTCACATCACATTATAATTTTTACAGATCTCTCAAAACATCATGATCATCACTCTTTCAAACATACAGTAACTACTGGCCCCATGCTGTTCAAGTGCTAAGACAAACATGGCTGGCCAACACTTCGCAAACGTACCGAAAAGCCATTCAGCCACCTGACAGTGAGAGTACATATTCTCACAGTGGGAACTACACCTTTGTTGCTTATCAATATTCCCTTGTTCTTCATAATTGCTTACTGGGTCAATACATGGAAGAAGATGAATGATTTTCATGCCTTAAATTTTACAGAACTTGACAGATCAAATAAGAATTCTTAATCCTCATAAGATAGCACAACCTTTTGTAACACAAAGGTTACAAGATGCAAAAGCCATGATTGAAGAGAACCTCTGTAGCAGTTCTCTTTTGAAAAATAAAATTAAACTCACCTTGCCTATATTTTCCATGTCTTTTCTAGTACGTTAATGAAGAAAAACATGTTACCACATCACAGCCGTGGGAAGTCATTTTGATAACTATATTCCAATGTAATTTATTTCTTTTCCAATCCTGTATTTTATTTTAGGCATCTAAAAGCAATATTCTGAGGAATCCATAGACTTTCCCAGACCGTTCAAGGTATTCATGACACAAACAATTCAAGAGTGCCTGCTGAAAATCAAAGGGAGAAATGGACGAGAGGAGGAGGAGGAAGTAGCAACAAAGAATGTCCCAACGTGGGAGAAATAAAAAGGCATCTGTATTGCAGATAAGAATGAGTCACTACACAGGGAAGAAATGATGATGTAAGAATAGTGAGAATTACGAAAGAGATGTTATTGAGTAGGCAAGAGGAGATGGACCATTAGATCCATGAAGCCTCTTGAGAGTCCCTTGGACTGCAAGGAGATCCAACCAGTCCATCCTAAAGAAGATCAGTCCTGGGTGTTCTTTGGAAGGAATGATGCTAAAGCTGAAACTCCAGTACTTTGGCCACCTCATGCAAGGAGTTGACTCATTGGAAAAGACTCTGATGTTGGGAGGGATTGGGGGCAGGAGGAGAAGGGGACGACAGAGGATGAAATGGCTGGATGGCATCACCGGCTCGATGGACGTGAGTTTGAGTGAACTCTGGGAGTTGGTAATGGACAGGGAGGCCTGGTGTGCTGCGATTCACGGGGTCGCAGAGTCGGACACAACTGAGTGACTGAACTGAACTAAACTGAATGGATGGACAAATGGAGGGGTTGGCTTGGGATATGAACCTAGGTCATTTGTGCACTTACAGAAGACAAGGCAGAGAATATGGACAGAAGAGCAGGTAGGGAGAAAAGAGATGCTGATGAGACCCTATGGGAGTTCTCTCCTGATTGCTCCTATCTTCTCATTAAAACAAAAAGCAAAGTCATCCATTGAGAGTAGGAATAGGAAGGAAGTGCTAGAGGTCTGAGAAGAGAGCAGAAGGCATGAAGGAAATGTTCATCTTGAAGGGCAGGAGAGTGAATGGACTAGTGAAATACAGAGTGACTGGAGAATAAGACCGAGTACTCTCTTGAGGTTCATGATCATGAATTTCAAGTGAGTCAACGTGACTGTGTGCTTTCCTCTAGTCTCACTCGGCTGCAGCGGTGCAGATGCTGAGTGTGTGGAGAGTTGTGTACAACTAGGGTTGTGTGAATAAAGACAAAGCAAGAGAATGGCAAGACTGCTGAGAGTGGCCAACGGCTTGAAAAGGAAGAGCATGGATACATGTGCCCAACCAGAGTCATTTTCTCTTTCTCTCTTTTCCTGTCTCCTGCTTTTCTGAGAGTCAAACATGAGAATAAGGAAAATCATCAGGCAGGTGGCAGCAGGAGCAGAAGCAAAGGCTGAATGGTGGAGAGGCATGGGTGGGCTGTGAGAAAGCTGAAGCCTTAAGTAAGCAGAAACCAGCACTGAATATGAGGCAGCATCCTCAAGGACAAGGAGAGTACTTGGTCAGGAGAATGGTTGGCATCAGAATGAAGATCCATCGGTGTCTGCTGCTCAGAGCAGGACCTGCTCAGAACTGGTCCCTGGAGCTACTCTGGACTTTCCAGCACATACAACTATCTGCATAAGAGGGTATAAAAGCAAATGGGAGCCATTTATTGCCTAATTTTTTAACTCCTATTTTAACTTAAAAATGGAAGTCTTTGACCTGCTTAATGCTCCCTTTGACAGCATTTTCTACATAAATTGCAGACATTCAAATGTAAGTATCTGAATCACTACAATGTAACAGAAGCCCAAGCAGCTCTGTGAAACTGGGACCTCACCTGGTCTAGTCCTATCCTCTCCAGACATCCCCATGTGCTTGAGAGGCAGTCCACACACAGGTGTGATGTCTCTTAAAGGATTAATTATACCATCATTATCTGTCTCCTACTTCTGCCTCCTTGAGAAACAGAGTTGCCTAAGTGGTCAGAAAGGCAGCTGAAAAATCAAGCATGGGTATGCAATTCTTGTATTTCATTTGGCAAATAATTAAAAATTAACCAAAATAAGGTAATACAGATGGATTCACTATTCTGTCTAAATTCAACAAATAGTGTTTTCACTGTTCACCATTTTTTTTAAGCAACCTGGCCTCACTCTCCACTTCGTGGATATTCTGCTGAAGGTAGCACCTTCCAACCCTGAGCCTCTGCCCCGATTAACTGCCGTTCCACCAAGAGGCTGTGGTCAAGACCACAATGGTTACATAATTCCACTTAGTGTTTCTGATGGGGAGGCAAAGGGTAAATGGAGTCATGAGGAAGGAGGGTATCCTCTAACTGCCAGAAGAAAAGGAAAAGCACCTGTAAGTTCCAGAAATGATATCACTTATATGAGTGCATTTTAAAGATTTTTTTTTTACCACAACTGAGAGTAAGACACTAATTTTACCTTGTGACCCAGTGAAGACACATGTGTGCGTGCACACACGTGTACACACACACCCACACACTCCTGAAATCTCAGATTCATAATTCTAGTTATATGTAATACTCTCTGATAGTTTCTATTTTTATTCTATTTTATTTAAGGTTTTTAAAATGCTGGTCATAATTTACTAAATGGATTTAATGACTCACAAATGGGCTGTGACCTGCAGTTTAAAAATATTAACCAGTGTGAATTAGAAAACAAGTGACACTAATTTTGATACAACTGAGAGGAATGGGGTGGATCTAGAAGTACTGACCTGAAAATATGTTGAAGGCATATTACTCAATGAAAGGGAAAATTCCAGAACATTCTATACAGATAACATAAACATATATAGATACACTTGTGTGTATCTTTACATGTAGTATATATGTGCGTAATACTTATAGTTTATTGTGTAATATATGTAGAAAATACTATATATAATCTTCTGTAATTTGCTCTTTTCACTTAATATATCTTGGAAAATATACATATTATACAAGAAAATGTTAGCAGCTAATTCTGGAGATTAGAACTAAGGGACCCCAGATTTTTTTATGTGTCACTTTATACCCCTCAGTACTATTTGAAGTTTGTTTTATCACGAGCTTTTAAAAAGCAGAGGATGAACACATGACTGCCACATCCCACTATGCCACGCTGCCTCCTCCCCCACTGTAGCTATACTCTGCTAAAATATATAAGCCTATAAACTCAATTCCTGCAGTTAAATATATATAAGCCCATAAACTGACTTCCTGCAGTAAATTCTCAGGTTATCCTATGTCACTGTACTATACTAACTGACTACTGACCAGAAATTGCTGAGGAACCTGTACACTGTGCTTGCTCTGAACACAGAACCAGTTTATGCTAGCTAGCTACAACACAATCCCTGAGAGCCTGTTACTGATATTTCTATGAAAAACTAAGTTCTGAAATGACCTGAAAGTGGAGGGTGACGTCAACTTAAGCTTACCTATAAAAGCCGGGTTACGTTTAGTGTATTCTAATTTTTTTCCCCTAAAGAGCCTACTTGTGCAGTCTAGCTGGCAAAGACATATGTACTACATAACACATGAAGGTTTATTTTCAGGCACAAATGGAACACAGCAATACCGAATTGGAGAAGCTCAAGCATCATTAAATTATGGTCAACAATGGTCCCAAACCACACTTCACACTCCGCTTTAGTCCCAGGCACTCCCTTTGCCATTTTCCTGAATGAAGGCACAGGGCAATGAAGTGGCAAAGGGCTTAATTCCTCTATGAAACCCTTCCAGACATTGGTAAGAACTGAGATTTAGAGGCTTTTCTTTAAAAATAATAAATTTTCAAGCTGCAGAGTAGAAAAACAAATGATTTCTACCCCTCCTTAACATTTCCTACAGTTCGAATGGGAAAATGGATATCTAAATTTCCATCAGTAAGTTTTAAAAATAGAAAAAAATTGCAATATACCCATAAATCATGCAACTATCAAAAAGCAAAAGCTCTGACGTGGATGAAAGCAAAATAACGAATATGGTACAATTCCACTTTTGGCAAAAACAAGTTATCAAAAGAATTAAAAGGTATATTTGCACATCATTGAACATGAATAAATGATGGAAAGACAGACACTAGATTACTAAGACTGACGTTAATACTGCTGCTGCTGCTGCTAAGTCACTTCAGTCGTGTCCGACTCTATGCAACCCCATAGATGGCAGCCTACCAGGCTCCCCCGTCCCTGGGATTCTCCAGGCAAGAACACTGGAGTGGGTTACCATGCCCTCCTCAAGGGGATTTTCCTGACTCGTATGTCTCCTGCACTGGCAGGTGGGTTCTTTACCACTACTGCCACCTGGCAATCCCTTTATTGTTATCACCATCCCCTTTGACAGATAAGGAAACTGCAGCTCAAAAAGACTAAGCAACATACTCAAGATCACATAGTTAAAAATTAAAACATCACATCATGATCTGAGCAGCATCAAGTCCATACTTTGAACTGCTAAAACCCAGGCCTCTACTCAGACCCCCCACAGTATGTGGCACTGTGATGAGAAAAGGACAGGCTTGTGACATTGGAATCTTTAATTAAGTTGTAGTGACACTTGAAATCCAGTTCTGTGTATTTTTAGATTTTTTTAAAAATTATAGGGTCAAAAAAATAATTAAAAAATTATAGGGTCACCATTAAAATAACTATATTGATGAATTTTTTTTTTAATTTATGGAGAGATTGCCTAAGATAGTTATCTCTAATAGGGATATGTACCAAATATATGAAACTTCAGTTACTGAACCTGATAAAGTAGGAATTGATTTGGAATATGAAACCCGTAGTCTCACAGCTACAGAATGCGAATCTGGGACTTTCACCCCAAGGAGAGCAAGACTCTGAGAGGTATAGATGTTCCTACTCTTACTCTCAACAGAGTTATAATGTGACTGAAAAGGAAGGAACAGCTAAACGATATGAATTTTGTAAAATGTAGAAAGATAAAAAAAAACACGTCTTCTGCTTTCTAGGGAAAGGGGAAGATCAGCAGCTTTGTGAGTTGAACAACTGGAACTAGAGGTCATTGTCCGCAGCCAGTGCATTCATAGGGCCATAAGAAAAAATAATGTTCACTATGTGGGCCAGTACCCATCTGCTCTCTTCCTCCATCCTGTCAACTTTTTAAAATTGGGGAACATAAAAATGGTCAAGGAAGTGAGTGTGGACATGGTTAGATTTAGGGGCCAGAGAGAGCTCAGTAGAGGCTATGTGTATGCACAGATATGCATTCACTTGGATACACACGTTTCTGGAAGGGTGAAACGAGCAAATTACACAGGGCTTCATTTTTTAGTCTACCATGTACCAGATACTGTGTTAGGTATGCTTAACAGGCATTGTCTCATTTCATACAATGTGCGGGGATTATTATCCCCAAATATATCCCCCAATTTTGGACTGACAAAAAGTAAAAAGACATAAGTAACAGAGTGGTAGATCTAAGACTCAATCAAAATCCATATTTACCCAAGATACAACACTACATATAGGAATTCAATAATATTTGATTGAGTACTGACGAAAATATGCTATGACTAAACACACACATCTACTATGAATATACCAAATATACCATATTTGCTCCCTGTTTTCAGAGCATCAAATCTGAAACTTATGCTTTGATTTGGGGTTTGCATAGTCTTTCTTATTTAAGCATAAGAATGTCTTAAGGAAAACGTAATTATTAGTACCTCATGAAGCAAGCTGTGTTAGTATTAATAAACTTTTGGAAACAACTATTATAGTAGTTGTAGCATATCCCTGCAAGGAGATCCAACCAGTCTATCCTAAAGGAAATCAGTCCTGAATACTCATTGGATGGACTGATGCTGAAGCTGAAACTACAATACTTTGGTACCTGATATGCAGAACTGACTGACTCACTGGAAAAGACCCTGATTCTGGGAAGATTGAAGGCAAGAGGAGAAGGGAATGACAGAGTATAAGATGGTTGGATGGCATCACTGACTTGAACATCAGTTCCGTTCAGTTCAGTTGCTCAGTCGTGTCCAACTCTTTGGGACCCCATGAGTCGCAGCACATCAGGCCTCCCTGTCCATCACCAACTCCTGGAGTTCACTCAGACTCACGTCCATCGAGTCAGTGATGCCATCCAGCCATCTCATCCTCTGTTGTCCCCTTCTCCTCCTGCCCCCAATCCCTTCCAGCATCAGAGTCTTTTCCAATGAGTCAACTCTTCGCATGAGGTGGCCAAAGTACTGGAGTTTCAGCTTTAGTATCGTTCCTTCCAAAGAACACCCAGGACCGATCTCCTTTAGAGTGGACTGGCTGGATCTCCTTGCAGTCCGAGGGACTCTAAAGAATCTTCTCCAACACCACAGTTCATGAGATTGAGTAATCTCTGGGAGTTGGTGATGGACAGGGAAAGCACGGCATGCTGCAGTCCATGGGGTTGCAAAGAGTGGGACACGACTGAGCGGCTGAACTGAACTGAACTGAACTGAGTATATTCCTAAAGATGAATCCATATGTGGATATAAATATACCAATCACACTCTCCTTTGTGTAGTTAATAGCAATCCCTGTACCTTGCCAGAACTCACCTGGAACATCACAAGCGGGTGAAAAATAAAATCTGTTGGTGGGCTTATTAACTAAAGTAAAGCTCTTAGAACCATTAGAACTTTAAAATATTGCCTTCATTTGCATAGTATTTTACAGTTTGAATCAAGACTTTCTTGTGAAGATGGAAAGAAAGTTCTTAAACCGAAGAGATTGAAGTGAGAGGTTTTAGAACCAGAGACCTTGATTTAAATCTTTGGCTCTGCTACTTACTAGCTGTGCCTTTGGGTAGGTGACTAATTTTCAAAGCCTCTATTTCATCATTTGTAATTATACTACTATTATATATACCACAAAGGGTTCCTGGAGTAAACGTAAGACTTAGCTTGTGGCTGAATCAATGGAAATTATCACACAGTCTAAAGCAACAGCTCTGCACATCTGAAATGTGTGCTTAGATTTTGTGTTTATGTGAACTTTCTTCTCCCTCTTTAGTCGCTAAGTTGTGTCCGACTCTTGAAACCCCATGTACTGTAGCCTGACAGGCTCCTCTGTCCATGGGATTCTCCATGCAAGAATACTGAAGTGGGTTACCATTTCCTTCTCTGTGAACTTTCCTATTGTAATGTAAGAATGCCTTAAGTAAGACTTGTTTATTAGAACCTCGTGAAGCAGGCTTTGTTCATACCAATAAACTTTTGGAAACAACCATTTCAGTAGTTGTAGCAATCCCTATTGGAGAAGGCAATGGGACCCCACTCCAGTACTCTTGCCTGGAACATCCCATGGACGGAGGAGCCTAGAAGGTCGTGTCCGACCCTCAGCGACCCCACTTTCACTTTTCACTTTCATGCATTGGGGAAGGAAATGGCAACCCACTCCAGTGTTCTTGCCTAGAGAATCCCAGGGACGGGGGAGCCTGGTAGGCTGCCATCTATGGGGTTGCACAGAGTTGGACACGACTGAAGTGACTTAGCAGCAGCAGCAATCCCTATAGATGAATCCATATGCAGATATAAATCCATTTTACTTGATTGCAGATGCAGAACTCACTGAAGAAAATTCAAATTATCTTGTATTCATCACATTTCATTACAAATTATCAAAATATGTGATGTTAAAATGGACATGAAAATTGTTATTTCAAGAAACAGGCTATTAGTCTTCATGGTAAGAATATGTTCTTTTATTCAACTAAAATATCAACTTTTCAAAAAGATATCCCTTTAAAGAATTTGAAATGTTTAAAAAAGGGAGATGTGGATTGCTTTCTTATTTATTTATTTGACTGCTCCTTGCAGTCTTAATTCCTCAACCAGGGATCAAACCCATACCCCCTATACTTGAAGTACAGATGGAGCCTTAACCACTGAATTGCCAGGAAGTCCCTGGATTGCTTTCTGAAAGATTTGTTATTATTTTTGGTACAATTTTTATGCAAATGAATGTACTCATTTTCCCCCAAACTATTACTGGATCAAATTTACAAATGCGAATGCATGAAGGAACTCATAAACCAGCTCCGAAAGACAAAACAAACAAAACTAGATCAACTTTACCTTAAGATTCCCAAGATTTGGTCAATTATATAATCTGATCCATAATAAATTGAAGTTGTGGAATAAAGTACAATTCATGAATTTTTTAGTACTATTTGAAACAGAAATGTAAACAGCTTTTGCAGAGAGCCAGAAAGCCCACGTTAATTTTCCAAGGAGTGAAAGTTCAGACAATGTGCAGTTAGTTATCCTTGATTAAAGCACTCTGGGAAGCAGCCAACTTTGTTTATTACACAGAGGACTGTGGCTTTCTTGCAATGAAAAGCTGTATTTCGGTTCTAATGGACATTCATATATCATAATGTGTTCTGGTTCTGCCCACTTCTTCAGGGAATTGAGCCAAAAATTTCAGTCAAAGAAGCATGAAATGGCAGCCAGACCTCCAAAGAAATGTTGTGCCTAAGTGGTTCCCATTCCACAAAGAAGAGTAAAAGGCTCTGGGTCCTGTTGTCAAAACAACTGCTGAAACTGAATCATGTTGTGTAATCTCAGACTCTGTGAATTCAAGTGCACTACACTTGGGATGTCCTGTGGTATTTGATTCCTTGGTCATTTGCGTATCAACTGCCCCCTTCAGGGATGAAAAGCAGCCTTCTTGGGAGCAGGTCCAACATTCAAAAGTACAAGTCCCCTTCCCCTTTCCTCTTCCTCTCTTAGTAATACACGGCTGCGAAGACCTTGGGGCCTGGCCCACCTTTCATTAGGGAAATAAGATGCCTACTGAATCATCAGGTATAAAGCCAATTCTCCTAAAGACTAGTATGCTTTAGTCTAATATGCACCAGAAGAACTGCCACTATGCTAAGTCACTTCAGTCGTGTCCGACTCTGTGCGACCCCATAGACGGCAGCCACCAGGCTCCCCCATCCCTGGGATTCTCCAGGCAAGAACACTGGAGTGGGTTGCCATCTCCCTCTCCAATGCATGAAAGTGAAAAGTGAAAGTGAAGTCGCTCAGTCGTGTCCGACTCTTAGCGACCCCATGGATTGCAGCCTACCAGGCTCCTCCACCCATGGGATTTTCCAGGCAAGAGTACTGGAGTGGGGTGCCATTGCCCTCTCCGAGAACTGCCACTAAAACCCTCTAAAAGCCCTCCTGTGTTTCCAGATTATAAATGTTCTCTGGCCTCTCAAAGCATAAATCACTGAAGATGCGTCAGTTGATTTATGGAGGTCATTTCATGAGAGTGAATTTGGTATCTTTATATGTCTCATTGAATAAGGTTTTCTTTGTAGGGATCAGAGAAGGTTTCGTCAGAGGAGACATGTGGCAGTCATGGAAAAGGCACAAATTACCTTTCGACCCAATTTCAGTAGTGAGTAAATTCCATTCCAATTAACACATTTCAGTGAATTCCTATCAGAGCAGGCCTTGTAAGTGGATAGGTTGTATCATGATCTATATGCCAGGAAGGCTCTTCTCCCTTCCACTCCCTGTACCAAAAACCTTTCTGCCAGTCCCAAGGTCAATTTCTACTAAGTGTTAGAGGTTTGTTTCATTTTGCCTTGATCATCCAGAACTCACTATGAAAATGCAAAGACCCCTCAAGGGGTACTACATTAAGCATTTTTCAGCTATCAATTCATTTCTCAGCTGCCCAAGAGTTAGTTCAGAGCCTGGAGGTGAAAGAGGAGGGTAAAGAGAGGGATCTAAGATGCCAGAGCCCTGCAAAAGGAAGGAAACCTTTCTCAATTGATTTCTATTTGCAATGTGCTTTTGTATAGTATGGAGAAGATACTCTGAACAGTATATTCTGAATGGAAACTCTGAATGGTACCAGCAAAGAAATTAGAGAAAAAAACCTGAAGGTCTTCTAAGGAATCCATGCACCATCTCTGCCTCTATTAGACTGAGGAGCGCTATGCCCAGGGTTGTCCATGGTCCCCTTTCCTGTAGACAATGGATATATGGTGACCTGTAACTCTGCAGTGGAATCTTACATCATGGTGCCCTATTTGATGGCTGCTAAATGGTCACTGATGCAATGGTCAAATTCCAAAGTCTAACTTCCAACTGACACACAGGATCACCTCACTTCAAAGCTGGAGGACATCTTAGAGAGTATGTGGTTCGTTTGCCAGTTTAAGAATTGATTCCATCGTGATAACAAATGCCAAAAGGTCTTCCAGTCTCTGTTTGAACACCTGCTGAGCTTGGGAACTCAAGCATCCAATCTTCAGAAAGTTCTCAAATTTTATTCTTATGTTTTATAAAAATCCACCTGCCTGAGTCTTCTATCCAGGAGTTCTAATCCAGTACCCTGAGTTCCCACAAAATAAGCTAGACAAGCATGACAGTCACTGAAACATCTTAAGACAGTTGTCTCATACTTTGAGTCCTTTATGTACCAGAAATGGTGAATAACAAACACATTGCCTTTGATTTAAAATAATCCTAGCATATTTTCAGCAAATAATAGTGAATAAGAAGAATAAAAGTCTTCTCCGAGGGCTCCTAATGTGCAAACACGGCCTCCTGGAAAACCATGTCGGCAGACTGTCAGTAGACATGCACACACAGAAGGTACCTGCCCATATGAAAAGTTTCAGGAGGTTATTCCAACCATTCTGAACTGTTTCTTCTTTTATAGCTGTACATTTGCATCTTCTTTTTCGAAGCACTATGAGATATAGCATTTTGAAATTCTGGACCCAACTTAATTAACTAGCCTGCCACTGGTTATATGAAACCCTTTGCAACCAAAGTTTCTATTTCTCATCTGTGTCTTCGCAGAGTGGCACTGTGGCTGAGTGCAGAGGTGGAGCTAGCGAGGGATGGGACCCTCTTTCTTGGATATAGGTGGATATCACTGGTGCTCAGCAATTCACCCATTTTTACTTTCCCCTTAGGCTGAATTCCATAAGCAAGACCTTTCCTATCGTTTCAGAGTTTGATCTGGATGTCAGTGAGATTACAAGATATTTTTTATAAAAAGACAATATGAAGTATGAGTGGAGTTAAACTGTCCATCTTTCTCTCCCACACACAAAAATGAGAATAATCTGGAATTTCTAGAGTTTGGAGAATCAAGGGGGATGGATGGTAACATAGTTGCAAACACAGCCTCAGATGTCCAAAAACGTGGTAAACACAATGGTGGGAGTCAGGGACCAGAACTGGCAATGTCTGCTGGTGACAGAAAAGCTGGATTGGGAGCCAGGAAATTAAACATTCTTTCTCAGCTCCGTGTACTAACTTTGAGACCTTCATCAAATCACCTCACGTCTCGTTTCTTTCTCTTAAAAATAGACATAATGCTTTCTCTACATATGTTCCAAGGCTGCTCCTGAGAAAATCAAAAAAGGCTAGTATATATTGTCTCAAGCTATTAATCCTTTTGCGTTTATTTTTTGCCCGTCCTTGTTGGAGCCCTTTTCTTTCCTCTCAGCAGCATTCATGTTTCCTCAGGGAACTGGCATCCAAAGAGCAGGAACCCAGTGAGAAAAATGAGTCTACAACTCAGTTCTGACTTCCAAAATAAAATTTTTTTGATACTTACAAGAGAAACATGCAAAATAATAAAATAAGCCAAAATGCTTATTTTGAAGTAGGTTTTATTGAGAAAAGAAAGTGCCTTTGAGAAGGAAAAGATCTTCAAACTGTAAGCCAGGGGAAACCAGATGACAGTCACCTGGATTTTGAGGATGGAGGGGAGGGAGAGAGGGTGCAGGGCCCTGACCTTAAAGCAGGTTTTTGCAGAGGGTTTCGAACAAGGGGAACAGGTCTGAGAATCCACTAGAAATAGGTGGAAGTGGCCCAGGACTTTCCCTGAACAAATGACAAAGTCTGGAAGCCTCCAGACAAAGCTTGGTTAGTTATCATTTATATCATCACTATGGGTCCCTTAGGCTGAACAACTTCTCTCCGGCAGATGAAAACTTTCCATTCACAGCTGTGGGCACCTCACTGGGGAGTCAGCCAACCAAAGTGACTCTCTATGACCCAACACTTTGCTGACCCACTTCCAACTGCTGCATGTGAGTACCATGCTTCTCAATGACCGTGGGCACTGACCAGCACCCTCCACGACCAAAGAAAAACTGATGGACCTGGACATGATGAAACTCATTCTGTGACAATATGAAAGCTTTTTGGAAAAGCAAAAATACAGTACACAAATGTAAGGACTTATGAAACAAAGAAAAACAATGGTTTCATTTGTCTCGTTCCTTTCATTTCTTAAAGTAAAAGAGCCTAGCATCTTAAATAAGATTGGCTATAAACTATATCAAATTTCATATAAAATAATCTGTATAAAGATACTCATAAATCATACTCCTGTTAGTTATGAAATTGATGCAGAAAAAAAAGTTCCAGCCTAATAAAATTTGCCCAAATAACAATTTCTAGTTTATTTACATGACTGGCAGCGTTAACATGCATATATGTATATACATATATGAACAAGTAAAAAGCAAATTAATAAGCAGTGTAATCCAGACTTTTTCCTAAGAGGAACGGTTCCTTCTAGTTAATGTGACATTTATAAACAAATAGTGTTCTGAGTCCTCACTGTACACGTGAGAGATGTGAAGCACTTGGTGCTGACCTTGACCCACACAGCAGGACCCAGAGTCTTCGAGAATTTCAAGAGAGTTCCCAAAGAGAAATCTCTGAAATTGAGTAGGATTTAGACAGCAAACGTGCAAGTGTTACTGGAAGAGAGAAAGGGCTTCACAAAGGTAAAAAAAAAAGCAGGAAAGGGATGTGTTGAGGGAATGGAAACTTTTAGCTAAAATGCTTCTCCAAAACAGGATTCTAGATCCACCAAGGTCATATGACTTTTCTGTACTGTTAAACTTCTTCTTAATAAAATGAGAGAAAAATGTACGCCTTTTTATTCATAACCCAGCTGTGGCCCACTGCCTGAAAGGTTTGTACAGGTGCACACCACAAGAGAGTACCATACAGTAAAATTCATAGTTACCAATACAGTTTTGATTAAAAAAAAACAAACAGGATTCCAGAATAGAAGGCCAGATTTTTTATCTCTGATTCCCTGTGACTTGGGACAAATCTGAGAATTGCAAATGTCTTGAGGGCAGCCAAAGACTTGGGAGAGAAGGCTGGATTTGAAGTCTCAAATTCAGCATTTACTAACTGTTGGGCTTCAGGCAAGATATCTGTCATATCTGGGTTTGTCTTATTCATCTCAATGGGCACGATACTACTACCACCTGGCTCATTGGCTCCTGGAAGTAGAAATCCTTTGCCAACTAGAAAGCATTAAAGAAGACAAGAGAGAGTTACATGGTATGAGCTATTTAAAGTGGGACAATATGCCTTTGTTAAATGCTTGCATTTCTAACAGTGGCCTGATTCTAAAGGATCCTGAGACGTGTGAAGGTATAGCTGCGGCAGTCTTCTTTCAGCACAGAAATTCTCAAATAGGCATTTGCTAACAATAACCTGATGTAATAATCTATAGGTTCCCTCCATAAGCGTGCTGTGACTAATGACTAATTACCCAGATCCTTTGAAATGAATTTGTAAACATAGCCAGTGTTTTATTTTTGGAAACTCTCAGTTGTGGGCTAAAGGAAGCTTTATTCTGAAAGTATTAGATTCTCTCATGCTATTATTTTAGAGACAAAGAATCCTTCTGGATGAGCAAGTAGCACTTAGAAAGTAGATTTCCATTTAGTACCTCCACAGAAATGAGCCAAGCCAGACCACGAGTGATTTGGAAAGAAAGACTCCTGCAGCTGCCTTCCTAGGAAGTCCATTTTGACTGCCCCAAAGAACAGTGAATTGTTAACTTCAAAATGATTATTGTTATGTGAATTTTTCCAGAATTAAAAAATTGGGAAAAAAATTTAAGACTAGCGCCTCCCATCAAGAAGTTTATGGTTATGATCTGATCAAGATAACAAGCCTACTTGTATTCATCCAACAAATATTTCCTTAACCTGTGTTTCTTTCCGAACAGAAATGTAACACCAAGCAATGTATATAAACAATGCAAAGCACCCTAAGGTTAGAGACTAAATGAAAGCAAAACTGAAATGTTTGGAATTAACGGAGAGGAGGGGAGTGCTGGTTTCTTCACCATGAAAAAGCATTATGAATATAAGTAAAAGATGAAAAGGGGAAGCTTTTAGGCAGAAAGAATGGAAAAAAGACTTCAGGGTCCAAGATCTAACATTCTAAGATCAGCAATAGTGGAAGAAACAGTTGACAGTGGAGTAGACACCTGTTTTGTCACTCTACAATAGCTCTGCTCCCCACAAAATTTTCCTCCTCTATAAACATTTTATGTTATATGGTTGTAAATTCCAGTTAGACACACACAGATACACTCAACAACAGTCTGGAGTTATGGATTCAGGAAACCTAAGCATAAGTAAGCCACGTTAGATTACACTGCCTTCTTCAATGAGTGGAATCACTGTATCAGGTTGCTGCACAGAAGGATACATTTAACAAGGCTCAGAATTACATTCATGAGGGAAACCAGTGACAGAACCGAGCCCTGAAGTAGGAAGTTCTGCCTTCCAGATTGTTATGGACTGAACTGTGTCCCCCAGAATTCATATGTGGATGCCCTAATGCCTAACGTATTTGGTTAATAACAAGGTAATTAAGGTTAACTGGGGTCATTAGGAGCCCTAATCCAATAGGACTGGTGTTCTGAGAAGAAGAGGAAGAAATGCCATGGATACAGCTACACAAAGGAAATGCATGTGAGGCCACCATGACACGGTGCCATCTATAACCCAGGAGGAGAGGCCTCACCAGAAACCAAGCCTGCTGGCACTCTGATCCTGAGCTTCCAGCCTCTGGAACCATGAGAAAATAGCTGTTTATTTTCTGTTGTTTAACTGATGTTTTGCTGTGTCATGAGAGGCAGACTAACATGCAAACAATGGCCTCCTTTAGATCTTGCTACTGCTCCAGGGTCAATAACCCGGGCCCTGTTTAATATTTTCACCCAGTACTTCCATTACTCACTGGAACTAAGTTTAATATTTATTGGAAGTTCTGCTGCTGCTGCTGCTGCTAAGTCACTTCAGTCATGTCCAACTCTGTGCAACCCCATAGACAGCAGCCCACCAGGCTCCCCGGCCCTGGGATTCTCCAAGCAAGAACACTGGAGTGGGTTGCCATTTCCTTCTCCAATGCATGAAAGTGAAAAGTAAAAGTGAAGTCACTCAGTCGTGTCCGACCCTCAGCGACCCCATGGACTGCAGCCTTCCAGGCTCCTCCATCCATGGGATTTTCCAGGCAAGAGTACTGGACTTGGGTGCCATTGCCTTCTCTGACTGGAAGTTCTACTAATAGAGAAACCCACACTTTGAGCACCAAGTAATTTTCTGCAGATGCCTCAGTGAATTTATTGGTTAGAACAATTTCTCAACTTTTCCACTAAACCAAAAGTTCATTGAAAGGAAAGTCACAAGCAATATGGAAAAATACTCAGGTTTTGAAGACTATTTTATCCTAGGACCAGCTCTTGCAGGATGGCCTTATATGAAGAACAGGCAAAAACATGGCTGGTAACTTAGGAATCTCAGAAAGTCTCCTTTCCTGCATGAACCTGGGCATATGTGTCTCCCATCTAAAAACAGTGGCTAATGATAGAACACAGACATAGGACTGTTGAGAGAAATATTTGAGTTAATATGTGTAAAGAAGTGAGAACGGCACCCGGCACAAAGCACCATATAAATATTAGCTGTTAATGCTATTGCTGTTGTTGCTATTATAAAATAGCTCTCCAATGAGACTTCAGAGACTAACCTTCCTGGTTTACCTGGGATGGAGGTGCTTCCCAGATTGGCAAGCCAGGATGGGGTCACCCTGTTGTTGGTGTTTAGTCGCTAAGGCGTGTCTGACTCTGCAAGCCCATGGACTATAGCCGGCCAGACTCCTCTGTCCATGGGATTTTCCAAGCACGAATACTGGAGTGGGTTGCCATTTCCTTCTCCAAGGGATCTTCCAACCAAAGGAATGGACCTTGAGTATCCTGCTTGGCTGGCAGACTCTTGACCACTGAGCCACCTGGGAAGCCATGGGGTCCCCCTAAGGGCCTCAAATTCCTACCTCACTCACTTCACTGAGGTGTTACTGAGATGCAGGTGTTACCAGACAGTTGTTTGGGTGGCTTAAACCATTAATATTCCTTAATACATTACAATTACATCATTAACTGACAAGATAAGTTCTGGGGGGCAGTCAGGAAAAAAAAATCAGAGCTTCAGGGTACGTCCTGACCAGCTAAGCACTGCCACTGAGCATTTTGCATCAGGTAGAATAAGGTGGAAAGGGGTTGAGCACACCCAACAAGGAGCAGAGAAAAAGAAAACGAGAGTCCCAGAGAAATGCTGTTTCCCCCTCTCCATTTGATCAGAAACCATCCTTAGGTGGAGGGTATTCTACCACAGCCATAAGGATCTTTTCTATAGATCCTTAGAGAAGGAAGATTAGGACTCTGAAGGACTGTTGTGATGCTGAGTCCTTTAGAAAATCAAAATCTGAGTAAATCCTGGTGCCCTGGGCTACAAATCCTGGTGTGACATGTGCTCACAGTCTGAGATCTGATTTCAGTTCAGTCCCCCAAGGAGAAACACCGGATGAAAAACATTCTGTATGCAGCTGATATGAAGAAAAGCAGTTGTCAGGAAAAGCAACCCAGCTGAAAAGAACGGCTTCAGTCAGAGCTCCAGACGCGCCCTCCACAGCGAGCAGCAGGTGCTGTGTTGGGTCGTGTCATCCTGGACCAGGGGGTCACCCAGGTGAGACACAGAGAAGAAACTCTGCAGGTGTGTCAACAGGAGACGTCTGGGGCTTGCCTTTCAAGACGTGCTGCTCGGTAAACATGTTAGTCTGGTTCTGGCGCCCAGCACGCAAGTAATCATCCGTGGCGCTTTAAAAATGGTGCTCCTTGCTGCCCCTAGTGGAGGCTAAGTGGGGTTCCAGAAACTGCATTCTTAACCAGCTTCCCGGAGGACTCCACCGCGGAGCTTTGAGAACCGCGACAGAGGAGCCTGACAGGCTACAGTCCACAGGATCGCAAGAGTCGGACACGGCTTAGCGACTAAACCACCACCACCTGCAGGGGTTAAGTATCACATTGAGACTAAACAACTTTAGGAACAATGCCCATGTGGCCAGAAAATGTCTGTGCGCTTTCCAAAGGTGCTTCTGGAAGCATTTCCTTCAGGGCTCCCTTTGTAAGGAGAAGAAGGTTCTTTGCTTTGCAGAAAAAGCCATCAGGTCTTCTGGCTCTCATAGCAGACGCTTCTGGTTGGGGGTGAGTACTGCCAACTCCACTCAACTCTCTGAACCCGCCCAGCACGGTCTACAGACACTTGCCCCACCACAGAGCCCAGTAGGGAGAAACATGAGATCAGAGTTTAATCACTGGTATGAGCATGTCAGTCTGTTGGCTGACTAGTGCTTGGTTTATGGAAACAAGCAGCAGTAGCCTTAAAACGGGGCCGGCCCAATGAAAGAGGGCAGAAGGGGGACACTGCGGGGTATATTTTCCTGGCTAGGGCTGCCAGATTAAGGTGAGAGCATTCTCACACTCCAGGTAGGAGCTCAGGCCCCTCGGAGACCAGTGACTCACTCGGAGCTCCCCCACTTTTTGGCATGCATGAAGCAATGTGGGTAGGGAGGAGAGAGTCACCAGGGCACTTATTGCATTTGGATTAGCTGCTTAAAAATCACTTATGAGAAACTAGGCAGGAAGCTGGTGTTGGCAGAGACGTGAATTTAAAAAGCCTGACTAACCCCACGCTAGCATCTCCTAAGTGAGCCTTTCCTGTGTCACTGCAGAGTCAGAAGGTAGCAGCATCACTGAGCAGCTGTTTGCAAAGTGCAAATTATATAACCTGTGCTATGTAAGCAAAGGCTGGCCACCTTGGCGGAGCAGAAGACAGCCACTCCCGCTTTGATCTCAAACGTCCCTTGATGTGCTCTGACCCAGCGGGCGTTCCAAAAAACTAATAATGATGGTCTAATGAAAGCAGCTATTCCTGCCAAGTGTCTTATACCCTCAGGGATTTGGCCCCATGCAGAATGGACATGGAATGAGGTGAGATCAGGGGACATTCGTCCCAAGACTTGAAACTCTCCATCCTTCTAATACCCAAGCACGTGTTTGAATGTGATGTTTGACGTTTGTAGAATAAATGGCTACATTTTTTTAAATCCAGGCATCACTGGCCTAGCTCCTCTCTGCCTCCCACAGTTCCAATCATTCTCTCACTCTTTTATACACTCTCTTGTTCATCTGTTTTTTTCGTTTCTTTGCCTCTCCTGCTTTCTTCTTCTCTCTCTCTTCAATGTCTTGCTCCCACTCTCTCTCGCTTGCCCCTTCCTCTTTTCTTCCATCCTTTCATTCAAATAACATTTGATGCCTACTACCAATCAGATGGTAAGACAACAAAATGAAAAATGCCATTCTGACCCCATTCATTCAGGATCTATTTTGAAAATTCCTGTGTGCCAACACTGTTGTGGGTGTTTGAGACACACAATGAACCAAACAGGTCCCCATCCTTGTAGAGCCTAGTAAGAGCTGGAAAGAAGCCATGAAAATACATTGAGGCATACCAGAGTTCAGACCAGGGAGTCCAGCAGAGCCTAGAAGGAAGTGTAACAGTTAGCTCTGTGGGCAGAGGAGGGAACCTGTCAAAGGCAAGAATGTATAAAAGCTTGGGCCTTTTGGGATCTACAGGTAGGTAAGTGGTCCAACAAAGGTTTGTCTAGTCAAGGCTATGGTTTTTCCTGTGGTCATGTATGGATGTGAGAGTTGGACTGTGAAGAAGGCTGAGCGCCGAAGAATTGATGCTTTTGAACTGTGGTGTTGGAGAAGACTTTTGAGAGTCCCTTGGACTGCAAGGAGATCCAAACAGTCCATTCTAAAGGAGATCAGCCCTGGGATTTCTTTGGAAGGAATGATGCTAAAGCTGAAACTCCAGTACTTTGGCCACCTCATGTGAAGAGTTGACTCATTTGAAAAGACCGTGATGTTGGGAAAGATTGAGGGCAGGAGGAGAAGGGGACGACAGAGGATGAGATGGTTGGATGGCATCACCGACTCAACAGACATGGGTTTAGGTGGACTCCAGGAGTTGGTGATGGACAGGGAGGCCTGGCATGCTGCAGTTCATGGGGTCACAAAGAGTCGGACATGACTGAGCGTCTGAACTGAACTGATTGGTTCCTTGAAGACACGCTCCTGTACATTTTCAGTCTCGTTCTAAAATGTTCAGACCTTCTACAGAGACAGAGTCATGTTCTTTCCTGTCCTCACCATGTCCACTGTCAAAACCAGTGACTCAAGCTTCAGCCCCTGCAGAAAAGAGTTTGGCAGTTCCTCAAACAGTTAAACATGGAATTACCATATGACCCAGCAATTCCACTCCTTGGTACATACCCCAAAGAAATGAAAACAAGTACTCAAATAAATACTTATCCAAAAATGTTTCTAACAGCAAAGAATGAAAACAGCCCAAATGTCTGTCAATGGATGAATAGGGTATATCCATGTAACAGAACATTATTCCGCCATAAAAACAAATGAAGTACTGATACGTATTACCATGTGGATGAATCTCCATTCTGCTAAGTGAAAGAAGCCAGTCAAAAAGTCATGTTGTATGACTCTATTTGGATGAAATATTTGAAAAAATATTAATCAATCCACAGAAATAAAAAGCAAACCGGTGGATACCCGGGGTGGGAGTGCTTAATGCATGCTGGGTTTTATTTTGGAGTGATGAGATGCTTTGGAACAAGAGAGAGGTGGTAGTTGTACAGCATTATGACTGTACTATGGTTAATTTTACAGTATATAAATTTCACCTCAATTAAAAAATTTTGAAAGCCTATGACCCAATTTTACTCTCCTCTTTCTCCAATCCTCTTTCCCCTATAATCAGAACATCTGATTAACTGAAGTGTTATAAGGATGTTATAAGTGTTTTAAGGACCAGAGCAAGCCCTCCAGTTTCGGCACACAGCCACAGATGGCCACATTTCATTTTTCAGTTTCCCTGAAGGATGCTGACAGTGTAGAGGCGCCAGCAGAACCAGGGAGGGCAGCGAGAACAGATTTCAGTTTGCTCCTCTGAGTTGTGGAATCTGATAGTTTAAGAGGATTTGATGTATCATAAATGTAAGTCCATGCCTGGGAGGAACATTTAGGTCCCACTGCAGAAACACACACAGCAAGCTTCTGGGGAAGTAGCTTGAGAGATGCTTGTAGACTGCAGTGTTTGGCTTCTGCCGTGGCTACACCTCTGTTTCTTCCTAATAGAAAGACTAATGAGGAAGCTGGAGTACTGTACACAAGGACGCTGATTAAACCTCCCTCCTCTGGTCTCCAAGAAGGAGGCATTCTGAGAGCCTACATCTAGTAAACAAAGCAGCAAGACATGACTTAGGCGCACTGAGAACTGAACAAGGGCTTTCTAGGGCTTGGAAAGTAGCACCGCACACTAGAAAGACCTGGAGGCTCTGGGTATGAACATGGATACTGCCATGGACTAACTGTGTGACCTTGAGAAGTCACGTACCCTCTATGCCTCAGTTTTCTCATCTATAAAATAGGAATAATTACACCTACCTCTACCTCATCTGCTCTCATGAGACAGAAATGATACATGTCATTAGAGTATTCAGGAAGTGCTAGGTAATATTCAAATTGTTTGAGAAGTGCTCTGATACCACTACCAACTAATCAGAGTAAAGACCAAAATAAACAGTCCAGTCAGGACGGACACCAGTCATGTCCCACCCATGTTCACGTGCACAAGTACCACGTGGATCTGCCCTGAAATAGCTCACGGTTCATAGGAAGCCTTCAATGGAGAGCAACTATTGCTTGGAAGAGGCAACTAGAAACAGAATTGGGGGGGGGGGGAGGGGCGGTGTCTTGTTTCTGTAAACAGATCACCACTCTTACATAGCTCTGGGTATGACAGACAAGGGTGAGCACAAGCTGGAAAAGATGTCTGAAAGCCCCTCTTGCCTGGAAAACCCCTCTTTCTCCTATCCCCACCTCTGTAGACAGGCAATCTCCAAGGAAAGTGGCAAAATGGATCCTGTTTCCCAGATGCTTAAAAAGAAACCATGACGGAAGTGTAAATAGGCACAAGGTACATTTGAAACTGGCTAATAGGGACTTCCCTGATGGTCCAGTGGCTAAGATTTCACCTTCCAATGCAGGGGGTATGGGTTTGATTCCTGCTCAGAGAGCTAACATCCCACATGCCTCATTGCTAAAAAATCAAAACAGAAAACAGGAGCAATATTGAAACAAATTCAATAAAGACTTTTTAAAAAATTATTTAAAAAAAAAAACAAAACCCTGACAAAGCTCTGAATAAAGGGACTACAGAAGCAACAAGTCTAGGACTTAAAGAGCTACCCACCTCAAAAAAGAAGAGCATGAACAGGAATGAAGATCAATGCCCTGATTTTTTCATCAAAATAGGATTGCTATGGGGGGAGGTGGGGGCAGGGGAAAGATGTCAGCTAAGCTAACAGCATGTTTAGTAAAGTAGTTGATTCACATTTTGGCATTGTTTTCAAAAATATATGAAAGATTTATATTCCCTATAATAGAGCATACACTTCCTGGAATTGTGTGAAAAGGCTGAAACCGATCTCTGACTTTGTTCATCACTCCGCTAGCACAGCGTTCAAGTGTTCGGGCCTGAGTAAATGAACAGATGGATGACTGCATGGATGGCTTATGGAAAAGAGAGGACAGGGTATATTTAAAGAAGAAAGTGCATATCAGGTGGGGTTCTGGAATGCAACTCTGCTCTAAGGAACAACTTGGATGAGATAAAAGATTCTGCCCTGACACAGGAAATGTACATGAAGTGGCTCAGTCATCATCAAGAGAACTCAAAAATGGAGCAAGTGCATTTAGATGAGACCACCACGTTTCCAGGATTCCTCCAGATGCAAGGAAGTTCCCCCTTGAGAGGAAGTGGCTCCACTCTGCCCACAGATCAGTCCAAACACACCACAGCCACACCTGATCACCAGCAGATCTCCATCTTTCCCAGTTGGCTAATACTTTGCCCAGTCTTTCTCTCATGGTTCTGTTTCTTTATCTGATCCACCATCTCTGCCTTTCTATTTACTCTAACCTCTTGCTTCCCTGTTTTCGGAAGTGGCTCTGAGTCAGACAACTCAGATTGAAACCCTGCTTCCATCATTTACTAGTTGTGTAACACTAGACAAATCATTTAACATTTTTCTATGCCTAGGAAATGAAGGATAAGAGTATCTACATCATAAGATTATTGTGAAAATTTGAGGAAAGATTCACATAGAGCAATCACAACAACTTGGCCCACTACATGTGGTAACTATTACTACAGTTATAGTAGTCTGGCTTAGATATTATTACCTTTATAAAATTATACAGACTAATTCCATATCTCCAAAGTCTTTTTTTGATTCCCAAATTCTTTTGTGCCTATGTGTCCTCCATACCAAACCTCCTGAACCTGATTTCAGTCACCCTAATGTGCCTTCCAATTAATAATAGTATCTAAATTTTATTAAACAATGTGTCAGAACTTTATTTCATTATGTACAATATCTAATTTGATTTCATCACCTCAATAAACTTGTAAGGATATTATCCCACTTTACCAACAAGAAAATAGACTCGGGGAGGTAAAAAATTTGTCCACATCCAAAGAGTTAGTAAATGGGAAGCACTTTGTGACTCCAAGTCTTTCTGCAAAAATAAAGTCCCATCTCATCATTCTATGGTCCCTCCGAGTTGTTCCATGTTCATAGATCTAGTATCTCTCGATGGAACTCTGAGCATCTTCATACACTTTCTATCTCTGCTACTCTTATAAGGGCTGCCAGCCCTAGTACAGTGTTAGATATGCCATAGTACTCACTAAGTGTTTGTCTGGATGCTCAGAAATAAACACATCCATAAACAGTTCTTTGGTAACATTCTGATTTATTAACTTGCCCTGCAACCAATAAATAGGCCTAGGATTAATTTACAAAGCTCATGCCTCACAACAAATTCCACCTGTTTGTTGAACAGATATGTCACCGTATTTGCACAGTAGGGACTTAAGAAGTCGCCCAGATGACCCCGTCTTTATGTGAATGGCGTCGAGGATCTAAAGACACATTCCTGCTGAAGGGATCCACCACTGTTCTACCCATTACAGCTGTGAGCAAGCAAATCAGCGAGGCCCTAACATAATAACTAACAGCTGCAGCTTCATTATAATGTACAGTCTGTACAGTCTGTCTCTACAGCCCTCAGCCAGCCCCTCATTATAAACCAGGGTAGCAGTGACCAAGGCCCTCTGTCTTCGTCTGCAGTTCTTTTCAACATGACACAAAAATTCAGGCTATGAATCAGTAATTATATTTAGGAAGAATTATTTCCAAGGACCTTCTCATAACTCGACCATAAAGAAAGAACTGGGATGATTTGTTTAATACTTTCATTCACAGAGAAATATCCGGGGAGAAGGTTTTACAGGAAAACAGCTCAGATTTTCATTGCCAAATACCAGAAAAACAAATATCTTTGTTCTGTTTCAAATTATTATACTTTTCTATCTGATTTTTAAATTTTTTTTTCTTTATAGTTCCCATTTGCTTTAGAGATAAACATGAGGACCGTTTACGGGGGCTCTTTCAAAGAACTGACCTTGTTTGCGAAGTCACGGAAGAGACATTCAGTTTATGGCCATCACAGACATAATGGGTCTGATAATGACAGAGCTGCTAAATTATGATCTGAACTTGGAAATAAAAGAGAGGAAGTTGCAAGGATCCTATTTTCAAGACAATGTCCCTGAACATGTCCTTGCAAATGAGAACAAGTAAGAAGAAATGAAGAGAATATACGATGTTCAGACAAGATTATTTCTAAACAGAACGCCTTTCAGCATTTTCTGTGACAAGTCAGCAGCTCTTTAAATGAGCCCCTCGCAATTTCAGAGCTGCACCTGGTTTAATCGATGACTCTTGTCATTTCCTCACTGGTTGGTGCAAACCAGTCCCATTTTACTACGCACAGAGAACACTGGTGGCACAGAGACTTTGAGCTATAGCATCCATTCATTTATTCAGTATCAATTCCTCTCGAACCCTTGTGTAGTGATGGTTGGGAGGCACAAAAGAATGGTAAGATTTGATCCTTACCCTCCAGCATCTCATTTGCAGAGATAACACAGAGACGTGTGAAACAGTGACAAAGCCATATGGAGCTGCAGGTGGTCAGCACCTAAATGAGTGGGGTGGATGCCACCCCGCGAGTTCAGAGGAGTTTGGAAACTCTGGAAAGAGCCTCATAGAAGGAAAAGAATAAGAGTTGGAGCTTGTGCAATGTGAAACCTGTAAAGGGGGTGGGGCTTCCCCCCGCCCCCGAAAGGGAATGTACTCATGCAGCTGAGAGGGAACCACACTGCCTAGAGCAGGGTTACGTGGAAATAGCTGAGGTACGCCCATAGGTCAGTAGAGTAGGATTCTAAAATACCTTGAATCGTCAATATATATCTTTAGTACATCTCAGATTATTAAAAATGGCTTACATTTTAAAGTAACTGGTCAAGAAACGATTAAGTTCCACATACACCAAAAACTTGTACATTTATTTATAACAGCCACACAGTGAAACAATGCAAATGTCCATCAACAGATGAACAGATGGTTTATATCCACACAATGGAATATTATTTGGCAATAGAAAAAAATGAAAAGCTGACAGATGCTGCAAAATACACGAAGGCTGAAAACATTATGTTCAGTGAATGAAGATATTGTACATATACACAGCAGAGTATTACTCAGCCATTAAAAGGAACAAAATTAGGTCATCTGGAAAAACATGGATGGACCTAGAGACTGTCATACAGAGTAAAGTAAGTCAGAAAGAGAAAAACAAACACTGTATTTTAATGCATATGTACGGAATCTGAAAAAAAAAAAAAAACTGGTATAGACAATCTTATTTACAAAGCAGAAATAGAGACACAGACAGAGAGAACAAATGTATGGATGCCAAGGGGGAAGCAGGGTTGGGATGAATTGGGAGGTTGGCAATGACATAAATTCACTACTGACATCATGTATAAAATGGATAAGTAACAAGAAGCTACTGTATAGCACAGGAAACTATGCCCAGTGCTTTGTGGTGACCTAAATGGGAAAGAAATCCCCAAAAGAAAGAATATGTGCATACATATAGCTGATTCACTTTGCTGTACAGCAGAGACTAACACGACATTGTAAAGCAACCACACTTCAATAAAATCTTTTTAAATAAAATAATTTTAAAAATAAAAGAAAGAAGCCAATCACAAAAGACCACATATTGTAAGACTGGTTCCATAGGTATGAAAAGTCCAGAACCGGTCAATCCACAGAGACAAGACTGGGGAAACTGGGTGCAGGGAGGAGAGACTGCTAATGGGTATGAGATTTCTTCCTGGGGTGATGTGACAGGTATACAACTCTGTGGTTTGACAGTTATAGTTCAAACCACAGAACTATATACTGTAAATGGGTGAACTGTATAATTTGTTGTTGTTTACTAAGCCGTGTCCCACTCTGCGAATTGTATGGTAGATACATGAATTATATCTCAATAAAGTTTCTAGTTAAAAAAATAACTAATAAGGTAGGCTCCAGGGAGTAGGGTCTAAGAGTCTGGCGTGGAGGGAAACTTACAGTGTCACCAGAATGTTTACAACCAATACAGCCTAGTTGGAACTATAAAGGCAGAAGACTGAATTTCCCTTAGCACACTCTGGCTCTTTTTACAAATATAGGCCTTTTAATTTCCTAAACCTACTAACCTCTAGTTTTAAATTTACTTTGATTTTTCAAAGAAAAAATAATTGTGAGGTTGGTCATGGATATATGTATACATGTCCTGGGGAATCCCTGACACATATACCATGTTCAATCATTTCTGACCACTCCCCACGTCCCTCTTGATTTCTGGAGGAACTGGGGTTACTGAATTTCAATTCACCCAGCAACCGTTTATTGAGTGTCTGTCTTGGGGCAAGTACACAGGCTACAAAGGCTAGGCAAGGGTGGGGAGAGGAATAAGAAAGGCATTCCTACTTCAAAGGACTTGCCACCCTGAGGGAGATGGTACACCTTTCTTTTCTCCTCTGGCCTTGGGGATTCTCCAGGCAAGAATAATAGAGTGGGTTGCCATGCCCTCCTCCCGGAGATCTTCCCAACCCAGGGATCGAACCCAGGTCTCCCGCACTGCAGGCGGATTCTTTACTGTCTGAGCCACCAGGGAAGCCCTCTTTTAAGACAGAGACTTAATAAAGGGAAATGGTGCCCTGTCACAAACACTGGCTGATCAGGGCAATAATTTCACCTATTGTTTCTCAAAGTAGCTACATAAAAATCACCTTGCTGCTCTGTGATGACCTAGAGGGGTGGGATAGGGGGTGGGTGGGAGGAAGGCTCAAGAGAGAGGGAATATATGTATACTTAAAGTTGATTCACATTGCTGCACAGCAGAAACAAACACAACATTGTAAACAAATTCAAACTAATTTTTTTTTTAATTTTTAAAAAAAAATTACCTTGGAAGTGTATGTCAACAACACAAATCCTAAGCCCCATCCCAAACTAGTGAACTGAAGTTTCTGAGAGGAAGGCCGGGGAACATATATACCCATCTAGTGTTAACTGCATCCCACCCTGCAAAACGCAACCAATTTAAGATGCTGAGATTGTTCCCAGAAAATATGTGACTGTGTAAATAAGTAGATGAGCCTTTCCCCAGCTACATTTGCAGAATACCAGTTCTTCAAATAGTTAACAGGCATTCACTGGGGGAGCAAAAAATGGGTTCTGAGGTCAAATGACTTAGGGATATCTTTGGGTTAAATAAGCTGTAACTGGTTTATTTATCACAGAATGCAAGAGATTTGAAAGGCCTACTGTGTGCTGTGAAAGGGCACTGAACGTGGTCATCACCAAACTTACTTGATAACTAGAGACCAACCCCTTTTTCTTTCACATATGTCAATGGACATACTAAATGAATAGGTAAAAACTCCTGACAAAATTAAGAGAGGGAGATACGCTGGGAAAAAAAAATTACGATCTTCTACTGCTTAATAGAAAAAGAAGCATATATAACAGAATAAGATTTTAAAAATGGTTTTTACTTCTGGTGACTATTTAAGCAATATCCCAAATGCCCTTCCTGGTAGTCTGGTTGTCACCAGGAAAAATACTCATTTACTGAGGAAGAGGATGTTTAAAAATCAATTTGAAGATTTCTTTGCTAAGAAGGTCCTCAAGACTAAAGCTAGCAGACTATGGCGTGTTTCCTGGGCTCGAGATGGAGACAGCTAGAACATAATTATTGTGCAGCCAGCTCCTGGTCTCCAGGCATCCTGAATCTCCGGAACAAAACTATTTCACAACCTTGGGATGAAGCCAAGTTATTTTCTTAGCCAGGAATCAAGATCAAGCGCTGGAAGACTGAAGCCCTCAGACTCTGGACACTGTTTTTAACTTGAGCTCCTTGGGGTTAATTCAAAAGGCATCAGAAGAAACGGCCTAGTTTTCCAATCTCAGTAGCATACAACTAACCAGTCAGTCACCCAAGCCAGAGTGGAGTGGTTCATCCCAGACTCTGCTCCCTTCCTAAGCTAATGAGTTATTAAACCTGCTGCATTTATGACTTAAATATTTCTCAGTCCGCCTCCTCTTCTATTCCCACTGCTACTGCCCTACTTGAGGCCTCCATGATCTCACACCTGGACTATTTCAAGAGCTTCCTAATTGAACTCTGCCTGAATTCTCTCTCCTCAAATCCATCTTCTACCCTGACCTATGCACATCGGATCACACCACTTTCCATTTAAAAACACTTCAATACCTCCCAATTACCTGCTGCAAAGAATCTTTCCCAAAGCGTGTTCTGTAGAACATTAATGTAATATCTGGGCTTCATTCAAAAGGCCCTTTTGAAATTGAAGGCCAGTGTCATTACCTGTCGGTACAATAAAGAGCACTACCCATCAGAGTCTGATCTGTCCCCCAGTATTGCCAAAAGGTCCAATAATTTTTTTGGAGAGTCAGGACACAGAAGAAGCCCCAATCAATAAATCAGGAAATGCTTCCAGAATCTATCCATGTCCTTGGCTGGGGGATCTCGGAAGTTGTTTTAACAAAAATGCTTAGGGGATGAAAGACACGTCTTACACTTATAAAGAAATGGTAGATAATTGCATCACTTTGCTGTACACCTGAATCGTTGCAAATCAACTATTAAAAAACATTTTTAATTTTTTAAAAAAAAGAAATGGTATAGTTTACAGCCAGAGCCTGATGAATATCCCTAAGTTTTCTCCAGGAAGGCAATCTTGAACTTCAAAAGTATCCTCTTCAATTGAATATGTGGAGGTGAGGTTTTATGTTCACAGAATCTTGGCAAGCCCTAAATTAGGAAGTGAAAATCAAATACCCTAAGAATCTGATAGATCAAACTGACAAAATTCTGGTTGAGTTTTCCAGAACAAGATCTCTGATATGTGTTTCCTTGAAACATCGTCAGGAAATCTTCTTACTAAACTAGTCAGTAAGTTAGACAAATCTTAAGCATTTGAGTTGGCTGCTGGCTGGCATTTTGAAAGCCAGCTTCTCTATGTAAATGCAACACTCAAACGAAAAATCTAACAACCAGTTGCACATCTTACAGTCAGAACATATTTTACTTAAAAGGAATATGAATAAAAACATTCACAGAAACTAGGCTATGCATTTTCTTTTATTTTTCTTTTTTGTATTCTCTCTTTTCCTTTCTCTTAAAAATTTTTGGAGCGGTCCACCCCCACTAAGTTTGGCATGTGGCATGAAGAACTTCTTTTAGCTACTTTTATACCAGTGTGTATTTCATAACTAGGCGAAACTATCATACTAATCAACGTACTACTCAGTCCTAATAAAATCCTGATAGTTATAATATCTTGCATAGTTTGCATAGTTCTTTATTTTGCAGCTTTGATCCAAGGGGTTTAAAACACATACACAAACACAAGCACAAACACACACACACGCACACACAATTCAAAATAACATAGCTCATGAAAGCATCTATAATAACAAAAGGTAATAGTATACTTCAATTATAAGACCTACGTCATCTTGCCTCAACACTGCACTCTGCACTAGCAATAATTAAAGAATTAGATCTATAAAATTAATATGAGAAACTAATATCTAAAAATAATATATGTTATTTTATAAGTACATAAATTTTGAAAATGAAAACATTGTGTTCATTCAATACGTTTCCCAGCTTAGCTTTAGTATTTAAAGACTTAATCAGCACCTTTCTGCTGAGTATACCCATGGACCAAGCACACACTCTTCCAAGAATAAACATCTGATCCTTAGAAAGTGAAAGTGAAGTTGCTCAGTCGTGTCTGACTCTTTGCGACTCCATAGACTGTAGCCTACCAGGCTCCTCTGTCCATGGGATTTTCCAGGCAAGAGTACTGAAGTGGGCTGACATTTCCTTCTCCAGGGGATCTTCCCAACCCAGGAATCGAACCTGGGTCTCCTGCATTGCAGACAGATGCTTTACCATCTGAGCCACCAGGGAAGCCTCTGATCCTTAGAACTTTATTCAAATAAACCTCAACCGAGACAGGGCAATCATCATTTTATTCTTTATCATCTGAACTGGCTCTCTGCTGATGCACTGGCACTGTTCTGTAGCAATAAGGACCAGCTCTCACCAGTGAAAACAGCCTGACTCTGACCCTGCAGACACTGCGGGAGGCAAAGGGGAAATCTACTCCCAGAGTCCTCCTTATATTAGGAGTCATAATTTTTAGAGAGGTCAGGTATCTGCCGTACATGGCAGGTAACCACCACTGTAATAACTAATCTGTTCTAGTGAGAGTGGTGAAGCAAGAGATCAAGATGAGCACCAAGCAACAGGAGACCCTTCTGAAGCTCCAGACACTGGAAGGACATGGTCTAGCCATCTCCCAGTGAAGAATTCATGTGTCCCATCCTTGGCCAACTGGTCCACCAGTCAGGATTAGTGCTCTTTTGATCTCAGGACTTCCAGCACATCATCAGTATAAGAACTCTCCTCCCTGTACATTTCTCTAACGATGGGAAACAAGGGCCTTCACGATGCTCATCTTATCCTAATCCCTTTACCAGCTTCCAGAATCTCAACAGTTTCACTTGCTTCCCCCAAAGAGACTTCCAAAACTTCGAATTTAAGTATAATGCACACCCTGAAACATGCCATATACATATGCAACTCAATGGATTTTCACAAATTTTACACAGCATAACCTCTAAGCAGCCAAAATGGACTTTTTAATAGAGACACAGAAGATCTATTTAACTTTACTGAAAATGGCAAAGCCTGGCCTCCAACTTAGTAGTTTCCATTGGCTTCCTATAAACCTTGCTAAACACAATTGTGCTTTAACACTATAAAGGGAACACTCCTCTCAGCATTCCCACCCCCACCCCACTAAGTCAATACATCTTTTAATAAGGAGCCTGTCATCAAAATGGTAAAATCTCCCAATGCTAATCCTTACTCCCACCAACCCTCCCACGGTTTTATGTGCTAGGAATCACAATGTGATGACATTAGAAGGGTTCCTAAGAATTAATTCTGGTCTGGTCACAACAGTGGAACAGAGCTGAGCCACAAGCTGGTCTCATCCCTGCTTTTCTATATCTGCTCATTATCTACAGAGATCTTAGTGGATTGTCATGGAAGCCCACACAGCTTAGTTTCTCGAGCTTTCTCCACAAAACTAGTATTTAAATCTCTTATTTTCCTCCATTGCTAGACCTTGTTGAAGTAATCCAAATCTTAATTTTAAGAAAAGTATTAAAATCCAGGTCTCCATTTTTAGTAGAACTATGAAAATAGTGACACATGTGGAAGCCAACTCACATCTCCAGTGAAAAATGACCAACAGCAGCACCTCTGGAGCTTTGCTGGCATCTTCAGAGGTGTGTTTCAGAAATGCCTTCAGAATGCATGCTTAATTGACACAACTATATTCAAACAAGGACCATTAGCAGTGCAAATAAAAGCAGCATCCTCTCCAGATGAGCCTCCACTCTTTCCCACTCTGCTCTTACACAGCATGGGTGGCCTATAAGCCCTACTTGTTGGCTTCTGGTTTGGTTTGGCCAGTGGGAGCCCCAGCAGAGTTCAGAGTGAGGGGGCAGAAGGAGACTGGGGTATTTATCCCCTAGCCTCCTCCCTTAGACTGGCTGCATCCCTCCAAAGGCAAAGCTGGATCCTTCTTGATTAGCCTTCTTGACAGGACTCAGTCCTCCTAGGTTTCCATAATCATGCCCTTCTCTGGCCCCACTGAATCTAAGGGTGGTAACCACTCTGCAGTTACAGTCATGGGGGTACTCTACTATCCCCTGTGGTTTCTTTTCACCCTAACAACTCCTCAATTTATTAAAGCATTTCAAATTGTCCTAATTTGAGGATGCTATCAGTGTTTTTGGTGGAGATTCTGAGTGATACAAGCTGCCCCCCCAGAACATGTCATTTCTTTTTACCTTTTACAAATATTGCTGTCCCTTTTCTTTTACCTTTTAAAAATATCTCTACTGAATTATGCAAGTATTTTCCTGGATAGGAAGCTCATGGAGATGACTCAAAAATAATAAAGAATGAAAATAGAACTTGGGTCACTCTTGGTTAGACTCAAATGTACCATCAACATGCAGATGTTATCAAGACCTGCATACAAATAACAAAAACGCTAACATTTTCCTAAAACACAGGATCTCTTTCTGACATTCTCAAGTATCGAGCTTTTAATGTTCATTTAAGTTTTATGGATGCATTATCACTTTAATCCATCAATGACTGGGGATTGCAAACCATATCAGAAAGCAATAGCAAAAAAAAAAAAAGCTTGAAAGAAATGACAATTTTAATCTGGATTTCAATCCTAGATAAAGAGCTCACCATTTGGGTCAGAGAGCAATCTATTCTCTATCTTAGAGGTTCTCCCAACTCCCAATTGCTTTGTTAGCTGTCAAGCAAGCACCATACGAAATAATTTGCTTATATCATCCTTCACTGGTTTATTTCATTTTTAAAATATTATTAATGCTGGAATTTGACATTGTAGAAAGAATACTGCTCTAGAAAGCACTATGAGGAGGTTTTAGGGACAATTCCACCACAAATTGTCTGGGTCATTCTGCACAAGTTGCCCCACCCCCTTGAACCTCAGTTTTTTTTTTTTCCTTTAATGAAATAAACTGTGGGTGGGGGGGGATGCAAATCTCTGTGGGATTTTTAAAATAAAAGTATTACAACAGAGAGTAAATAAATTCTTCCTATGAAATCTGGAGGCCACAGCCCAAAGCTGCTTCCCTTGATCAAGAAAGTTCTTTGAAGTCTTATATTTCACATTAATACCTTGAGCTAATTTGGCTTATTCTCAATCAAAAAAGAATGTTTATATTTTATTTTAATATAAAAATGTTTTCCAATACTCACCAATATCTATAAATCTTGAAATGTACTAACCCCAGCGATTGCAGTTCTAGGAAACTATTTTGGGGAAACGCCCCATGTATAAACAAAGATTCATATGTAGGAAAATTAACTATCATAACACTTATATGCAAGATTGAAAATGCAATACATCCTAAATCTATCAGTGGACTAAATTCATTATGGTAATTCCACCCTACACACTCATTATGTCATTCAGTTATTAAAAAGAATAGATTGATAGGGAAAAATACCCATGGGATATTTTTAGGTAAAGAAAGCAAATCACAGAATAATATTTATTATGGTCTCATTTATATTTTTAAAATTACAAATAGGATGTGTGTGTTGTAAGTACGTTTTTCTAAATGTCAATGTATTGTGTTAGCTGGTAAAGAATTCGCCTGCAATGCGGGTGACCTGGGTTTGTTCCCTGGGTTGGGAAGATCCCCTGGAGAAAGGAAAGAATACCCACTCCAGTATTCTGGCCTGGAGAATTCCATGGACTGTATGTATAGTCCATGGGGTCACAAAGAGTCAGACATGACTGAACGACTTTCACTTTCACTTTTCATAGGAAAAGAAGGTCTGAAGATATACCCATTAAATGGTTAAGGACAGCTACCTTTGAGGAAGGGATTAGGTGGGATATAGTCAAGGAAGACAAATTTTTCACACTCTATGGCTTTGTATTGCTTAAATATTTTTTCCTAAATACTCCACTCCACTGAATTTAAGATGACAAGGATTTTAAGACTCAACATCAGATTATGTGTCACTTAGGGAAAAACTACTGATAAAACTATGAGATGTCGGACTTCCCTGGTGGTACAGTGGATAGGACTCCACCTGCCAATGCAGCGGACGCAGGTTCAATCCCTGGTCCGGGAAGATTCCACATGCTTCGGGCAACTAAAGCCTGAGCACCACAGCTACTAGAACCTGCGAGTTCTAGGGCCTGAGAGCCGCAACTACGGAGCCCATGTGCCGCGACTACTGAAGTCCACGTGCCTAGAGCCCACGCTGCACAACAAGAAAAGCCCCGCAATGAGAAGCCTGTGCGCTGCAGCAAAGAATGACCCCCACTCACCACAATGAGAGAAAGCCCACACACAGCAACAAAGACCCAGCACACTAAAAATAAATAAATAATCTTTAAAAAACTATGCTGCTGCTGCTGCTAAGTCGCGTCAGTCGTGTCCGACTCTGTGTGACCCCATAGACGGCAGCCCACCAGCCTCCCCCATCCCTGAGATTCTCCAGGCAAGAACTCTGGAGTGGGTTGCCATTTCCTTCTCCAATGCATGAAAGTGAAAAGTGAAAGTGAAGTCGCTCAGTCGTGTCCGACCCTCAGCGACCCCATGGACTGCAGCCCACCAGGCTCCTCCATCCATGGGATTTTCCAGGCAAGAGTGCTGGAGTGGGGTGCCATTGAGTCATTAATTTAAGAGGCAGCCCCTTTTCAGACGTATTAAAATGTGTGTGTGGGGGGGCAGGCCTTAGGGTCAATAAAATACAATATATAACCTCAGAAATATACAATACAGAAGAAAACTAACATTGGTACTCAAGGAAGATACATCGTATTAATGTACCAAATTTTTAGTCTTCAGTTAGCTAATAATAAAATGTGACCATCAAGAGAATCTTCTCTTTCTAAAATCAAGTATCTACCTAGCCTTTCTGGAGCTGTGTGGTTTTACTTCTTACTCCACAGCATTCTCATACTTCTCAACAGGCCCAGATCATCATGGTAACTATGAAATGTTCTGCACTTCTCTACCTTATCAACGTCACCTACATAATATAAATATATAATTCCATTCCTACATTCTAAGCATCAACAATATGAGATTAAATGTGAGATTATTTGAAAATCTAATAATAAAGTTAATTCTACCTCTTGGATCAATAAAGTCATTGAATCAAATAAACCCCAAGACATTAATCTCTGGGACATCTGTTGAAATTGCATATTAAGCTAGCAATAATGACTCGCTGGAGAGGGAAATGGCAACCCACTCCAGTATTCTTGCCTAGAGAATTTCAGGGACAGAGGAGCCTGGTGGGCTGCCGTCCATGGGGTCACACAGAGTCAGACACGACTGAAGCGACTTAGCAGCAGCAGCAATCACTCTCTGGAAATAAACTGGGGAACTAATTTGTTTATTCACTAACTATTTTACCATGATGGTCATCATACTTTACTTGCTTGATGATAAATATTTGCCTCCAACTCTTACTTCAAAGAATATTTAAGGGAATATTTGATTTGGGGCTGAAGTAAATATTCTTTACTCTTTCGTCTTAGTGGCCTTTTGCTTTATCATAGAGGAAAATCATACAGATTGTATCAAATGAAGTTTTAAAAAATAATGAATGTCTCCTAGAATTTATTCTATTCCTAGGGTTTTCCTACTGACCAATTATTGTTTTCAGTATACCCCAAAGGATAATAATGCTGAACTGAAGAAGTTTGTAAAGCAAGAAAACACCAAACAGTAAACATTCTTGATAATTAAATCACAAAACAATTATTGAAACTTCTTTTTGTCAATACTCTCCTAGTATACAAGTAAGAAGGAAAGTGAAAGTGTTAGTCGCTCAGTCCTGCCTGACTCTTTGTGACTCCATCCATGGCCTGCAGCCCACCAGGATCCTCTGTCCATGGGATTTTCCAGGTAAGGATACTGGATTTGTTTGCCATTTCCTTCTCCAGGGGATATTCCTGACCCAGGGGTTGAACCCAGATCTCCTGTACTGCGGGCGGATTCTTTACTGACTGAGCTATCAGGAAAGCCCGAGACAGACATAATTTAAAGAAGAAATATACTTCTCCTCAATCATCAATAAGAGATAGGAGAAACTTACTTCTCAGAAAGCTTTTGCCTTTGATTTATTTTACCTTAGAGTTGAGACTCAAGTGTTTCCAGCTCGAATTGCTATGAGCTAGAAGTGCATGTGGGTTTTGGCAAGCAAATGAGCAATAGGAAAAGCATCCTTTTTTGGCTTCTAATGCTAAAATTCTAAAATTTTAAAAAATCTCCCTTTTAAAATATCTAGTCCTTTCAAAGATGTGTGCCACACACACCTTCCTCCTTCAAAGACTCTGAAAAAACTCAAGGTCCAAATCCCAATCCTTTATCACAAAACACTGCAGGAATTGATCATTTCAAAAAGCAAATGGCATATGGTGGCATCTGTATCCCAACTAAAGAAACTGCTTATCAGCAAATAAAACAGGATTTTGGATTTGAAGAAAACTTAGAAATTATCTAGTCAAACCTCTTTGTTTTACAGGGGGAAATATTGAGGATTAGAGTGATTACATGACTTGTCCAAGGTCACTGCTAGTCCAAGACCTCCAACTCCAGCACTTTTTCAATTACATTCCTTCACCCACTCTCCTGAAAAGACAATAAACCAGCTGACCAATTGTAAGGCCTTAGGAGACCAGTGTGTACTTTCACCTGTCAACTACTACAATACTTTTGGAAATCATTGTCAAAAGCCACACCATTACTCTGAAAATAGACCACAGGATTTGGTGGGGATATCAAAACCTGCTGAGGAATGAGTATGTTTTGTTCCAAAAAGCATAAGTATATTCTTTATATGTTTAATAATAATAACAAAAAGCACAGTATATGTTTCAAGGGCTTTATACATAATTTTTGAAACCACCCCAGATGCAGGTTCCATTATCATTGACACTTCAGGGATGTGGAAACTGATGCCCAGAAAATTTATGTATCCAGGGCCACAAGCCAGGAAGTAGAGGACCAGGACTTCATCCCTGACAATTTTGACTGAGTCTGTTTTTCATCACACTAATACATCACATACACATGAATCATTACACAAAATACAAAAAGTAAACTTGACATTTTCCATCTCATAGACATGTTCAGTAGAAGATAAAAAATTTTTTAAGTTTTATGGAGGTTAAAAAAGACTGAGAGATACTTTTAATTACAACCTGATCACTCACTGAACTTTTCAACAAATCGATTAATACAGTCATAACATTGACAGTCAGATTCTTTTTCCTGTATGATGCTCAAGCTGAAAAGAAAAGAGGGATTACAGAATTATATAAACAAAAAAGGTAAAATAAGAGGACTAAGTTATTCACAAACTATATGATCAAGCTCCTAAATGATTGACAGCTGCCAGTATTCCCATTAAGATGTACTCAGATCAATACCCTTGAACAAAAAGGAATTAAAGCAAATTCAAAACATCCTGCTTTAAATGGAAGACTTTTCAATATTTCTGAGAACAGATGCAAGAGAAAAAAATAGGATATAGGAAGTACTGATACTGCATCACCATTTAAGAGAGAGAAAAATATTTATTGCCCAAACCACACATTTGTGCTTTAAAAAAATTACATAGATGTAGAGTAAAAATAAGGATTGGTCTATTTCGATCTTAAAAACTGTCATGTGAGCTATCTGGGCCACTTTTCTTTTGATTGGGCCACACGGTTTTATCTTAGACTCTTCAAAGTCCTAAAAGTTCAAAGTCCAAGGCATAAAAATCTACAGCTCCCATCTGCTTGCCAGTATTTTATGTGAACTGTAAACTCCCTCAAGTTTACACACTACTAGTGCCCCATCCTCAATAAACGAGATCCTAGGCATCTGCTCAACATGGCCTCACTTTCTGTAGCAGTTGTTGCTGAGTTCACAGTCCGCGTGACCCGATACAAACACACCACAGGCACCTAAATCAGCCCAGTTTAGATCAGCATACAGAGTCTCTATCTACACAGCCTTCTTGGTATAATTTTGAACTTAGAGTCATGGAAATCTGAGCTCATGACTTGATTATTATAAAGGACTAGTGGGAGATGGAAGTAAAAGAACACACACAGCACATTTAGTTATATCTCCTCGTCTTCCTTGGGGGGCTTAGCTTACGTAGGTAAGGGATGTTTAAGGGAGATGATGGACTGACAGTTGAGAAACTGTCCACATAGAAGGAATATCCAAGTTGAACTCTGATGGAAAGGGAAGGACTAGGGCAAATGGCCCATCCTCACCCTAAAAGCGTGGGTTTTTTGTTTTTAATCATCAGTGCAGATCTTCCTACAGAGCGACACATGGAGTCTCAAGACCACATCCTGAAATCCTGATTGACTCATTATAATTGAATAGGAAGCAGAACACCAGCAGGAAAGGAGATACAGAAGCCCCTAGTGAAAGTCAGGGATTGAGCCTAATGTTTCCCTTTGTCGCTTGAAAATGGAAAGTATCAAGAAACAGGCAAAACTGATGACCTCAGAGAGGCAAATTCATGGGTTCTGACCAGATCTAAGGAACTTCTCTCTTTAGCTCCACGACAATTATATTGAGAAATCATTTCAATATATATTTTAGAAAGCTATCATTGCTAAGGATCAATTAAGGAGAAGGTTCTATTCATCATTTAACAGACAGAACAAACACCAAAATTGCTGAGTAAAACAAGTTGACTTCCATAGTCAAATTTATCACACTGACCATAAGCAGAACTTTGTTTTCCTCTCTGGTCAGTGACGATTTCTTTCACAGGACAGGCCTGATTCTTTGGAAATAGGCCAGAAAGACTCTCCAACCCCAGGAAGAATCTTCTGATCCACCAAACCCTAAAGACCACTGGTCTAAACATTTCCAAAAGAAATCTAATCCTCAGTAACCCTAGAGTGTTTTTCCAAAGATCCTGAAACACACAAAGCCTTCTGTTTGAAGTTTATCCTCCTTCCTAACAAACACAAGGACATATCTTCATATTTTAAAATCATATTATATCTTTAAAAGTAGCAATCATTTATTCTCTTGAGGATGTGTTGCTTTTCAACCCTCTTGGGTATCTTTATCTTAAAAGCAGTTAAGGCTTCTTCTCCAAAAGCTCTATGGCAGAAATCACTCACTTAGAATTAACCATCAATTAGCAAAGCATGGAGAGTATCTAAACGTGCATGTCCGTCAATGGAGGCGGGTGAACAGTGTGTGTATACCTACGGGTACACAGACATGTAGGCAAACACATACAGTTACACGGCTCATAGAAAATGAATAGTTTAAATAATTAACATACAGTTATCCTTATAATATGTAAGTAGATATAAATTTACATATGTGTTTTTAATATATATATTTTATAAAATTTACCTTTGCTTTAAGAGTTCTAATAGTATTAATTAAAACACCATGGTTCCTTTCTATAACTGAAAACACTTAAAAGAATATATTTCCCTCCCTAGTAAATGCCTTGAATTGTGATCTGATCATCTGTTTTACTGAAAAAGATCAGGTCTCTCTCCCTCTACTTTCACACTTAAGCATTTGAAAATGGAATAAATTATGTCAGAAAAATCAGCTATTAATTTTATGGGCAATTAAGCCTGGCTTCATGTTACAAAGTACTCTTAACAGTGTGAACTTCATTTAAAATGCTCAAAATTCCAGAAGGTCCATGTAGGAGCTTTCAGTTTTGCAAAGCACCTCCTGCACAGGCCAGTTTAGTCCTCCTGTGTTCAATATTTCATCAAGTGAGAATAGGACTTCACAGAATGCAAGACACAGTAGCAGGTTTAGAATGATATACTTACGTATATATACAACAACAGTCTGAAATGATACACAGTAATATGTCAATGGCAATTATCTCTGGGTAGATTTTAGGTAACTTTTTCTACTTAGCTGCTTCTGTCACTATCTCTACAAGAACTTCCCTCCTACTGTTGATATAATAACCCCTGATGCATGAAAAAAATTTTTTTCATATACTGATTTCACAAACATCAAAATACACAATGAATCCATTTATAAAATCTGTTTATCGAGGAGCAGATCTGTCAAAATCAATTGTGCATCAGATAAAAAACACTGTGTATACTGGGGGCTCAGCCAGTGAAAAGTATCTTGGGTTCTAAGAGCTGCATGAAGACCCAGTGAGGGCAGGGAAGGTGAAATGAGGCAACCTTCCCATAGGAGACAATATAGACAGGCTGCTCGTGATGGAGGTAACTGACCTGGGCTGGGTGTGGACTCACCACATTATCCCCTACACACTTCATTATGCATGTCAAGGGAACAAAAGGAGTGTCGTGACGTTCTCCATGAAACCTCCACTCCTGTGTGGGGCCCGGCTATGGGACACCAAAAGGTCTTCTGTATGAATGATTCCTTATAAACCTAAATGATGCTGACACTTCACCACCCTTTTAGAAACCAGAGCAGAAGTTAACAGACTTGTCCAAAAAGGTCCCAAAGGACTCCCGTCTAAAATGCCCAGACTTAAGTGTGTTGCTGCAAGGCTCCTGTTCCTCTCTCTTTGTATTATACACACAGTACGTAAAACACAAAGAGTTACGAGCAAAAAATCTAGCGTACCAGGAATATACTATCTACCTCTGGACCAGACCTTAGGAAAAAGCCTCGCATCACAGTGCCAAAATCTCTCATACTACGGGGAGGTGAGGTGCTAACAGTGTACAATAAGCCTTTGTTCTTATTCAGAATAAATGATCAGTTCCCAGGTGAGATGATCTTATGACAGGCTGACTGGGTGAACACACTGAATAGAATCACTTATGACAGGTAAAACCCCGCACACCCCACAAAGACATCTGCAACAGCGCAGAGTGCTGGGATGCTTGTGGGTGGCTTCCCCAACCCCCCAAAGAGAAGCGCCATGCTCAGCATTCAGTGCCTGTGTATTCTCGGCCTGCAGCTGGCCATCAGCACACCTATCCACCAGACCTGTTCTGAGAGCTTAGCTTGCATCTGGGCAAACCCCACACTTACAGCCATAAATGCATTGGCATTGAGAAAGACTGCAGAGGATGTGGCTCTCCAGGTGTGGCTTTATTTTTCACTTCACCGGGTCAGCTATTTAGGCCTAGTCTTCTCCATTGGCTTGAAGCTCTGTTCACACCATCTCGGGTAACACATCACATTATTCTTCCTTATAAAAACAAATAAACTCAAATGAGCATTCACAGACAGTTCACCCCTCTGAACACCTCTGCCTTCCCCCTCAGATTTATGGGACATGCTTCTGATCCCACCCATCAGAAAGCCTCCCCTACTTTTAACTCAGGATGGTCCAGGTATCTTTCTCAGTTCCTTGGGTTTCCCACCTGCCTGGCCTCCGCGGACATGCCCAGCCCCAGGAGCTCAGCCTGCTGGCCACCATCAAGTCAGCGGGAGTAGGGCACTGCGGTAGCCAGCACTTCCTGCCATCAACTACCGCCATGGCTCATATCACTGCACTCGGCCGCTTCCCACCTGACACTGGAGCTCGGCCGTCCTGGGAGGCCGGACCAAGATGGGGGAGAATGTTTTCCCACTTAGAATGGCTCCCCTCTGAACCAGTGTTTCCGAAATGTACACAGTTCTGGAGAACAAGGTGCCAGAGACATTCGTTCCTAGCTGACTCTGGTCAGAGCAGCCAGGGTCCCACATCACCAGTTTATTCTGCAATAAGTCCAATCCACTTAAGTTTAAAAACCAAGGACCAGGAATAAAAGTTGCGATTCAATGAGGAATCACTTGTTTTGTAAGGGAGTGTGGAGAGAAGGGGCAGGAGAAATAATCAGGCCCCTGAAGGACCCAGCCAAGGAAGCCAGGTCACTCCACTCCTCCACTTGCAGCTTCCAGCCTCCCACCCCACTTGCCAACGTGGACCTTCTCCGTTGCAGCCACAGCCACCGTTTGTGACCATGGTCCCTTGCAGTAAGCTGACAGGCTGGTAATTTACGAGCACGCTGGGCAACACACAGAGAGACTTTGCGGAAACGAGTTGGAGTGAGAGCTCACAGGCAGACAGGCAAGAAAATGGGCTGCCTCATCAGCACGGAGGGTTTCTATCTTTCAGGGCTAGCACATCATTTGATACATACGTCTGCACTGACGTATAGCATAGGGGTTTTTTTTCTTCTGTTATAAGCTGTTTATTTGGTCGTTTAGCCAGAGAACCTTATATAACACATTCCTGTTTCAAATGTGGCAACATGCATGGCACTGCACTCCTAGAAAATTCAGTCTCCACACAGCAGGTCCCACGAGCCAAGCCAAAGCAGTCTATATAATTGATGAAAAAATCAAGAACCACCACTAGCAATAGTAAAAGACTCAGTCATCAGCTCTACCCTGGATTTGAAAGCTTGCCTTCGGATGGTATGATTTTAGGGATTTCTCAAAACCACATTCATCCCGATTTTAATAGATTACATGAGCCTGACTGATGGAGGGACAGGAGTCCAGTTTTCTAAGCCAAAACACATGTGAGCCTACTCCAGGCTTCCAGGGTAGATAGAGTACAGGGACTCACTCCCTGCCTCTGCACTGGGGTGTTATATGACCACAACCTTTGCATCTGATTTCCTTCACAAAGAAGCAGGAGATCTGCACTGCTTGTTGGGCCAGAGAGCACAGAATACAGCTACCGCTGAGGCACTTCCATTCACGCTAGCTCAATAAACAATGTGTATTATATAATGAATGAGCCTTTTCTGTGAACCCTGCTATTGGAAAACATAGGCACTTGCTGCACAGTTTAAGGCAGTCTACAAGGAGCAGTTACCCCTTGTTAGATCAAATGTGGACCAAGGACTGTATAAATACAGGCAGACTACACACTTAGATCACTCTGCCTATCACCCTAATTTCTTTTTTGCTTGACAAGAAATTATATAATAAAGAATGATTTCAGTCAACTCTAAACTAGACAGAGAGCATTCACACAGTAGCCAGCAAGCACCCAAATAACGTTGGCTTTCAGCTCCTTGTTCCCTGCGTTGCCTAAGAAATAGGGGGGGGTGGTTAGTGGGAGAAGAAGAGGAGGAGAGAGGAAATCAGCTATCTATGAAAATACTTACAGCCTCCGAGTCTTCGATTCCATGCAGGTACAAATTGTCATACATGGAGGTCTGATAATCCAGAGCACCTCTTTCAAGGCAAAACCAAAACTGCTATAGAGGTAAAGCCACAGCCAGAGGTAAAGACAGAAAAGGCCTGTTTGGAAGAACTGCACCTGCCTTATCAACTGCTGTGGATATACCAGGCAAGATGCTATTCATTCACATCACACAGGGTGAGCTTATCCCCAGAGGCAGTCCAGACCTGGCATTTTATCTGCCTTCTCAATACAGAGCATAAAAAAGCAAAACCGTTCCTTAACCACAGACTGGTGACTGAGCTAGGAAAGTGGCCTCTGATTGGCTCAGCTCCCCTGCTTCAGTCAGCTGAAGAGCGTTTCCTCGGAGAGTGGAGGGCCGCTCGGAGCACCCTGCCAAGCTGAGGGCTGCTTCCCGATTCGCCTGGATCATATAGTTCTGCAACAAACACGAATCAGCATCTAAAAGGCTGCTTGGTACGTTGGGAAAGGCAGGCGACGGAATACTCTAAACACAACTGCTCATCTTCTTAATGAAACGCACCACTGGAGGGGGGGTGGGGAGCAACAGAGAAATTTCATATTTTCAGAGACTATTGTGTAAAGACAGGTGAACAGATACTCATCTCGATCCAACATCTGTACTTAACAGATGCAACTGAAGACAAACAGGCAATAAATGATTTAAAAAAAATTTTTTTAACCAAGATAAAAGAAAAACAGGATAAACAGATGGTAAGATTTCTTCTGGGAATTTCTACTGTAAAAGTTTTCAATATTCTTACTGAAATCTCTCTGCCTCATTGGCAAGAAAGTACCTCTGTGACCCAACTAGTGAGGTTTGAAAATGAAGCCAAAAGCTCTCAAAAGCCCTTCTGCAGACGCAAAATTGTTTGTTCTGTTTTTTCAGTTTGATTTTTTAAAAATCACCTTTAGGCGACAGCCAATATTTTAACTTAAATTCCTTTTTCCCAATGCTTAGACTTTTAATATTCTTAAAACAGCACTGATCTTTTTCCAAAAACCCAATCAGAAAAGTGCCACTGCCTCCCCAGGTCCCACCACACCACTACTCAGTTTGACCAAGGTCAGGTGCCACATTGAAGCGTACCTAGCTACCTGCAGATTTCTGGTCAACCAACAAGGTACTACAGCTTTGAAACAAGAGCTCTCTATAGCTCACTGTAAAAGAAGTCAGCTTAATTTTGGAAAAAAGAAGTTGGTGAGGGGCAAAGAACATAATCTAGAGAAGCTGCATGATTCACAGGGTAAAGCAATGACCCAGAAACTCAGAGGTTGAGCCCAACATCAGGTTCCCTGCTAATTGGTCGGATGACTCTGGACCAGTCACCGCTTCTATGGGCTTTAGTTTCTTCACCTGCCAAACTGAGGTAAGAAATAACCCAGAGAAAGAACTTTGTAAGTCTAAAGTGCAATATAAACACTTATCAATGACAACCCTGCTTTGTCAGCCGGAAGGCGTTGGCTGCAGTTCATGGGAACTCAGCACAGGAGTGACTGGCTGGCCCTGGACCCAGGAAATGAAGACAGTCCTTCTAGCCAGTATCTCTGAAAAGCGTAACTCTTAAAGGAACAAACCTGAGTCACAAGAAGTAACACGAGAGCTATAACTGCTGAGCCAATCATAGATCTTCCAGGTCTGTGCTGTCCCACTAGGGTCTTCTAATCACAGCTGCATACCTTAGAAACAGTATCAATCTTTTCAAATATAAAAGATGCCCAAGGGACTCATCAGTCCTTCAGAACCCCAGAATGCTAGGGTTCCTACAGATGTCACCTGTGCCAACACCGAGGATTATGGCAGAAGAAGGTGGGTACAATTGGAAGGATTTTATAGAAAGAGATTCAGTGGCAGTCCTACCTGTTGATAAATGTGCCCTGGAGCAAGTCACTTCCTAAACTAACTTCATCTCTTCCTTCCATCAAGCAAAAGGACTGGGTCAAAAGACTTGTAAGCTCAAATTTCTGTGTCAGATTCTGTTTTGTTTTGTTTTTTTCTGGATGCACTGCAAGGCTTGTGGGATCTTCGTTCTCTGACCAGGGACTGAACTCGGGTCCATGGCAGTGAAAGTCCAAATCTTAACCACTGGTCCTCCAGGGAATTCCCAGATTCTATTATTGTAATTAACTCTATAACTATAGCCATATGATATTTTAGCCAGACTCAACAGAGAATCAAGGCAAGAAGGTCTTTTTTCTCCTTAGATTTTCACTTCAGAGCGCCAAAGAATTGATGCTTTTGAACTGTGGTGTTGGAGAAGACTCTTGAGAGTCCCTTGGACTGCAAGGAGATCCAACCAGTCCATTCTAAAGGAGATCAGCCCTGGGATTTCTTTGGAGGGAATGATGCTAAAGCTGAAACTCCAGTACTTTGGCCACATCATGCGAAGAGTTGACTCATTGGAAAAGACTCTGATGCTGGGAGGGATTGGGGGCAGGAGGAAAAGGGGACGACAGAGGATGAGATGGCTGGATGGCATCACTGACTCGATGGACGTGAGTCTGAGTGAACTCCGGGAGTTGGTGATGGACAGGGAGGTCTGGTGTGCTGCAATTCATGGAGTCGCAAAGAGTTGGACACGACTGAGCGACTGAACTGAACTGAACTGATAGCTCAGTTGGTAAAGAATCTGCCTGTAATGCAGAAGACCCCAGTTCAATTCCTAGGTCGGGAAAATCCCCTGAAGAAGGGATAGGCTACCCACTTCAGTATTCTTGGGCTTTGCTTATGGCTCAGTTGGTAAAGAATCTGCCTGCAATGTGGGAGACCTGGGTTCGACCCCTGGGTTTGGAAGATTCCCTGGAGAAGGGAAAGGCTACTCACTCCAGTATTCTGGCCTAGAGAATTCCGCTATACAGTCCATGGGTTGCAAAGAGTGGGATACGACTAAGCAATTTTCACTTTCACTTTTCCTTGTTTAACCATTTCAACTGAGAGTATGGGTAGTTTCTGAATATCTTTAAATGGGAACCTAACTGGATGTGGCACAACTGACTGGTTCAAAATTGGGAGAGGAGTATGACAAGGCTGTATATCATCACCCTGCTTATTAAACTTCTATGCAGAGTACATCATGTGAAATGCCAGGCTGGAGAAATCACAAGCTGGAATGAAGATCACCAGGAAAAATATCAACAACCTCAGATAGGCAGATGATACCACTCTAATGGCAGAAAGTGAACAGGAACTAAAGAGCCTCTTGAGGAAGGTGAATCAAGAGACTGAAAAAGCTGGCTTGAAATTCAACATTTAAAAAACTAAGATCACAGTATCCAGTCCCATCACTTCATGGCCAATAGAAGGGGAAAAAGTAGAAGCAGTGGCAGACTTTATTTTCTTGGGCTTCAAAATCACTGCGGATGGTGACTGCACCCATGAAATTTTTTAAAAGACACTTGCTCCTTGGAAGAAAAACTATGACAAATATAGACAGCATATTAAAAAGCAGAGACATCACTTTGCCAGCAAAGGTCCATATCGTCAAAGCTGTGGTTTTTCTAGTAGTCAAGTATGGATGTGAGAGTTGGACCATAAAGAAGGCTGAATGCCAAAGGATTGATACTTTTCAATTGTGGTGCTGGAGAAGACTCTTGAGAGTCCCTTGGACTGCAAGGAGATCAAACCAGTCAATTCTAAAGAAAATCAACCCTGAATATTCATTGGAAAGACTGTTGCTGAAACTTCAATACTTTGGCCACCTGAGGCAAAAGAGCCAACTTACTGGAAAAGACTCTGATGTTGGGAAAGATAGAAGGCAAAAGGAGAAGGGGGGCGGTGGAAGAAGAGATGGTTAGATAGCATCACAGACTCAATGGACATGATTTTGAGCAAACTCCAGGAGATAGTGGAGGACAGAGCCTGGCATGCTACAGTCCACGGGGTCGCAAAACTCGAACACTACTTAGTGACTGAACAACAACACAAATTGCAGGAGGGAGCAGGGAGAAGCAGTCCGCTTCCATAATTCACCAGCAAGATTCGAGAAACTGCCCCCTACTTGGAAAACTGTGGAGGGTTTATTTCCTCTCCTGCATTTCCCAACAGCCAATGTAAGGGTCTAAAGAAAGTCTTTAAAGAACAGGGGCTCATTTGTGATTACAAATGTATGCAGTATGGACATGTAACTCAGGGTAGGCGGTCAGGGTGGAGCACTGGATCAAGCAAAGTATTAATATCTTGGTAGTCTAACAACCCTACAGCCAAACCCCTCAAGGACTATGAACAGATGTAACATTGGCTCTGCCTGTTTCCCAGGGTGATAGAAAAATGCTGAACAATTTGTCAGAGGTGGGAGAACCCCAGATGTCCCCTAATCCAGCCCTCATTTTAATACCCAGAAAGGTTTTAAACTTTATGGCTGTATTCAAAGCCATAATTTTCTATATTTAAGTGTTCCATCCCCATTTCCTTCTTGAGAGGGTTTTCAAGATAAGGAGTGAGGAGGAGTGGGTGTATCCCAGAAGGAATTTGGTAAAATAAAAGAAGGTCACTTTGATGGGAAAACCCCTATTTTTCCCTCTCCTTTCATTCTAAAAACTGTCTAATTACAAGTCATTTGGTCACCCCACAAGCTGACAACTGAAAATCAATGAATAGACTGGGGAGTCTGCCCCTAGCATTTGGATCTCCAGATCTCCACAGCATAAGCGCTGCAGGCTTCCCAGGTGGCGCTAGTGGTCAAGAACCCACCTATCAATGCAGTCAGATGCCAGAAACAAGGGTTTGACCCCAGGGTCAGGAAGATCCCATGGCAACCTGCTCTAGTATTCTTGCCTGGAGAACCCCATAAACAGAGAAGCCTGGCTGGAGGGCTACACGTTCACAAAGTGTCAAACACAACTGAAGCAGCTTCCCACGCAGAATTAAGCACTGCATGTACAAGTCACCTCAAGGCTTCAACCCACTGTTCAGGCTGATGCCAGAGTTCAGCCAATGAGACACACAGCCTGGACTTTCCCAAAGGAACTCTGAGTTCCTAGAAAATGAACTTGAAACTGCCAAGAGATTCTTGGAACTGACCGTTTCTATCCCACGATTCTCTGAACTGAGAGCTGGCTGACAGTAGTGAGAGGTCCCTGGGAACTTTCTGTCCTGTTTCAGATCATCTCAAAAGCCCCCAGCTTTTGGTGAAAGGGCCTTGAGATCCTGTGAAGTCTAAGTTCTGAGGGTCCAATTTAAGGGTGTCATATTTCACCGCAGCAAGAGACGTTGAACACCAAATAAGGGATTGGCATCCTCTTAGTTTTGATTTGAAGAGTTCTCCAGTTAAGTAACTGGGGCTTCCCAGGTGGTGCTAGTGGTAAAGAACCTGCCTGCCAATACAGGAGACATAAGAGAGGTGGGTTCAATCCCTGGCTGGGGAAGATCCCCTGGAGGAGGGCATGGCAACCCACTCCAGTATTCTTGTCTGGAGAATCCCATGGACAGAAGAGCCTGGCCATCTACACTCCATAGGGTTGCAAAGAGTCAGATACGACTGAAGCGACTTAGCGTGCATGCCAGTTAGGTGATTGGTTGAGAGGATGAAAAAGAAACCAACTTCCCCCAGGTCTACTATTCCGGTCTCAGGCTGCAGTGAGGACCAGTCTGAAAAGCTCATGGCTCACCTTGCGTTGGTGTTTCCCCATAACCCACCATCTCTCATCCCTGAGTAGCCTCCAAACCACACAGCCCCCAAAGCCATCCTCCCATTTTGAGGTTGCTCTGCTGACTGTGTTTCCTTTCAAGTCATCTCTCACTATGATCAACAGTTCAAAGTTAAGACCTTATGAAAAGGCATTGCCTGTGTGATTCTATTTTCTATATGCCACGTGATTCTTGATGCAGAGGTTGTTCTTGCAATTTGACAAATGTCTCAGCTGAGCTCAGTGGAGGGAATGATACGGTCCTCAGCAAATCAGGGAGCTCTCTTCTCAGCTCGAGGCAACATTCAGTTAGTTTTTGTTGGCTTCAAACTTTGAAACATGGAGTTGCTTTTAATTACCTGGGCTGGGCTTTGGGGGTACAGCACACCCATGGAATTCATGGTGGAATACAAAGGACAAGCATTTCTCTTTTCCATTTGTTTGGAAAGGGAGGGGAGGAAGAAGAGAAAAGCCCAGAACCAGCTGATTAGTTTGAGTTTTACATAGCTGTGATCAAGGGAATGGATACAGATTTGGAAACTAAAGGGAATTCTGCTATCCAATTTTCCCCCACATTTCTCCAGACTTTAACTTTTGTAAGCCCATGTATGTGTTCTGCAGCAGGACTCTGAGAGGTCAGGGACGAAACAAAGGAACAGCGTTTAAACTCTCACTGGCTCTCTGGCTAGGAAAGGAGTCCAAGGCCTGCCAATTCAGCCTCGGGGATTATTTTGCTCTTTGTTTTTAAGTTTTACTAAGTGGGCATAGTGTACTAGATGATTTTCTCCCTCTTCTGCTCTGCAAGTACAGATACACTTGTTCCCCTCTAGAAACTCGTATGGCATTTTGAGCATTAATATTTGTAACCCCTGTTCCCTCCCTGACATGCTTCAGATATCTGCCACTGGCAGGGTAGACAAAAAACTGAAAACAAAATGCTACAATCGATTCCCTTCTCAGTGGTCGACTGAGTCTGAATTTAGACCTTACTACCTAGGCAGGCATGTCCTTAAGTCTCTGTGGGCCTCATCTGTAACAGGGAGGTAGCGAGAGTTCTGGACCTAATGAGTTAATGTATAAAAAGTACACAGAAAGTGGCTGGCATATCAGAAGGCAGAGGGGAAAATCTTTTTTTTTTTTTAAAGGAAGTAGTATGGAATCAGGGCCACCCACATCGCCCAGCTGCAAGGGCCCCACACACTGCAATTTGTGTGAATGGTACTCCCGGCAATGGTATCACGGGGACTCTCCAGAGCAGGCTGGTTCAGAGCAGTAACTCTGGAGCCAGGCTGCTCATATATCCCTGAGGTGTCTCTTCTCAGCTGGATAACACTCAGTGAGCTATTCTGTCTCTGTGTGTCCATCCATCTCCTCATTTGTAAAATGAGGATTATCCCAAGATTATCATGTAAGATGAAAAGCCTTGATATAAAAAAGTGCTCAGAATGATGTCTGGTACTAAACGCAGTGCCGCACAAGCCTCAGCTGCTGCTTCTCATCTCTGGGTTCTGAAGCCCCCGGTGCCCTTTGTCTCTGGGGTGGGATTCCTTGCCCTGCCCCTAACACCCACCTGGTCCTCTCAAGCCCCAGCGGGTCCCTGGCCCCAGCTAGCAGAGCCGAGACCAGCATCCTGCTTCCTGTTGCCCTGCTTACCTTCCTGCCAGCCTCCTCCCAGGCTGCCTACCTGCTTCATCTGGCCACCCTGGCTGCTCCGTATGCTGAAGCTGGCAGGGACTCCCAGGCCACTTCGGCCTGAGCACAATTCTACCCTTCAGCCACCTCCACCAAGCTCTGCATCTCTCCTGCGGGCCCCAGGATGCCCAGCACTGCATGGTGACCTTCCCAATGGCCTGGCCTCTCGACAAACTCGAATTCTGACCTCCCTCACCCCCACCAGCCACTCTTAGGTTGCCCCAGCCTGTCATTATCACAGCTAAGAAAGGACACTGGTGAAAATCCTTTAACACGTGCCATGACTGGTTCTTACCAAGGAACGCAAGAGGAGAGCAAGAAAGAGAAACAGAGAGAGAGGGATAAAAAGGCATAGACAGAAAACCCGAGAGACACTCGAAGGAAGACTGAATCTATGGACACGTTTTCCTCCTTCCTGCCACTCTTGATGGCTCCAGGAAAAAATAATACTTCATAATTCATAAAAATGAGTGTAGGTATGGTTAAAAAAAAAAAAAATCCCATGGACTATTCACTTGCCAGAATGACAGATCCCTCCCCATGATTGACGTATTACTCAGAAATCTCTCGCTTTCTGAAATTTTCTTTTTAAAAAAAAAATGCCAATCTCTTGGCAAAAACACTCCACACAGCCACAATTTCTGTTAACGTTACACAACTTTATTTTCCATGCTTCTGCCAAGCTGGGCTGAGGAGACTAGGCCAGCCGGCCTCCTACACATCGCTCAACTCATACAATCAGTGCTAATTTAATCATTAGACTCAATTGCTGACTGCTCTGGACTACTTTAGAGACTGGGAACTCAAAGATGAGCAAGATGTGACTGCACCTCCTGGGAGCCGCCTGGAACTCGTCAAGACGAAGCAAACCAAGGAGATGGCTGCAATCAGAGCTCTCACATTTGGAGAAGCTCTGATGAGAGCTGGAAAGGAATCTGATCCCTTTATCTGCAAAGAAGCAGGAAATGTAGAAGGGAAGGATCAGTTTCACTCAGGGACCGGGGCCTAATGAATCAGTCACCAACTTACTACAGGGCCATGGGCAAACCATTTCCAAATAATTCCTAATTTGCTATAAGGAGTAAACAGTTTACTTTTTTTAAGTTTAAAATTTATGAAATGTTATTTTCTATTTTGTTACTGCTTTTAGGTAGAAATTCAGGTTTTTCCCTCTGGTGAGGGGTGGGGGGCACTTCTTCTCTTTGATTTGATAACATCTTTATTTTTTTTTCAGATTCATTCGGTCATCCAATAAACATCCACGAATTCTTACTGAGTACCTAATATCTCCTCCAAACAGAAACCAGATCATGTCGGCTCCTATTTGAAACCTTTTAAGGTTTCCTGTTGCCCTTAGGATGAAGTCTCAATCTTTAACATGATCTAGCAGGGCCTCAGCGTTTCTTTCCTCACATCCCTGATTTTGCACCTCTGACTCCTTTCTCCCTCTACAGCCAGCCTCCCCTTCTTGGACACATCACACCCCCTCCCACCTCTGGGCTCTGTCTAGCCGGAGCACTTTGCCTAAAACCCCACATCTCCTCCCCACCCCCACAAATCCCATGAACATGCATTTAGCGAGGCTGATGAATTCCTGTCTGTCTCCAGAATGTGAGTTCCGTGGAAAAAGGAATCAGGTAGCTTCTCATCAGTTATATGCCCATTGTCGAGCACACACACACAGCTTTAAGTAGTGAATAATTCACCATGGCCCTGGACTCTTGGCTACTTCTGCAGTTTGGCTGCCAAAACACTGCAGTAACTAACATCAACAACAACAAAAAGCTCACAAGATAAAATGTGGATATTTTTTAGCGCTAAGAAAACCCAGAACATGAACATCCCTAGAGGGTCCTCAACAGTCTTCAGACCCTGACTGGGAGACAGTGGTCCAGTTCAGCTTCAGATTCTTATGAATTAATGACACAGAGGTGTTATTTTAACAATGCCCTTATTGCAAAGAAAACAATTTATATAATGTGTTGATGAAAAAAAAAAAACCTGGAGGGTGGGGGGCTGATGGAGAGAAAGTCCCATGATATTTCACACTTCACAACTCTGCACATGATAGTCCCTCCGTCTGGGAAGATTTCATCCTCAACTTTTTCTAAGTAGTGAATTCATTTTCTTGAAGGTCCGATGTAAATGTCACCAAAACGTTCCGCAGCTCCCTCAGACAATCACACACTCCTTCTATACTTCCCCTAGCCCTCTATTCTCCTAGACTTCTACTAATGGGCCTACCACAGAATAGTGTACAATTCACCCAGCAGACCTGTTTCTTCTACTACACAATGAACAACTCGAGCAAGAACCAGGACTTACTCAGCTTTGTACCCCAAATGCTTTATTCCATAGAAGAGCCTCAATAAATACTGGATGCAGAAAGTGAATTACAATCATGAAAAGAAGACCCACATTCTGAGCCCTGATGACCCTGCCTTCATCATAATCCATGCTGTCTAATCTAGCAGACGTTTGAGATCTTAGAGGGACTCAACAGAGAAGGGAAAGAACCAGGAACCTGTGAGGTCAATTTTAGGACTGCTGTAGATTTAGAAAACAAACCACAATGTAGAAAGGAGTGAGGAACTCAGGTGTGAGCTGGACTTGGGTCAATGGCAGAGGCTTTCCTTAGGTGGAATCTATGGGCAGAAAGGGGCTTCCCAGGTGGCTCAGCGGTTAAGAACCCGCCTACAATGCAGGAGACTTGGGTTCAATCCCTGGGTCAGGAAGATCCCCTGGAGCAGGGCATGGCAACCCACTCCAGTGTTCTTGACTGGAGAATCCCTTGGACAGTGAAGCCTGGCAGGCTATAGTCCACAGAGTCGCAAAGAGTTGGACATGACTAAAGCGACTTAGCATGCACACACATGGGCAGAAAGGATACTGGTGAATAACGAGATGATGGTAGCATTGGGGTCCTAGGGTGTTTCCCAAACACTCTAGAACATATTTTTATAAAGAAACTCCTATTTCCCTAATTTCCTAATGGAAAAGAGCGCCAGACTGTATACCCCTCAAAGGCAGGATCTATGTGTTATTCATCTTCATATACCCCTCTCTAAGCCAGTGCCTATCACAATAACTGGAAAATAGAAGTTCAATAACTACACTGGGAAAAGCTGAATAAACTGGTATGATCCAGGTGACCCCCACAACAGAATATAGTCCTGAGTGGACCTTGTGTCTCAAGTTCTACCCATATCTCATGGTGCCTTAGACACCAAGCATCCTAGACTTTCCACAGGAAAGTGGGAAAATCTGACTAACTCCAAAGTATGGCACTCAGAGCAGCAACCCTCATTCTAGGTCCCACCTGAAGCTAGACCTAGAGCTGCTAGACCTGAGTAGGACTGTCTCAGGCAATGGACTGATCTTAAGTCTCAGGGTAACAGTATTTGGTTTCTGCATCCCAGTGAGCAGGAAGGGAGGAGGACGGTTTTGGTGCACACTGCTAGGCTTTGACTTCTCTAGTATTTTATGTGGCTGAGATGAGCAACAGCCCTAGATTGCATTCTCCATTTCTTCCTTTTAGCAATAAACCCAATTTTACCCCCAATTTTAGCAAGGCATATGACTCTCCAACTACACACTACGTTTTACAGCCTCCTTTGCAGCTAGATATGACCCTGTTCTTGCCAACAGAGTGTGAGTGAAGGTGTGTGTCCAATTTACATCTCACATCCTTGAAAGGACACTGCTTGCCCAACATATACTCTCTTCCCCATTTCTTTGGATTCGGCACTGATGATCTAATTTCCACCAGACAGAGAGACAAAGAAGAGTTATTAGGCTAAAGAAATTTGAGTCAGCAAATGACCTGTGAAGAGGGCTACTCTGTTGTCCTGGACTGCTCTCCTGTCCTGCTGGGTGAAAGAGAAAGGTGCTTACATCTATTCTATTAACTAAAACAGCTGTATGAAAGTAACTAAAATATACGGATTATTAAAGCAAGAACGAGGCAATCTAAAAAAAAAAAAATGTCCATAAGGTAGACACTGAACTCACAAAAAGGCCCCTCACTAGGCTGTGGCATATCTTCTAATTCTTCTTGCACAAAATGTTGGCCAAACCAAGATGCTGGTTGGTCCAAGCAAACCCCCTCTCCACCCCCTCCATTGCCATTAAAAATAGACACTGTTATGTAAATATTTAGCCACAGTAAGTCTGTTTATTTTAAAATTAGGAACAAAACCAAAATGCTGATAAGCTAAAAACACATATAAATCGCCAATTTTATACTACTTTATCAAGGCTAAAATCTTCAACTCAATTGAGTTTTTAAATTGAAGCAGACAAAGAGAAAAATATTCACCACACTTTTGGCAAAGTCCATAAGGATTGCCTCATGGAGATTTTCAATATAATTTTTCTTAGTTCCTAATCTGTTTGGTCATTTCCTTTGCAGTCCTGGATGGAAAATTAGTTAGAGCACTAAGTCCAAAACCTTTCCCCAAGAGGCACAAATGGAAGTTACTTGATCTAAATTTCAATTCTCAGAAGTGACTCTTGCATTAAATATTCAAGGAAAATTATAATCACCACCATAGAAAATAGTATAAATTTGGAGACAAATAATAAAAACAGTATACATTTGTATTGATAGAAAACAGAGGAGAATGTGGAAAAATTATCAATGATCCATTATATCTGTAGGCATGTTTCATAAATCCAAAAACATAAATAAATAAGCATATAGGCTGGTCACACACATGGCTTTGCAAATTGTTTGGCAATGCATTTTTCTTAATAACAGAAAGTGATTTCACAAATGTTTAAGACTGATAGACTGAAAATTAAAAACAACAATATTCAACTAAATATTTAGGTATTATGTATTTTACAGCACCCCACCTTACTGCATTTCTGACTTTGTGAGGGTGGGTAAACTATAAATACTAAATGACCCTCTAGCTTTGGATACCTTGGAGAAGGCAATGGCAACCCACTCCAGTACTCTTGCTTGGAAAACCCCATGGACGGAGGAGCCTGGTAGGCTGCAGTCCATGGGGTCGCTAAGAGTCGGGCACGACTGAGTGACTTCACTTTCATTTTCACTTTCATGCATTGGAGAAGGAAATGGCAACCCACTCCAGTGTTCTTGCCTGGAGAATCCCAGGGACAGAGGAGCCTGGTGGGCTGCTGTCTATGGGGTCACACAGAGTCGGACATGACTGAAGTGACTTAGCAGCAGCAGCAGCAGCAGCCTTGGATACCTTAGAAATCTATTTTCTTTTAAACTGGGAATGACAATAATATCAACAATTTTCAAAAACAGTAGTTTAAAATGAAAACAAATTATTTTTCATAGTCTCTCTAAGTTACTTTCAGTCATCAAATTAAATATCCAAAAACTACACAATAATACATGAAGAACTGGTTAATCTGGAAGTAATGTCAAATCATCATGCTCCAGAGGTTACTTGGGCTCCTCTAACCATTTAAACCTCTGGATCACATGGACATTGTGGGGTACGGAGTTAGAGAAGGCAAGTTCAGAAAAAGAACAAGATCAGCACTTTACAGGAACAGACCACCTTTAATGAGGCGAGAAGGAGCAGCAGTCAGATTAGTGAGCTGCTGCACTAACCCAAGAAAAGAGTATGTATATATAGGCATATATATGGAACTCTACTGTCTTAAGGGGGCCTGTTCTTCTCCAAGGTTGTTCGGAGTAGTTGTCCTTCAAACGGCTGGGGGAGAGGCTGGACCGGTTGGGAGCTGGGCAAATCAACCTTAACGTCCATTTTTTTTTCTTTGGGTGAGAGAGTTCTTTGTTTTGCATAGAATGGTGGGGAGGACCTGGAAGGGAGTTTAACTCCAGGCTATTTTGAGCCGTGTAACTTTCCTTCAGACATGAACCAAACATTTTAACATAATTTGGATATATTGACTTGTAGTGAAAGAAATACTGTAGATACTAATAGTTCATTTCAGAAAACAAGAGGGGATTCATAAATACATTGTTATGAATCTCAGAGAACTACTAGCTGACATTAGAAAAAGAATATTATTAGTAAATGTTCAGATTCACCTAACTTAATGAAGAAATTAAGAGTTTTTCCCTGTCAGGTACCTTTAAAGCTTTCTGTTGAAGAACTGAACTAACAATGTCAGGAAGATGGCCTGTGGACCTCAACTAATACAGTTTCACTTCTGATAAAGATACCTACTAGAAAAGTAAGATATGAACCAAAACAGTAACTTCGGAAATCATTATCCTATCTTCAATCAAGCATTCAGTTACTTAGAAGAAGAAGAAAAGGTCCAAAAAGAAACGGACTGACCAAGCTGACCGCATAGCCAGTTGTTGCTGTTGTTCAGTTGCTAAGTCATATCCGACTTTTTGCGACCCCATGGACTGCAGCATACCAGTAGAGTCTTTCATTTCCTTTCACATTCAGCTCTTGTTGGTTATGTTTACTTCATTTAACCACAGACTGAATGGACATAAAATAATCAGAGAGAGCTGAAGGATTAGAAATCATGGGAAAGTGTCCTAACACACACAACTCTGAAACCACTAAAGAAGAGAATAAAATATATTTTTCATTGTATTTGTTCTCCATCTACTCATCTACTGCCATCCCTACTTCATAACATCTTTTCTCACTTTATCCTTACTTTATTCACTCATTACACTTTCCTCAGAACATATACTTATGACCTAGCTCCCTGCTGTTTCTTCTGCTTGAAACCACCTAAAGCATTTTTCTAGTCTACTGAAAATTTCTACAAATCTTCCCTTTGCAAATCAACTCTCTACCTTATGAGACCTTCCACTGCCAATTCTTTTTTTTTTTTTGAAATATATATTTTTATGTATTATTTTAATAGAACTATACAAAAATACTCTCAGGATTATAGATCTATGGTAACATATAAATTGCAGCAGTTTTGAGTTTCACTTCTTGAATGTTGGAATATGCTTATGCTTTCTAGCAGAGTATAAGTTCTTAACCTATTTTTATTTCTTTCCTTGAGATTGCATTTTCTTAGTGTTCATGTTTCAGTAGTATTGGTACCTATTTTTTTTTTGTTTTCTAGACATTTTCCGATCAGAATATTTATTTTTCTGACTATAAAAGTAAAAATTTTTTTAAGTGGTATGGTAGAAAACTTGCAAAATTCAGAAAATTATAAAGATAAGAATAAAAATCTGGAGTTTTACTATGAAACATGCCCCTAATATTTTGGTATCATTCTCTGTGTGTATTTTGTTTCACATTTAGAACATATTATATGTAAACTTTTGTGTTCTCTTAACTATAAAAGCACAAGAATTTCCTCAAATTACTAAAACCTCAAAAACATAATCTATTACAATTACATAATATTGCTTCATATGAATATACTAGGCAGTTCTCACTGTTTTGCTCTTACAAATAATGTTGGAATTATATTAGTCTGTAATTCAGACTATTTTCTTTGGCTAGATAACAGATATTCTTGGGTCAAAGTGAATGAACATTTTAAGCCTCACATTCCCAAATGCTGTACAGAAAGAGTCTACCAATTTACATATTACTATTAATAGTTTGATATGAAGTCCTAGTTCTCAACCCTTTTCAGCAAAAGGACAATGGGAGACCTAATTATTTAATTTTTTTAATCTGTTAACTTGATTCACAAAAAGTGACATTTCACTGCTGCTTTAATTTGTACTTTTTACTAATAAACATATATGAACATATATATATAATATTGCACTTTTTCATAAGCATGGCAAATTTACTGTCTCTGAATGAGGAATCTCTATATCCAAATAACAGAGACTGTAATGTTCTCAGCTTCCCATGTAGCTCAGGGGTAAAGAATCCACCTGCCAATGCAGGAGATGTGGGTTCAATCCCTGGGTCAGGAAGACTCTCTGGAGTAGGAAGTGGCGACCCGCTCCAGTATTCTTGCCTGGAAAATTCCATGGACAGAGGAGCCTGGTGGACTACAGTCCATGCGGTAGCAAAGAGTCAGACATGACTGAGCACACACACAGTCACACAGTGATATTCTTGTCAACAGTCATTTTTGGAAAGTCTTATGAATATGGAATCTGAGGTAATGGCTCTCAACAATGGCAAAAACCAGAATCACCTGCGGAGCTTTTTTTATTTTTTTGGCCATGCTACATAGCATGTGGGATCTTTCCTGACCAGGGATGGAACCCACACCCCCTGCATTGAAAGTATAGAATCCTAGCCACTGGACTTCAAATAGAGCTCTTTTATAATCTGTTTACACTCTAGAAACTCAAACTCAGTAGATGGTCTACCACCTATATTTTCTAAAAATTCCACTGTTATTTTAGTAGGCAATTGAATGAGAAGACCACCAGATTGAGACTGAAACAGTTACATATAACACCTGTCAGGTGAATAAGGTACTGCATCCATTCCTTAGCCATAAGATGAAGAGCATTATGCTCTAAACTATCATTTTAGTCTATACTGCTTACCTTACACACAGAAGGCAACTTAGGACCCTGTGAGATCTACTTTTAGCATGTGACATAACACTGCCCCTACCTCAGTCTCATTTCTAAGAATGACCTCGTTTCACATGAAAAAGAAAGTAATCTAAATACTGATGTACCATTTGTTTACATACCCAGTACTTGGCAGAAGTATTTACACAGCAGATAGGATAAACATCTGTTGCAAATTTCCAAAATGGCACCCTTTCCAACTCGAGGAGAGCCTCTGCCTGTAATCTATGGGCCAAGGATAAGTATCGATATTATTCATCGATTTCTGTTATGTTTACCAAAATATGAGATCCAGCTAACTCTTAGACACACTCACAATCCCACTTCATTTCTAAACAACCAATCCTCCCCTTCACACAATTAAGCATCATACTGGAACAACAGTCTATGGATATTGATACTGGTGGGCTTCCCTGGTGGCTCAGATGGTAAAGAAACTGCTTGCAATGCAGGAGATCCCAGTTCAATCCCTGGGTTGGAAAGATCCCCGGGAGAATGGCAACCCATTCCAGAGAATTTTGTGGATAGAGAAGCTTGACGGGCTGCAGTCCATGGGGCTGCAAAGAGTTGGATAAGACTGAGTGATTCTCACACACTGATACTGGTATCATAGGACTTAGCTCACTCAGCACCCTGACATAACCTGGGCAAAGGAAGAGCTCTTATCTCAACCTTGGAGCTAGGCTAGCTGACATGAGAATGAAGGGAAATATGAGGGGGAAAAAAAAAGAAGTCCTGAGGTTAGAAGGAAAAGCTTCCTTCATATCAACTCTGGTAAACCCCATTTGACTGGAAAATATCAGCATTAGAAAACAGCCTGGGCCCAATCGGACTCTCCCAGCATTGTTAGGAGCCTAGACCCCTACTGTTACTGTTCAGTCTCCAAGTTGTGTCCAGTTCTTCACAGTCCCATGGACTGCAGCATGCCAGGCTTCTCTGTCCCTCACCATCTCCTGAAGTTTGCCCAAGTTCATGGATCACTTCCTTGGTGAGGTGAAGGGGCTTGCATAACCCAATGAAGCTATGAGCCATGTTGTGTGAGGACACCAAAGATGGACAGGTCACAGTGGATGGAGACTTCTGACAAAACATGATCCGCTGGAGGAGGGAATGGCAAACCACTCCAGTATACTAGCTGTGAGAACCCCGCAAACTGTATAAAAATCCCTACTCGGTTCAATTCAGTCGCTCAGTCATGTTCAACTCTTTGCGACCCCATGAAGCGCAGCACGCCAGGCCTCCCTGTCCATCACCAACTCCCAGAGTCCACCCAAACCCATGTCCATTGAGTCGGTGATGCCATCCAGCCATCTCATCCTCTGTCGTCCCCTTCTCCTCCTGCCCTCAATCTTCCCCAGCATCAGGGTCTTTTCAAATGAGTCAACTCTTCGCATCAGGTGACCAAAGTATTGGAGTTTCAGCTTCAACATCAGTCCTTCCAATGAACACCCAGGACTGGTCTCCTTTAGGATGTACTGGTTGGATCTCCTTGCAGTCCAAGGGACTCTCAAAAGTCTTCTCCAACACCACAGTTCAAAAGCATCAATTCTTCGGCATTCAGCTTTCTTTATAGTCCAACTCTACTAGGGGTCACAAATTGAACAGCACAAGAATCTCTGCACAACTTACTTTAGAGATTATTTCCTTCCTCACAGGGGCTGAAAGTGGTTATCTCCTACCACCACAGAGAGACCATTCTGGAAGGAAGAGATGGTAGGAGAAGACCAAGTTAAGTGCTCAGAACCAGTACTTAAACTGTTGAGTCAGAGCAGAGGAGTAAACTCATGTCCTTGACAAATCTGTAACCGGAAAAAGTCACTCCAGTTTTCCAACAAGAAAAGAAAAGGACAGAATTTAAAAATCAGGTAAAATATGAGTTCAAATGAATTCTTTTATCTGTTCCACAGATAAAATCCCCAATGTATCAGTATTACCACGCCAACCACCTTGGGCTCTTGGTACAAATTAATTGACAATGATGAATACGCTATTTGAACTTCAAAAATTAAATCTTTATATGGCCATGAATATTCTTTATGGTTTACTACCGCAGCTCAGGGGGGTACTTCAATCTCTGGGCACAGTTGAGTTCAGAGAAGCAAAGTGAACACTCTGTTTCATTCTGTTCATCTCTCTCCAGGGGCCTCTTTGCCAGGCTTTGGATTGTTTCTGCCATGGACAGCATCCTCAAAAAAGCCTCAGGACAGAAAAGCTTGGAGGCTACTGGGCATAATAAGCTGTGATGATGCATCCAAAAGAAAGGGACTTTGTTGATGTTTTGAACTAGGTAAAAGGAAAAAAGCATTAACAAGCACACCAAACTTGGTGACTGGAATTAGCAAACCAGGACACAAATATTTAAGTGTAATTACAAGGTCACACGTTCACACCTAGGCATTTAGCTGTGTGTCACTGTAAATCACCACACCAGCACTTTCCTTTCCCTTCATTTTTTTTTTACTTATCTAAATTTAGTGCCATTACAAATGCTGTTAACTCAGGTAACTCTTGGTACCTATGCACAAAGAAAATGAATCACAGTTTCAGTGAGATCCACCAACTTAAATGTCTTCTTTTTTGTACATTTCCATTTCCAATGACAACATTCCAGTCACTATGCATCATTTTCTGGTGTTCACCCTTGAGGATTTATACATCTGCATAAAGCTGTGTGAAAGATGTCTTTACATATATTTACTAGATTGTACCTCTCCTTTTGAAAATTTGATTCCATGAAATAATTTTCATATTCCCTTCTAATTACCAAATGAAATACATTTTTTTTAAACCATAAGTTTGAGAAAAATATACCCTGTTAAAATAATCTAGAAATCAAAGTAAAGTAAAATCTTTTTGGGAAGTTGCTACAGTGATTGGCTGTAAATTATTTTTTTTCCAAAAAGTCAAAGCAAACAACAATAGCAAGGGATAGACAAACTAGGAGTAAACCTCTAAATGTGTCTTGCAATTACTCACATTCGCTTGCTCCTTGGAAGAAGAAAAGTTTTGGCAAAAATGGACAGCATATTAAAAAGCAGAGATATCACTTTGCTGACAAAGGTCCATAAAGTCAAAGCTATGGTTTTTCCAGTAGTCATGTACAGATGTATGAGTTGGACTATAAAGAAGACTGAGAGCCGAAGATTTTATGCTTTCAAACTGCGGTGCTGGAGAAGACTCTTGAGAGTCCCTTGGACAGCAAGGAGATCAAACAAGTCAATCCTAAAGGAAATCAACCCTAGTCAATACTAAAGGAATATTCATTGGAAGGACTGATGCTGAAGGTGAAGCTCCAATACTTTGGCCACCTGATGAGAAGAGCTGACTCATTGGAAAAGACCCTGATGCTGGGAAAGACTGAGGGCAGGAGGAGAAGGGGACGACAGAGGATGAGATGGTTGGATGGCATCACTGACTCAATGGACATGAGTTTGAGCAAACTCAGAAGATAGTGAAGGAAAGGGAAGCCTGGCGTGCCACACTCCATGGGGTCTCAAAGATTTGGACATTACTTAGCGACTGAACAACAACAACTTGCTCTCTGGCCTGGTCAAGCTTGCCAGACCTTAAACACCTCCAATTTTATCTTATACATCAGCCTTTTTTATGCTCACTTAACCCACATCCTGGTGGAATCTAGAAACCTCTACTCTATATCAGAGTGGATAAACAGTCCAATTGCTTAAAAGAAAAAAAGTAAAAATTATGCAGCTGCAGCCTGATGACCTCTACGGTTTCTCAATGCCACTGTTTATGTCAGTGCAGGGTGCTGTAACAACATATACCACATTCTGGGTAGCTTAAACAACAAACATTTCTCTCTCATAGATCTGGAGGCTGAGAAGTCCGAGATCAGGGTTCCAGCAGCTCTGGTGTCTGGCAACAGCCCTCCCCCATGTTTACACACAGCTGCCTTCCCGCAACATCCTCACATGGCAGACTCCACCCTCATGGCCTCATGTAAATCTGAAGTGAAGTGAAAGTCACTCAGTCATGTCTGACTCTTCGCGATCCCATGAACTGTAGCCTGCTAGGTTCCTCTGTCTGTGGAATTCTCCAGGCAAGAGTACTGGAGTGGGTTGCCAATTCCTTCTCCAGGGTATCTTCCTGACCCAGGGCTTGAATCCAGGTCTCCTGCATTGCAGGCAGATTCTTCACCAATTGAGCCACCAGGGAAGCCTAAGCATATAAACCTAATAACCTCTCAAAGACTGCACTGCCAAACACCATCACATTGCCAATTAGGGCTTCAACACACGGACTTGGAGGAGAGACAGAGACCTTCAGCCCATAACTACTAACCAGCACTCCTTCTGTATCTTTTCTCCATTTTCTCCTCAGTCCACACAAATCCTCATCAATCTAAATTCCTACCTCATCCCTCTTCTCTTAACCATGAACAGATGATCTCATGTCCCTACTCCCCCGGGGGTGAACAAAGCGAGGTTCCCTCAATTTCCTGCTCCATCTCACAAATTAGACCTCCTTCCATCCCATTTTAGTGGAAGGGGTATCTGACCTCCTTCTAAGGTTGATCTCATCCCCAGTGCTCAAAACCCAGCTAGAGCTGAAATCTAAGGTGGGCCAGAGAGAGGTGGCATGAAGTCCCAGAAGTGCCATCTACAGTTCTATGTGAGTGTACGATTCTCCATGCAGTGTGGCAAGCTACACTTCACTATTTTTAAAAAGAACTCTTCCATTTGTCCCATTTCTTAGGAATCTTAATTAATAATGGTGCACATTCACTCCCTGCATTATTAGTTTATCGTTCAAGTAATTAAGGATGAAATGTAAGGGCAACTATGGCTTTAGAGTGTTGTTAGCTACATAATATGGAGAGAAAGACGTGTAATAACCACTGGCGGGAACCACTAAGTGGATCCCTACTCTGGAGGGTTTTTACTTACCAACACAAAGTTCTAGCTTTTCCCGTAAACAGCACAACTGTTTCACAAGTCATTATGAGAGTTCCGGACAGGTGTGAATGCAAAAGGGCACCTTGGGGAGTCAATTTAACTTTGCTAGAAGGCTGTGGCAGAGAAGGCAATGGCACCCCACTCCAGTGTTCTTGCCTGGTGAATCCCAGGGACGGGGGAGCCTGGTGGGCTGCCGTCTATGGGGTCGCACAGGGTCGGACACAACTGAAGCGACTTAGCAGCAGCAGCAGAAGGCTGTGGCCAAACTAGTTACTGTGTAAATCAAGGATGCAACTCTTAGGCCTATTTCTTCCCTTATTCCAACTGAGATTCATTCTATCACCCCCAAGAAAATGGTGATTCTGTGAGCACTTACTGGATGCAAGCTGAGCATTTCATATCCTTTGACTGACTTCTCCTCCTCCAAAATCAAGGTCAGGCCATGTCACTAAACAGGCTTTGGAAATATTCCACTTCTAAATTGCAAACGGTTTTGCAAGCAGCACAAACAGAAAACTTCAGTTCTAGGCACTGTCAAAATGACACCTTTATAAGCTTCCAAATTCAGTAATTACTGTTTTCCTTACACCCACTGACAGGCCTGAAATTGAGGGCCTGCTCTCACAAGGTTCTCAAGTCTGGTACCTTTTTTTGGGAGGTGTGGGAAGAAAGGACAAGAAAATATCTTGGGTAAGGTCAGGGTCAGAGATCTGAACCATGTTTTCACTATCAAGGCTTTACCCGCAAATTTCCTTTTGTTAGAAAATACATATTAAAAAAAAAATATTTTAGCTGCATCAGATCTTTGTTGCAGCATGTGGGATCTTAGTTTCCTGACCAGGGATTCAACCCACACCCCCTGCATTGGAAGATGGATTCTTAGCCACTGGACCACCAGGAAAGTCCCAAGAAACACATTTTTGATCACTCACTATATCTAGAAACACTTCTTGAGACAAAGTAATTTGTGGATACTGTTTTTGTTTGACCTAGGAAGCCCAGACCTAGTTTCAGAGACAGGAAATAGGAACCTGGGGCCCAGGAGAGACAATATTCACAGAAGCTGATGAAAGTTGAGTCAGACCAGAAGGAATACAGGGTGAAAGTGACGAGGCGAGGGTGAAACAACACAGCAGTGAGAAATCTGTGGGCCGGGGTGACAAACAAATTGCGTGAGGTGCCAAGTAAGTAATTAGAAAAGTAGGCTGGCTCCAGGGGCCAAGTCTATTAACGCAGGAGCACAGGCCAAGACCACTTTAAAAGTTGAAATGGTTAAACACAAAGAAATGCACTTAGAGAAAATCCGTCCCGTGTGTCTAACATGCTCATACTGAGGTTTAAATTTTTCTGTCTATGATCAGGAAGCAAATCTCTATTCTGCAGGATGCTTCAGGGTTGCCTTCAGCAGGCGATATCACCTGCCCAGCCTACATCTAATACATACATCACTGAGGCCAGGTCCCTTCTGGCCCACTGATTGTTAACCAGCCTTGCAAATTCTTTCCAACACTTTTGCTCCCAAGCAAAGAGGGAAAACAAACGTAGCCTTGAGGCCCATGCACTGATCAGAGCAGGAATTAAATTTGCAGAAACTCTGGTTTTTAAGTTTTTCAGAAGTTCATACTCAACAAGACATAGTCCAAATTCTTATTGGCCTGCTGAGTAACTCTAAAAGGCTGGTAGGCAAGACTGCCAACATAAGTACCAACACGGCTTGTTAGCTCAGATACACACAGGGAGTGTTCTTGTCCTTTGGATAACACAAGTCAAAATGTACCCCCCAAAACTCCCCCAGGCATGACAATAAACCGCAAGGTCAATGCAACTATTAGGTCAAATGAAGAAACCTCATATGTGAACTTTCTGAGTGTAAGATGTGTGGCCTCTAGTTGTTCAGGTGTGTGCTTCTACCATAAAAACAACAACAACAACAAAAAAAAACAACTTAGTACATTAGGTTCAATAAGCATTAACAAAAAAAGAAAAAAGAATCAGGTACTAAACTTATAGATAAAATGATTCAAAGCATAATACCACTAACAGAGATGCTTCAATAAGTCAGTCTGTCACTTGGAGGGCTGTGGAGCCTGGCAATACTGCCTGGCATGTGGGCCTCACACTGGAACACTGCCCACCAGGACCTGTTAGAGCTCTCAGTTGCTCCTGAGATGAAGCAAAGTTTTCCTTGGCCCGGTTTACTTAAACATTTACTCCAGCTCCTCAAATAGCTATCATTCTACTGGATTGTTTGCACACGCAAACAAGTTCAAAGCAGTTCAAAGTCTGCAAAGAAAACAATCTGCTTTTGGATAAACGGTTGGAGCAAGTCCATAACGAAGAAGAAAGATTGTCTGCTGATTTGTTTTTGTTTTTCTCGTACAGCCATGCAAACAATGATTCCAGCCATGGTGATCCTACAGACAGTCTACCTGGATTCAAGGAAGGTACAGCTAATGGTAAATATTAGGATGGAAGTTCTGAAAATCCACATGACTGCAGTCACCATACCACTAGCCAGCTTAAATGGAGCCTGAACAGCACAACCAGAGCATTTGGTTGTTTACTCATTTACTGTATAAGGCTCCAACTCAAGAAATTCAAGGCTTGACTTCCCCTGTGTGTCAGTTTGGCTGTGAGGGTCAAGACCCCCATCAATCTTCCAGACAACCCAAGATTAATGGAGTAAAAACTCCTTGAGATGTAGAATGATTCAGGGAATGGGAGTAGAGACTTCCAAAGCTAATGTGGATGCTGGGTCAGCCTACAACTTGCCAAGGGACCTTATTTAATCCTTCTGGCTTTCAGTTTTTTCCATCTGCAAGCTGAAAAATGTGAGTGACTCAAAAATAAACAGCCCAGTATCCACTCCCTTCCCAAGGATTTTATGTTTCTTTCCAATTGGGACCTGAGTAAACCTGCCATTCCTTTCTACTACTAAGGAATACAGAAGCCAAAGAACAGGTTCTTGTTTTCTTTTGCTTGATTGCCTCTCTTCTGAATAGCAGTTTCCAAGACTAAAAATCCAAATATTTTGCCTGGGAAGCTGAAAAAAAGAAGGGAGAGACGAAGTCATAGGAAATGTCATCACACACAAGCAGGCACGAGAAAGGCTCAAGGAAAGCTCTGATTTCCAAACTCGCAGCTGCCACCTGTTGGCGTTTAAGAAAAAATGTTGGTACATGCACTGTGGAGAACAATACGGAGAGTCCTTAAAACAAGACAAACTCTTAACTACCATAGGATCCAGCAATCCCACTCCTGGGCATATATCTGAAGAAAACCATAATCCAGAAAGATACATGTACCCCAGTACTCACTGCAACGCTATTTACAATAACCAGGACAAGGAAGCAACCTAAATGTCCATCATCAGAAAGATAAAGAAGATGTGGTACATACACACGGAACATTACTCAGCTATTAAAAAAAGAATTAAATAATGGCATTTGCTGCTGCTTCTGCTGCTGCTAAGTCACTTCCGTCGTGTCCGACTCTGTGTGACCCCATAGACGGCAGCCCACCAGGCTCCCGCGTCCCTGGGATTCTCCAGGCAAGAATACTGGAGTGGGTTGCCATTTCCTTCTCCAGTGCATGAAAGTGGAAAGTGAAAATTGAAAGTGAAGTCGCTCAGTCGTGTCCGACTTTCCGCGACCCCATGGACTGCAGCCCACCAGGCTCCTCCGTCCATGGGACCCTCCAGGCAAGAGTACTGGAGGGGGGTGCCATCGCCCTCTAACATGGAAAGACCTAGAGATTATCATACCAAGTGAAGTAAGTAGACAGAGAAAGGCAAATATCATAAGATATCACTTATATGTGGAATCTAATTTTTTAAAAGGGATATAAATAAACTTATTTACAAAACTTATATAAAGAAACAGACTTAACAGATATCAAAAACAAAACTTACAGTTACCAAAGGGGAAACATCAGGGGGAGGGATAAATCAGCTATACTCCAGTAAAATTAACATTGTTTTAAAAATTACACACAGGTAGTCCCTAGAGATGAGGTGGGTTGATGGTTGTATAAATATACATCACAGGGAATAAGGCCAAGGGATCTTTAAATTTCGGCTTCCCAGGTGGCTCAATGGTAAAGAATCCCCCTGCCAATGCAAGAGACTCGGATTTGATCCCTGGGTTGGGAAGATCCCCTGGAGGAGGAAATGGCAACCCACTCCAGTATTCTTGCCTGGAGAATCCCATGGACAGAGGAGCCTGGTGGGCTACAGTCCAAGAGGTCATAAAGAATCAGACATGACTAAGTACACACACATATTTTTTAATTTCACCATAAAAAATAGAATATTTATATTCTGTAGTGGGTTGAATTGTGCCCCCCACAAAAGATATATCCACATCCAAATTCCTGGATCCACTAGTTGCAACCTCACTTGGAAAAAGGATCTTTGCAAATGCAATGAAGTTAAGGTTGTTGATATGACATCACCCTGCATCATCTGGGTAGGCCCTAAATCCAGTGACAGGCGTCCTTCTAAGAGACAGACAAGAAGACCCACAGACACAGAGGAAAAGGTGATGTGAAGATGGAGGCAGAAATTGGAATGATGTAGTCACAAGCCAAGAGGCCAAGGAATGCCAAGAGCCATCAGAAGCTGGAAGAAGCTAGGGACAGAATCTCCCCCTAGAGACTCAGAGGAAGGTGACCGCATTGACAGCTTGACTTTGGACTTCTGACCTCCAGATCTGTGAGAAAATAAGTCTGTTGGTTTATGCCACCAAGTTTGTGACAATTTGTTACAGTAGCCACAGGAAACTAATACACTCCATCCATCTGCAATCAAACTCCTAAATTAACCCTGTATCAGCACACTGAACTGTCCTTTTCGCTACTGCCGTCTTGCTTACATAGGAGCCATCATTTGAGAATACTCCTCAATGTTGTGCAGCTATCACACTGGCACAGGAAACAGCTGCTTCCTAAAGATCCCCAAGTCCATTCTCTCTTCGAGAAATGAATGTTTATGAAGTTGCTGAAATCAAGTCAGAACCTATGTGATAAATGGAAAGAGAATGTAATCTGGTATCTCCAAACCTGGTTTTGTATCCTGACTCTGCCATGTATTATCCACATGCACTTTTAATAAATCTCAGTTTCTCTGACCCTCAGCGGTCTTGTTTGCAAAATGAGAATAAATGTACCCATACCTCACAGCGCTATTAAAAGGCTCAGACGTGAAAGTTGTGTGCACTGCACAGAAACCGACAGTGCCCGCTACCATTCCTCTCCCTGCTTCATCTCCCCTCTGAAAACAGGTGAGCAGAGGTACCGAGCAATCCATCCAAGAGAATCAGCCGTGGAGACGGCTAATAACTGGCCACTCGTGCCAAATTTGGATCAGAATGTTACCTGAGAAGGTCGATTTGTAGAGTTGTCCTCTCCTGTGAATTCCTGTGCTATCTAGCAGAATTGTGAGAATCGACTTGTAAGTGAGCAGATAGGCCCACAGCCAGGCTTCCTGTTGGGTGTATGAGTGGGGCAGCCAGCAAGTCACCAACCCATCCACCAAAGTGGGACTCACGTGGCAAGCCTCACTCTCCTTAAATTCAAAGTTACCTCTGCTTCTCTCTGTTGCCTCTGTTGCCAATGCTCTCTCTCACCCCAAGACAGTGCCCAAAATTTATTTAGAGATCTGTTCTTGCATCTCTAGCCTGAAAACATAAACTGCCACCAGTTCCTGGGAACGGAGGAAGCAGGTGCCGAGTGTCTTAATTAATTACCCTAATAATCAAACACTCCAACGCCTCCTCCAGACTTCCACTAGATGGCGCCATGGCATTTCTTCCCAGCTCCAGGGCAAAGAATGGCACTCACCTTATTAAGCAGCAGGCCATGACGGATCCTTTTGAATTTTCTACTCTGCCTTTTTAAATCCAATCTCATCAGCTGGTATCTTCCAAAAGAGCCTCAAATTTTCTTATCATATGATTGTACCCCTTCCTGTCTGCCAGCTCTGTTATGGATGTTTTCTGCAATTATTTGGGGGAAATCATTTCAACGAGATTGTGGGAAACAAATGTCATGTCATTCCATCATCTTGACAAAAGCGCTCCTGTTTTAAAAATGCATTAGCCAAAGGGAAAATAAGCACTAGTTTGCTCCTCTGCTGCTACTGCTAAGTCACTTCAGTCGTGTCCGACTCTGTGCAACCCCATAGACAGCAGCCCACCAGGCTCCCCCGTCCCTGGGATTCTCCAGGCAAGAACACTGGAGTGGGTTGCCATTTCCTTCTCCAATGCATGAAAGTGAAAAGTGAAAGTGAAGTCACTCAGTCGTGTCCGACCCTCAGCGACCCCATGGACTGCGGCCTACCAGGCTCCTCCGTCCATGGGATTTTCCAGGCAAGAGTACTGGAGTGGGGTGCCATTGCCTTCTCCATTGCTCCTCTACTCCTTGCCTAAGTTACTGAACTGAAACCTGCACGGGCAGGGTCTAATAGGTGTGCAGTTTCTTAAAGATCCTCAGGTGATTGTGATTCTGATGCACAGCCAGAGCTGAGAGCATTAAACCTCTTGGTATAATTAAGGCAGCACGTGCAGTACAAAACAAATCATTAGCAGCCACTTCATTTTGTTTAGGTGCCAGGCTGTGCCACCCTAAAAGTTAATTGGAAATTACCAGACCAACTCCAGGACATAACTAGTACTTTGCAACCTCAACCCTCTTTCAGTGGGTGCTCTGTTAAATAACATGCTTGGTGGGGAATGTCTAGGTAGGATTCTATCCCATATTCATTTCTTTGTATGTGCCCTCAATCGTCATACTTACCACCTCCTTACCTCTAAAGAGCATTAATTCAAGGAATTTAAAAGCAATTTAAACAAATCTCAGTGACTGAAATGGACTAATGTTATATCAAATCATTGTATCATCAAACCCATTGCTTTTACCTGGAGATGTAACAAGAGTATGGTCTTAGTCTACTCCAGCTGCTATAACAAAATAACAGACTGGGTTCAAACAGCAAGCATTTACTTTTTACAGTTCAGAGAGCTGGAAGTCCATGATCAGGGTGCCAGCCTATTGGATTCTGGTGATGCTATTTCTATGGGCTTCCCTGGTGGCTCAGCGGTAAAGAATCCTCCTGCAATGCAGGAGACACACGAGACTTGGGTTCGACTCCTGGGTCAGGAAGATCCCTGGAGGAGGAAATGGCAACCCACTCCAGTATTATTGCCCTGGAAATCCCATGGATAGAAGAGCCCGGTGGCCTACAGTCCATGTCTGCAGAGAGTCAGACATGACTGTGCACGCGCGATGCTCTCTCTGGCTTGGACACAGACACCTTCTTGCTGAACCTGCACATGGCTGGGAGAGAGTTTCTCTCACATCCCTTCTCATTAGGGACTAATGCCACCATGAGGGCTCCATCCTCATGATCTAATCACCTGCCAAAGACTCCAAATACCTTCACTTTGGGGGTTAGGGCTTCAGTATGAATTGGCTGGGGGGAGGGACACAAACATTCAGTCCGTACCAAGTATTATCCTCTTACTTGATCTTTCCTGCCAGTCACACATTATACTGAATCCGAATCTTCCACAATTATGTTCCCTTATGCCAGCAAAATGGGTTTTTCCAGCTTATATCCACTCCACTGTAGTCTCCTTTTGATCAGTATCATCACTTTCATGGCTTCATCACATCTATATGTCCAGAGTCAGCTCCCTCTGAAATCACAGACGAGTCTATGTAGATGCATGCATGCATGCTCAGTCCTGTCCAACTTTTTTCGACCCCATGAACTGTAACCCAGCAGGTTCCTCTGTCCATGGGATTTTCCAGACAAGAATACTGAAGTGGGTTGCCATTTCCTTCTCCAGGGAATCTTCTTGACCCAGGGAAGAACCCACATCTCCTGCATCTCTTTGCATTAGCAGGTGGGTGCTTTACCACTGAGCCCCCAGGGAGGCCTGAGTCTTTGTGGAGTGATGGCCAAATCTGGGAGTTCAGAGTTCCAGAATCTATACCATCCTATATCAGCAGTGTGACTTAACCACTCTGAATCCAGTTTTCTCATCTGTAAAATGGGACTAACAATACTTTCTTCACAGGGTGGCTGTAGACTAAGTGGATTAGTACTGGTGAACGGCTTAGAACAAGAACCGAAACATGATATCCTTCCAATACATGTTATCTGTTGCTATTGCTACTGGGTGGCCCCAGTGGGAAGAAACTCAGTGTATCTATAACTGAATTCATTATTTGCTTCCAGCCTAGTCCACTCTTGGATCCCTTTCTCAGTAAACAGCATCACTGAACAGATACATGCACCCCAGCGTTCACTGCAGTACTGTTTACAATAGCCAGGACTGGAAGCAACCAAAGTGTCCATCAACAGAGGAATGGACACAGAAGTGCAGTATATACATATACACACTGAAATATTACTCAGCCATAAAAAAGAACGAAATAATGCCATTTGCAGTGACATGGATGGACCTAGAGATTGTCGAACTGAGTGAAGTAAGTCAGAGAAAGAGAAATATCATATGATATCACGTATAAGTGGAATGGAAAAAGCAAGAGAGTTCCAGAAAAACATCTATTTCTGCTTTCTTGACTATGCCAAAGCCTTTGACTGTGTGGATCACAATAAACTGTGGAAAATTCTGAAAGAGATGGAAATACCAGACCCCCTGATCTGCCTCTTGAGAAATCTGTATGCAGATCAGGAAGCAACAGTGAGAACTGGACATGGAACAACAGACTGGTTCCAAATAGGAAAAGGAGTATGTCAAGGCTGTAATATTGGCACCCTGCTTATTTAACTTATATGCAGAGTACATCATGAGAAACGCTGGGCTGGAAGAAGCACAAGCTGGAATCAAGATTACTGGGAGAAATATCAATAACCTCAGATATGCAGATGACACCACCCTTATGGCAGAAAGTGAAGAGGAACTAAAAAGCCTCTTGATGAAAGTGAAAGAGGAGAGTGAAAAAGTTGGCTTAAAGCTCAACATTCAGAAAACTAAGATCATGGCATCTGGTCCCATCACTTCATGGCAGATAGATGGAGAAACAGTGGAAACAGTGTCAGAGTTTATTTTTTGGGGCTCCAAAATCAGTGCAGATGGTGATTGCAGCCATGAAATTAAAAGACACTTACTCCTTGAAAGGAAAGTTATGACCAACCTAGTGTTCTTGCCTGAAGAATCCCAGGGATGGGGAGCCTGGTGGGCTGCCATCTATGGGGTCGCACAGAGTCGGACACGACTGAAGTGACTTAGCAGCAGCAGCAGATAGCATATTCAAAAGCAGAGACATTACTTTGCCAACAAAGGTCCGTCTAGTCAAGGTTATGGTTTTTCCAGTGGTTACGTATGGATGTGAGAGTTGGACTGTGAAGAAAGCTGAGCACAGAAGAATTGATGCTTTTGAACTGTGGTGTTGGAGAAGACTCTTGAGAGTCCCTTGGACTGCAAGGAGATCCAACCAGTCCATCCTAAAGGAGATCAGTCCTGGGTGTTCATTGGAAGGACTGATGTTGAAGCTGAAACTCCAATACTTTGGCCACCTCATGTGAAGAGTTGACTCATTGGAAAAGACCCTGATGCTGGGAGGGATTGGGGGCAGGAGGATGACAGAGGATGAGATGGCTGGATGGCATCAATGACTCGATGGACATGAGTTTGAGTGAATTCCGGGAGTTGGTGATGGACAGGGAGGCCTGGCATGCTGCGATTCACGGGGTCGCAACGAGTCAGACACGACTGAGCGACTGAACTGAACTGATAAGTGGGATCTAAAAAGGGGGCACAAATGAACACATCTAACAACACAGAAATAGAGTTACAGATGCAGGAAACAAACTTATGGTTACGGGTGGGAAACGGGAGGGGTAAACTGGGAGATTGGGATCGACATATATGCACTACTGTATATAAAATATAACTAATAAGGAGCTACCATAGCACAGGGAACTTTACTCAATACTCTCTCATGGCCTACATGGGGAAAGAACCTAAAAGAGTGGATGTATCTATGTGTATAACTCATTCATTTTACTGTACACCTGAAACTAACACAACTATAAATCAACTATACTCCAATAAAAAATTTTTTTAAAGTAAAAAAAAAAAAAGCCCACAGCATCACTGTTGACCTAATCACCCTAGTGAGACACATGCTTCCCCACATTCACTCCACAGACTCCACATTCTGTCCACTCTACCTCAGTGTCGTCTTGGCAACAGCGCTCAGCTGGATGCTCCACTCTAGCTAGCTCATGTCCCCGCTGGTGAAGCAGCCTTTGCTTCACCAGGACTGGAAGCAACCTAAGTGTCCATCAACAGAGGAATGGATAAAGAAGATGCAGTATATACATATATACATTGAAATATTAGCCATAAAAAAGAATGATGGTGGGGACTGGTGTCTGAGGCCCCATGCCGCCTCTTCCTCTCTCTTTGCCCGTGGTCTCCTGTCTCGCTTACAGATAATTTATTGAAGAATAACAGCTCAGGCTTCTCTCATATTTACTTCACACCAGGTATCTTTCTGGGCTTCCCTGCTGTCTCAGTGATAAAGAATCCACCTGCAATTTAGATGAGAGTTCAATCCCTGGGTCAGGAAGATGCCCTGGAGAAGGAAATGGCAACCCACTCCAGTATTCTTGCCTGGGAAAATCCAATGGGCAGAGGAGCCTGGTGATCCATAGTCCATGGGGTCACAGAATCAGACACGACTTAGTAACTCAACAACAACAACGAGGTTGCGTTCTGAGCACTCTGCACACCGTATCTCACTGAATCTTCATAACAACCCCGCGCAGTAGGTACATTCTGGTTTCTGTTTTACAGATTAAGAGGCTGAGCTGCCAAAGGTCACAGTCAGTAACCTGCAGTTAGAATTCAAACCCAGGAAATCAGGCCCAGAGCGCATGGCCTTGATCACCACAGCCTCTGCCTCTCAGCACCCTGGGCCCGGCCCCGGGCTGGAGCCCAGGGGAGACGGAAGGATGGGCAGCAAGAAGGGGGCCCAAGACCCACTTCCTGTCCTCCTGAAATTTTTCTTTTTTAAAAAATTTAATTTTTGCATTTTTAAAGGTTACTTTCCACTTACAGCTATTACAAAATATTGGCTGTATTCCCCATGTTGTACAATACATCCTTGAGCCTATCTTACACCCAAGTTTGTACCTCCTACTCCCCATATGTTGCCCCAACCCCCGCCCCCCAACACTCTTAACCACTGGTTTGTTCCATGTACCTGTGGGTCTGCTTCTTTTATGTTATATTCACTAGTTCGTTGGGTCTTTTTAGATTCCACATATAAGCGATATCATACAGGATTTATCTTGCTGTGTGACATTTCACTTAGCATAATGCCCTCCAAGTACACCCAGATTGCTGCAAATCCTGCCCTCCTGAAGCCTACACTCCAGTTGGGGAGATGAAATGTGTATGTTCCTGAACTAAAGTAAGACAGCAGTCACTCAGTTAAAAAAAGTGAGTCCTACTTCTGGAGGATGAAGTTTACTTCAGGCCAGAATCTGAAGAGAAGAGTTTGGGAAAAGTGGCTCTGCTGGGTTGCTGAATAGAAGGTAAGTTAATGTGAAGGGTCAGTGGGAACTTTTCAAATCAGGTCAAAGACAATGCAAAAGATACCAGGGAGATTTATGAGAGATAGTTTTAGAAAATTGGCTTCTGCCCTCCTGCTAGGCACAGACCTAAAGATGCTGACATTGACAAGCCCTCCAGGGAGTGGTCCATGGCTCGCCAAAGCCTTCACATCCCACAAGCCACTGCAAGGGGGCTCCCACCACGGTCTATCCTTTACCTGCTTCAAACAGGCCTACATGTGCCTGCACCTTCACGACCTACAGGAACCAAGAATCTTTTTAAACAAAACTGTTTCAAAGTCTACAAGTGGCTGACTTACAATGCAGCAATTTTTTAATAGTTTATTTATTATTTTTGGCTGTTCTGGGTCTTTGTTGCTGCATGCAGGCTTTTTCTAGTTGCAGGGAGCGGGGGCTACTCCCTGTTGCAGTGCATAGGTTTCTCGTTGTGGTGGCTTCTCTTGTTGTGAATCATGGGCTCTAGTGTCAGGGGCTTCAGTAATTGTGACACGTGGGCTCAGTAGTTGCAGTTCTGGAGCTCTAGAGCCCAGGCTCAGTATTTGTGGCACTCGGGCTTAGTTGCTCTTCAATATGTGAGATCTTCCTGGACCAGGGATCTAACCCGTGTCTCCTGCATTAGCAGGTGGATTCCTTATCACTGAGCCATCAGGGAGGACCAGCAATGTTTTTACAGTGAAGTGTTTTTTTTTTGGCTTCTCCCTCCTCTCCTTGCTTAAAAAACAAACACCACACAAAAATGATGGCACTTCGTGGTTCAACAAATTAGAAATATGATTTTTTTAAGAAAGATAATTTTTAAAATATCAAATAATATGGAACTAATAGAAATCAAATATCTATTTGCTTGGCTTTTTCTCTGCACAATAAATACCCCAAGGTTACACAGTGACTATGGTCTAAATACACATCTGCAGTAGAAGATTTTGCAGATGCTTACACAAAGCAAAATGTTTATTAATGAGATCTATTCATTTGAATAAGAGTTCTTTGCAATCAACATATACAATAATTAGCTGTGGTCTTGGGCAGGTTAATTAACCTCTCTGAGCCTTGGTTTATTCATCCATTATCTATCAAATATAATTAACAATGTCTACCTTACAGCACTATTAATTATATTTGATAGATAACGGGTGTACAAACCAACGTCTACCTTACAGCATAGGCTTCCCGGGTGGCTCAGACGGTAAAGCATCTGCCTGCAATGCAGGAGACCTGGGTTCAATCCCTGGGTCGGGAAGATCCTCTGGAGAAGGAAATGGCAACTCAATCCAGAATTCTTGCCTGGAAAATCCCAAGGATGGAGGAGCCTGGCAGGCTACAGTCCATGGGGTTGCAAAGAGTCGGACACGACTGAGCGACTAACACATACGCACACCTTACAGCACACACAGGGTTAATGAAAGAATTAAATGTAATCATATGATGAAGTGTGATTCAAATGTACGGTATGGCTATTATTATTCTTACCAAATAAATATAGCAGCATCAAAATGAGGCTGCTGCCATTCTATGTGGTATTGGTGATGACTCAGGACTCCAACGAAGGCAACATCTGTAGTTATACACAGTAAAGAGGGGTGCTATTGTCAACAGTACTCCTATTTGAAACAAACCAGTGTTTGCATTTTATGTGTTTAGCAGAAATTCTCCATTTGAATCAATAAAAGTGGAAAGTTTCTTGAGAGCACCAATTATTATGTTACACATTTTAAAAACACATCCTATTAATGAACATAACAAAGCATGCTTTCCATTTCTGTGAAAATGAATTTCCATCTCCAGGGCCCACATGAAATATGATATTCTGCCTAATACCAACATTTCTTCCTATAATTTAAAGACATTCAGCTAAATTATTTTGCTTTATTATCTGGATTTTTTTCCCAAAGAGTTCTGCAGCTGTTCTCATAACTTAGCCCCATTTTTTTTCAAAATAGTTCCTGATATGAGGGTTAGAATATAACCCTCAAAGATAGGAGATAAGTTTCAGTAAAAACTTTACATCTTTTTCCCTGCAGTTTTTTCCCTTCTCTGCTCTATTTTTGTATGAGCATCATGTTTGAGAGAACCTGCTCCTCATTTTCGTGCCTCAGTGATGTAATTCATCAGTCTGCTGAGTTTGTTTAGATAGAAATATAGAAGTCTCGAGAAGTTTCCAGTAGAGAAGGAAGATTTCAGAAATAGTTGGAAGATGCTGGGGTCGAGGAAGAAGGATTGTTTTTACAACTCTGACTTGCTCATTCTTGGCACATCTCTGTATGCACAGCGAGTGCAACCCGTACACTGTGCCGCTAGGTTCTAAATCAGCGGCAGCCAGGTTCCCTGTAAGGAAGCATGGTGCCCCTTGCTCCGTCCCTTTGTTTCCCTCCAAATGAGCCGCACATTTCTCTCATATCCTTCATCACCCAGTGCCTCTAGGAGGCCCCAGACCGACCCCTCATTCCCTTTCCAGATGCCTCTCTGATTTGCTAGCACCCTGTGCCCAAGCCCCACTCCTGCCCTCTGTGTACCAGCACTCGTTTGTCTGGGCAAGCACTGCGCTGGAGGCGGTGTCCAGCGGGAATGTGTCTCAGGTTATTCAAACCTAGAAGAAAACCACAACTCAGACTGTCAATGTCTGTCCATCTGTCTATCTGTCTCTCCCTCTCTCTCTCTCTCTCTCTCTCTCTCTCTCTCACACACACACACACACACACACACACAGACATACCCTAGCAACTTAACCAACCTCCACCCTCAGCCAATCCTGCCCCCTGCCCTCGGAGCTGGCAGTCAATCCAAGGGAACCAACTTATGAAATGGCAGCGGCACTTCTGTTTTCCTATGATTATAAAGCAGAGATCTGACAGCACCAGCTAGCCTGGCAGGACAAAGAACGGGAAGGAGGGAGACCGAGGTGCTGGGGCAACCAGTCATGTCTGCATCTGCAACAGGAAAACCGGAAAGTCTGGTGTTTGTGCGGGCTTCTGCTTTTTTCAAGGTGGAGTCACAAGGTTCCCTGACTCTTTTTTTAGGGAGCACTGGGTGGTGACATCTAGTGGCCCCTACTTAAATTACCTTTGGATTCTGATGCCATGAAAAAAAAAGGCTATGTGGCTCTCAGAAAACTGAAGAGTTAACTGTAAGTGCGGCGGCAGCAACCATCAAGTCCTGGATTTCTGTCACAATCACCTGGGCAGGCGTCTTCCTCACTCTACGTCCGCACCGCCTCATCTGTAAGCAAGGACAATATCGGTACTGAGCTCATGGGCTGTGACAGGGGTTGACAGAGATAATATGTGCCAAGCGTTCAGGAAACGCCTGACACATAGTGAGTGTCCAATTAGCTCTGCATTATTTTAATTTATAGAATATATTTTTTTCAAATTTGTAACATAATCATTGGTGCTACTAAATTGGTTAGCTACACTAGTATTCTACTACATTTGTCTTTGTCTTACATTAAACGTATTTTTAAGTACTTAGTGAAACTGCATCCATTTCTACCCACAATCTTGTAGTACTGTGAGACAGCCAGGAAGATGCATATGATATACCAGGTCCTACAAGACCTCAACATCACTGGGACGTGGGGGCCTCACCCTGAGAAGTTCAGTATTATCTAGGCCTGACTGAAAACCCTACGGTGGCCCACGCACTCCGGGTTTATGTATGAGACGTCAGCGTCTTAAGTGAGATGAGCTCTGTTCACTTTGCCACAGTCCACACCTGTCGCCTTGCACTAAGCCCCTTTACTTCTCCTCTTTTTAAAAATGTAGTTTATCGACGTATAGTTGATTTCCAACATTGTGTTAATTTCTACTGTACAGGAAAGTGATTATTATACACAGGTACACATTTTTTTTCATATTCTGTTCCATTATGGTTTATCACAGAATAGTGAATATGATTTCCCTGCTATACAGTAGACGTTGTTGTTTATCTACTCTCTATATAATAGTTTCATCTGCTAATCCCAGACTCCCAATCCATCCCTCCCCCACTATTCCTTTTCCTTGGCAACCACAGGCTGTCTTCTATGCCTGTGAGTCTTTTTCTGTTTTGTAGATAAGTTCATTTGTGTCATAACTGAGATTCCACGTATAAGTGATCATCATATTTGTCTTTTTCTGACTTACTTCACTTGGTGTGATAATCTCTGCATCATTTCATTCATTTTATGGCTGAATAGTATTCCAGTGTGTGTGTGTGTGTGTGTGTGTGTGTGTGTGTGTGTATTCACATCTTCTATATTTGTTCACCTGTCAGTGAACACTGAGGTTGCTTCCATATCTTGGTTATTCTAAGTGGTGCTGTTACTAACATTGGGATGCATGTATTCTTTGGAATTAGAGTTTTCTCCAGATAAATGCCCTGGTTCACTTTTCTCATTTATGTTGCCTGCTGGCTTTGAAACACTTGAGTTTGATACTCCTTGTTTACACACTACAAGACAAAGTCCCTATATCTTATTCTGGAATTGAAGGCTTTTCGCGGTCTGCCTTTCTAGCCATGCTTTATTCACATGACCCCCCCCTTGCCAGGCACAGTCATGCCAGCTGAACAGCTGTTCCCATCTAGTCTCCATGTCTTTCCTGAGCCAGTTCCCACTGTCTGTTTAGAATGCCCCCCAAGCCCTTGCCAGTGAATGCCTGTTTCTCCTCCAAAGCCCACCTTTAATTTCACTGACACCTCAGACACTTCTCCCTGACTGTTACAGCCTGTGTAATCATTTCCCTTTCTTGGCTTTGTCATCAGTGGATGGGGCTAATAAGCTTCATAGGGTGGTGGCTGGAGGCTAAATGAGTTAATTAAGCTCCTTGTACCTGGCATGTCATATGTGGTCCATAAGAGAAGCCTTACTATTAACATCTTATTCTTCTCACATGATAACTCTACTTACTGTTGTACTTTTTATGCATGTGTCTTTTTAAAACCATTTTTAAATTATGGTGAAATAGGCATTTATCATTTTAGTGGCATCAATTACATTCACACTGCTGTGCAGCCATTACCACCACCCACCTCCAGAACCTCATCTTCCAAAACTAAATCTCTGTACCCACTGAACACTAAATCCCCATTCCCTCCTCCCCCTAAGCCTTGGCCACCACCATTCTACTTTGTCTCTGAATTTGACCACTCTAGGAATGTTGCGTGAATGGAATCATACAATCTTTGTCCATTTGTGACTGGGCTTATTTCACTTAACTTGGTGGCTCAGTGGCAGAGAAAATGCCTGCCAATGCAGGAGACGTGAGTTTGATCTCTGGGTTGGGAAGATCCCCTGGAGAAGGAAATGGCTACTCACTCCAGTATTCTTGCCTGGGTAATCCCACGGACAGAGGAGTCTGGAGGGCTCCAGTACATGGGGTCACAAAGAGTCAGACCAACTGAGCATACACACACGCAATGCTCTCTATGTGTCAGAATTCATAAGGCTGAATAGTGTTCCATGGTACGTACATACCACATTTTATCTATTCAACTATTAATAAACATGAGTTGCTTTCAACTTTTGTGAATTATGTGAATGTGAATCATGAATAATAATCCTCCAATGAACATGGATATGTAAATATCTGTTCAAATCCTTGTTTTATTTTTTAATTTATTTTATTCAAATATAGTTGACTTATAAAGTTGTGTTGATTTCTGCTCTACAGCAAAGTGATAGTCGTACACACACACACACGCACATATATATTGTTTTTCATTTTCTTTTCCACTGTGGTTTATCACAGGATATTGAACATACTTCCCTGTGCCATATAATACAACTTTGTTGTTTATGCTTCCTATATATGATAGTTTGCCTCTGCTAATCCCAAACTCAAGTCCTTGTTTTCAAATTTTGGGGGTATATACCTAGAAGTGGAATTGCTCAACCATATGATAATTCTATGTTTAATTTTTTGAGGACCCACTGTATCATTTTCCACAGAAGATGCACCATTTCCCATTCCCACTAGTGATGCACAGAGCTTTGGATCTCTCCACACCCGTTCCAACCTTGTTATTTTCTGCTTTTTTGAAATAATGGCCATTTTAACGGTGTGAAGCATTCACCATTTACTGTCTTAATTTCCATTTCACACTTTTTCATTCTTTGGTTTGTTCAGTCTTTTTTCCCCCTAACAGAATCACAAACTTCTTTTTTTTTTTTAATTGAAGGATAATTGCTTCACAGAATTGTGTTGGTTTCTGCCAAACATCAACATGAATCAGCCATAGATGTATATATGTTCCCTCCCTCTAGAAACTTCCTCCCACCTCCCTCCCCATCCCACCCTACTAAGTTGTCACAGAGCCCTGGCTTGAGTTCCCTGAGCCATACAGCAAATTCCCACTGGCTACCTATTTTACATACGTAAGTTTCCATGTTACTCTCTGCATACATCGCACCCTCTCCCTCTCCCCCTTCACCATGTCCGTAAGTCCGCTCTCTATGTCTGTGTCTCCACTGCGGCCCTGCAAGTAGGTCGATCAGTACCATTTCTCTAGATTCCACAGATATGTGTTAGTATACAACATTTGTTTTCCTCTTTCTGACTTACTTCACTCATCACAAACCTCTTGATGACAGAAATGGTTGTAGACAATTTACGTATCCCTCCCTCACCCTCCATTCCAGGGCCCTAGCTCCCACAGGCATCTAGTATGGAGCGCTGCACAAGTTTGGGGTCTTGATCCTCCAAGTGTGGGATCAGCTCCTCACCTGGGAGCTTGTTAGAAATACAGACCCTCAGGCCCTGCCCTGGAACTGGTGAACCAGAGTCTGCATTCTAACAAGATCTCCAAGGGATCTGCTAGCACGTTGATTGCCGAGTGACACGAGGATGGGAGAGGCAGTCTACTTCATTCTGTTGTTAGGTTCAGTTACTGCATCTCACAAGTGCTCCATACATGTTTGTTGACTGAAGGATTAATAAGTAAAATTAACAACCTTGTTAACACCCACCATGAGGCATCTATCAAAAATGTGAAAAAGCATCTCTTGAAAAGTAGCTCAAAGCAGGTTGAAAAAACAGGGCAGGGAGAACTGCCATAGCCAAGAGGAGCTGAAAGAGACATGACTCAATGGCACGTGGTATCCTGGATGGGATCCTGGGACAGGAAAGAACATTAGGCAAAACCAAGAAATCTGGAATGTGGACTTTAGTTCATAATAATGTATGAATATTGGATCATTCGGGCTTCCCAGGTAACTCAGTGGTAAAGACCACCAGCCAATGCGGGAGACTCGAGTTCGATCCCTGGGTTGGGAAAATCCCCTGGAGAAGAAAATGGCAATCCAGGTATTCTTGCCTGGAGAATCCCATGGATAGAGGAGCCTGGGGACTACAGTCCATGAGGATGCAAAGAGTCAGACACACCTGAGCATGTAGACATGCATGCAATGGATCATTCATTGGGACAGAGGTACCCTAGTAATGGAAGATGTTAACAGGGGAATATGGGAACTCTCTGTACTATGTTCACAATTTTTCTGTAAACCTAAAACTCCTCCTAACATAAAAAGTTTATTTTAAAAGGGGAGCCAGAGAATAGGCAGAAGGTCAAAATGCAATTGGCTGCAGATGTGCAGGAAGTAACTTCTATGTCTTTAATTTCCTGCTGCAGAAAGGACTGGTAGGTGCAGGACCTCCCATAAGCGAAGTGACACCTCTGTGGCACTAAGGAAAGATGGTCAGCATCTGGCTGTCCCGGAATCTGACATCAGGCCAGCCTCCCTCTGCTGGGCTGGGGACAGGCCTCTGCCACCTAACAGGTGACCCATCTTTCTCCTTGAGGGGGGCCATCTGCTAAAAGGGCAACAAAAGCCTGGGGTTAAGGACACAAGACACTCTGAGCACTATTCTAGCACTGTCTTCTCTGCCTTTCCTGGGTTGAGATGTACTGTCTCGAGATTAAAACTGAAGTTACATCAGTTCTTAGAGGAAAGTATTGATGTTGGGTCAAGTGCCATGGGGAGCTAAGTTTTACCAACAGGTGACCAAGTTCAGCTGTGGCTGCAAACCCTTTACATAAGCTCCTTCTCTTTAAGTGGGATGACTGCTTTCTCTCCTAGCTCCTCTGTAATATATATATGTATGTATTCCCTGCCTCTTAAGCCTTTCTCCCCCATCCCACCCCAACACAACACTGTAAAGCCATTATCCTCCAATTAAAAAAAAATTGACCTTAGGGAAGTAAGCACCATTGGAATCAACCTGTACTAAGACAATTAGTATAATTAGTAATAGTAGAGATTACCACTAGCATTTCTTCTTTCCACTGTGCTTCAGATATAGCACCACATGCTTAATATGTATCATCATTCACTCTACAGACCAATCCTATGATGTAGGTGCTGTTATTACCTCCATGGGCTACTTATTATACGTTTTCAACAGGACAGGAGAGACTGGTTTAGCAAAGCACACGAGAAAGAGTTTGGGACTTGAGATCATTTCGATGTGGCTTTGAAATGGTGGCATAGGAGACATACATCTACCAGTCAGGGTGGCACAGGAGTCCTACGTCTACCAAAAAGCAGATGTAATATAATCATGAATTAATAAAAGTATAATCAACTATACTTCAATTAAAAGTGAAAAACTATACTTCAATTTAAAAATAAAAACAAAAGTACAAGACCCAGAAAATGGAAAACCAAACATTTCCTGACATAAGAGCTCACATGCCATACCCTGATATTAAATACTTGGAGCATGTCCACCCTTTTTCGCTCATGACACCGCTTGTATTAGGAATTATTGTCCACATTTTACAAGGGGAATAAACTTGAGGCTCCAGGATTAGAAAAATGATACCTGAGTAACACAGCTCACAAGTGGTAGAGCTGGATTCTGAGCCCAGGTATGTCTGATAGCCAAGCCTGTGCCCCTTCCATTGGGAACACACTGCCCAGGCCAGGACAGTGCTGGCCCAGCCATAGCTAGAGTCCCACATCCATTCCAGGCCTGGCACCAAAAAGGACCCAAAGGAACACAGACCAAGCACAGCAATCAGAGGGAGGGGAAATTAAACCTATTTCCTGCGAGAAAAGGTGAGAGAATGAACTTGGCCCCATGACAAGATGATGCAGGAAGATGTAATTGTTCCCCTACATATGTGCAGGGCTCCACTGGAAAAAAAGGACAGACATTCTGGGTGATCACAGGAAGCTAAAGAAGGCAAGAACTATAAAGTAATAGATTCAGGTTTGATACAATGAAGAATACACAAGAAGAATTAGTCCTGTAGGAGAATTATTCCACTCATGGGGCAGCTGAGGGCTGCATCTTCACAGGTGAGAGAGCCAAATGATTAGCAAGAACAGTGATCTAGAATTCCAGATAAACGTTAAGATCCTTGCTAACCCAGAAACTCAAGACTCATCTATCCTAATCCAGAGTTTTACTATACAGCCCACTTAAAGAGAATTATATACAGACCACATGAGGATCACAAATTTTCAAAAGATCAAACTATTGAATATGTGTGCATGCACATGAGTGCTAAGTAGCTTCAGGCATGTCAGATTCTGTGTGACCCCATGGACTGTAGCACACCAGGCTTCTCTGTCCATGAGATTCTCCAGGCAAGAATACTGGAGTGGGTTTCCATGTCCTTCTCCAGGGGATCTTCCTGACCCAGGGATCGAACCTGCGTCTCTTACGTCTCTGCATTGGCAGGATAGAATATGTGTAATTCACACCAAACATATTGAAGTCTTTGCTAGCACTTGAAGGAAGGACATTACTATGAATATTAAATGTTCTCAAGCAGTAGGTACACAGAAATTTCAGTGAGAGAAAATACTAGGTCACAAAAAATGAGCATCTGAAGGGTGTCTTCAGGTATGGCGGGGGTTGGGGGTGGCTTTAGCATATGTCCCCTCGAGCCTCTGCACTGGAATTCCTGGGGTTCACATAGCAGAGAGGTCCTGAAGAGGGAACATGGAGGAAGCTAAATCAAGCACCAGGCCCCTTAGAAAAGTATGCCCTGTGCAGAGAAGTCCTCTTTGAACCTCTTCATTCAACCATCACCAAGGAATCAGTGAGACTGTGGGAGATATCTTAAAATCACAAGGCCCTGGGACCTCTGCAGTAAGAAGGCTCCCCCTCCTATGACACATCAGGATACTGGCTGGTTCTTTGCTTCAGGAGAATGGAATCTTCTGCCGATTTGCAGACTTCACGCCATTGGATGGAAGCTTCTAGTCTGCTGGATCAGTACATCTCTTCTGCTTGTCTCCCCATCTGCTCTGTAGGTAAGTTCACTAGCTAAGCAAGTCAGGTTTTCCCAAATGGTTTAGAGAAACCCTGAAGCTACCCTTTGAGACACTGGGATGTGGTGACCACCACTGATTCCCTCATGTGGTTAGCGACCCTGAAGCATCAATTGCGGTTCATCTACCCAAAGAAACAAGCAGATGGATGGCAGACCACTTAAGCTGTCTCCTGAAGCAACATCACACAAAGGAAATGGTTCAGGTATAGAGTCGCATACAATCAGCTGTGTATCCCTGTGCCCACTCCCATGACTCAGATGGTGTCCCTCAGCTGTTCAACGGCTCACGAATATGTATGAACAACCCCCTACGGTTCAAAAATGTCTTTCCTGGCCCTGTATAGGTCTCTTTCTAGAGCTTTCTTCTTTCTGATGGTTTGGGTGCAATCTAAATAACTAATTCCAAATCAATATAGAAAAACTACCAGTAGAAAAATACCTTGCTGGCCATTTTCATTTCTTAGAGGTCCTGTGCCTCAGAGAACCAATTATAAAAACATTTATGCAGTCACTGGGTGCCGGTATCAGAAATTAAAATGTTTAATTTAATTTAATTATCCAAAGTACCATTAATCAAAAGGACAAAAACAAATGGAAGAGAAAGCACTTTAACCCAAGGCTGAACACTCTGTTATCTTGTACAAAGAGCTCATTTGTCAAAACCATGAGACCAAGTCTCCTAATTCCAGAAAAAATTGGTGCTAAGAGACCCGGTTTTAGTGCCCATGGCTACAAGGATTTTAGTTAGTCACAAAATCTCCGAGGACCGTTTCACTAAGCTCAAAAATGCCGTAATGTTAAATACCAGTACTCCCCAACACTAACACCTCTAAAAAAAATCTGTCATCTCCGAATTTTGATGTCCTTGCTGTGATAGCCCTTTTTATCACAGGGAATGGCTTCCCCGATGGCTCAGCGGGTAAAGAACCCACCTGCAATGCAAGAGACACAGGAGAATCGGGTTCGATCCCTGGGTCAGGAAGATCCCTTGGAGAAGGAAGTGGCAAGCCACTCCAGTATTCTTGCCTGGGAAATCCCATGGACAGAGGAGCCTGACAGGCTACATCCAAAGGGTTGCAAAGAGCTGGACATGCCTGAGTGACTAAGTACACACACACTTCACAGGGAATATCCTATTAACTGCTTTACAGGGCAGTTATAGTCTCCAACCTGTGGATTCAGGCCCAGACATGAGATTTGCTATGAACAATGACCTGTGAGCAGAAATGAGTGTCACTTCTGGAGAGAAGCTTTAAGAGTCAGTAAATTGCTTCACTGGGATCTCTGTTCACTCTATCACGGGGCCAGCGATGTTCCAGATAAGACCTGCTCCGTCCACCCAGGTCTCAGAGTGCAGATGGCAGGACAGGAGCTACAGCAAACCCGCGGCAAGCAGGAAGCTCACGTGAGAAGCGGATTGGTGTGGTCATAAGTCACTGAGACTTCCGGGTGTGCTTGTTACCGTGGAAAGCCTAGCCTATCCTTACCACTAAACCTGCCATTACCAAGTCAGTTGGTATCTGGAGAAGACTTGCTCTTCGTGATCACAAGCTCCAGTTTTGGAATCGTTTCAGACAGATACATGCTAAAATACGTCTTTGACAAAAATCAGGCGTTTACTCAGATGCTTTTCCTTTAAGCTGTCACTAAAAATAGGTTGACTTGCTAACCTGGGAATCCTCCAACAGTTGCTCTCGCTCTCACCGATTACTAGAGTATTAGTCAGAAAAGTCAAAAATACACAGTGCATCTGTTATGAGCAACAAAGTGAAACATTAGCTATTCATAGCAAAATGAGCACTTTAAGGAGGCTTGAGACTCTCATTCAGAGATACAGAAAAAAAAACATGTAGGAATGCAGTAGTACAACAACATTAAAATTATTAATGGCAAGATAAGTTAAAAGAAAAAAATGTTCCGTTTAGAAAATGCTCTGCATAAACTTTATATTCCATAACTACAGGAGGAATGAAACTTGCTTTTTCTACTCTGGAGAGGCTTCTAAGAGCCTATTTTGAATTCAGGTTGCTGTGGAAACCATTAGAATTCTGGAAGGGATTCCATCATAACTGCTGCATAACTTAGTGCACACGGAATAGCCCTATCTCACTGGCTCAACTTAAAACAAAGCCATGACTCGGGTTTGAAACACTGATGAGTCTCTGAATTTGAGGCTTAAATATCTATAAAACAATTAAGGCTGTGACAGTGATACTCCTTCCAACTTACATATTTTGCTTTCAAAGAGGTAGAAGCAACTGTCAACATGACCATGACTTATAGTTGAACCATCTGAAGCCAAGTCACGATGTGGTACCAAGTCACTCATGGAACCAGTCGGACACGCCTGTGTATGTGCGCTTAGGTATGAGGGTGTTTGGGGAGGATATTTTTATTTGTATAACAGCAATCACTGTGCTTTGAACAAACCACAAAAGCCACTCTACAAAAATATGATTAGTCATAGCCAACATTTATTGTATGATATTTTTAATTGTTTGCATATTCATGCAACGATCTTACGAGATAGGTACTATTATCATCTCCATTTTATAGAAGGGGAAACTGAAGCACGGTGAGTTTACACGAGTTGCCCAACATCATGTAGTAGTTAAGAGGTAAAACTGGGCAGTCTGCCTCCAAAATTTTTAACCACTAGGCTTTCTGCCTCCCTGAGTGGAAATTTGCAACTACAAATACAAGACAAGTTTAGCTCAGATTGGGCTTCCCAGGTGGCACAGTGGTAAAGAATCTGCCTGCCAATGCAGGAGACAGAAGTGAGTTCGATTCCTGGGGTTGGGAAGATTCCTTGGAGTAGCAAATGGTACCCATTCCAGTACTCTTGCCTGGAAAATCCCACAGACAAAGGAGCCTGGCGGGCTACCATCCACGGGGTTGCAAAGAGTGCAAAGATGCACAACTGAGCATCCACACAGTTCAGATTAAGAACACGGGCACAGCACCCACTCCAGTGATTCTCGAGCTCTAGAGTATAAAAACAGCTGGGGCTGTTTAGTGAAAATGGACATTTTTAGGCCCTCCATGCAGAAATTCTGATTGAACGTGTCGGGAGTGAGACCAGTGCACCTGCATTTTTATAGCACCCCTAGTGATTCTGAAGCAGGTGTCCTGCAGACCACACTCAGAAAAATACTGACCTACCTAAATTCAGCTGATGAACAGTTGCAGACAGATGAAGCCACTTTATCTAGGCAAAGGAAAGCTAAGAAACAGAAGACGACCTTTAAAAATACCCTCTGAGGACAGAAAATCAGAAAATAAAAGTCTTAAAACAACAAGGCTCTTGTACTTTATTCCTTAGAATTTTCCTTGGACCTTTGATCAGAGTGTATTCTTCTAATTTTGCACACAATTCTAAGAAGTACAGTTATCTAGCTTTCAAGAACACAGAGATTAGAAGCAAAAATAAAAGAAGAAATAAGGCAGAAACACTGACAGCAAGGCATCAAGGCAGGCAGAAAGTGAGGAAGAAGGCAGGAGAAAAGAGGAGTTTAAAATTACATTCAGGGACTTATCTGGAGGTCCATTGGACTGTAGCTCACCAGGCTCCTCTGCCCATGGAATTTTTCAGGCAAGAATACTGGAGTGGGTTGCCATTTCCTTCTCAAGGGGATCTTCCCAACCCAGGGATCGACCTGCATCTCCTGCGACTTCTGCATTGGGAGGCAGATTCTTTACCACAAGTGCCACCTGGGATGCCCAGAGGTCCGCTGGTTAAGACTCTGTCTTCCAATGCAGAGGATGTGGGTTCGATCCTTAGTTAGCAGGCTAAGATTCCACATGCCTCATGGCCAAAAAACCAAAACATAAAATGTAATCAATATTCTAATAAATTCAATAAAGACTTTTAAAATGGTCCTCATCAAAAAAAACTTTTAAAAAACTTCATTAAAACAAAAATACAGACATTCATACTTCCCTAGTGGCTCAATGGATAAGAATCTGCCTGCCAATGTAGGGGACATGGGTTCGATCCCTGGTCCGGGAAGGTCCCACGTACCAGTGAGCAACCAAGCACGTGTACCACAGCTCCTGAGCCCCTGCTCTAGAGCCTGCAAGCCGCAGCTACCAAGCACGTGCACCGCAGCTACTGAGCCCGTGTGCCGCAACTACTGAAGCCCTTGTGCCTAGAGCCTGTGCTCCATGACGAGAGAAGCCACTGCGATGAGAAGCCACAGCCCGCAACGAAGAGTAGCCCCTGCTCACTGCAACTAGACAAACCTCATACAAAGCAACAAGGACCCAGTGAAGCCAAAAAAATAAAATAAATAAATAGAGATTAAAAAGAAAAAAATACACATTCAAAGCAGTACCAAGGCCTGGGAGCATAAGTGCTGAGATCCTAAGCCCTCTATGCATCTGGAGGAAGGACAGATTTAAAAAAATATTCCTGATGTTGGACCATCCAAAAACAAAAAGGAGGGAAATTTAATGATTTATTTATTCTATATACTCTCTTCAAAGGATGATGATATCAAATATTTGGAGAAACTTTCCATTTAGAACAGTTGAAACTATTAAGCAAAGATTCGGAAAAGCCGGCAGGTGATCATTCTCTCCCGTGGGCTGGAGAAGTGTAAGGCAGTTTATGGGTGCAGACGGGTGAAGTCAGGGGAGAAAAGGGTAGTTAGTGGCCAGGATCTAGGTCTGGGGAAGAGAATAAACACACCATAATGTGACTTGTCCCCTGCTGTCTGAAAAGTATATGCTGCATTGACAATGATACGATGACAGCCTTTCACGTTGAACAAAGACCAATATTGCATTAGTGCTTGCACTTGGGTATTTTTTACTAAAATGTAGACGGAAAAGAACACTTTCCGAGCTGGTAATTTTTCAACCAGACTCCTTTTCATGCAGTAAAATTGGATGACAAAAGTTATTTCGGGTCATTTCTGTTTATCTCTATGCCTTGGGAATATCATTTTACAAAACATGTGTCTTTTCAATCCCATTTCTACTCCTGATGAGCCGTTAGAATTGACTCCAAAACTTCAATGTATGACTGTCCTGGTGGTTCAGGGGTTCAGACTCCGTGTTTCCACTGCAAAACACAGGTTTGATCTCTGATCAAGGAATTTAAGATCCTGCATGCCACATGGTGTGGCCAAAAACAAAAATGTTCAATGCGTATGTGTTTATGACAAAGTGAAAGTCACTCAGTTGTGTCAAACTCTCTGAGACTGCACGGACTATACAGTCCACAGAATTCTCCAGGCCAGAATACTGGAGCGGGTGGCCTTTCCCTTCTCCAGGGGATCCTCCCAACCCAGGGATCGAAGCCAGGTCTCCCGCATTACAGGCAGATTCTCTACTAGCTGAGCCACTAAGCAAGCCCAAGAACACTGGAGTGGGTAGCCTATCCCTTCTCCAACGGATCTTCCAACCCAGAAATTGAACCAGGGTCTCCTGCATTATAGGTGGATTCTTTTCCATCTGTAAATGACAAAACAGATAGAAAAATGAAGAGAAATCATTACTCTCAGATTTTGAGTTCCTGGTATCTAGCAGCCATGGCACAACACAGTCCCTCTGTACAGGTTTAACAGGTGAATGAGTAGACGGGTAACTGGAAGGATGAATGGATGACTAGATAAATAAATCAAAAGCTTTTCTGATAATACAGAAGATAGTATCTCCCCAGCAAAGGAATATTAGGAATAATGATTCAAAGAGGTCAAAACAACAAGTAGACTGAATATAGTCAGATGATACCAAACATACACCTGTGTGCATGTGTGCCTATGTACTTATGCAAAGGAACAAGAATAGAGGTGTTAGTTTTCAATGGCTTTCTCCCTCTTTTCTCTGACTATTCTGCACATGCAGTCACTGTGCGACAGGCAGGAGGACCCTGCCACGAAATATGCATAAATATGTATTGCTGCATAAGCAATACACATGACTTCCCAAAGAAGCAGGAGGGTCCATGGCCGGGGAGGCAGCAGGAAGGGTAAACAAGGCCCAGGCAGTGGATGAAACCCTAAAACTCAGAAAAGTGTCACTAGGCTTCTATTTGTTTCCAACTCAAGTTTTTCCATCCTGCAGCCTACGGTACTGACTCACATCCATCCCCGAGTCAAAGTCTCTAGAGCTTAGAGATCCCGGTGCTGTTTACTAGGAGCCCTACCCATTTGGAAAAACAACCTTCTCCAACTGGGAGGTTCCTAGCAGTGTCCATGTGAGATGCCAGGGCCATGACAGGTTAACTGAGAGAGAGTGTCAGGAGTTTCCATGGCTATCTGTGTTTTGGTGAAGTGAAGATGGGAGCTGGCATTCTTCTCCTGACCTAGGGTATTGCCTATTGGGGGCCGACAGGTAGGAACTGGTCAGCACTCAGCAACAGAGAGAGAAAGAGCTATATTGACAAGTTAATAGAAGCAGAGACGACACATGGCCCCAGAAATAATCCTTGTGACCATAACTTCCAGTGTTACAAGTATTTCCGTTGCCTCTGGGGAATATTCCTCTTGGTTCCAAAGGCAAAGAGAAAACACTGTGCCTCCCTTTATATAGAACAGTGAAGAAAAGGTTAAGCCATGATACATACACTGTACTATAGAAAACAGAAGCTTGAACAACAGGTCTAACTAAAGAGCAATAATGAAATAGCTATTTTAAAAGTCATTATACTGCAGAACCCACCTAAGACATCATAAAATACAATTCAACGAACACTAGGGACCCTGAAACCCAGGGAAATTCCTCTCCAGGAAACCCAGTGTTTAGAACAATAATAAAAGAAGCCAACAAAGGTCCGTCTAGTCAAAGCTATGGTTTTTCCAGTAGTCATGTATGGATGTGAGAGTTGGACTGTGAAGAAAGCTGAGCACCGAAGAATTGATGCTTTTGAACTGTGGTGTTGGAGAAGACTCTTGAGGGTCCCTTGAACTGCAAGGAGATCCAACCAGTCCATCCTAAAGGAAATCAGTCCTGAATATTCATTGGATGAACTGATGCTGAAGTTGAAACTGCAATACTTTGGCCACCTGATGCGAAGAACTGACTCCTTGGAAAAGACCCTGATGCTGGGAAAGATTGATGGCAGGAGGAGAAGGGGACAACAGAAGATGAGATGGTTGGATGGCATCACCGACTCAATGGACATGAGTTTGAGTAAACTCCAGGAGTGGTGATGGACAGGGAGGCCTGGCGTGCTGCAGTCCATGGGGTTGCAAAGAGTTGGACATGACTGAGCGACTGAACTGAACTGAAAAGAAGACAGTTAACACCCACTGAACAGTATTCTGGCAGGCACTGTGCCCACAGCTTTGTAAACATACTCTCGCATTGCATCACGAAGGCCAGTAAGAATACAACTCAATCTCAGGTTGCTTCAGATACAGAACTAGTCTGGGAAATGTACATTCTCATACTTTTCAGCATCTGTTATGTTACAACTTTTTCTTTTATGTTTAATAAAGTTGAAAACTGGGGGGAAAACATTTTTTAAAAGTCATTATACAAATGGGATTTCAAACTCCATCTAGAAATAAGGGTAGGAAATTAAGAATATCAGTTAAAAGAAAAAAATCATTTGAGCATGATATGAAAAGAAAAGCAAGGTAAAAAGATAAATCTGGTGAATGAAGCAGCACTCAGTGACACAAGTCTTAGCCATTATGATGTGCAACATACAGTGACAATATCTCAACATCACACATTGCTGCTTGTTGAACAAAAGCCTTTTCAAAAGGGGAATGGTCTTGTTCAAAAGGACATTTCAAAGTGACCAATGAGCTGTGATTACTTGGGTGGTGGAATCAACAGACCATTTTGTTTTGGGCCTCCCAAAGACAATTTGGGGAAAGTAAAGTTATGTGGGAGTATTCATCACATAAATAGATCAGTCTGTCCAAAGAAATGAAGGATGGAATGGGACCAGGTTAGAATTCTAGAGAGCTCTATCGACTAAGGCCAAGCAGTTAAAGAGCCACCTATGGAAACAGAACAAGCAGTCGTACTCCAGTCAAGACAGAGGAATGCCTCCAAAGTCAAGGGTGAGGAGCGTCTTCACAAAGATGAAATGCTCTGAAGAGACTAAATAGCATTCTATGAAGGCTTATAAATTGGCAGTGAATTTATGATGACTTTCAGAGAGCATTTCAGGATAGGGTGATGAGACAAGAAGCCAAATGCTCCTGTCTGAGAAGTAGATTGGAAATGAGGAAGTAAAGTCAATGAATAGAAGGCTGCTCTTCCCAGTAAAGGAAGGAGACAGAGATCCAGCAGGAGCAGTAGTCATACAGCGAAAGTGTTTGTTTTTATTCCTGCTTTGATTTCAGAACGGGCTTCCCAGGTGGTGCAGTGGTAAGGAATCTGTCTGCCAATGCAGGAGACACGGATTCCATCCCTGGGTCGGGAAGATCCTCTGGAGAAGGGAATGGCAACCCACTCCAGTATTCCTGCCTGGAAATCCCATGGACAGAGGAGTCTGGCAGGCTACAGCCCATGGGGTCACAAAGACTCGGACACGACTGAGCGACTAAGCTCAGCACAGTACAGCTTAGTTGATTTACAATGTTGTGTTAGTTTCTGGTGAACTGCAAAGTGATTCAGTTTTATATTATATACTATATATCATTCCCCGTGCTATACAGTAGGATATTGCTGCTTATTTATTCATTTTGTATATAGTGGTTTGCATCTATTAACCCCAAACTCTTAATTTATCATCCCCCCGCCCCCGTCACCTTTCCCCTTTGGTAATCATAAATTTGTTTTCTATGTCTGTGAGTCTGTTTATATTTTGTAAATAAGTTAATTTGTATCATATTTTAGATTCCACATATAAGTGATGTATATGATATTTGTCCTTGTCTGACTTACTTCATTTAGTGTGATCATCTCTAGGCCCAACCATGTTGTGGAAAATGGCATTACTTTATCTTTTCATGACAGTAATATTCCATTGTATATATGTACCACATCTTCTTTATCCGTTCATCTGTTGGCAGACATTTAGATTGCTTCCATGTCTTGGCTATTGTAAACAGTGCTGCTATGAATACTGAGGTGCATTTATCTTTTCAAATTAAGAGTTTCTGTCTTTTCTGGATATATATATATATATACACACACATATATACACACACACACAGGAGTGGAATTGCTGGGTCATATGGTAGCTCTATTTTTAGTTTGTTTAAGGAACCTCCATAGTGGTCTCCACAGTGGCTGCCCAAATTTACACTCCAGAATGGGGTATATTTAAGTACAATTGCAGCCAAAGGAGTTCTCTGGGGGCAGGGGGCAGACTGTAGTTCCAGAGCATGACAAACAGTGATAATTAAATGACAACACGGGTGACTGGGTGAGAGGATCAAGAACACGCCTGGAGGAGGAAGCCCTGGAAAGGAAAGCACAGGAAATTTCTTCAGATGAAACAATACTGAAAGGAGACAAACACCTAACTGGCACCTAAAATATGTCTTATATAAAAGTATAAAGTTAATCCGCTACCTGCATCTGTGGCTTGCTCCCCAAATGCACAAAACAGGGACTTCCCTGGTGGTTCAGTGGCTAAGACTCCATGCTCCCAATGCAAACAGCCTGAGTTCGATCCCTGGGCAGGGAGCCAGATCCCGGATGCCACAACTAAAGATCCCACACGCTGCAACAAAGATCCAATACCCTGTGTACCGTAACTAAGACCCAAAGCAGCCAAATGAATAAAAATAAACATAAAAATGCATGAAATAACTGAGACATTAAAGCAATTTTTTCAAAGTCTGTTCTGTACTTCAGAACAGAACAGTATTTAAGCATGATTTCATTTTAGAATGATTTCATATAAAATAAAATTATAGGCACTTGGAGGATTAAAATTTCAAGTAAAGAAAAGTTACCTTCAGACAACCAAAGTTTGACTCAATGAAAACAGGAGTATTAACTGCATCAACCCATCTTCCCTTAACATTTGATTCACCTAGAAATGTCAGCAAGGTGAAAAGTCTCTTACTTTGAAAATGTTTTCTTTTCAAAAATATTGTCAAAGTCTAGGAGAATATTTGACACCCTTTCTAAGTTATTAAAACAGTGCCTATATTCCCTTCTTGTACCTTTATTTGTGAATTCGTGATGATTTATGCAGTGTAAAAAGTATATGTTTTATCAAGCATAAAAATATCATTAATTTAAAGACTTCACAGAATGTCAGGCAATGCATTATACATGAAACTGAGCCTTGAAAGGAAGAAAAGTAAAAAGCTGAAAGTCACCTGAGGTTTCTTTTCCCTTTTTTTCACTTTCTTCAGTTTTTATCTCTTACTCTTAAGAAGGGATACAGTTTTTTCTTTTAGTTTACTGAATGCTAGCTTTTTACATTTTGTCTTCCTCCTGAATAGAGCATCTCTAAGAGAATATGAATTTAAAGTTAAGGCTACATACAATCAAAATTAACACTCTCTAATCTTCAAACGTGTCAAAAATTACAGACAAGTTCCCTCACCACTGTCAAGACTGCAATTAGTCCATCACAAAAACTCAAAGGAGGACTTCTCTGGTGGTACACTGGATAAGAATCCACCTGCCAATGCAGGGGACAGGGGTTCAATCCCTGGTCCAGGAAGATTCCACATGCCATGGAGCAACTAAGCCTGTGAGCCCCGACTACTGAGGCCCCTGCCCCTAGAGCCCACGCTCCACAGCCAGAGAAGCCACTGCAATGAGAAGTCCAAGCACCCACAAGTAGAGAGTAGCCCCTGCTATCTGCAATTAGAGAGAGCCTGCACGCAGCAATGAAGACCCAGAACAACCAAAAATAAATAAAAATAAAATAGATAAACTCAAGAGAGACGAAGGGCCTCTCAGTTCATCCCTTCAGCAACCTGCTTAGTACTTGCACCTCTCCCTGCCAACCACCTCTGCATCACCTTCATCCAAACAGACACCACTCGAACCACTACTCTTATTTTAGCTTCTCCAAATAAACCCCGTGTGTTTCATTTCACCACTCATTATGCTCTGAGCGAAGGGCAAGATGAATCACACAGTCGACAGCTGTCAAAGAAAAGCAGTGTTGGAAACGGGAAGCTAGTAATTATTTTACAAAGAACACAACTGATGGTTCAAATCATACAAAAGCGCAGTGCTTCAGCGCGCTTTGCAAGAAGCAATTGATTCACTCCAAGTACAATGTAAAACCATGAACAGTAATTAAGAATTATACCTATTGCTACAATTTTTCTAACACCTCCTTGTTTATTAAGTTGGACAAAAAGCACAATCTTTCTTTCCAAGGAAAGGCCAGCATGTCATAGATCTCCATTTCTTCAATATGACTGACTTGTGCATATGAAAGCATGGACATTATTAACAACGTGCAATCACTACGTTTGTTTCAGCCCTCCTTAGGGAATCAGATAATTAGATATTTGTTGTGATTTTTCTTTAATGAAATAACAGGAAGCCAAAGAATTATGCAAAGTTTAATGGGAGAATCCTCTGGACCCCAGGACCTATGATGATGTTGCCACAACTAAGCTATTAGATCATGTACACGCCTCATAACTGTAATCATTAGGGCCCAGGTGATGACGGCAAAGGTGTTTAGGGCTGTTTGGAGGTTGCCTGAATTTCTATTTCTTGACAATGTTCACACTTGGAAAAGTTGAGGAGATCCAAGAAAAGCAAAACTGAAATAAGTTGAGAAAAAAAAAGAAAAAACGAAAAAAGAGAACGAACTCTGGATAAAGGCCACTATGGGGATGGGATGGGTATAGTACTGACTGACATTTAACATTAACTCTTGGGATTAACTTTTTTTTTTTTTAATTTATTTAATTTTATTTTATTTTTAAACTTTACATAACTGTATTAGTTTTGCCAAATATCAAAATGAATCCGCCACAGGTATACATGTGTTCCTAACTTTTAAATAGCTTTCCCCCTCCAGAGTAACTGGCTATCTGTTTCAAAAAACAACTGAAGTGTAAAACTCAAAGAAGTAAAAGCATTTCTGTTATCACAAAGCCAAGAAGACAGCCTCTAAAGGCACAAGTAAGATAGAACTGTGCTTTAGGGACACACACTGTTCACCACGGGTACAACTGATGCGTAAGATGAAGGAGCACCGTGAAAGGGTCATGACAGGAAGACATCAGGTGGCAGGAACACCCTAACCTGTCCAGGGACCAACTGTTTACCACTTCAAGCTGAATTCAGAAAAATACAAAGTGGCTACAAATAAATATTTGTAGACACTAGTTTTGTCATTTTTTTAGCTATGATGGCTATTTTTCACCATTTTTGCTTGTCTATTTAAGCAGTTTCCATAAAGCCTTTACATAAGGAACATTGTAGTTTTCTTATTGGAAAACCTTAAAAACGGCTTTGGAAGATTATATGGTATTTTAGCTTTGAACCATGAAATAAAGAGTTGATAAACACCTGCCTTGTGTACAAGTGCGTGCTCAGTCCTGTCTGACTCTTTGTAACCCCATAGACTGTAGCCCACCAGGCTTCTCTGTTCATGGGATTTTTTTTAAGGACAGAATACTGGAGTGGGTGGCTGTTTCCTCCTCCAGGGGATCCTCCCAACCCCGGGATCGAATCCTCATCTCCTCTGTCTCTTGAATTGCAGGCAGATTCTTTACTTGGTGAGCCATCAGGGGAAGCCCCAGCTGCCTCAACAGTTGCTTATTAGCATATCAACTATGACGGCATTAGCTCATCGATCCCCATCTGCATATCATTATACAATTGAAAGAGTGCTGCACCTTTAGTGACCTGTCACTGTACCAATATGGAAGGCGGCACTCATTTAAATATTGCAAAATCAGAAATCTAAAATCGAATATTAACTTTAAACCAATTTGCCATTTTGGCACTAGCTTCTACACTGCCAGACAAGTAAGCCAATTTCTTTTTTTCTTTTTTTTTTTTTTGCTGTGCCACACAGCATCTGGGGGATCTTACTTCCCCCACCAGGGATCGAACCTGTACCCCTTGCATTGGAAGCTCAGAATTTTAAACACTGGACTGCCAGGAAGTACCAAGACAATTCTGAATTTCACCTTTCTTCTTCTCAATCCTACCCTATCTCTCAAATCTTTACTTTTGCTTGCATTAATTAGGTATAGTTTTACTGAAAACAGGAAATGGTTTAAAAGAATTTCTCTTTCACGTCGTAAAAAATTTGCAAGCTTCAGAGCTACAGCCTGGAACGGTAAGGTGGCAACCAGGAAAGACAAGGACATTTCCTCCCAATTCCCCAAATTGTCCACTTCAGTCTCTCTTCCAGATACAAGCACACACTAGATCATTGCTAGCCCTCAGCCTGTACTGTGAGCATATGAAAAAGGAGAAATAAGAAAAATATGCATTGTGTCTCAAGTGGGCCAGATTAAATTAAAATTTCTGGCACATTTCAAATGCTCCATGAGGTGAAAATACTTGTTATTATGATACAAGAGCTGCTCATTTCATAGGAAAATAAACTTCAGGAAACAACTTCAAAGAAGTCACTGCTTCCAACATCACCATAGGATTTTCTGTAGTTTTAAAGGAATGGTGCCCCCGTGTGGTTTCCAAAAGGATTGCAGACACTGTTAAGTATCTCACAAGTCAATGCTACCATAAAACCGTCTGTTTTTCCTCTGTTCATTTTTTGTTTACATTTGCTTTTGAATTAGACTGTAGCTGTGCCTACAGCATTGAAGAAAAACATCAGTGCATGTGAAATGCTGTGTTGCTCCATCCATCTCCGTGTTTAGTAAAGAGAATGGGAGGGTAGCACAGACAAAGAGCACAGGTGGTGATGCAGATGCTGAGTTGCTGATGCAGCAGGTGCCTCCAGAGGGCACAGGGCCAGGGCCGCCCCTGCCTCTGTATGGGTGCCCAGGAAAGACTCCTGGGAACTCTCAGAAAAGAAGCTCCCTGCAAGACCATGCCCTCGAGATGGGACTCAAGGACTGAGCTCAGCAATTCCCGTTCTTCTCTCCTCCATCATCCTTTTCCCTTTTCTAGCTTCTCCTTTCCTTTTTTCCCTACCAGCTTCAACATATAAATACACTATCATTAAAAAACACCCTCTCTTGGCCTCTTCTCCCTCCAATTAGCTCCCCATTTCTCCACTCCCTGTTACTGCCACACTCCTTGAAAGGGTTGTCAGAGTTAAGTGGCTTCAATCTCAGTCTTTCTGATCTCTCTCTGTGGTTTTGTTTTATTTTTTTTACTGTTGCGGGTCTTTGCTGCTGTGCACGTGCTTTGTCTAGTTGCAGCGAGCAGAGGCTACTCTCTAGTTGCAATGCGTAGGCTTCTCATTGCAGTGGCTTCTCTCACTGTGGAGCACAGACTCTAGGTGTCCAGGCTTCAGTAGGTGCAGCACTCTGGCTCAGTAGTTGTGGCTTGGGGCTTAGTTGCTCCTTGGCATGTGGAATCTTCCCAGACCAGAGATCCAACTCGTGTTCCCTGCATTCGTGCTGCTGCTAAGTCGCTTCAGTCATGTCCGACTCTGTGCGACCCCACAGACGGCAGCCCACCAGGCTCCCCCGTCCCTGGGATAATCCAGGCAAGAACACTGGAGTGGGTTGCCATTTCCTTCTCCAATGCATGAAAGTGAAAAGTGAAAGTGAGGCAGATTTTAATTCACTGTACCACCAGAGAAGTCCCCAGTCTTCCCGCTCTCTCTTGAATCCATTCCAATAAAACTTTTTCTGCCCAGTGATCCACCAGAATTGGTCTTATTGAGATCACCAATGGCCTCCATGTGGTTAAATCCTTCAGTGAACGTCAGATGCATCTAACTTGACCACTGACAGCACCTGACACAATTATCATTTCTCCTTCCTAAGAAACTCTTTCTTTCATTGGCTTTCAGTCACCTTTCCCTGGCCACTCCTTTCTCTCCTTTGTTGATCTCATCTCCTCAACCTCTAAACCAGTAGTTCTCAACCCTAGATTCACCCAGGACAATGACTGACTTAATCCAGCAGGAGTGGGTCCCAGGCACAAATGGGTTATTAGATTGCCCAGGAGAGTGTGAAGTTCATCCAGGATTGAGGAAGGCACCACAGCTCAGTTCCCAGCCTTCTTTTCTTTCTGTCTACAATCATTCGCTCAGAGATCTCATCATCCTGTCTCATGGTTTTTAATACTTTTTACAAGTGGATGTCTTAGTTTGGGTTCATCTGAAAGCAGGGTCTGAGTCAAGGACTTGGGTGCAGTGAGTTTATTTGGAAAGTGATTCCATTAATCAGGAGGGAGGGAGTGGAGAGAATAAGAGAGAGGATGAAGAAAAAGGAAATGTATATATTCAGGGTCATTGTTGGGCAACAGGGAGTAGATTCTGCTGGCCCTACTGAAAAGTGTAGAGCATCCCCCTCAGCCAGGATGCTAATGAATTTACTCACTTGCATCCCTGGAGGTATTAGTTGCTCTGCACTTCTAAGCTACAAGGAGCTTCAGAGAAGGCCAGATACAGAAAGTGAGATAAGAGCTTGTACTTGAGGTGAATCTGAGCTCAGAGCAATCTGCCTAGGGCAGCGGTGGTAGATATCAAAAATGGACCAACTGGTACTCATGGCAGACATTACATCTGATGCCTCCAAACTGTATATATCTAGACTTAACTTTCCCCCTGAACTCCAGACTCATGTACTGATTTGGATTTTTAACACGTATCACAAAATGTAGCACATTCAAAACCAACTTCCTGATCTACTCCCTTCCCCCATCACTTCAGTCATTCAGTCGTGTCTGACTCTCTGAGACCCCATGAATTGCAGCAGGCCAGGCCTCCCTGTCTATCACCAACTCCCGGAGTTTATCCAGACTCGTGTCCACTGAGTTGGTGATACCATCCAACCATCTCATCCTCTGTCGACTCCTTCTCCTCCTGCCCTCAATCTTTCCCAGCATCAGGGTCTTTTCAAATGAGTCAGCTCTTCGCATCAGGTGGCCAAAGGATTGCAGTTTCAGCTTCAACATCAGTCCTTCCAATGAACACCCAGGACTGGTCTCCTTTAGGATGGACTGGTTGGATCTCCTTGCAGTCCAAGGGACTCTCAAGAGTCTTCTCCAACACCTCAGTTCAAAAGCATCAATTCTTCAGCACTCAGCTTTCTTTACAGTCCAACTCTCACACCCATACATGACCACTGGAAAAGCCATAGCCTTGACTAGATGGACCTTTGTTGACAAGGTAATAACTCTGCTTTTTAATATGCTGTCTAGGTTGGTCACAACTTTCCTTCCAAGAAGTAAGTGTCTTTTAATTTCATGGCTGCAATCACCATCCTCAGTGATTTTGCAGCCCGAAAAAATAAAGTGTTACACTGTTTCCCCATCTATTTCCCATGAAGTGATGGGACGGATGCCATGATCTTATGTTTCTGAATGTTGAGCTTTAAGCCAACTTTTTCACTCTCCTCTTTCACTTTCATCAAGAGGCTCTTTAGTTCTTCTTCACTTTCTGCCACAACGGTGGTGACATTTGCATATCTGACGTTATTGATATGTCTCCCTGCAATCTTGATTCCAGCTTGTGCTTCCTCCAGCCCAGCATTTCTCATGATGTACTTTGCATATAAGTTAAATAAGCAGGGTGACAATATACAGCCTTGACGTACTCCTTTTCCTATTTGGAACCAGTCTGTTGTTCCATGTCCAGTTTTAACTGTTTCTTCCTGACCTGCATATAGGTTTCTCAAGAGGCAGGTCAGGTGGTCTGGGATTCCCATCTCTTTAAGAATTTTCCACAGTTTATTGTGATCCATATAGTCAAAGGCTTTGGCATAGTCAATAAAGCAGAAATAGATGTTTTTCTGGAACTCTCTTGCTTTGGACTAAAATGGACTGGAATGGGTGAATTTAATTCAGATGACCATTATATCTACTCCTGTGGGCAGGAATCCCTTAGAAGAAATGGAGTAGCCATCATAGTCAACAAAAGAGTCCGAAATGCAGTACTTGGATGCAATCTCAAAAACGACAGAATGATCTCTGTTCATTTCTGAGGCAAACCATTCAATATCACAGTAATCCAAGTCTATGCCCCCAACCAGTAACGCTAAAGAAGCTGAAGTTGAATGGTTCTATGAAGTCTACAAGACCTTTTAGAATTAACACCCAAAAAAGATGTCCTTTTCATTATAAGGGACTAGAATGCAAAAGTAGGAAGTCAAGAAACACCTGGACTAACAGGCAAATTTGGCCTTGGAGCACAGAATGAAGCAGGGCAAAGACTAATCGAACTTGAGAACACACTGGTCATAGGCAAGAGAACCACTGCCAAGAGAATGCAGTGGTCATAGCAAACATCTTCTTCCAACAAGACAAGAGAAGACTACACATGGACATCACCAGATGGCCAACACCAAAATCAGACTGATTATATTCTTTCCAGCCAAAGATGGAGAAGCTCTATACAGTCAGCAAAAACAAGACTGGGAGTGGACTGTGGCTCAGATCATGAACTCCTTATTGCCAAATTCAGACTTAAATTGAAGAAAGTGGGGGAAACCACTAAACTATTCAGGTATGACCTAAATCAATCCCTTATGATTATACAGTGGAAGTGACAAATAGATTTAAGGGACTAGATCTGATAGACAGAGTGCCTGATGAAGTATGGACACAGGTTCGTGACATTGTACAGGAGACAGGGATCAAGACCATCCCCAAGAAAATGAAATGCAAAAAAGCAAAATGGCTGTCTGGGGAGGCCTTACAAATAGCTGTGAAAAGAAGAGAAGCGAAAAGCTAAGGAGAAAAGGAAAGATATAAGCATCTGAATGCAGGGTTCCAAAGACTAGCAGGGAGAAATAAGAAAGCCTTCCTCAGTGATCAATGCAAAGAAATAGAGGAAAACAATAGAATGGGAAAGACTAGAGATCTCTTCAAGAAAATCAGAGATACCAAGGGGACATTTCATGCAAAGATGGGCTCAATAAAGGACAGAAATGGTATGGACCTAACAGAAGCAGAAGATATTAAGAAGAGATGGCAAAAATACACAGAAGAACTGTTCAAAAAAGATTTCACGACCCAGATAATCACGATGGTGTGATCACTGACCTATAGCCAGACATTCTGGAATGTGAAGTCAAGTGGGCCTTAGGAAGCATCACTACAAACAAAGCTAGTGGAGGTGATGGAATCCCAGTTGAGCTATTTCAAATCCTTAAAGATGATGCTGTGAAAGTGCTGCACTCAATATGTCAGCAAATTTGAAAAACTCAGCAGTGGCCACAGAACTGGAAAAGGTCAGTTTTCATTCCAATCCCAAAGAAAGCCAATGCCAAAGAATGCTCAAACTTCTTTCAGTTGGTTAGGCCCAAAATCTTCAAAGTAATCCTCGGCTCCTTTTTTGGTCACTCCCCACATTCAATCCATCAGCAAATTCTATTGACTCTCCCTTCCAAGTATAGCCAGACTATAACTACTTCTCACCATCTCCACTTCCCAGGTCCAAGATGTCCTCATCCCTTGCCTGAAATGTATCTCTGTAACCTCCTGACTGGTGTCTCTGCTTCCACCCTTCCTTTCCCCTTTAAATCTACTCTCAACTCAGCAGCCAAAGATTCTACTAAAACATAAGTATATGTAACTTCCAGGATTGGAAGTTACAATTACAGGAATTCCCTGGTGATCCAGTAGTTAAGAATCCACCTGCCAATGCAGGGGACATGGGCTCAATCCCTGGTCTAGGGATCCCACGGGCCACAGAGCAACTAAGCCCGTGCACCACAACTGCTGAAGCCCAAGTGCTCCAGAGCCCGAGTGCCACAGCTCCTGAGCCCATGTGCTGCAACTGCTGAAGCCCAGGTGCTCCAGAGCCCGAGTGCCAGAGCTCCTGAGCCCGTGTGCTGCAACTGCTGAAGCCCAGGTGCTCCAGAGCCCGAGTGCCAGAGCTCCTGAGCCCGTGTGCTGCAACTGCTGAAGCCCACGTGCCTAGAGCCTCTGTGCTCCACAACGAGAGGCCACCACATGAGAAGCCCTTGCATGGCAAGGAAGAGTAGCCCCTGCGCACCTACAACTAGAGAAAGCCTGCACACAGCAACGAAGACCCAATGCAGCCAAAAATCAATATAAATAAATTAAAAAAATGTTTTTAAAAAAAGAAAACACAATTCCCCTGCTCCAAACTACTCAAGAGCTTCCCTTCTCACCTGGACTAAAAGTCAAGATGCAACAGGACCAGCCCCCTGTGGCCTCTAGATCACATCCGCTACTGACCCTTTTGCCTTTGAAACATTCCAGGCATGATTCTGCCTCAGGGCCTTTGCACTTGCTGTAAGCTTAACCACTTCCCTCCCTTTCTCTTCTTCTTCAGGTCTCTAATTAAATGGCATCTTCTTATTGAGGTCTTTTCTACCCAACCCTCTTTAAAACTGCAACTCTTTCCTGACCTTACTTAATTTTCCTTTTTGACACTTATCGCACTCTAACATGGTATGTGTTTTTCTATTTATCTTACTTATTTTCAGTCTTTCCTGCTGGAATGTAAACTCCACGAAGATAGGGATTTTGGTCCATTTTGCTCACTTACTGCTGATCCCCAGCATCTAGAATAGTACTAGCTTATCGTATGCAGAGTACATCATGAGAAACCCTGGACTGGAAGAAACACAAACTGGAATCAAGATTGCCGGGAGAAATATCAATAACCTCAGATATGCAGATGACACCACCCTTATGGCAGAAAGTGAAGAGGAACTCAAAAGCCTCTTGATGAAAGTGAAAGTGGAGAGTGAAAAAGTTGGCTTAAAGCTCAACATTCAGAAAACGAAGATCATGGCATCCGGTCCCACCACTTCATGGGAAATAGATGGGGAAACCGTGGAAACAGTGTCAGACTTTATTTTTCTGGGCTCCAAAATCACTACAGATGGTGACTGCAGCAATGAAATTAAAGGACGTTTACTCCTTGGAAGGAAAGTTATGACCAACCTAGATAGCATATTCAAAAGCAGAGACATTACTTTGCCAACAAAGGTTCGTCTAGTCAAGGCTATGGTTTTTCCTGTGGTCATGTATGGATGTGAGAGTTGGACTGTGAAGAAGGCTGAGCGCCGAAGAATTGATGCTTTTGAACTGTGGTGTTGGAGAAGACTCTTGAGAGTCCCTTGGACTGCAAGGAGATCCAACCAGTCCATTCTGAAGGAGATCAGCCCTGGGATTTCTTTGAAAGGAATGATGCTAAAGCTGAAACTCCAGTACTTTGGCCACCTCATGCCAAGAGTTGACTCATTGGAAAAGACTCTGGTGCTGGGAGGGATTGGGGGCAGGAGGAGAAGGGGACGACAGAGGATGAGATGGCTGGATGGCATCACTGACTCGATGGACGTGAGTCTCAGTGAACTCCAGGAGTTGGTGGTGGACAGGGAGGCCTGGCGTGCTGCGATTCATGGGGTCGCAAAGAGTTAGATACAACTTAGCGACTGATCTGATCTGATCTGATCATAAGCCTAATAAACAGAAGTTTAATGCATGAATGACAATATCAATAATTACAACCATTATTAATATTTCTTGAGTATTGTTCATATGCAAGGCACTATAATGTGCATTTTCATGTATTAACTCATTTAAGCCTCACACCCAGATTAAGAGCTAAGTTTTTATTATTATATTATTATTATTATTATATTATTATATCTCCATTATGCAAACTGTTGGGCTTCCCTGGAGGTGCTAGTGGTAAAGAACCCGCCTGCCAATGCAGGAGACATAAGAGATGCGGGTTCGATCCCTGGGTAGGTAAGATCCCCTGTAGGGGAGCACGGCAACCCACTCCAGTATTTTTGCCTGGAGAATGCCATGGACATAAGAGCCTGGTGGGCTACAGTCCACAAGGTCACGCAACTGAAGTGACTTAGCATGAACACATGCATGCAAATTGCTGACTAAATTACAAAGTTATATAATTATTAAACAGATATAAACCAGATATAAACCCAAGCATATCTCATCCAAAGCATAAACTCTTAATCATTAGAAAATACTGAGCCTAATTGCTAATATTCAAGATGAATCATTTCTCCAAATTTTTAGGGAACCAATGCTGCTCTGACAACAATGCCAGGGTAGATGAATTCACAGCCAGAAAAGAGAGTCTAATCAGTGACTTGAGAGCCAAAGCTGAGAAGAACACCACAAGTGGGAGGGTCAGAGACACACCAGTCCTCAGGAGGAGGAACCCATCCACACCCCAGCATCCTTTCAGCAAATAACTGTTGAGAGCCTTCTGCTGCTCAGCAGAGTTCTCAGCCCTGGAAATCGGATGGCAAACAAAGCAGACCTTATAACCTAGTCGGAGAAACAATAATCAGATGAATAAACTTTTAATATAAAATCTGGTAGTGCAAAGTGGTGGTCAGAGAGAAGGGCTATAATAAAGGGCAGCCTCCATTGTTGATGTTAGACTCCTGATGGCTTTGAAGCCCCATCTCTCCTTGCTCCCCTTCTGACACATGTCAGGGGATGCTGGGAGGAAAGCCAAGTGCTGCCCTCCTGGGCTCTGGTGGGAAGCTCAAACTATGCAAGGGCTACCCCAGCTCAAAGTCCACCCACCATCAAAGTCACAGCCAATAGTCCGTCCCTGCTCTCCAAGCCATTTCAGACCTGCCCAAAATCCTGTCCTGCTCTCTCACACATGCTCATTGTGAGTAACACATCTCCTCATACCCTCCTCCCATGTGTGGTATCATCAGTCTCCACACTAGAACCAAATTTTGGATCCTCTCCACCAGACAAGCCCTAGACCTGGGTCATCTGAGCAAAGGCCTCAGTGAAGTAAAGGAATGAAGGAAGAGCAGAGAGGGTGTAGCCTGTAATCCCCTTCAAATGGAAAGAAACCAATCAGGACTGAGAATTCCAGGGATTCCCATGGTGGATGCTAAACCAAAGGGTTACTCGCTTGTTGGCTATTGTTGGGGCTTCCCAGGTGGTGCAGTGGTAAAGAATCCATCTGCCAGTGCAGGAGACTCCGGCTCGATCCCTGGGTCAGGAAGATGCAACCCAGTATTCTTGCCTGGAAAACTCCATGGACAGAAGAGCCTGGCAGGCTACAGTCCATAGGGTCACAAAAGAATAAGACACGACTGAGCGCGCATGCGCGCGCGCGCGCGCGCGCGCGCGCACACACACACACACACACACACACACACACACTGGAACCTCCAGACCAACAAAGGGCACAATGGAGAGAAGTTGTGTTACAAAATTAAAGCCACCCCAAATGCATCAGTGCAACACGAACAGGCACTTCACCGTGGCCCAGATTCACACGCGCCCTGCACGGGTTGATGCACATTCTCCTGACTCCAGCTGCATCTCCTGTTTTACAGGACAGACCAGCCCAAGCCCCATCACTGCTCTCATTCACATAACCAGTTCTCCTGCAGACAAACCACTCTTTAACTGCACTTTTGAATATTTAATTATTCAAATTCCCAGATAATGATGCAGTCATTTCATCATCATCATTCAATATGTGTAACTGTATCATTTGTATCTGTCTTTCTGGGAAAGAAGCAGAAGAGATTGTATTATTCTAATGTCTTCTCCTTGGCATCTGACCAAGCCTGAGACCAAATGAGCAATCTGTTGGTCAAAAATATTTCATGTGTAACCACGTGATGAACAGCTTGCAGTGAGCTTTGGGGGAGTCAAGGGGAAAGGAGCAGTGGATCCGTACATTTAGCGCTTAAATTCTAATGAACACCAGGGAACTCACACAAGTGGACAGCAGCAAGGAAAGGAGAGAGACATGAACAAGCACCAGCGAATGCTGGGAATGGAAAACAAAGGAGCGGTTTGTTTCAGAAAGCTTCGTAGAGGATGGCGCTATATCGCTTTAAGGAGAAAAATCTAGGTTTTTAGGGAGAAGACATCACATCGAAGGGAAGCAGGCCAGAGCTAAGGAGATGGCCCATACTGGCCACACGGGAGCAAAGGCAATATCCTGATAAGAGGAGACCACAGAAAAGGCTAAAGAAAGGTGTCTCATTTTCTTCCATTTTACGAACACTCTCACTGCTGAGATTGAGGCTGATGTCAAAGGATCTGAGGGAAGGATAAACTGGGAGATTGGGACTGACATATAACTAAATAACTAATAAGGACCTATTATATAGCCCAGGAAACTCTACTCAAAACTTTGTAATGGCCTACATGGGAAAAGAATTTAAAAAAGAGAGGATATATATATATAACACTTTGCGAAACAGCTGAAACGAACACAACATTGTAAATAAACTATATCCCAATGAAAGAAAAAATTTTAAGACCTTAAAAAGCAAAGAAACAAAAAAAAAAAAAAGCAAAGAAACAACAAAACAAGGCCGGGGGGGAAAGTTCATTCACCGAATATCCTTGGGTCTGGGTGGAGGACAGGGGAGTAAGCGGGGCAGACGGGGGGGTCTCAGTTCCAGGGAAAAAGTGTTAGGATGGACAAAAGATAAGGCTGTGGGCCAACAAGATACTTGAAGAAGTAACACTGAATTGAGAAACTGCTGGACAGAAAGAGGACCTCAAGGAAGGGTGACCAGCCCTCCTGGTTTGCCTGCAACAGTCTTGGATTTAGCACCTAACATGTTACCCTCACCCTAGGAAACCCGTCAGCTCCCAGGACTGCTGGTCACCCCACTTCACAAGGTAGTAAATCCAAGCAAGTGTATGGTATTATGATAATGAAGTAAGGACGGCATGAAAGTCTGAGGATGAATCATGACTCGAATTGCAGTCACGTGTTACATGGGACATACAGTTTGGCTCAGAAGGAAGACACTCCAGAAACTGGAAACATGGGACACCGAGGATTCGAGAGCAGGAAGGAGACTGGGTGCTTTTCCTCTGGACCTTCACTATTGACAGGTATCATCTCTTCATCCTTACCTGCTTTCTCACCTCCCCATGTGCCCCTCCTGGCAGCATCTCAGGCTCAGGTTTGAGCCCTGGGAGCTTCCAGGGAGCTAGAGGAGAGTCAGTGCAAACTCTGGGAAACCATGAAGGAAGATCCATCTAAGTTAATGACAGAGAACTAGGTCACAGGCATGAAAAAGAGGAGAAGGCTTTAATGTTGTCATTTCATGCTTTTGAAAATGGATATTTCCTCCATTATTAAAAGTCTATCCTTTTCCGTCAGCATCTGGCTCCCTAAAATGTAAGCACTGTGGTCTTACAAAGCCAGGGGCTTAAGGCTTTGCTTTAATTAAGGTTCAATTAGGGGAGGGCGAGCATTCTCATTTCACATTCAGGCAAGAACAGAGTGCAGCCTAGCCTTGATGATTCAAGCGTCTGGATATTCAAGGTGGGGTAAATGTGGCCAAGAAGGGAAAAGAAAAAAGAAACAGAGGCACCCGACCAAGTCTGATTTTGCAGACCTTCTGTTAAAACTGCCCAGCAGATGGTTTCAAATATAGATCCAAGACTGTCAGAGCTGGAAGAAGTCCTCTTCCCTGGTCCAGCATCTTAATTCCACAGAGAAGGAATGGTTCAGAAGGGGTAGCAGACAAACCCAGGCCAGACAGCCAGTACGAGATGGAACCCAGAGGTCACGTCTTCAGTTTAACCTTCCTGCCTGTAAGGCACATTGGACCAAACATATTTTGCACTCACAGAAGTCAACAACCTGACTTGCTAATTTGCAACTAATTCAATCCATCAACTATTGAAGCTGGCATATCTAACTCCATGGATATCATTTTAAGGATGCTGTAATGCACTACAAATTCCTTAAGCACAGAAAATAAACACTATGGTTTAACCATCTATTGGTCTCCCCTGGTGGCTCAGATGGTAAAGAATCTGCCTGCAGTGCAGGAGACACAGCTTTAGTCCCTGGGTGGAGAAGATCCCCTGGAGAAGGGAATGGCTACCCACTCCTGTATTCTAGTCTGGGAAATCCGATGGACAGACGAGCCTAGTGGGCTACTATATTACTGAGACGCTTTAATAAAACAATTTTTAGGAGCTTCCCTGGTGATCCAGTGGTTAAGAATCCACCTGCCAATGCAGGGCACATGGGTTCCATCCCTGGTCGGGGAATATCCCACATGCCACAGAGCAACTAAGCCTGTGCCAGTAGCCTGCGCCACAACTACTGAGCCCGAGCTCTAGTGCCAGAGAACTACAAGTACTGAAGCCCACATGCCCTGGAGACCATGCTGCGAAACGAGAGAGCCCACCTGAACTAGAGAGAGCCCGAGCACAGCAACGAAGACCCAGCACAGCCATAAACAAAACAAAGAAACCTTTTTTAAAAATAGGTAAATTCAGAAGTCAAAATGCTTTTTCACTAAATCATTTCCTATTGCCAGAGAAGATCTCAACATACTTTAGACCCTTCTACCTTAAAAAAAGTTTTTGGTATTTCTGCTGGGAGATTAACAAGCTGGTCAAATAATAATAGCTAGCACTGAACTCATGGGTTTATTTGGATTGACCCCTTTAATCCTCACAACACTGTGGAGGGCCACTATTATCCCCCTCTACAGATGAGAAAACTGAGGCAGCAAAATTTGACCAAGATCCAGAACTAGTTGATAGCGCCAGGATACGAACCCCAGAAGTCTGATGCTGGAGCTGTTACATGAGACAACTTCTCTAAATCCTATTACAACAAGCACGTGGGCCCTAGTCTACCCCTTTTGTCATAGTGAAATCCTCCTAAATAAAGCACTCTTTGGAAAAAATATGTTTAGACATCTTCTAGATATTTGTCAATTTTCATTCCCTGGAATGAGTCCCACAGTTTCATTTCCTTTGTACAGTAAGTGCTGAGTGCTAAGCTGCTTCAGTCCGGTCCAACTCTTTGCAACCCCATGGACGACAGCCCACCAGGCTCTTCTGTCCTTGGGATACTCTGGGCAAGAATACTGGAGTGGGTTGCCATACCTTCCTCCAGGGGATCTTCCCAACCCAGGGATTGCATTCACATCTCTTACGTCTCCCGCATTGGCAGGTGAGTTCTTTACCATAAGCACCACCAGTAAGGGCACACTGATGATCGTGAGTAAATATTAGTGTTGCTAAAATGACTTGCATGATCTTTGTTAACAATCTCCCTAGGAAAGTAAATACATTTAATGTACTTTTTTAACGGTCCCTTTGTATACACTGACTTAATTTATATACAAATATATATTCATCTAATCATCTCTAAATGGTTTCCCAGGCGGTGCTAGTGGTAAAGAGTTTGCCTGCCAACTTAGGAGACATAAGAGACGCAAAGATGCAGGTAAGGAGGATCCCCTGGAGCAGTACTGTTGTTCACTCCAGTACTGTTGCCTGGAGAATGCCATGGACAAAGGAGCCTGGCAGGCTACAGTCCACGGGGGTCGCAAAAGGGTCAGACACAACTGATCACCGAGCACACATGCACAATCTCTAAACGGCCTCACGCTGTTTCATTTCCTACATACACAACACAACTGTGAGCTGCTCGCAGGAAGCACTGTGTCTCCTATTTTCTTTGTGCTTGGTCTTCCTCACCCCCCTCTCTCCCATACCCTGCCCCCATAGCACCGTCTACAGTTCAGTAAATACCACAGACCAAAACTGTAGCCACATAAAGCCCTATTACTCCAGGGAAATTTCAAGAGGAGCTTTCTTCCAAAAAAAAACTTGAAGGAATGATCCAATACATTTACTAAGAAGTCCAATTGCCCCTGCCATTAAGTAAGTGCTATCAAGAGACATTCAAAAGACACAAAAACCAATGATCCTCTGAAAACATGTAATCTGGCTAATTTTAAAAGAAAAAAAAAAAGGCCTGGAAGTTTACACTGCATGATGCATTTATTAGGCTGTAAAACGTACTCTGAAACATTGATTTCAGTTTAAAAAGAGATACATTCAGTAAGTCTATTAACCTTATGAAATTTTACATCCCCTCAGCAAGAATATGTGCTCCTAGTGTTACAAGTAAATTTGTATTTCCTCACAGACAACAGAGTTGATGCTAAGTCCCCAAAAGAAACTTGTCCAGCTAAACACATGCCCAGGTTTCTCTTTGCCATGGTCCCTCGAGCACAGAACAAGGATGAGAGGACTTGGATGTGGATGGACAAACCGAAGGGCCAACATCACCCAAGTGGTAGAGCTGAGACACACCCACAGGGATCTGACGTCACAGCCCCTGCCTTTAAAGGGCATCCGACACTTCTGAAACTGAAAATGCTCTGAAGATAGAAAACAGGAAAATGACTGACCAGCTTGGTGGGAAAGCCCCCTCGCCCCCTGCAGTGGTCCCATTTCTGTTAAGGCCTGAGTGAGGAGGAAGAGCCAGGCACAAAGACCTAGAGATTCCCCAGCCTAGATGGGTGTGTGTGGTGTGTTTGTGTGTGCGTGTGTGCTCAGTCGTGTCCAACTCTTTGCGGCCTCATGAACTGTAGCTCCTCTGTGCATAAGATTCTCCAGACAAGAACACTGGCGTGGGTTGCCATGTCCTCCTCCAGGGGATCTTTCCGACCCAGGGATCAAACCTGCGTCTTTTGCATCCCCTGCATTGGCAGGTGGATTCTTTACCACTGTGTCACCTGGGAAGCCCAGATAGGAATGCTATTGTTGCTGTTTGGTCGCTCAGTCGTGTCTCTCTTTGCGACCCCATGGACTGCAGCACGCCAGGATTCCCTGCCCATCACCATCTCCTGGAGCTTCCTCAAACTCATGTCCATTGAATTGGTGATGCCAACCAACCACCTCATTTTCTGTCATCCCCTTCTCCCCCTGCCTTCAATCTTTCCCAGCATCAGAGTCTTTTCCAATGAGTTGGCTGTTTGCATCTGGTGGCCAAAGGATTGGAACTTCAGCATCAGTCCTTCCAGTGAATATTCAGGACTGATTTCCTTTAGTATTTACTGGTTTAACCTCCTGGCTATCCAAGGGACTGTCAAGGGTCTTCTCCAGTACCACAATTCAAACATCATTTCTTCGGTGCTTAGCCTTCTTTATGGTCTAACTGTCATATCCATACACGACTACTGGAAAAACCGTAACTTTGCTGCTGCTGCTGCTGCTAAGTCGCTTCAAGTCTGCTAAGTGTCTGACTCTGTGCGACCCCATAGACAGCAGCCCACCAGGCTCCCCCGTCCCTGGGATTCAAGAACACTGGAGTGGGTTGCCATTTCCTTCTCCATAACTTTGATTAGACGGACCTTTATCGGCAAAGTGGTGTCTCTGCTTTTTAATACACTGTCTATGTTTATCATAGCTTTTCTTCCATGAAGCAAGTGTCTTTTAATTTCATGAGTGCAGTCACCGTCCATGGTGATTTTGGAGCCTAAGAAAATAAAGTCTGTCACTGTTTCTCCATCTATTTGCCATGAAGTGATGGGACCAGATGCCATGATCTTAGTTTTTTGAATGTTGAGTTTTAAGCCAGCTTTTTCATTCTTCTCTTTCATCTTCATCAAGAGGCTTTTTAGTTCCTCTTCACTTTCTGCCATAAGAGTGGTGTCATCTGCATATCTGAGGTTATTGATATTTCTTCTGGCAATCTTGATTCTAGCTTGCGCTTCATCCAGCCCAGCATTTCATATGATGTACTCTGCATTTAAGTTAAATAAGCAGGGTAACAAGATAAGATGGAGATAACCTTGGCATATTTGAGGGCCACAAAGAAGACTCTTGTAGCTGGCAAAATAGCCACCAAGAAAAATGGTGTGAAATGAGGATGAAGAGCTATGCTGACAAGTGTTTTGGCAAGAGGGCAGATTCCTACTTGCTGATGCAAATTAAAGTCTTTGGTTAAGTGCCCCCTGAGTGCTGTGAAGGGACTGCCACTCCTCTAAGGTTACTGCAAAAAACACAGAGGGAAGTGAGGGGCTAATAAGCCAGCATTGTCTGTCCGTGGTTGTTTGGATACCCCTGTAGCTGAGGTCACCTGAGGTCTTCGCAGAGTCTTCAGCAGCCTTTGCAGCACGTGAAGATGCCACTCTATCAGCATCTGCCAGTTAGGGGGAGAGGCAGATTTAGTGTGGTCTGGGTAAATACCATTTCCAAAAGTAACAGGAACTCAAACCTCCCAGCTTTTTATAAATTCTCCTCCCCAGATGGTATCTTCTCAAAAGACAGAGCAGCCACACTTGCAAGACTTCTTTTCCTCCCCTATTTAGAAAGTTCTAAATAATTTGACACAACAGTTAGCTAGTGGGGGTGGGAGGAAGTGGGGAGGAGGGCAAAAGTCACACGAAATCAAGAGAAAAATGAAAAACGTAAGGCTTTGCTCTTTTTCAAGAACTCTGCTAATTCCTCTGGCATTTCAACTTTCCCTGAATAGGATGACTCACTCTTCAGCTTTTTTTTTTTTTTTTTTTTTTGAGAACAGGTCTCTTTCTTATTAACAAGATTCAGGTAATCAGCAATGTGATAAAAGCAAGAACTTTTTTTATCGCACAGTGTGTCTGTGTCGCATACTATCTTTAATTCCTGTTAAAGGAATTAAACCTTAACACCTGGAGGAAAAATACAGTTCAACAGCTTCTCAGGCAGGAAAATAAATGAACATTTCTCCCTCACTCACAGCCAGCTCTTCCAAATACAGCCTGTCAGGCTTAAGAGCAAGATGGACTCCAAGAAACTTTGTCCTCAGGCTGTTAAAGTATCAGAGTGCACAGGGTTAGTGCATTTAAGCTTCATTTTATATTAAAAATCCCACCAGAAGTTATGTCTCTCAAGCAGGTCTGAACACTTCCTTGCTGGCAGGAGTTCTGTAGGGAAAGTAGGAGCGGGGACTAGGGTGTAGATGGCAAGGCTTTATGGGCTGAGTGCTCCTGGGGTCTCCACTAGGCGGGTCACCCAGGATTCCAGTGCCAGGCCGTGACAACGCAGGGGCAAGACCACCCTGCAGGGGAATTAAGAGCAAAGACAATCCGAACCACACTCGGAGGGCAGGCTGGCCTCGTTGCCTGCTCTGGCCTTCTCTCATCTTTATTTCAAGCCCTGTTACCGCAAAATGGGTATGAAAAGTATCCACAAATGCCGATTTTTACTTAATGCTTTGCATACAAATGAGGAGGAGGAGGTGGCTTTTTTGCTGTCTAGGTGCTTGTTGTCTGGCTTTAAAAAACTGGAGGACAGCATCATATACAGAGTTGCTGCTTTTGGCGAAGGCACCCCTCACAAAATTACTCTTCCAATTGCAACTAACCTCTGAGGTCTGAAAAAGAAGTTACAGGGCAAAGAGTTGCCCTGGGCCTTTTATTCTTTCCTAAGCACTGTGCTGTGCTGCTCGAGTGAATGCTAAGTCGCTTCTGTCATATCCCACTCTTAGGACCCCATGGACTTTAGCCCGCCAGGCTCCTCTGCCCATGGGATTCTCCAGGCAAGAATACTAGCGTCAGTTGCCATGCCCTCCTCCAGGGGATCTTCATGACCCAGGGATTGAACCCACATCTCTTCTGCGTGAGCAGGCAGGTTCTTTCCCACTAGCACCACCTGGGAAACCCAGTGGTGCTGCTTAAAGGGGACTAAGTGGTTTTGCCTTTTTTTCTCGGTGGGATGAGGGGCAGGGTTGAGGCAGAGAAGCTGACTAAGGGAACCAACCACTCAGGCAGCAGAAGTGAGGGAATGCAGAGACAAAAGCATTGTCAGAGGTTAAATGTTCACTGTTAAGTGAACACATTTCCAATGTCCTCATCCAATCGTCTGTTGGCTAGGCAACTTTACAATTCCAGGCCCTTCAAAATTTCAGACCTCTGGGAAGGAGAAGGAAAGGGTGATATTCGTGTGAGAGAGAAATGTCTGACATTGTCTCCCCCACATTATAAGCAACAGTCACAGGCCTAGTGGGAGGCAAGAACTGTCTTAAATTGACTCTTTTATTTTGTATATTTATTCCCTTCCTTGCTCCCCAAATTATTCAGGACAATTTTCAAAAATATTAGGATTTTGGAATGTACCCAATATGGATTAAGGCTGTCCTTGCTGGCGAACCACAAGGTTACTTTATCCCAGATTAATCAATTAAAAATCTCCCTCAAGTTTGTTCTCTTAAGCATTTCTGAGTTTTAGAACTTCAAGAATAAATTAAATTCTCCATAAGACTTTTAAAGCCCACCATAACAATGAGAATAAAAGTGTTAAACAGGATGAAGAATAGATTTTGATGAGAATGACAACCTCCAGAGGCAGAGGTTCCAGCACATGGGAAGTGATATTGTCAAGATACTTTAGAGTGCTCAGACTAGTTTCTATTAATAGAATACTGTTTGTTCTCACTATGGATCCCAGGGCCTATGGAACATGGCTGAAAGACTTGGTATCAGATCTTGGCTATGCCTTCTAGCCTAACATACGACAAGGGTCTTCTGCTACAGCATGAGAGCCCCTCATTTGACACAGGTTGGCTAAGTACGCCAAGAACTGCACCAGAGGCTAGGAAGCAGATGTCATGAACTCCAGCTTCAAAAAGGCAGTGAACTTGCCCAAATCCTTGTTTGGGTGGATTTGCCACAAGATGGCGCTCATAGACCATACTGCACACCCACTGACCCCGTCACAGTTTATCTTGGAGGGCAAAGAGGTTCCCAAGAGCTTACTTAAAGGTCTTCTCTGTGGACTTCTGTTTCATTACGTTCTAAAGTAGTCATATCTGAGAATCTTGGTTTGGATAGAAATAATAATATTATTCTACTCATGGTTTGATGAGTGCTCTAATAGGGTAGATACTGCAATAACCCGCTATATTCATGATGTCAGGAGGTTCTCGCCTTTGAGTACGAATCTGAGAAGGCATTTGTGTAGTATTCTGCATCCTACTGATTTACAAAATCAGTCATTCCACGAAAAATGAATCCTGCTTAGACCCAAACTTCAATTTTTCCTAAAAGAAATACGTCTGCACACAGTACGGAAGAATCGTGGTGTTCTCGAGTCAGTATAAACTACCTCCACACATGCTTATTTATCTGACTTCTGGTTTTAGGAATCTCAAAGCTAAAAAACATGCTGAGGCAAGAAACACCGACTAACACATTTTGAAGTATTCCATAACAACTCAACGTGATCTGACTCCTGGCGGATCTATATTTTTCTCATTCTTCTTGCTTTGACCAAAAGCACCTAACCCCTCCCAAGTGAGGGCACAGCACTTAGGATGACATTCTTCTCTTCCTAGGGGTGAGAGGAAGAGAAAGAATTGATGTGAGGCAGCCAGAGTTTCCCTGGATGATCTGAAGGGAGGAACTACTTTGCCGGAGAGATTTTTCATTTCCCGGTTGGTTGAAAGTCAGCCAGGGTGCCCATCCTGTAGCCATGCCATCAGCGGGCTGGCAGGACTGCTGCATGCCCCGCGCCCTTGGAGCTGCCTGCCAACTTCTACAGCAGGGAGCTGGCAGCACCCCAACCTGCAGGGAGCATGGCACCAGGCTTCGGCAGCTGGATGCCAAAGGCAACGGCCCTCAAAGAGGCGGCGACAAAACGCAGGGCCTGGGGACCTGTTCAGTGTTCAAGCTGGCAGGGAAAACTGGGGAGGATCACAGGGCTCCCCGAAGAAAGGCACGTCAGGAACCTACTGTGATTTCCCAAGCTGGGTTTGGGGGCGAGAGTGGGAGCGCTGGTTGCTTCCATAAATCCTGCCAGTGGCAGAGTTCCTGAATTCTGTAAAGCATCAAGGATGCTCGCCTGTGATGGGAACACAGAACAGCCTTCTAAGGCAAGAGGGGAGTGAGCTTGTGATTCCGGGGTTTGCTAATTCTTAACCTAGGCACACAATGCTGGGTGGGCACAGCAGGACAGTCCTCCCCGGGCCCTTTTCGGTTCTGCTGTCTGCCTTTGGCCTCATGGGCCCACTTCAGACCATGCACCCCCGATTCGGCTTCTACTAAAGACAACAGGGGTTTGGTGAGGGGGTGGTGCGAGCTGGAGTGCGGCCTGATTGCAGATAGCCAGCGTGCTCAAAACAGGTGATGAGCACTCAGGACTGCCGCCAGGCCGAGTCTGACTCAGAGATGAACGTGGATGGTGTGAGGGAGCAGGGGGGAGGGCACTGAGGAAAGGCTGTCCTGGCCTCAGACCGGCCCTTTTTTGCAGCCCAGTCTCTCTCTGCTTCAGCTCTTTAAAGCAGAGGCTAAGGATCCATTTCTTTGTTTTTTTATTTCTTATAGGAATATAATTGTTTTACAGTGTTAGTTTCTGCTGTACAACAACACGAATCAACTGTGTGAGTGTGAGTGTGAGTGTGTGTGTGTGTTAGTTGCGCAGTCGTGTCTGACTCTTTGAGACCCCATGGCCTGCAGCCCGCCAGGCTCCTCTGTCCATGGGATTCTCCAGGCAAGAATACTGGAGTGGGTTGCCATTTCCTCCTCCAGGGGATCTTCCCAACCCAGGATCGAACCTTACTCTCCTGCACTGCAGGCGGATTCTTTACCTTCTGAGCCACCAAGGAAGCCCGAATCAGCTATATGTAAACATATATCCCCTCCCTAGGCAGCCTCCCTCCCACCCCACCCTCTCAATCCCACCCTTCTAGGTCATATCTCTCCGCGAAAAACACAGAAGGCAAGACCAGCTGCAAGTCATTTTCAAAGATTCAGGGACTGTGAGGCGGGAGGTGAGTGCTGTCACATAGATGGGCACAGAGGCCCCGAGAGGTGCTGTGAGGGTCGAGGTCACACAGCATGTTGGTGGTGAGGAGGGACAGGAGCCCAGGCCTCCTGCCTCCAGGCCCAGGACACTCTTTGGGCAGAAAAGAAACTCCTACTCTCTTCCCAGGCCGGTGCATGCCTACCCCAAGAGGATATCTCCCCAGAGATGCCTCTCTGCTAGTCCCTTATCAGAGCCCTGGAACAGTACAGAGGAAAGAAACTACAGTTGACCCTTGAACAACACAGGTTTGAACTGCTTGTGTCCACTTACATAAGGATTCTTTTTAATAGCAAATACTGCAGTATTACATGAAGCAGGGTCAGTTGAATCTGTGTATGAACAACCATGGACACGGAGAAACCGCGGATATGGAATGGAGAGGGCAGACTATAAATAATGCACAAGAGTTGGCAGAGCCTAACCCCCATGCTGTTCAAGAGTCAACTGTAATCTAGAACTCAGGTCCCTCGTTTACTTTTGTTGTTCAGTCGCTAAGTCTGACTCTTTGCCACCCCACCGACTACAGCACACCAGGCTTCCCTGTCCTTCACTATCTCCCAGAGTTTGCTTAAACTCATGTCCATTGAGTCAGTGATGCCATCCAACCAACTCATTCTCTGTTGCCGCCTTCTCCTCCTGCCCTCAATCTTTCCCAGCATCAGGGTCTTTTCCAACGAGTCGGTTTATATAGTGGTAATTAAACAACATATTTAAAAGGTTTAGCTTTATATGCTAATGTTTCCTTGTATTTAAAAAAAATCAAGGAATTTCCAATCTCTCTACCTATTTAAAAATCTTATTATCCCCCATTGTTGAACCCAGACCTTTCCTTGGCTGGCCTTTTGTGGAAAGCCTACACCTTCCTACTCTATTCATACGCCAGCAGCTTGTGAAGCCCTGGAACAGTCTTCATTGTTTTCACATAGCTCTCAACCTTACCCTTCCATCTATGTTGTTTGCTCCTGGAGGCTAAAGCCTTGTTGATTGCTTCTTTCTTTGCTTCTTTCTATCTCTTACTGAAAATATCTGACCAATCATTCTAGCCAGGGCAGTCACACAGGACAAGGGAATGGCATGGGACCAGTGTTGCTCACAGAACTAGAATTTCCTTTATGACACTGGACAAGCAGAGCAAAGCTCTAAGAAAACAAAACAAGTCCTCAGAAACAGTCGTTCCTGAAGCGTGAAGGAAGCACTGAACCTGAACACATACAAGATAACATGTTTTTCAAAGGAGTTTAAAATACAGACTAGGAAACAAAATCAAGATATTTACAACACTGATCTTGAGCACACTTTGGGCATAATTTGCTGACAAAGATTAAATCCTCTGAATTGTATTAAGGAAATGAATGTACTTTATATCCAAGGAGAATATGAACTCTTAATTCCACATTCTATTTCTACAAAAAATTACACTGGCTGATAAATGATGGCCCCTGTTTTCATTACAGCTAAATGGAAATGTCTCATTTATGGGTTATGCTGAATAAATTAGCTGGGAGATTTTTTTTAAGTATTAAAAATACCAAGAGGTCTAACCCATATACTAGTTAAAAAGCAGAATTTTATATATCTGCTGTATCAGAAAATTTGTGATTCTCCTACTTCATGGTATTTAACTCCTACATTTTAAAAAGAATTCAATAAATTTAGAACCTTCAATTTTTATATCTCTTTTATCAAATGTAGCTCAGATGAGAACTGAACCATGTCGTCAGTCACTGATGTTATATTTCCTTCTGCAAATTAAATTCAGTAAAAATTCTTCAAGATCAAAGAAATATTTATTAGACCTTACCTAAAAATCTGGCCCTTTGTTCAAACCCAAATGTGCACGCTGCCAGTGCCAGATGACGGTAATTAACCCCCGGGTGATATTTTCTGTAAAACAAATTGGTATTTTCAGGACAATTTCCTAATGGGAAAATGTCCACAAAAACAAAGCTGCATTGTGATCAAATCTCTACGCTGGTCATCTGCAAAGCCCTAAATGCCCAAGGCAGTAGGGCAATGATTGTGAGCCCCAGTCTTGGTCTTTTAGGATCAGGAGAACAGAATCGGTGAATTACATGGAAAGAACATAACAAGGATCTCAACTTCAAATAAAGCCCTCCTGATTTCTCTCAACAGACCCTTAGACTTTAATACAATTATTCTGAGACATTAAGAAATACAGATGACTTTTCCCATTCCCATTAGCCAGTCCCAAACTACTCTTTTCCTCCCTTTGAACTTTTTCACTGAAGAATCCTCTGTGCATAGACAGATCTGTGATTTGAGGCTCAAGAATCTGTTCAACAAACCATGAATTTACAAGGCATCATCGTTGAATAGCTGCATGAACTGAGTACTCAAGGGAAACATTTCTGGAATAAAGAAAAGGACAGTCTGTAATGGGGATTACATTCTTCTGTTTAAATGTGCAATGAGTGATTAAATCCAATTTTTTAAAAATGAAATCAAAATAACCATGGGAAGTAACAAAGAAAGGCAACTGGCTGGGAGATTGCAATTGCTGATTATGAGAGAGTTTACTAAAATCACTACGTGAAAAGTCTAAATTTTGATAGGGGGCTGGAGCATGGACACCTTGCAGGAAGAAGCATCTGGGAAAATTAGTCCATGGTCAAGAAGATACATCTTGATATCTATATATAGGTATATCTATAGCCTAGGAGATATATCTATAGCCTAGGAGATACATCACTGGAAACTCCAAAAACAGCTCTGTGTATGGCTTCTCTTTGTTCCTCCAAATCCATCAAAAAGGGAAATACTTTGCAGGTAATTAAAAGCTAGTGTTTGGTCTAACATTATTGGAAGGATACATGCCTTGGAGTCAGAAGACCAAATGTTAGCACTAATTCTATCAATTCCAACAGAAAAATGAGTAAGTTCTAGGGATCTAACATAAAACATAGTGACTATAATTGAACTAACAATACTGCACGGCATATCTGAAAGTTACTAAAAGAGTAAAACTTAAACACTCTCACCAAAAAAAAAAAATGTATGTATGCAAAGTGATAGATGCGTTAACCAACCTTATTGTGGTAACTGTTTCACAACAGATACACATATCAAAATGTAAAAATCCATCAGAACATAAGTCCCATGTGGGGCCTTTGTCATGCTCACCCAGTCACTGCCAATACTTGGACTAGTGCCTGGCACATAGTTGGTGCTCAATAAATTTTAGTTGCATGTGGGAATGAATGAATCAACTGCGTGGTCCATTCAGTTCACCACTCTTCTAGCCAAACCTCACCATAAATGCAGGTCTGGAACAGACTAATTCGAACTTCAGTTGCAACGCTCTATCTCCCCAACATCCATGGCCAGAACACATCAATGACTCCCTAGGGGACGAGCTCCCAGAAGCCTGGACAGTGAGAAGGCTAGAAAGTCTTTTAGGGTCCCCCAGTGGCTCAGTGGTAAAGAATCCACCTGCCAATACAGGAGACGTGGGTTCAGTCCCTGGGCTGGGAAGATGCCCTGGAGAAGGAAATGGCAACCTATTCCAGTATTCTTGCCTGGAGGGAGCCTGGTGGGCTACAGTCCAGGGGGTCACAAAAGAGTTGGATGCAACTTAACAAGTTGCGTTAAACAAGTTGTTTGTTAAGCCTGGTGTCAACAGCAAGGCCTAAAGCAACAGCCTGCTCCCGCTTCCTTCTGACCCTGGGAATGCTGTCCAATCCCATTTCCATTCCCCGATCTGTCCCCTTCCCAACCCTGTCCTCATATCTTTGTTGTGAAGCGACTTAGCAGCAGTAGCAGCAGCAGGGTGTTGAGCTGTATTTCTCAGGATTCTTCAGAAGAAAAATCCTAGAGCTCTCAGGCCTCCAAGATTTCCTGAGCGAGTCCTGCAAACCAGGAGATTCATTCTTTGAAGTCGGGCTGAGGTCCAAGGAGCTAGACAGGCAGTACCATTGACCAGAAACACCAGCTAAATTTACTACATCACTTACTGCTCATACTGTGTGGCCATCTGCTGAAAGCAAATAATCATTAGATGATGATCAAGAGGAAGAAAAATAGTATTTTCCATCTTAGGGTGTTCCTTCTGGCTGAAAGTGTTGTTGATGTTTTACCTTCACACTTGGAATTAAAGGGTGCGTGTATGTGAGAGTGTGTGTATATATGACATATATACATACATTCATACAGATACATATATACACATACTTGTGGGGAAAACATATATAATTCACTTGTTTCTTTTGTAAAATAAATAAATAGAAACATCTTCATTCTTCAAATAGTCAACTGTTAAACTCAGAGGTCTTCTTGTCCAGGGTTCACAGAGATTTGATTCAATCATATTCATTTAATAAAAAATAAAATTACATGGAAAAAATCAAAATAAATTACTGATGTAAAATAACTTAAAAAAAAAAAAAACCTTGCTCCTTTCTTTGAACCATGGAGAATGTCTGCTAAGATTAGCTCAAACACCTCTTTTTAAACAATTAAAGAGAAATTTCCTAAATACAACTACAGTATAGGGTTTAGAAAAGAAATCACTTTTGCTCCTACACAGAGGGCTTATCAAGCCTATAATAATAAAAGAGAACATTTAAAGGCCACATTCAAACAAAATCAGATTAAGATGAAACACCCCTAACCTTTCTCATTCCAGGTCCTTTGCCAGCTGGCTTTCTCTGCCCGAAACACATCTGCCTTCAACTCTGCCCCTTCTTGAAAAGCCTGGTCACCACAGCAGGTATCTGGCCTTGCTTACACCCACTCATCTGGTGTAAAAGGGGCTTGTCTCCAATGAGAGACCATGAAAATCCCAAAGGCAGTTTTATTCTTCAAAATTTCCAGAGTGCCTTGCACCCAAAAAGTTCTTAGTAATAAAAATGTGTTAAATTGAGCTGAATTAAGAGAAAGAAGGGGCTTCCCAGGTGGCACTAGTGGTAAAGATTTCGCCTGCCAATACAGGAGACATAAGAGATGCAGGTTCCATCCATAGGTAGGGAAGATCCCCTGGAGGAAGGCATGGCAACCCACTCCAGCATTCTTGCCTGGAGAATCCCACGGACAGAGGAGCCTGGTGGGCTACAGTCCATGGGGTCGCAAAGAGCTGGACACGACTGATGTAGCACGCATGCACGAAGGAGAAAGAAGTGATTGGAAAGAATGGAGGTAGTATGAGAGAGATGGAGAGATAGATAGAGATACAGAATCAGAGATGAGAGAGTTGGGGGAGAGATTGGGTGCAGAGAAGGGAGAATATGAAACAAGTGTATGAAATGATACTGTTATGGATCAGAATTTCAGATTAGAAAGGTCATTTTCCACCATGTAACTATTTCCAGAGCATAGAACTAGATAAACACATAAAGTTATGTATGCATATATTGTTATGCATTTTAATGCATATGTTATGCATATATACATATAATGCATAACAATATACACATACATAACTTTGCATAATAATACATCATAATGCATATATGCAGTTATGGAGAGGTATCACCTGTTAAGTTCTTTTTGGTGCTTTAACAAGCAGATAAGGTTTTTAATATGCTTTAAAAGAAAAGAGATCGAGAGTACACAATTATTCACAACAGCCAAAGGTGAAAGCAACCCAAATGTCCATCCACAGATGAATGAATACACAGCATTTGATATATACTCACAGTGCGTTATTACTCAGCCTTGAAAAGGAATGAAATTCTGATGCTGCCACAATATGAAACTGGAAAACATTATGCTAAGTGAGAGAAGCCACACACCAAAGGACAGCTATTGTATGACTCCACTTACAAGAAGTACCTAGTAGTCAAATTCACAGAAACAGAGTAACTAGTTGCCACCAGAGGCAGGAAGGAGGAAGTTTCAGTCCGGGAGGATGAATGAGTCCTGGAGGTGAATGGTGGTGGGATTCCCAGGTGGCACTAGTGGTAAATAACCTCCCTGCCAAAGCAGGAGACATAAGAGATGCAGGTTCAATCCCTGGGAAGATCCCCTTGAGGAGGAAATGGCTACCCACTCCAGTATTCTTGCCTAGAGAACCCCCATGGACAGAGGAGCCTTGTGGGCTACAGACCAAAGAGTCGCAAAGAGTTGGACACAACTGAAGCGACTTACTTTCACTTTTCACTTTCCACTTTCATGCATTGGAGAAGGAAATGGCAACCCACTCCAGTGTTCTTGCCTGGAGAATCCCAGGGACGGGGGAGCCTGGTGGGCTGCTGTCTATGGGGTCGCACAGAGGTGGACACGACTGAAGTGACTTAGCAGCAGCAGAAGCAACTTAGCACCCTGCAATGTGAATATACTTAACACACGTTACTGCACTCTGAAAATGGTGGAGGTGGTAAATTTTATCATGATTTTTAAAAAGATAAAGGATTAGGAGAGAGGGTCTGGAGTGCAGACTCACAGATATAAGTTACCTCACAACCCTGTCCCTCAAATATCCCACTTGGAACACACAGTTCTGAGAGCTCACAGTCCTGTGCATTCCCTCTCCTGGTTCCAAGGGAGCCAAGATGGTGCCTTATCCCTAACGGTAGATCCCGCAGCTCCATGTGCAGCGCCTTGCAGTTAGCAGGGGTTCATTAAATATTTGCAGATTCATTGAAAAGGAAAAAAAAAAAAAACCCACAGGTAATAAACAGCTGGAAGGATTTTTTCCCCCTTTTTTGGAACAGAGGTTGGAAGAGGGGGTAAAAAGTTCTGATAAATTGGCCAAAAAGTAGGCATATTAGAGATTAACACATCTTGATCTTTAGAGTAACTGAGAATCAATGAAAGGATGGAAAATTTTTCTTTAACAGCAACTTCAGTTATAACAAGGAAAACGAATCATCATATATAAGTAAGATCAACTTGAGTTAAAGCTTTGAATAAAAGAGAAAAGAAAATAAGTGATCAAGAGGGGCATGGCAAACATTTTACCTGGAAACTGATTACATAAGAGTGGATTTTTATACCTCCTGAACTATGTGTTCAGAGGAAAAGAGAGAACACAAGCTTCCATTTTTTCAGATGTGACCACAGACAGAAACAACTCCTTCGTGGAGAAAACAGGTATATCATTAACACAAACACAAATGCGCTCTGTGGCTCAACTAGGTAAAAAGACGTTAAATTATAAAAACGTTAAAGCAGACACTTCTGGCCTAGAGCAACTTTATAGAACAGTCGTTAAGATGATTTTCCTCCTTCCATAATTTCTTCCTTACAGCTGTCACCAGTTTCAACTTGACTGCAGCAAACAGAACAATCTATTTTGCCCTTTTGAGCATATGCCCATCACCCTTCAGACTCAGGCTCACTTCCTTTCTGTTTAATTCTCCTCAATTAGTAGTGCCATCTATTCAGCACCACAGGCTGAACACTGGAAGCCTATTCAGAGAGCCCTTATTTCCACCCTAAAAAAGATGTCAGCCTGGGCAGAGGCCTCTGATGAGGGGGGTTAAGATACACCTGTTGGGCAGCAGGCATCTCAAAAGGAGATGAGAACTCTGCCTGCTTTTCATCAAACCTCTTCTTTTTTAATTAAGTTAATTAACCCAGAAATTCTCATCAGTTTATATCATCTCAGGCAGCCTGCCCAAGCCCTGGGTACCTGGACTAACCTGTCTCCCGATGCTTTCATCAGTTAGGAGAAAGTGTCTCTGTCTGCCCTGGGCCTCAGGGACTGGTCAATCAGGGTTTCTCAGCCTCAGCACTAGTGACCTTGTGGGTCAGAGAACTCCTTGGTGTGGGGGGCTATCTGTGCCCTGCTGAATGACTAGCAACATTCCTGGCCTCTACCCACTATACACCAATAGTGGTTGTTGTTTAGTTGCTAAGTCATCTCTGACTCTGCGTCCTCAGGGCCCTCTGTCCATGGGATTTCCCAGGCAGAAATACTGGAGTGGGTTGTCATTTCCTTCTCCAGTAGCACCCCCTAGATGCAACAACCCAGAGAGTCTCCAGGTACTGCTGCAAGTCCTCAGGGGAGGGGGGTGGGGGGTGGGGGGGAGCAAAATCGCCCCTGCTGAGAACCACTGGGGTAAAATGAGATTTCACCCCACCTCGCACCACCACCAGAAACTTCAGTCTGAACCCTCTTCCCCCACCCAACCCCACCCCACCCCGCCCCCACCCCCACTCTTGAGACTGTGCCCAAGATGGGCCCAGGAGGGCCCATCAGCAGGCACGAACTGGGTTTTTAAGAAAATATAAGGAGGCTTAAAGTCAGCAACAATCAAATGCAATTTCAAGGACATCAAGAAGGAAAATTTCAATCAGAAGTGGCTTTACATATTGTCTAGCACCCCCACCACCTTTATCCATCCTAACTTGTCCTGTTCAAACCCTAATACTAATATTCCCATCTACAACCATTCTCTTACCCTCTTATGTTATAAACCAGTTTCCCCCTTCCTTCTCCCTGTTATGCACTCAGATTCCTTCACTTCCTTTCAATTCTCTATGCAACAATTCTTTTTCTGTGGCTCCCTCGCTGGTTGATGCTTTCTTTCCCTCTCTCTCTCCCTGACCTTCTTCATCAGAAGAAGGAAGTAGGTTACCTGCCACAGCCTTAGATTCCACCTCCTCCAAAGACTCAGCTCTGTAGAAAGTCAAACTGTGTCCTGAAGAATGAAATCTCCATATGCTAGGTTGCTGCTTTATCATATGAAAGAATGATTCCTTTTATAGGACATACTGTCATGTGTCAGGGCTGTTTGCACATGACGCACACTAACCTCAGGTAAGGAGCTCCTAAGAAAGGCCAAACGTATTGACATGTTTGCAAGACAGCTGTGTCTGAAGCAACCAGGACACAATGCAGTGGTGGGGTGCCCAGATGCCTTAATTTGGCCCACAGAACCCCCAGCAGGAGCCCTCCTGTGCTGTGTGGACGTATCTCCACGCAGCTGGCACTGCTGTGGGACACAGCAGGTTGGGAGAGGGCTGTGAGTGCCCTGGTGAAATACAGCTGATGACAGCTGACTTCCCAAAGGAAAATGACTTCCCAAAGTAAGGCCCTGTGCTGAGCCTGCCATCTGTCATTCAGAGACCAGGAGCGAAAGCTGCAGGGCTCTCCCACCCCCAGTTCTAACCCTCACACTCCCCTCAATCTCCATCCCACTCGGGTAGATCAGAAGGCTCACTTGCTATTTATGAAGAGAACACAGCTCTGAAGGAGGCTGTTTAGAATGCTCCATGACGGGAGGAGGGCGAATCACAAACTAGATTTATTCTCAATGAGCCAAATCAGCACAAATGGAACATGAACAAAACCTCTAATCGTCACAATCAAATAAAAAGAAGACTTCCTGGAGAGTAACAGACAGATGGGAAGCTAATATAGTTCAGACCATTAACATTCCACCAATGCTCACTGGTATTTTTTTTTTAAGCAAATAGGGCCAGGTCTAGTAGAGTGAGGAGGAAAGAAAAATGTAGGCACATCCGCTTTTTCTGAAAGCAATACACAGAATGACATAATGTAAAGACAAGTGACTGCTGATGCCGTTTACTTTATAATAAAGTCCTTTTCCCGGACCATTATCCTGCTTTCTACTATTAACTTCTTTTTATTTTTGGTAACAGCTTTATTGAGATATAATTCATATAACTATTAAGTCATCCTTTAAAGAGTAGATCACAGTGGTTTAGAACAGTCACAGACTTGACAGAGTTGTGCAACCGTCACTACAATTTAAGAATATTTTCATTACCACAGAAAGATACCTTGTTCCCTTCAGTAGTCACTCCAGGATCCAACCCCTCCTCGCTCTGGGCAACCACTTTCTGTTTCTGTATATTTGCCTAACCTGGACTTTTCATATAAATGGAATCATACAATATGTGGGAAGTTTCTGATTTCTTTCACTGACCATAATGTTTCCAAGGCTCATTCATATTGTATCATGTATCAATACTTAGTTCCCTTTGCTTTGTTACGAGTTTTTAAGTCGCTCAGTTGTATCCAACTCTTTTCTGCACCATGGACTGCAGCATGCCAGGCTTCCCTGTCCTTCACTATAGCCTATAGCTTGCTCAAACTCATCTCCACTGAGTCATGATGCCATCCTACCCTCTCATCCTCTGTTGCCGCCTTCTCCTCCTGTCCTCAATCTTTCCCAGCATCAGGGTCTTTTCCAATGAGTCAGTTCTTCACATCAGGTGGCCAAAGTACTGGAGCTTCAGCATCAGTCCTTTCAATGAATATTCAGGGTTGATTTCCTTCAGGATTGACTGGTTTGATTTCCTGCAATCCAAGGGACTCTCAAGGGTCTTCTCCAGCACCACAGTTTGAAAGCATCACCTTTTTATTGCTGAACAATATTCCATTGCATAGAGATACCTATCACATTTTGTTTATCCATTCATCAGTTGGTGGACATTTGGGGGTTGTTTCCTTTCTTTGGCTATTAACAAATAATGCTGCAATAAACAGTCTTGTACTGTGCTGTGTTTAGTCAGTCACTCAGCTGTGTCCCACTCTTTGCCACCCCATGGACTGTAAGTCCACCAGGCTCCTCTGTCCTTAGGATTCTCCAGGCAAGAATACTTGAGTGGGTAGCCTATCCCTTCTCCAGGGGAACTTCGTGAGCCAGGAATTGAATCAGGGTCTCCTGCATTACAGGTGGATTCTCTACCAGCTGAGCTACCTGGGAAGCCCCCAGTAAAGTCTTACATGTATAGTTTTTATGTGGGCATATGCTTTCCTTTCTTTTGGGTATATACCTAGGCATGGAATTGGTAGGTTATAAGGCAACTATACTTAACCTTTTGAAGAACTACCACACTATTTTCCAAGATGGCTGAATCATTTTACATTTCTACCCAGTTGTCCATATTACACTAATCATATTTTTGCCAAAAATTATCTTTTTTATTATAGCCATCCTAGTGGGTATAAAGTGGTATCTCATTGTGGTTTTGATTTGTGTTTCCCTGATGACTAGTGACACTGAGCATCTTTTCATGTAGCTATTGACCACTGGTATGTTTTCTTTGGAGAAATGTCAATTCAGATCCTTTGCCTAATTTCTCATTGGACTGTTCATCTTTTTATTATTGAGCTGTAAGAGCTATTTATATATTCAGATATAAGTCTCTTATTAGATTTATGATTTGCAAATATTTTCCTTCTTCATGCGGGCTGTCTTCTCACTTTCTTGGTAGTGTCCTCTGAAACATAAAAGTTTTTAACTTTGATGAGGTCCAAATTATCTGTTTTTCCTTTGATTGCCTGTGCTCACATGTCATATCTAAAGATCAAATCCTTTTTAAAACAAGGTTTTTTTCAGCCTGTGTTTCTCAGTCTCAGGCATTTAGTTCTTTTCCATTTTAGCAGCAGGGCCTTTCCTTGGCCTGACTCACTCATATATGCAGACACAGCGACCACACCGCCCACAGGTAATGTGAGACATGAATGGATTTTCACTCCCCACAGAGTCCTGCTGCTCTCTGATTATGACTATGATTATTCTTGAACACTCACATGGCTAAGGATAGCTTTTAAGCTTCTGGAGGCTTTCAGAATTATTAATTAATACTTAAAATAGCTGTGAAGGATAGGAAGGAAAGTGATGCCCCACCACCACCATTCTGAGATGTGAAGACAGTTAAAAAGTTGTTATAAAGACAAATAACTTTCGTCAGAGGAACTCTAGCCTCTGAAATTCTCTGACTAGGAAGGAGGAAGGAAATAGAAATTGGGCAAAGTATAATAAAATATACACAGCAAATTGGGACAACCAACATTTAATATTATTTTATCACTCACCCTCACCACTACCCTCTTTGACTACCTCTCACACCACAGCCAGGGGGATCTTAATTCAAAATTCTGGTTATATCAATTGATTCACAAATACCTGAAAGGTTTTTTAGAAATATTTAGAAATCAGAAATTTTAGGTTCCCCAATGCTTCTTCAGCTCATTTACTATAATTACCTCCCACCGTTCCCAAACTCAGGGCTTATTAAATTTTGCCCAGTTTATCAAAACCACTGGACCCCTAAAATTTCCTATGCCCTCAAATGTACTTTGCTTCTTCTACACAGAGCAGATTCCTATTCACGCATGAAGACCCAGACAATGCTGCCTCCCTGGTGAAGTCTTCTCAATTTCACCAGGCAATTTATAGATTCTACTTTTATGACATCCTTAGTATCTTCTTCATAGTTCTATTATTATTATAACCCAGATGGTAACTAGAATCACCCTGCCCTTTATACTATAATCACCACTGGCTCACAACAGAATTCTATGCTGTGGAAAATTCAATATCCAACCAAGATTTCTGAAATTCCTAGAGGATGAGGAGAAAGTGGTGTCCCATTCTGGTGGATACTACTATGTCTGACTTTCCACCTTCACTGAGGTCCTATTCTCTGCTCTGAGTCTTTGACTCCACAAACGTGGACCTCAACTCACTATACTGGTTTCCACTGAAAACTACAGGAAGCAGCTCCTAAGATGGTTTGAACAATCCCTGCCTCCTGATATTCCTGGTCTTATACAATTTCCTCCCTCTGAGTAACTTGCTTCTAACCAACAGAGAATCTGGCAATATTGAGGGATGTTACTTTTCTGATCAGATGACAAAAGATAATGATTTGACTTGCTATCAGACTCCCTTTCATTGACCAGAGAGACCCATGCTGCATAGAACTAAGCGTAGTCTCTGGTCAACAGCCAGCAAAGCACTGAGACCCTCAGCCCAACAGACCATAGAGAACTGAATGTGCTGCCATCCATGTAAGTAAGCATAAAAGCAGATCCTTGCCCACACGAAGTCTTCAGATGAAACTCCAGCCCTGGCTGATACCTTGACTGCAGCCTTGTGATCATGAGTAAAGCAGAAACCCCAGCTAAGCAATGCTCAGATTCCTGACCATGGAAGCCATGAAATAATAAATGTGTGCTGTTTCCACAACAATAGGTAACAATGCAAAATGCAACAAATAAGCATCCTCATTACTTGGGACAGTTGTGTATACAGAAGACTTTACTCATGGCTTAGGAGCCAGAGCTTAGGAGCTTTACACCACAGAAATGCTAAAAACATAAAGCTCCATCTTGGACATTTAGTTTCTAAGAATCCTATGGCCACTTTAATGGGTTATTCAGCATGTCTCTCCCTCTTCTTTCCCTCTTCTACTATGACATTTTATATCTCAGGCTAAAAACTGTTTTTCATATATGTAGAGAGAGACACAGAGACAGAGACAGGAAGATTGATTTTGAAATTATCTGACCCTTGATCGATCCTAACAAGGTATACTAACAAAACCCTATCCTTCTCCCTAATTTCTGCCTAGGGCAGGCCGTGGGGAAAGGGACTTTTGTTTTTCCGAGGACATAGTACAACATAATAAATATAATTTACCAAGCTGTTTTCTAATTATTTGCTTACATGTCATCTCCCCCACTACACTGAGTTTTTCAATAAAAGTTACAGATTTTTTATTCATCTTTATATCCCCAGTACATGGTACAAAGATGATTAAACAAAGACTCAGTACATGTTTGCTGAATGTATATTAATTAAATACCATTACATTAGAAGATCTACATTTAAAATTAATTATTAATGCTTATTAATGCACAAGAAAACCACTGTGCTGGGGTACAAGTAAAACTATACTGTAACAAGTTCCTCAGATATTTCAAATAACTGTAACTCCTTTAAAAAGGTTCAAGAAAAATTATTGCTCTGATAAATCTAATACTATAGCATGCTATAACATTCAAAATATATTAATTAAATACTCTTTTAAAAAGCATATGTTCTATATTACTAGCTATTCTATAACTCATGGTAGAAATGTGTTAGATTTTTTAGTTTCAAGAACAAATGCTCAGAAATTCCAGAGCATAAAAGAATAAAACATCAGGACTATTTTTAAAAGTAAAAAATTGGGAAGCCAAATATCCAGCAATAGGGGCAAGCAAGTCTTATTATAGCCACACTTTGGATTAAAGGTGATGAATTAGATCTTATTGATTAACAAAGAAAGATGTCTACAATAGAATCTTTTTTAAATGTATTTACTCATTTATTTGGGCTGCCCCAGGCCTCAGTTGCAGTACACAGGATCTTTATTTGAGGCCTGCAAACTCTTAGTTGCAGCATGTGGATTCTAGTTCCTTGACCAGGGATGGAACCTGGGCCTCCTGCATGAGGAGAGTGGAGTCTTAGTCACCTGGCCACCAGGGAGGTCCCTGCAATAGAGTCTTATATAAAGAGAGCAAGGAACAAATGATATATAAATGTTTGTATAAATAGATTTTGCCTAAGGCTCTGTGTACCTATGCATTAAAAAAAAACATGAAAGGATACATACCAAAATGTTAATAGATACCAGTCATCACAGTATAGTTGGTCTTTCTATTTTTCTATATTTTGCAGATGTTTTGCAATAAGCATGTATTTCTTTTTAATCAAAAATATTTAATTTTATTTAAAAATAGAGAAAAGAATTAATTAGTATTATCCTAATTTGGCAAACATGGACTCCCAAATGAATATTTACTAAATTAATATTCTGGAATGTAAAAGCAGCTAACAAAACTGATTACATTTTAGTTGTAAAAGCAATTTTAAATAAGTAGACTTGTTTGAGCCTTCCAAAACTTTGTGACATAGGAAATGCTTATTAAATACATTGTACAGATATCAAATGACTTGTGTAAGTCACATACTGGGGAAGTAAAAAAAAGCCAATGTAGAGTATATGGTGCGTGTGTGCTAAGTCGTTTCAGTTGCGTCCAACTCTTTGCAACCCTATGGATTATAGCCTACCAGGCTCCTCTGTCCATAGAATTCTTCAGGCAAGAATACTGGAGTGGGTTGCCATGCCCTCCTCCAGGGAATCTTTTCAACCCAGGGATCGAACCAGTGTCTCTTACATCTCCTTCACTGGCAGGTGGGTTCTTTACCACTAGCGCAAACTGAGAAGTCCCAGACGATGTGCAATTTGAGTCCTAAATCAGGGAAGCTGGTCATCTTAAATAGCAAAATAAGAAATGATCACTAAATGATTAAGAATGTTTTGTGGATATTCTGATACCCTGAGTAATTCTTTTTATATAGCAAATGCCAAAGATCATCGGATAAATTCATTTTCCATGTCATCTTACTTGTAAATTTTTTCCAAAAATTTCAATTAACTATTATTTTCATTGGCCCTACATATTAAGCACAGGCCAACTCAGCAGGTAAAGAAGCCACCTGCAATGCAGGAGACACAGGAGATGCAAGTTCAATCTCTGGGTTGGAAAAATCCCCTGAAGGAAAAAATGCCACTCCGGTATTCTTGCCTGGGAAATCCTATGGACAGAGGAAACTGGCGGGCTACTACGGTCCATAGGGTTGCAAAGAGTCGGACACGATTGAACGACTAAGCACGACAACAATATATGAAACTTCTAATGCATCAAGACACGTAGAAAGAAAAAAAAAAAAAAAACATGCAGAGAGTTTAAGAAAAACAGTATTCAGGCAGCTGAGATGCTGCAGAGAGCACATAAGCCCCCTTCCCCAGAACTAGAGGTTTTGACAACAAGTGGAGGTGAGACCCACACTGACCAACACTCTTATAAGTCATTTTACTTTCATCTTGATCCTGTCTCTATATGTCTGTGTCAACCATATAGAGGAGTTGGCGTTAAACCACAACAAAGAAATGCTCAGAAAAATGGCATTTCCACCAGACACATGCATTCCCAAAGCAAGCAAAGATAGAACACACTGAGAATGGGTGTGAAATTTAAACAGTAAGCCCCCTCGTGGCCCAGCCAGACTGGAAACGCTGTAAAATCAGCCATCTCATCTCTGAACAGTGAAGGAGGCTCTTTGGGGAGCACGTCAGTTGGAGCACCCTGGCCAGACAGATAGGCTGCAGGCATGAGGCGGCGGACACAGGAGCGGAGAGGGAACTTCCTTCAAGTCTGGCTCTGCCCAGACCTGTGTACTGACAAACTGGGAAGGAAGCAGAGCAGAAGGCAGGACATGAGGTGTGAACTGTGAGCAATTTTAGACAGGAAGGCTGGCACTTCTCTGAAATTAGCATATCTGCTTTGGGACAGGAGATGCCCCCTTTGGACTCATATCAGCCTGAGGGCGTGGGCCAGCCTGCCACGCAGGAGAGGAGCTGAGAAGCGTCCCGATGCACCAGGACAGAGAGCGCGGCCACAGCTGTTCCACACTAGAGGATTCTCTAGTCCCTTGGTGAGAAGGATTGGATTTAGCACCAGACACACCAGAATGCTTTTGGGAATTCCCTGTACACACGCTTAAGGCTAGCTAACTGTTCAGTAAACTGCACACAGATCATTCCACATTGTGAATTTAGTTAGTCTCAATCTGTTTCGACATTGGCAAACAGATACAAACCTCCTCATAATCATTATCAAATACCAATTAAAAAAATCCATAAAGATAATATAAAAGCCAACACGTACTTACTACATGCTAGGCAATGTTATTAATATTAGCCAGTTATTTTACTTGTTGTTATTTTATCTTGTTGTTCAGTTAATTCAGTCGTGCCTGACTCTGCAACCCTATGGACTGCAGCACTCTAGGCTTCCCTGTCCGTCACCATTTCCCAGAGCTTGCTCAAAGTCCATTGAGTCGGTGATGCCATCCAACCATCTCATTCTCTGTCGTCCCCTTCTCCTCCTGCCTTCAATCTTTCTCAGCATCAGGGTCTTTTCCAATTTTATACCTACCCACTTGTTATCATCTCTATTTTACAGATGAGGAAATGAGGCAGGAAGCGATTAATGTGCCTGAGGCTCCAGTTAAGAAATGGCAGAGCCAGAGCCAGAGCCAGAACTTGAGCTGAGGCAATCTCATTCCAAAGGTTCCACTAGACTACAATAAATCACACTGAACCAAGTTAACTCTAACCAGGGCATGTAACCTAGATTACTCTGGGGTTCTGAGTGAGTAAACCAGATAAATAGCATTCCTTGAATGAGCCTTGAAGAGCTTTTCTGCAGATTATATAATTTCAAGAGACCTTCTTTGTTAACAACCATCCACAAAATTTATATCAAAGAAAACAAATTCCACAGAAGACAGGATAACCAGATGGAGCCTGCTGAGTGTGGGTCGAGGGAAGTAGGAGGGGTGGGAGTCAGTGAAGACCAAGAGATCAAATGCCTACCTAAGTCTCCCCAGACAACTATCTCCCTAGAAGATATAGAACTAGGTTTGCCAATTCTAATTTTTTTAAAAAAGGTTTAAAATGCGGATTCTTGTGCAAAATCTCCACAATTTTCAAATCCTGGCACTCATTCCAGCTTATTTTCTTTGAACGATGAGCCAAACAAAACCTATCTGCAAACATCGGCTGCCACCTCTGTTCTGGATTCATCGAAGTTCTCAGCAGGTGATGCAATAATGGCCTTCTAAATGGCAGAGTACTGGAAATTAGTAGAAATTCTGAAATGTTAAGAAGACAGGGATCAATATATAACTGCAGATGGTCCTTGACTTACGATGGTTCAACTTACAATTTTCTGACTTTACAATGGTGAGAAAGTAAATACATGTCCAACAGAAACTGTTCTTTGAATTTTGATCTTTCCCTGGGCTAACAAAATGCAGTACATTATTCTACAGCAAGCCACAGTTCCAGTCAGCACTTGATCACAGGGGTAAACAATTAATAGACTTAGAACCATTCTGTAGCCACAGGAGCATTTTATTTTCCATTTTCAGTGCAGTATTCAGTGCATGAGCCAGTCAACACTTTTTATAAAATAGGCTTGTGTTAGATGATTTTAGCCAACTGTGAGGCAAATCAAGCATTCTGAACACGTTTTACGTAACCTGGGAACATCTATAAAATTAGATAGGTTGGATATATTAAATGCATTTTTTAATTAATTTATTTATGTATTGAAAGATAATTACAGAATTTTGTTTTCTGTCAATTTCAACACGAATCAGCCATAGATATACATTTATCCCCTCCCTTTTGAACCTCCCTCCCATCTCCCTCCCCATCCCACCATTCTAAGTTGATACAGAGCCCCTGTTTGAGTTTCCTGAGCCACACAGCAACTTCCCATTGGCTATCTCTTTTACTTATGGTAATGTAAGTTTCCATGTTACTCTTTCCATACATCTCACCCTCTCCTCCCCTCTCTCCATGTCTGTAAGTCTATTCACCATGTCTGTCTCTCCACTGCGTGTGTGCTTAGTCGCTCAGTCGCGTCCAACTTTGCGACTCCACGGACTGTAGCCAACCAGGCTCCTCCATCCATGGGATTCTCCAGGCAAGAATACGGGAGTAGGTTGCCGTGCCCTTCTCCATAAATGCATTTTTGACTTACAAAATTTTCAACTTATGATGGGTTAATCCGGTCATAACTCCATCGTAAATCAAAGAATGTCTATATACAAACAGGTAATGGTTTTGGTCTGGTTATATCATGGCAAGAACGTGAAGCCAAACATCTCTCAAGATTCCCCCCTGTTAGAGTATATGACGGTGAAGGCAATGGCACCCCACTCCAGTACTCTTGCCTGGAAAATCCCATGGATGGAGGTGCCTGGAAGGCTGCAGTCCATGGGGTCGCTGAGGGTCGGACACGACTGAGCGACTTCACTTTCACTTTTCACTTTCACGCATTGGATAAGGAAATGGCAACCCACTCCAGTGTTCTTGCCTGGAGAATCCCAGGGATGGGGGAGCCTGGTAGGCTGCCGTCCGTGGGGTCGCACAGAGTTGGACACGACTGAAGCGACTTAGCAGCAGAGTATATGAATGCAGCCAGGGGCATCTGGGTCAAAGGTCTCCAGAGTGGACTTCAGGCACTCTGGGAGGCATGCAAGGACATCCACTGAGGTGCAAGAAGAAAACATTCCACTTTGTATTTCTACTTCTTTTATTTTAAAATTTCATTTTTTACATTTGCATTACAGTGTTCATATACACTTTAAAGTAGTACAAATACATATTTTCCAAATAATAGATATACATTAAAATATAATAGTGGCTGGGAAGGTTACACCAACACCGATATCACATTCTCAGGCAAAGGAACTAGACCATCAAACATAAAAAATTTTATCTGTATCTTTCTCTCCAGAAATCAAAGGGAATTCACCAACAAACTCAGTATTAAATAAAAAAGCTTGACCCTTCAGTCCCCAGCCAGCTGCTACATAGCTGCACTCCTATGAAATCAGGACCAGGAGAAGGAATTGCCCTTGAGGGCTGGTCCTTATTTACCTTTCTGGGCCAGATACTCAACACAGAGTTTTTGATTTTTGAATTTTGATGTACATTTTTGCTTATATAATACGTGTTACATACTTGCATATCTGTCATCCAACCCTCATCTACAAGACATGCCAGTTTTAGGCAGAGCAATACACTTTTTTTTCCATGGAGTTTCACTTCCGGCCAGTTCCTTGACTGCTAACAATATCTGTTTTGAAGGCTTGGTTAGATCTGTTAAAACACACAGACAATCCTCCTAAGTACAAGGAAATGGAAAGTGCTAGAAAGAGGAGTTCTTGGCAATGAGCTGTTCTGACCAGGTCTTCAAGGACCTCACACAGTGCAAGCTCAGGCTCTGTGATGCCATGCTGAGCTTTCCTACTCTCCACTTAGAAAGTATCAGCAGGCAGCAAGTTAATTACATAATTTATTCTCCTCTCTACACATTTCACTTGTCCTTTCTCCTCAGGCAGTCCTACATATCCTCATTTTAAGACTCTAATATTTATTTTTTTAATAAAGGGGATAATATTCTTGATTACAAAAGTTAAATATATTCATATTAGAAATAACAAAGAAAAATGGGTATTCCTAAGGAGCATAAAACATGAATCCACTTAACCAACGGATCAGGTGGGATGAAGCCTGTATCAGACATCCTTCCCTCACCACTTCACAACCTCTCAGCCCCACATCTTACTCCAGCCCCTGCTGAAGTGACCAAGTCCATACAGGCTTCAACCAGATTCAAGCAGGTACAATTTGACAGCACTCAGCCTCTGCCTTCCTCTCCCTGTCCACATACCCTTCACCTCCTGCTCCAAAGTTTTCTAATGCCAACCAAGGCTTTAGAACCCACAGATATGCATTTGCAACCCAGGAGTGCAGGGGAGTCATCCTTTATGGGCCACTCTTGACCATTAGGGACAGAAGCCAATGGACACATCTTTCTTCATTTCAGCCCCCAAGCAGATAGTTCTGAGATTATCTTACATGGCTCCTAAAAAGTGCTGGGGAATCAAATATCCATTGCCCTCGGCTGATTTGATTTCAGCTTTCTCTCCTTCCCTTTTCTTTTCCTAGGTCCTCTACTCCAACTGGGGCCACATCCCAAATAAACTACTTGCATCCAAGCAGTTATCTCAGGCTCTGCTTTCCTGGGGACCCAAGCTAAGAATGCTGATAAGGAAGTGGACTTGGAAAGCAGATTTTCTGGGTCATGGAGCTGTACTGCTCATGCCATTGCTGGTGGTCAGCAAGATGGTGACAACCTTTGAAAGTAGCATCAGCCCATTTACTGTTATTCTTATCTGTGGTGGATGAGGATGAGGTACATGTGGAATGTGAGGTACTGAGTGAACCGGAAGTTGTGGTACTTGAATAATATAGGGTCAATGGTAATGATAAGAATCAAGAGAGTTGTCTGGTTTTTGTCAACTTCTTTGGAAGTTAGGAAGAGGTAAAAAGAAAATTGCGTATCCAAGTCAGCCAACAATTAACACAGGCACGCTGTGAAATGCTTCTTTGAGAACATTTGATTGAGCTTTGTTCGTCTCCTGCAGCCACCAGGCAGACAGTGCCAGAAATCAGGCTCAGGAACTAACTGTAGAGCTGGAAGATCCACAAAGACCAAAAGCAGTCTCAGTGTATCTCCTAAGTCAGTATCTGGCCTCTATAGGAAAACTGGTAGCTCTATGACCAGGAATCTGGACGTTTGGGTTGATGAGCCTAAGAACCTTAAATTCCTGAATCTTCCAGACCATCAACAGCAGCTCGCTCCTTCTTGCTAATGGAGAGCAGCCTTCCTTCCCTTTCACAGAGACCTCATAGGTAGGCAGGTGCCTGACAAGCTGACTGTTGTCCTTTTTAAGATCTGCTGCCACCTCATTTCATTGTCTGTGAACCAGTAACTAGGGTCAAATATCAGCACAGTCCAAGCAGGGAAACAGAGTTCCTGCTGCAGAATATATTCATCAAAGGGATATATATCAGCAGGAACCAAAGGAATATTATTTAGAGTGGGTCCTGGGGGTTTTAGACCAGGGGGTACAAAATATAAAGCTGGATGAATAACTCATTGACATGAGAGCTCTCGCCTATGACTCTGGCTTCAAAGTCCTGGCAAGGACACTGACATTGGTCCTGACATCCAGCTGGGATGGCTCCACAAAGCTTGGACTGGATATCAGCTCCCTGTTAATGAGGTAGAGATGCCAGACTGAGGAAGGGATCCAAGGATCAGGCAGGTGAGGCTGTAAATATGAATTTATCATTTGAGACTGAAGAACTCATCACCTATGCTTCTTGGAAGGTCACGGAGAAGAATCCTCCCTTCGCCAAGACCATAAGGAGTAGACTGCAAAGGGAGGCAGGGGTGTCTTTGGATACACGTTTGTACCTTTCAGGAGCCACTTCCCAGCTTCTGGGACCAACCTCTTACTCCCATCCCTGATGCAGCATCAGCTTCACACAGGCAGTGACCAGCTCTGCACTGGTGTGACCTGGCCTCCCCCTTTCATGGCCCTTTGGCTCCCAGGCCCTGGACCTCTCTCACAGAGCAGTTGGTGCAGGGTACTCGGCACTCAAACATGTGCAGCCTGGTAGTGAGAGGGAACCAGCCTCTGAAGAGCTATCCGTGGTCAATGAGGCTCAGAAGCCAGTGGAGAAAGGCTTCGCCCTCCTGTTGCCCAGGGTGGACAGCTCTGCATGCATCTCATAAGGCTCCTTCGGGAGACCTGGTGTCATCATCGATCACTAGTGGCTCCCAGTACTGGCCAACCTGTTAACACATTCTGCTGTTAGCTCTCACTCTCCACTCCCCGCTGCTTAGAATCACTTCCCAAATAAGCCACCTGCACTAAAGCTTTCAGAGGAACTTTGGATGAAACAAAGTCCAGTAGTTAGGGATAATGGGGGCAGGAGTGCTTTAATATGGGTCAAGACCTCAGCCTCCTAGAAAAATGGTCCCACAGCAGAAGTTACAGGGATGACAGATACCCACTCCGAACCAACCTCCCACTACATCTCCATCACAAGCATATAGACAACACCCCTTCTTTTCTTTTCCAGTGGAATCAAACACTACATTCACACACACCCTCCACACTGGGTCTTTTACAGCTCAACCTAATTAGTTGACAGCACTGAAGATAAATATAGAGACATAACACTAGAAAACAAGGAGGAAAAAATTTTAGTAGATATTTAAATGAACCTCTCAGACGATCTTGTGATAAGATTATAGCTCTCACAATATATTAAAAAGAGTCCATCACAGGACCAAGCACTCCAGATAATGTTTAATAAACTCTTGCTGTTTTAAAGAAAAATGTATCCTTTATTCTAGATATTTTGATAGAATAACAATCTATGTCAATATTTACAGCTAAACAAGCAAGAATATGTCATGACTTCTCAAAAATAAACACTTATAAGAAGATCCAAAAACAAGAATCAGTTTTTCTGTGCTAGGCTCAACCATGCTGTATCAAAAATAGGGCACTTCTTGGGGAAAAGCCAGAATTTTAGCAAACCAAATACACCCCCCTTTTAAAAATAGCTTTTCATGCTTTGCTAGGGTACTAGTTTTAGAGAATCATTTGTGCACTAGCTGGGCTTGGAGTTGTGATGCTTTATACATGTCAATCAAAGACACCAGAGTCCAATCAAGTCAGTATGGGTGAGCTGTGGCTCCAAGAAATCATCCATGCTTGTCCTATATTTAGCACAAACATCACACTTAAGTCTAACACAAAAATGGGTGTCCATAGAAACTGCACAGTCACAAAGGAGTCTTAGTTTTGTCTTCCACACAGATGTTAAAAATAATGTAATGTGTTATTACTCTGCTATTGACTTCTAAGTGAGGGACAGGGCATAATCTGATTTGGCTGGCAAAAAGGAAGTTGGGAAGTAGGGGCTAATTTAAACAGGTTATCCAACAGTTAATTTCAGCAAACCAAACTGCTACCTCCTAATCTGTATGGCTATTAAAATTAGTCATATATGCTTAATCACAGTTGCTATATATCATAAATGATCCTAGATCAAGAAACAAGTAATCAAAAGCAGCATATTTAATAACTTGTTCACATTGAAATTTCTTATGCTATTAATATCTAAGTTCCCTTCTGTGACTTTAGGCTATTTTAAAAAGGGGGGAAAATACAGAAACCTTGTTGCCATGGAGACTGTAAGCCGGTCAGCCCATCTGCTGAAGAGGATATAAAATTCTGTAAGTAGAATTTTAAAAACCTTACTATGAGAAAGACTTCCTCAAACACTGTAGCGGGGAGGGAGCTGCAGAAAGTCTGGCAAATAGCCATTTGCAAAACTGCGGGCTATCATTATTTTGATACAAACCGTGAATTTTCAGTAACTCTTATTAAGAGGAAGCTATTAATATCTGTGCATTTGATACTAAAAATGTAGAACATATTTTGGTATTCTATACTAATGATGTTTATATCATTTTTAGAAAAAAATTAGCAATTTATATTAAAAACTGGTCCAGAGAAATCTATGATTTGGTTTGTTTGGCTTTAAAAACTACTCCAACAAATAACCCAATCCAAAAAAATGGGCAGAAGATCGAAACAGACATTTCTCCAAAGAAGACATGCAGATGGCTATAAAGCACATGAGAAGACATTCAACATCAGTAATTACTAGAGGAATGCAAATCAAAACTACAATGAGGTATCAACTCACACCAGTCAGAGTGGCCATCATAAAAAAAATCTACAGACAATAAATGCTGGAAAGGGTGTGGAGAAAAGGGAACCCTCCCACACTGGTGATGGGAATGTAAATTGGTGCAGCCAGTGTGGAGAACAGTGTGGAGGTTCCTTAAAAATTAAAAATAGAGCTACCATATGATCCAGCAATCCCACTCCGGAGCATACATCCAGAGAAAACCATAATTCTAAAAGACACATGGCACCCCAATTGTTCACTGCAGCACCATTCACAAGAGGACATGGCAGCAACCTAAATGCCCACAGACAGAGGAACGGGTAAAGATGTGGTATATATATACAACAGAATATTACTCAGCCATAAAAAAGAATGAAATAATGCCATCTGCCGGAGAAGGCAATGGCAACCCACTCCAGTACTCCTGCCTGGAAAATCCCATGGACGGAGGAACCTGGGCTGCTGTCCATGAGGTCGCTACGAGTCGGTTATGACTGAGCGACTTCACTTTCACTTTTCACTTTCATGCATTGGAGAAGGAAATGGCAACCCACTCCAGTGTTCTGGCCTGGAGAATCCCAGGGATGGGGGAGCCTGGTGGGCTGCCGTCTATGGGGTCGCACAGAGTTGGACATGACTGAAGTGACTTAGCAGTAGCAGCAGCAGCAACATGGATGGACCTAGAGATTGTCATACTGAGTGAAGTCATACAGAGAAAGACAAACATCATTTTATATCACTTCTATGTGGAATCTAAAAAAAAAAAAATTGGTACAAATGAACTAATCTACAAAACAGACAGAGTTACAGATATAGAAAACAAACTTACGGTTACCAGGGGGAAGAGGTGGAGAGATAAACTGGGAGGTTGGGATGGACATATACACACTACTATGTATAAAACAGGTAACTAATAAGAACCTACTGTATAGCACAAAGAACTCTACTCAATACTCTGCAATGGCCTATACGGGAAAAGAATCTAAAACAAAAATACATATGTATACATACAACTGATTTACTTTGCTATATACCTGAGACCAATACAACATTGTAAATCCAATAAAAAAACTTTTTAAAAAAAGGAAAAAATGATGTCTTTAGGAAGAAGTTTTTACATTCATTTATTTAAGTAGGTATTTAAGTAGGAAGTAATTTTTAATTGTGTATGTTTTTTAATGACTTTTACTTTTAAATTCCTTTTTTTCTGTTTTTTTTTTCATTTATTATTTTTAACTTGTTTACAATACTTACCTTTCCCTTTCTGATTCTGTATAATAGGTTTTAGGTTCATCCACATCATTAGAACTGACTCAAAGGTGTTCCTTTTATGGCTGAGTAATGTTCCATTGTGTATATGTACCACAACTTCTTTATCCATTCATCTGTCGATGGACATCTAGGTTGCTTCCATGTTCTAGCTACTGCAAATAGTACTGCAATGAACCGTGAGATGCATGTGTCTTCTTCAATTTTGGTTTCCTCAGGGTATATGCCTAGGAGTCGGATTGCTGGGGCATAAGGTAGTTTTACAGAGAAGGCAATGGCAACCCACTCCAGTACTCTTGCCTGGAAAATCCCATGGGTGGAGGAGCCTGGTAGGCTGCAGTCCATGGGGTCACTAAGAGTCGGACATGACTGAGTGACTTCGCTTTCACTTTTCACTTTCATGCATTGGAGAAGGAAATGGCAACCCTCTCCAGTGTTCTTGCCTGGAGAATCCTAGGGATGGGGGAGGCTGATGGGCTGCCGTCTATGGGGTTGCACAGATTTGGACACGACTGAAGTGAGTTATCAGCAGCAGCAGCAAGGTAGCTTTATTTCTGGTATTTTAAAGAATCTCCATACTGTCTTCCATAGTGGCTGTATCAATTTACATTCCCACCAACAGCACAAATGTTCCCTTTTCTCAACACCCTCTCCAGCATTTATTGCTTGTAGACTATTTGAAGATGGTCATTCTGACCAGTGCGAGGTGATAGCTCATTGTAGTTTTGATTTGCATTTCTCTAATAATGAGTGATGTTGAGCATGTTTTCATGTGTTTGTTAGCCATCTGTATGTCTTCTCTGGATAAATGTCCGTTAGGTCGTTTTCCCACTTTTTGATTGGACTATTTGTTCTTCTGGCACTGAGTTGTATGAGCTGCTTGTATATTTTGGAAATTAATCCTTTTTCAGTTGTTTCATTTGCTATTATTTTCTCCCATTCTGAGGGTTGTCTTTTCACCTTGCTTACAGTTTCCTTTGCTGTGCAAAAGGTTTTAAGTTAATCAGGTCCCACTTGTTTATTTTTGTTTTTATTTCCATTACTCTAGGAGGTGGGTCATAGAGGATCTCACTTTGATTTACGTCATCGAGTGTTTGCCTATGTTTTTCTCTAAGAGTTTTATAGTTTCTGGTCTTACATTTAGGTCTTTAATCCATTTTGAGTTTATCTTTGTGTATGGTGTTAGGAAATGTTCTAATTTCATTCTTTTACACGTAGCTGTCCAGTTTTCCCAGCACTATTTATTAAAGAGGCTGTCTTTGCCCCACTGTATATTCTTGCCTCCTTTGTCAAGAATAAGGTACCCATAGGTGCGACTTTCTATCTTGTTCCATTGGTCTATATTTCTGTTTTTGTGCCAGTGCCATACTGCCTTGTCAGCTGTAGCTTTGTAGTATAATCTGAAGTCAGGAAGCTTGATTCCTCCAGCTCCATTCTTAAGACTGCTTTGGCTATATGGGGTCTTTTGTGTTCCCTTATGAGTTGTGAAATTTTTGGTTCTAGTTCTGTGAAAAATGCCATTGGTAATTTGATAGGGATAACTTTGAACCTGTAGATTGCATTTGGTTCAGTTCAGTTCAGTTGCAGTCATGTCCAACTCTTTGTGGCCCCATGGACTGCAGAATGCCAGGCCTCCCTGTCTATCACCAACTCCCAGAGTTTACTCAAACCCATGTCCATTGACTTGGTGATGCCATCCAACTATCTCACCCTCTGTCGTCCCCTTTTCCTCCTGCCCTCAATCTTTCCTAGCATCTGGGTCTTTTCAAATGAGTCAGTTCTTTGCATCAGGTGGCCAAAGTATTGGAGCTTCAGCTTCAGCATCAGTCCTTCCACTGTAGTCATTTTCACAATATTGATTCTTCCTACCTGGGAACATGGAATATCTCTCCACCTGTTTATGTTGTCTTTCTTTCTTTCATTAGTGTCTTATTATTTTCTGTGTACAGATCTTTTGTCTCCTTAGGTAAGTTTATTCCTAGATATTTAATTCTTTTTGTTGTAATGGTGAATGGGATTGATTCTTTAATTTCTCTTTCTGATTTTTCATTGTTAGTCTATAAAATGCAAGTGATTTCTGTGTATTGATTTTGGATCCTGCAACTTTGCTAAATTCACTGATTAGCTCTAGTAATTTTCTGATACTATCTTTAGGGTTTTCAATGTACATTATCATGTCATCTGCAAATAGTGAGAGCTTTACTTCTTCTTTTCTGATCTAGATTCCTTTTATTTCTTTTTCTTCTCTAATTGTTGTAGCTAGGACTTCCAGAACTATGTGGAATAATAATAGTGAAAGTAGACACCCTTGTCTTGTTCCTGATCTTAAGGGGAATGCTTTCAGTTTTTCACCATTGAGAGTAATGTTTGCTGTAGGTTTATCATATATAGTCTTTACTATGTTGAGGTAGGTTTCTTCTATGTCCATTTTTTGAAAAGAGTTTTAATCATAAATGGGTGCTGAATTTTGTCAAGGGCTTTTTCTGCACCTATTGAGATTATCAGATGGTTTTTATCTTTCAATTTGCTAATATGGTGTATCACATTGATTGATTTGCATATATTGAAGCATCCTTGCATCCCTGGAATAAACTCAACTTGATCATGGTGTATGAGCTTTTTGATGTGTTGCTGAATTCTGTTTGCTAAAATTTTGTTGAGGATTTTGCATCTATGTTCATCAGTGCTATTGGCCTGTAGTTTTATTTTTGTTGTCTTTGTCTGGTTTTGGTATCAGGGTAATGGTGGTCTCATAGAATGAGTTTGGAAGTGTTCCTTCCTCTGCAACCTTTGGAAAGAGTTTTAGAAGGATAGGCATTAGCTCTTTTCTAATACTTTTAAATTCTTAAAATTCCCTCTGTGGTCTTCACATTTAACATGTTCAATGTGAGTTAAAGTATGACTCTGACTTTAAAATAATAATAAAATACAAAAATAAAACGTCTCCAGATGTTGATCAAGGCTTTTTATAAAAATAGCAAATGGGCCTATACTAACCTAAAAACAAAATAAAAAACATGCATTTTAAACAATTATAGCAAGAAAGTACAATGACATCATTAAGACTTTATAATACTTAGCCTTTCTATTCTGTTTTTCAGACATAAGAATCCTTAATCCAGAAATGTATTCATTCAGCAAACATGTAAGCCTAGTAGGTGCCAAGCCCTGACCAAGATGAAAGCACATCAATGCACACCAGTTCATGCACTTAAGAAATTGAAGGAGGTGACTTATCTTCAGTCATTCATCCATTCACTCATTCTGTAAAGGTTCACTGAGAACCCATTATGTACCAGGCATGTCTCAAGGCCTTGTGAATCACACAGTGATCAAAAGCAACAGCAATCCCTGCCCTCCTGGAGCTTGTATTCAGGTGTTGTTTACAAGTAGATAAGAACTGTTGGGCTGTTTAGAGATAAGTGAACAAGGAACTGTAGAAGAACAGAAATAACTCTTCTGCTAGGAAGACTTAGAAGGGGTGACTTCTAAGCTTGGGCCTCCGAGATGAGGAGGAGCCCACCAGGCAGAAGTGGGGACAGTCACTGCAGACCGGAGAGCACAGGGTGGAACAGAGAGCTGCAGAAAGTCTGTCCCTAAGCAGCGTTTACATCCCAGCTCCAAGACAACTTGAGAAACTCAACACGGCTAGAGTGGCTTAATGAAGATTAAATCACAAGAAAATTTTTGCATGCAAAGCGATTTAAAAGTATAATTGTTTTCACAAATATCTGCGAGGTCTGTATTAGTTTTCTTAAAGGCAAAATTCCTAGTTACAGATCATTCATGCCTCAAGGTAAGTATCATAATCCAAATACAAAAACAGCAATAGAAATTTTTTAAGGTTTAAGTCTTTTTCACAGATAATATCTCAGTCAAGGCTAACAAAACTTTCTGATGAAGCACAGCAGTTATCTCCATTTTACAGATATGGAAACTAAAGCTCAAATAAGTTAAGTCACTTATGTAGTCCCTGCCTAGTAAATGGCTAAGCTAGACCTTAAACTTGGGCTTTTACTGTAAATACTGTCCTCTTTTTACTAGACCGGAATTTAGTGCCAATTTAAGGGTTTTTACAAGATAACAGGGAAGTGCTCTCACAGAGCAATATATCACAAGTGCTATTGGTCTTTGGAAGAAATCTATACATATCTACTGTGTGCACTTAGCAGAAAAGGAGAAAGGGCCAGGGGACTAGGGTAGTCAGCAATCAGCAAACACACAAAGTCACGACGTCAGCATAATAATTTCCTTAACAAAGTGGCCTTCCCCCTGGTCATCAAAGGTCCAAAAACTCACCCATCCCACCCTTTCAGTTCAGTTCAGTTGCTCAGTAGTGTCCGACTCTGCAACCCCATGAACCGCAGCACCCCAGGCTTCCCTGTCCATCACCAACTCCTGGAGTCCACCCAAACCCATGTCCATTGAGTTGGTGATGCCATCCAACCATCTCATCCTCTGTCGTCCCCTTCTTCTCCTCAATCTTTCCCAACATCAAGGTCTTTTCAAATGAGTCAGCTCTTCACATCAGGTGGCCAAAGTATTGGAGTTTCAGCTTCAAAATCAGTCCTACCAATGAACACCCAGGACTGATCTCCTTTAGGATGGACTGGTTGGATCTCCTTGCAGCCCCACCTTTTACCCCTAAACATACCTGGAAGCGTCCTCCCCACTGAAATGGCTGCTCTAGCTCAATGCTGTGTAATCATGCTGTCACTACGTTTACACAAGAATTCGACCACTGCCTCCAGATCCTAGCAGCATCACCATGTCTTGCATAAGGTAGCAGAAGAATGGAATTATTATAAATTTTGAACAAGTGGAGACAGAAAGGTAAACAGCTAAATAAATTTTAGAAACAGGTTAAATAATGTGAAGAGATTGGAACACAGCACAGGATAATAAAAACTGTGAAGATAATTAGAGATAAAATTTGAGAACAGAATAAAAGAGAAAACTGTGGGCAGACTGGTAAATCTGCTGTCACTGCTTAAAACAAAGTCCATTCTCCATTGCCAGCTGTGTTCTTAAAGGGGGCTCTCAGAACTTGAGACACCCCTTCAGTAGGAAACGTGGCCCTCTAGCACTAAAATCTCTCACTTGACAAGCAACTCAAAGGACTAGCATATTGGAGCCGTGTCTCTGGCTCCAAGCTGAAGAGCAGGGATCTGGGACCAAAAGAGACAAGGCTGTAGAGAGAGGTGGGCATGTAGGCCAGGATTCTCTGCCAGATCCAGGAATCTGCCACCAAAGCTGGTGTCCAAATAGAGTCCAGGGCTGGAAGCCAGGTGGAGAGTCCCAGGTAAGCCCACATGGAGGGGATTGAGTTCAGAATAAGGCAGGGAGGCAGGCACAGGACAAGAGAAAACAAAGATGTGTTCCTCACCCCAGGAGTTGGAGGCCATGAATATCAACTAGGAGGGTGAGCAACAGAAGTGAGGATCCTAGAGTAAGTGCCAGAAACTAGCTTCCCAAGGGAGAGAAGCATTAAGGAGGGAAGGACTGGGGGTTTGGGGTGGTTAGCAGATGGAAACTCTGCTATATAAAATGGATAAACAAGTCCTACTCTATAGCACAAAGAACTATATTCAATACCTTGTAATAAATCATAATGGAAAAGAAAATGAAAAAGATTGTATATATATATTGTTGTTGCTGTTGTTGTTGTTCAATTGCCCAGTCGTGTCCAACTCTTTGCAACCCTATGGACTGCAGCATGCCAGGCCTCCCTGTCCCCCACCATTTCAGAAGTTTTCCCATGTTCATGTCCATTTCATCGGTGATGCCATCCAGCCATCTCATCCTCTGACGCCCTGTTCTCCTTCTACCCTCAATCTTTCCCAGCATCAGGGAATTTTCCAATGAGTCGGCTGTTTGCATCAGATGACCAACATCCTGGAACTTCAGCTTCAGTATATATATATATGCTACATATATATAGGAGAAAGAAATGGCAACCCACTGCAATATTCTCGCCTGGGAAATCCCATGGACAGAGGAGCCTGGCAGGCTATAGTCCATATGGTCGCTAAGAGTCAGCCATGAGTTAGCAACTAAACAACAACAAACAATACATATGCATAACTGAATCATTTTGCTGCACAGCAAAAATGAACACAAATTGTAAATCAACTATACGTCAATAAAAAATAAATTAAAAAAAAGAAACTAGCTTGTTCCCAAATCCTTCAGAGCCACTGATACTACCATCACCAGCTCCACCCTCAGCACCATCATAACTGCGGCCGTTACCAACATCACCCCCACGAGCGCCTCTGCCTCCATCACCATCAGCGTCACTACCATCACCTCCACCCAACGCCATCAGCACCATCACCATCCTACAGTCACCACCATCATCCTGACCCTCACTCCCAACACACCACCGTCAGCACCCACAGCATCCTCACCACCAGCATCACTACCACCAGCCATGCCATCAATATGACCATCATCGCATGCCATCATCCCTTTAGGACGTCCCTCCAACAAGCACAGAGGGACTGGCAGAGGCTTCAAAGTGTCAGCCTTCCGCACCAGTCTCTGAACATGGAAGGCAGCAACACTGGATACAAACCATGGCCACTACCCAACTTACAAAGCAGAATAGCTACAGTAGGTTGTAGTTTTAAATAAAATAATTTTCATCCAGGATATACACATATCCTGATGTGAACGGCCAACTCATTGGAAAAGACCCTGATGCTGGGAAAGATTGAAGGCAAAAGGAGACGAGGGCAGCAGAGGATGAGATGGCTGGATAGCATCACTGACTCAATGCAACATGGACTTGGGCAAATTTCAGGGGACGGTGAGGGACAGGGAGGCCTGGTGTGTTGCAGTCCATGGGGTCACAACGAGTTGGACACAACTTAGGGACTGAACAACAATCCATGTATATTAGCTCACTTCTTCAAATTCTCACAACACCCTAGGAAGCAGGCATGGCTACCCCCATTTTATGAGTGAGGGAGATGAACCTCGAGGACAGTAGTACTTGAAGTGACAGAGCCTGGGTCACACTTCCACCCACTGCTTCCATGAGCAGTGCCGCAGGGGCACCTCTCTAAAGAAAATGAAGACACAGCCGAGTCCTCAAGGGGCTCTCTGGCAGCGGGAGAGGCCTACAAACAACATATCTTTTCAAAACAAGGTAAGAGATGCTCTGACTGCACTAAGGGAGGAAGAAGCTAATTCTTTCCAGGGGTGAGGGAGAAGGCTTTCTGGAGGATGTGACATTTATGCAAGCAGGGAGAAAAGGAGTGGGAGTTGACCAGGGGAGAGCATTCCAGGTGGAGACCCAGCACATGCGAGGGATGCACGCCATGCTGACTTACTCCGCAGGCTCTGCTGATGTTCCCACGTCTGACTTCTGGCCGGACAGAGAGCCTCGTCTCAGGTCTAGTCCCACTGCCAACCTTGTCTCTTCACACCCACCCAGCCACACACAGAGACCCCTGTCTCAGCCTGTCCTCACTCTGGCTCAAAACCCAGAGTCCAACATATCCAGCCACCTCCCAAGAGAGCCTGGGATGAAAGGATCTGGTGGGCAGGAACTCAGGCGTCCAGGACAGGGCACGAGGCATCGGACCGAAGCATCAGCCACAAGGAGACTGAAAGCTGAGGCCCTGTGCTGGTCAGTCGGGACTGACCAAGAGGCTTCTTTAGATGCCCTCTCTTTGTGCAGATACTGTCCTGAAGCAAATCCCTGATGGAGTGTCCTGATGAAACAAGTATGACAGCAAAGCAACTGCTTATCTGCAGGTCACCGAGCTGCAGCTGGCGTCCCTGATACCAGGCCACGCAACTCAGTGCTCAGGGTATACATTCTGTCACGAGGTCTTTTGGGGAAAGCAGATTAGGAAGGGAATTGCTCAGAGCTAGGCATGCCATGGTAGAGACCAAGGTTGGATGTGACCACAATTGCTTTTTTTCCAAGCCAAATACATTGTAGTTGTGTCTCTGGACTTGAAACTATGGGTCCACACATCTATCTGTCTGTGTGTGTGTGTCTGTTTTTTTTTTTTTTTTTAGGATTTATTTATTTAGCTGAGCTGCGTCTTCGTTGCTGCACATGGGCTTTTCTCTAGCTGCAGTGAGAGAGGGCTATGCTCTAACTGCAGTGCACAGGCTTCTCACTGCGGTGGCTTCTCTTATTGCAGAGCGCGGGCTCTCTGCCCATTGGCTTCAGTAGTCGAGCTTGTGGGCTCACTAGTTGCGGCTCTGGGGCTCTAGAGCTCTGGCTCAGTAGTTGTGACACACGGGCTTCGTGGCTCCACGGCATGCAGGATCTTCCCGGACCAGGGATCAAACCAGTGTCCCCTGCATTGCAAGGCGATTCTTAACCACTGGACCACTAGGGAAATCCCAGCTGTGTGTTGTTTAGTAAATCCCAAACTACTTTCTCTGAGTAGATTGATCCCTGGACCACGCCCTAAGCCTTCTTTTTGGAAACATGTTCTTCTCAGAGACCTCAGCTCTTAAAAGAAAACATCAAACATGTATACCTGTGGCGGATTCATTTTGATATTTGGCAAAACTAATACAATTATGTAAAGTTTAAAAATAAAATAAAATAAAAATACAAACAAAAAAAAAAAAGAAAGAAAACATCAAGTCTATCCTTAGCACTATTTCTCCCTTAACTGACAACAGGGACTCAGTGCTACTCAGATTCTTACCCAGCTACTGAATCTCCGAGTCACTGTCATTCTACTCACTCACCACTCAGTTTTATGAAGCACTTATTACGTGCCAGATGCTTTCTCTGTTCATGGGAATGTGCAATGACAAGGATATGCCAGTTCCCTGCCTTTTTCAGAGCTTCTATTCCAGCAAAGATTGACAGGAACGAATAAGGTGAAAGAAAACGACACTTAAAAGGTGATTTCTGATAGTAAAAGGAAGTGACAGCAGGTAAGCATGGAAGGAGGGGTGAGGGGAGCTGTCTCATACAGGCTCCCAGAGGAGGTCTCTCTAAGAAAACGATGATGTTCGGGCTGAGATGGGAAGAATGAGAAGGAGCCAGCCATGTAAAGAGTCGGGGGAGGAGCACACTCCTGGACAAGGAAGCAGAAGTGCAAAGGCCCAGAAACAGGATTAATTCGGCCTTATCAAAGTACACAAAGCCGGCCAGGAATGGGGGAAGGGGCGGGAGGGCAGACTAGCAAGCAGGAGAGTTGAAGATGAAATAAGAGAGTGTGTCAGGAGTCAGATCATTAAAGAGCCTTGTAGACCACAATAAGGAATTCAGATTATACTTTAACACAATTGGAATCCATTGGAGGGTTTAAAACAGGGGAATGGCATGATCTGATTTCCTTTTTTAAAAAGAAAGATTTAAACAACTTCCGGAAGTTGTGTGGAGAATGGATCTGGTGATGAATGGAAGTAGGGGAACTAAGTAGACCAGATGAAATGATGCTGGCTCAAACTAGGAACTAGAGTGATGGCAGGAGAGATGCAGAGAGACGTGGATGGCTTTGAGAGGGCTTTTGAGATAGAAGTGACTAGAAGAATATTTTGGGACGATCGTCTTCAGAATATGCATCACTGATTTTTATGAATCCTCTTTGATGCCTCTAGAACTGCTGCAGGGGCATGAGGAGAGAGTGGTCCAGATACAGGCGCCCCCGTCAATCAAAGCATCTCCAAATATGCTGACTGCCAAGAATGACAACTGCAATTTCCTTAGGAAAAAAAGGATTTTTTTATGGTAAAACCAAACTTGGAAAACCACTATTGTGATAAGACAGAGTCCGCCTAACTGTCCCCAATATCTTTTCTATTTTTCCAGAAATAGAGCTCTCACAATTTTTAGCCCTCACACAGCTACTCAGCTAGAGATCACATTTCTCAGCATCCTTTGAAGCTAGGTGTGGCCTCAAGACAAAGTTCAGGCCAATGAGTTGTGAGCAAAAGAAGTATGTTTAACTTCTAGGTCACTCCCTTAAAAATGAAGCTCCTTATTCTCTTATTTCCCTTTTGATCTGCCTAGGAAATGGTGACAAAGGTAGCAGCCACACTGGACCCAAAGATGGAATCTACGTGCTGAGACTTGGCAGACCCACCAACTGACCCACCAGCCTGGGTCCTTGGACCCTGATCTCTTGGAAGAGCGCCCTCTATCCGTCTGAACGGCCCACCAACCTCTGGACTCATAAGTGACAAACAAATACACATGACATCTTTTGACTTCAGAGTTACAGCAGTTCAGCGTATACCCAGGCAGTTTTGACAGCCAGTATATGATCCACCATGTATCTCTTTCCCTCTACTGCAGTAAATAGAAACATTCCAGATAGTGGCTGCTTCACTGGTGTGAGAACAACTGTGAGCAAGCCCTCAGATAACCCAGGAGACAGACGGAAGGTAAGTGAAGAATAAGCCTTTGCTGTTGTAGCTGTTGTTGTTTGGGGAAAGTTTTCTTACAGCAGCATCATCTAACCTATTCTTACTAATACATTCTGGTTGAAAACAACCACTCTAAAATCTTACCTGGATTACATGAGTCAGAAAACCATATCCATCAGCTGAGGAGATCTGAAAAATACTGATGCCTGAGTCCTCTACCCAGAAATCCTGATTTAATGAGGCTGGAGTGCAGCCTAGCATGGGGATTTTTATAAACTTCCCTGGTGATTCTAATATGCAGCCAAGGTTGAGAATTATAGACATCTTGTGAATGATACAGCAATCACTCCACATAAATGCTTTTACTCAACTGGACTCCAGCATGATGAGGGACATTATATAGTGAAGGATATTATTAAAAAAAAAAAAAAAGACTCTAGAATCATGATAAGGTGTCATCACAGCAGGGTTTAATTTACTGTCTTACACAGTCTCAACTCCATGAGCAATTTCTCCTAGTCTCAGAGTGGGAAGTATTTGTGCTTCTCCTAAACAACAAATTTGCTTTTGCCCTTGGACATTGTAAATCCTGTAAATGACCTTGCTTTCCTCTCTGAGTAGGTCCTAGAAAGTTCAAACAGGAGGCCCCCAACTAACAAGTGACTCAGATTTCACTGGCATACCGTTTTAGCCTTGATCTTTGCTTCAGTTCATTTTTTTCACTTGTGATATCATACAAGCTAACTTAAGTCACTTCCAGAACAAGCCAGGATATAAATATATTTTTTAAATAATAAATAAGGAGCATGTTCCACTGACTGGAAAAGGGACGAAAACAATCAAGTGCACCAGCTTACCTGACTCAATTACATGAAGTTCTACAAAAATATCCAGCAAAGTCTATTTATTAAATAGAGTTACTTCAACACAGAAATTCCTGCCTTGTGTATTGGAATATGGGCAGCCATGCTGAAGGCAATGGCAAGCCACTCCAGTACTCTTGCCTAGAAAATCCCATGGATGGAGGAGCATGGTAGGCTGCAGTCCATGGGGTCGCTACCAGTCAGACGTGACTGAGCGACTTCACTTTCACTTTTCACTTTCCTGCATTGGAGAAGGAAATGGCAACCCACTCCAGTGTTCTTGCCTGGAGAATCTCAGGGAGGGCAGAGCCTGGTGGGCTGCCGTCTATGGGGTCGCACAGAGTCGGACACGACTGAAGCGACTCAGTAGCAGCAGCCGCTGAACTACAGATGCTCAATGCTCTTCCTTTGTGAAAGTAGGGATAAGCAGGAAGATGGGTATTGAAAGCTCCTAATGCAGTGTTTTCAAATGCTAAGAATCAATCTTGCGGTTCCACTCACCTTCAGCAAAATTTCCATATGACAGCTTCTGTTATTCTGTATTATAGATTTAAAGCCCCATTAGCGAGCCGTGCTCTTCCTGATGGCTGTAATCATCGTAATAACAGGAGCTACACTACTCCTCCGTGGACTTCCTCTTAATAGCTTCCAGGATGCACATCTTCGAACCATGTCATCACATTTCACAAATGTCTCATTCTTGACAACCCACTCTATTTGCTGAAGATCCTTTCAGGCTGGATGCATATGCCTCAAAGAGTTATAAATTCCAACTCCATCCAAAATTATCTTTCTTCTTGCCTCTCCACATCATCTCTTTGCTACATTCTACAAAGACGTCTTCATCCAATACTTTCAAATAATATATGATATTGAATGACCCCATGTTTCACAAGTTCATCTCAGCAGCAAAGTGTCATTGGACTTCCATAAAAACTACAGAATATAGTGTTTTCTCTCAAGATGCATGAAATGACAACACACACGTGCAGACCCAGGCACAAAGCTCTGTAATACTAGAGCTTGAGATCCCCTAGTTCACCCTACTCAACCTTCATTTTACAGACAGGAAAACTCAGGCCTTGAGAAATATTAATTCAGGTAGTCACTCTGCATTAATACTTGGACGCTGCTGCTGCTGCTGCTAAATCACTTCAGTCATGTCCGACTCTGTGCAACCCCATAGACGGCAGCCCACCAGGCTCCCCTGTCCCTGGGATTCTCCAGGCAAGAACACTGGAGTGGGTTGCCATCTCCTTCTCCAATGCATGAGAGTGAAAAGTGAAAGTGAAGTCGCTCAGTCGTGTCCGACTCTTTGCGACCCCATGGGCTGCAGCCCACCAGGCTCCTCTGTCCACGGGATTTTCCAGGCAAGAGTACTGGAGTGGGGTGCCATTGCCGGATGGTGTCCCATAAATTCACTGTTCAGTCAGTTATTTGAAATTTGGTACATATTTTTTCATTAAGAAACAATGTTACAACAGAACATTTGACTCTCTACAAAATTACAATTAGGATGGATGGTGATGATGATAATACAATCATGTGAATGTGCTTAATATCACTGAACTGTACACTGAAAAATGGTTAGGATAGTAACTTTTGTTAATGTATTAAACACAATTTTTAAAAAGATTCTTATTTAACCCACTAAGTGGATGAAATGTGGTACAAAGAGAAGAAGGCAGAGAAGAAAGAAATCCCACCACCTTCCCTGGGTCCACCTGAGAGTCCCTCCTCAAGTAGGTCTGATTTAATCACATCTGCAATGCCCATTTTCCCCGTCATCTACCACTAGCTCCCAAATTCCCTTAGGGACCTGCTCCTCCCCATTCTCAGCCTTAGTGGGGCTGACCCCAATCTCATCTCCAGCAGTGGTCAACCACTGACTGGCTAGTCCCCTGGCCACAGTGCTGGTTACGAGCCATTTTAGGCCAAGAAGATCCAAGAAGTGTGCGTGCATACTGTATTATGTTTCAGAGGGTGGGTGGTATCTCCAAAGACAGGCAAACAAAACTTTTGCCTCTCTGCTGGAGCTACCATGAGAGAGGCCAGCTCGTCCTCTAAACGGGGTCAGTGGGAAACCCTGAACCACTGTCGCCACTGCTGCCACCGTGACAAATGTCAAAGCAAGGCTTGAGCCAGCACACACAACTGAGCACTGCAAAGCACACGGTGTTGAAAGAACTTCAGAGAGAGGGAACAGAAGGCCTGATGAAGTCATGAACTCCTGGAACAAGCCATACCTGAAGCTAGGACGACCTACCCCTGAACCTTTCACTGGCATAAGCCAATAATTCTATATTTCACCTTAGCCAATTGCATTGAGTTTCTGTTTCTTTGCAACTGAAAGATTCCTAACAGATACAGTTCCAGAACAAAGTTTGAAACAGACAAAGTGTGATCTTCATTCACTTCACTTTCTGAAACCATCTCCCACCAGCCACTGTTTTTCTCTCTAGGCACCAAATGCCCTCCTTCTGTCCCAAGGTCTCTTCTGATACCCAATCCAGGCCTGCACTAACTACCAAAGTGCTTTAGATGCCAGTATAACCTTCCTCTTTCCTCTTATTTTTCCTATTCCATGCCCCCATTCAAATTAAGACAAACATAAAAAAAAATACAAAGATCATTATGCATATATCAAATATGCATGTGTTGATAAGACGAATAGGAGATTCAAAGTTTGTCTCTGTTTACATCAATATGTGCAGGTCAATATGTATGCCTGGGTGGGAGTGTCACTGTTAGGAGCAAGTTTTGTGTGCAGCCCTGGGGCAGAGGCAGATTGACACCTGTTTCCCAGTGTAACCTACAAAAGGAGAGACGCTGGCTGAAAGCACAGAGCTGGACACGTGAGATGCAGGACACAGCAAGTGTCACTCCAGGGCCCAGTGTTCAGAGCAGGACCCAGGGATGAGGAAGTCTGGAACACAGCTTGTCCAGAGAAGCTGAAGAGTATAGTGCTATCTGTCACCTTTGAGATTTTGCCCGAGAAGCAGCATCTTAGTAAGAAGGAGGCAGGGTCCTCACAGATAAGCAACCTGCAGCAGGACAAATCTCCATCAAAGGCTTGTGGCAGCCAAGGTCAATAAGGGATAGACCTGTGCGCACCCCCTGGTCTCAGAAATAATGGGCAGGCTATTAGGAGGCAAGGTGTTGCAGTCCTCTGCCTACAGGTAGCAAAGTGAAAAAGCAAAAGGGAAATGACTAATGTCTCTACATCAAGACTTCCTCTCCCAGCTGCTCTCCTTCTTCTTGCCCCACGCGATTAGTTAGCAATGATGTCCACGTAGACCCACAGGCTGGTGGGGCATGGGGACCTCCAGTTTACACAGAAAAGAATTTAATACAGAACAGTCAAAACAGAGGATCAGGGAGTGCCTGAGAAGGAGACCCAGAGCCATATCGCAGAGCTTCATGGGGGAGAAGGTTCTAGAGGGGTTTGACGGATGGCAAGATCATTATCAAGTGCAAACAGCAAGACCGCCCTCCAGAAGAAGGACGGCACGACTGAGGGGGTGAGGGGACGAGAGCAGAGACTGCGCTGAGTCTGGGCAGGTGTGCTCGTAGTAAAGGGAGGAACAGCTCCAGGGAGACTGGGATCTTTGTGGGGAGCCGTCTGCCTTGCTGAGTAACAGGATGAAATGTGCTTACCTGCAGGCAGTAAGTCAAACCATGATCACGAGCACCGGACGAGCGATGACAACCCCTGAAGACTCCTGGGAAGGTTCACAATTTTAAAATAGACTGCTCGTTAACCCAAATTATCTAGAAACTGATCGGATCTCAGACAGCAGAAGAAGAAGAAAACAGGTGCCCTGGGCCAGAGCCCCAATCTATTCCCACCCACCTTCCCACGCCCCGCCTGGGGTCCACAGCGCCCCCTGGTTCTGCTCAACTGGGGTCCCCACTGCACGGTGATGCGCTCTAGGGCATGTTTCCTGCTGCTGCTGTTGCTTCAAATAAGGCCACAGTTGTATTTGGAGACCTGGACAATGGTGGACATTTTTAGTGTATTTCAAAGTAGGTTATATTAAGTTTTACCTGGTCTGCACTTTTGTTTTGTTTTGTTTTTGTTTTTGTTTTAATTTTATTTTTAAACTTTACATAATTGTATTAGTTTTGCCAAATATCAAAATGAATCCGCCACAGGTATACATGTGTTCCCCATCCTGAACCCTCCTCCCTCCTCCCTCCCCATTCCATCCCTCTGGGTCTTCCCAGTGCACCAGCCCCAAGCATCCAGTATCGTGCATCGAACCTGCACTTTTAAAATAACCTGACACATTCATTTAAAAAACAGCTCTAGTGAATGGACTTAACGTCACTGAATTATGCCTTTAAAAGTGGTTACAATGGTAAAGTTTGTTATGTGTATTTTTCCACAATAAAAATATAAACATAATTTTTTAAAAAAACCAATGCCGTTTTTTTTACAATTAACCCTTTTTATTCTTTCTATGTAGAAAGAGTAAACAAAATACTTGGAAATATGAAATTTGCATTTTATCCAGTGAGTTTAAACCCTGAGCATTTCTACTAATATACAAAAACACTAATAATAATAATAATACCCATGGTACACATTACTCTTACAATGTAAATTTGACAATTTTCTAAAAGATATTTTATTTAATCTTCATTTTATATGATCAAAAGAAGTATTCATAGTAAAGTAACTACATAAGACATCCAAATGAAAAACTGAGTCTTTCCCAACCAGAAGGTCTTCCTACAATACTGAGACCAAAAGATAAAAAAAAAAAGTCCCCCAATCGAAATCACCCCTCAAGCTCTCTGAAATTAGCAGAGAATGTTTGCAGCTGACCTATTTCTCTCCCACACGACTGTGTTGATAATTGACTTTTGTCCCCCAGGGAAGTGCTCAAATATAATTGAGCAGCACCTGCCACACAGAAAGTACAGTTTTATACACCCAATAATTCCCATAAATATTGTACTTAGCTTGGGACTCAAGCACTCTGCTTTCTCATTAATTGCGTCTCTCACGGAAGAAATAGAATTTACCAGAGCTGAGTTATTATGAACACGTAGGTAAAATAAAAGAAGTATTTTGAATTATAAGATATAAGGCATTTCTATTACTAAAATTACTGAAAATGATGGCAATGCCCACTTATATTGCTCAGACACTTTTCTTTAATCCTGTTAATCTCATTCTATTACATAAATCCCTTCTATAGATGGGAGTTACTCAGTTTTGTTTAATCCTGATGACAAGAAGGCCAAGGTCAGGGATATGATTTTCATGCAGGTCAGTTTTACCCCTACCCCACAAATTCAGCTTTATAACCTGACACTACAGCCCTAAAATGTATCAAATCATCCATCCCATTTACCACCACAACTTAAAATGCTGTCTGGATCTACGATTAAGAAAAGGCAAGTCCCTTTCCACAGGCAAGCAAATGTTTGCACATTTAGACCAGCAGCTATGACTGGAAAGCCTTCAGGCTGGTGTTGAGAATATGTTAATGAAATAATCCAAAACCAATCCCAAAAGATCACATATTACTGTATGATTCCAGTTACATGAATGTAACCTGGAATGAAATGTTCAAAACAGGCAAATCTATAGACACAGAGAGTAGATTAGTGACTGCCCAGGGCTGGAGGTTGGCTTCCTTGGTGGCTCAGTGGTAAACAATCCGCCTGCCAATGCAGGAGACATGGGCTTGAGCCCTGGTTCAGCAAGATCCCCTGGAGGAGGAAATGGCAACCCACTCCAGTATTCTCACCTGGAGAACCCCTATGGACAGAGAAGCCTGGAGGGTTACAGTCCATGGGGTCACTAAAGAGTCAGACATGACTTATCAACTAAACACCACCACAAAGAGCGGGGGCTGGGGGTAGGTAGGAGGTTGGAGAATGATAGCTAATGGGTGCAAGATTTGATTCCAGGGTGATGAAAATGTTCTAAAATTAGATTATGGTGATAACAGAATATAGCCTTTGAATTCTTGAAAGATGACTTCCTTCTTTCTGTTCTACACACAAACACACACAGAGGCCAAATAATTAAGCCATGACCACAAAGCACGCCAACCTTAACAGTGAGGGTTTTATAATCAGCCTTTGAGTTATCCTAGCACTGGGCCACTGGAGAACGAAGTGGGACAGGATGATAAACTCATCTACATGAGTTATTATGTATTTCCATTACTGCTGGTCCTTCCTGCATTAAAGAAGAAATTGCAAAACAAATTTTCCCGAGGAGTTAAAAAAGAATATCATAATATTCAGACACAGTGAACAAAAGCTTACCATTTCTAGTAATTCTGACAACCTAGGGAAAAAAATGCAGAATCTTTTTAAGTTTGTTTACAAAATATTTCCTCTCAAAACAAAACTACTGCTCCAGCAATTTAAATTGCAGCCCCAGAGAAAGATACCTCCACCAACAGAAAAGAACATAAAATGAGAAATAAAATAGGCACACTTTGTCTTCCAAGTGATTACAGGGAAATGATCAGAAAGATTCAGTGAGTGTCCCTCATTTTCACAGCCCCACCTAACACTTTCAGTACATAAAGCAACACGCTTTACACCATCCCTACTGATTCAAGTAATTACCTCTGTTCTGTTTATGGGTGTCATAAGGACAGAGTAAAGAAAGTAGGAAAGTTTACAGAGGCACATGTTTTTCTAGTTAAAATGAAAACCATCTTCAAGGAATTTCAAAGCACCGTCTATGTTCAAGCCAGGTGTTGGTAATTCATCAGCCTTCTCGCTTTCTGAATGCAGGCTGCGGAAGCCCACAGCTTGTCATTACTGTTACTTGAAAGCAATAAAACCATTCCCTTAAAATTGAATCTATAATTTAGCCTCTTCATGAATTCAGGCTTCTAGTTCTAGCCCTCCCCCTCTTCCTGCCCGAGTTCACATAGTTAAATCCATGTAAAATTCCTGATGCGTAGTCTGTAGTTGAGTTTATAACTTAGACTCTTCAAGAACGAAGAGTGCTTCTTCTACGTTTTCCTGGCTCAGGAAGAAAGAGGGCATGAAACTGTGTGAACGCAGGACCATACCCACCTCTTACACGAGGATGAGATTTTATGGGGGTGTTTGGGGGATAACAGCCTAGCTCGTCCTATCAACTCGATGGGTTCAAATCTGCAGAGGTGTTATCTAGAGAATGTGTGATGTGTGATTGCGGACGGTAAGGAAGTGCTCTGCACAGCTCGCAAAAGAAATACTAGTGCCACACCTGGGCTCAAAGGAAGTAAACGCCATCCAGGGGCTCTGCCTACACAGACAGGGACTCAGAAGATTCTCTCTCTCACACACACACTCCTGCTGAGAAGGGCGAGCAGGCAGTGAGGGTGGTGCTGTTTTAGGCCATTTCTTGGGGTTCAGTGAATCTGAGTGAGGTACAAGCCCAGTCACCCTGGTTCGGGCTTATGCTTCCTTCTGAGTCTAAGCCACAGAAAGGAGACCAAGAAAGGGCCAAACTTGAAGGACAATGATGACCTTGGACAAGGTCACAGCCCAAACCAGAAAAGATGGGTCAGAACTCTATGTGCTGGGCCCAGCTGAGCCCACGGAGTTGGCAGACTCATCAGGGGCCAAGAAACTGATTTCTGCAACCAGCTCTACAACATGGTTGAACAAAACTACATTCTTTTCCACCCTGCCCTTGCCTTTTCCCTTGATGAAGGAACCGTCTCTGCCCCTTGATTCCCAGGGACGACATTGTCTAGGACAGCATGTGGAGTAATTACAGGGAGAAGGTCACAATGAAGCCAAGGTCATTTTCAGTTTAAGTTTCCATGCAGCATCCTATAATTTTCTAGAAGGATTAAAATGTGAATCAGAATTTATGTAAGCTTCAATAAAATCTTATCAACCTAAACTGAAGGGTAAATAGTTCTTTATTTTATAAAAATGAGATTTAGGGAACTCAGTGTGTCAAGAACAGAAACTCGGAGAAAAGCAAAAATGACTGCTTAACTGGTTAGCTGTCCAGTAATTAGATTTCTCAATCAGAAGCATCACAAATTCAGTTCCATTTATTCAAGCCCAAGAGCCAGAATGAAGCACCATTTGCCACCAGAGGCAGAGTTCTTTTTTGCTCTATCAGGTCTCAATTTTGGAAGGTGCATTCCAAATAAAATTCACAAAGGAAAGAGGTATAAAGTTTTCCTTAAAGTTCTGTGTCACTGGATTATACCGTTTAGCAAGGACGGTCTACTTACAGTGCAAGGAAAAATTTCTGATTTGGCTGGTGAAAATGATTCACTAATATCTTCCATGCAGTTAAAATATAATAATGGCTGTGCCAGTCCTGGCCTGTTTTCCTCAGAGTCATCCTCTCCTTTTTCTGCTCTGCTTTCTGTCTCAGGGGGGCCACGGCCTGCAGGCAGTTTCCCAGTCTCTTATGTCAGCTGGTGTCCAGCCCAGCCAGTGACAGACTGGGCAGAGGTGGAGCGGGGAGCAGAAGAAATGAAGAAGCCAGAGTGTTTCTCCCCATTTTCTCCACCTCAAATGGCTTCTCTGGCTGTATCCCCTCTGTGTCTCTTGCTCGTATGAACAGTACCCCAGCAGTTCCAGCATCCACCAGGTGATTCTGGCCCCTGGGTTCCAGGGCAATGTCCTCCCCTTGTCCTTCTAGTCTGGAGGTCATAGTGGCTTCCCGATGTTGCTAACCTCTATGTTTAGCTTCTAAGCTCTTGCCTCACCTGTTCAATCCTGTCTCTAACTTTCAAGTCCTTTGAGTTTTGTTTTGTTTTCTGGTTAGACTGGCTACTAAAGTGACTAGAACGTTACTAAGTAAAGAAACTAACAAACCTCCATGAACCATAAACCATGCAAACAAAAATTCCATCCCATGATAAAACCGAGAAAAACTAGAGTCTCCAGAATCTCCAGGGGTTGCTTTGGTCTTCATAGTAACCATATAAACTAGGAATATTTCTAGGATCTAAGAGGAGTAAGTTTTTCCATGTGTCCATATCCACGTGTGTTTGTGTGCCTGGCTTGATTATTCAGGGATGAAGTGTACTGTGGTCGGGAAACTGTAGAATCTGAGCTGGGGTCTCCTGTCTCAGTTCTGCTACTATCTATTGGTGTGACCTTGGTAAGGCCTTACCTCCTTGGGTCTGTATTTCATTCATCTGAAAATGGGAAATCAAAGTACTTTCCCTCCACAATCTCTTTCTGTTCTAAAATTCTGTGATTCTAGCTTATGGATAAATTTTGCACATATGCATGACTTCAAGCATATGATTATTCTTAGAGCTATGCACAAAGCATATACCTTCTGTTGATGAATTTGCATTTCATCAGAGAAATGTGTCTATAACCGGTGCTCAAATTAGAACCCAAAGAATATTTTTGCCAACTTGCTTTATTATAGTATCAACTTAGTATCTGAATGTGTTTTAGATCTCTACATATAATGTGGGTTCACTGAATCATTGTAATGATCATCTGATTAGCATATCTAAAAAAAACACAGAAGGAACCTTGCTTGAAAGTAGATTGTCCCAAAGACGGATGCAACAATATCTTCCGTTCTATCTGCTCCTTTGTAAGGTGACCTTGCTGCACCCCATCAAAAGAGAGTTTATTTTCCGTCCCTTTGTAACTGGCTGTCCCTTTGATTTGTTTTTACCTAGCAACTGTAACAGAAGTGAAGTCATGTAGCTTTTGATATCAACTATGAAGAATTGATGCTTTTGAACTGTGGTGTTGGAGAAGATTCTTGCGAGTCCCTTGGACTGCAAGGAGATCCAACCAGTCCATTCTGAAGGAGATCAGCCCTGGGATTTCTTTGGAAGGAATGATGCTAAAGCTGAAACTCCAATAGTTTGGCCACCTCATGCGAAGAATTGACTCATTGGAAAAGACTGTGATGCTGGGAGGGATTGGGGGCAGGAGGAGAAGGGGACGACAGAGGATGAGATGGCTGGATGGCATCACTGACTTGATGGATGTGAGTCTGAGTGAACTCTGGGAGTTGGTGATAGACAGGGAGGCCTGGCGTGCCGTGATTCATGGGGTCGCAAAGAGTCGGACACGACTGAGCGACTGATCTGATCTGATGAACTCTACATGGCTACATAGCAACATAGCTATATGGCTGCTGCTGCTGCTGCTAAATCACTTCAGTCGTGTCCGACTCTGTGCGACCCCATAGACGGCAGCCCACTAGGTTCCCCCATTCCTGGGATTCTCAAGGCAAGAACACTGGAGTGGGTTGCCATTTCCTTCCTCAATGCATGAAAGTGAAAAGTGAAAGTAAAGTCACTTAGTTGTGTCCGACTCTTAGCGACCCCATGAACTGTAGCCCACCAGGCTCCTCCATCCATGGGATTTTCCAGCAAGAGTACTGGAGTGGGGTGACATTGCCTTCTCCAGGAACTATGGCTACAGGGTTACATAGCTACTACGAAGTCTACAGGCTACATAGCTACATGGGCTTCCCTACTAACTCAGTCAGTAAAGAATCCACCTGCAATGCAAGGGACCCAGGTTTGATCCCTGGGTTGGGAAAATCCTCTGGAGAAGGAAATGGCAACCCACTCCAGTATTCTTCCCTGGAGAATCCTATGGACAGAGGAGTCTGGCGGTCTACAGTCCATGTGGTTGCAAGAGTTGGACACAACTGAGTGTCTAAACTAACACTGTGAAGTCTATAGCTTCAGGCTTTACTTCTTGGGATGCTCCTGCTTGGAACCCAGATACCATGTTGTGAAGAAACTCAAGCAACCGCACTGACAGGTTCAGGTGGATGGAAAGTGAACCTCTGCCAAAAACACCACTTGAGTTCTCAGCCAGCAGCCAGCACCAACCACCAACCACACATATAAGGGTACTTCAGACCTTTCAGCCTTCTCAGTACCCAGATAACATCACACAAAGAAGAAGTGTGTCTGCTCAGTACACAGAAAAAAAATTTTACGTTGTTTTTTTAAGTTACTAAATTTGGGATAGCAGTTAGGAGGCAATTTCTCCCCCATTAAATAAAGAGTTTAATATTGGAGCAGAACCTCATGCCTAAAATATATCAAGATAGTCTTCCTTCATTCCATCTACCCCTTCATTCTTTCAAATCAGAGAAATGTTTCTATAACCAGGGCTTCTTTCAAATATTTATTGAACACCTACTATGCTAAATGCTGAGGAGAAAATGGAGACCAAATGCAGACATGTCCCTGCCCCAGTGGAATCTGTCATCTGGATGGGGAAATGGACATTAACAAAACATGTAATGACATGTTAAATAGTTAAATGTTAAATAAACAGCGATGGTACTATTGAGAACTAGCACAGTGCACTCTGGGTACTTGGTTAAGGAACTGTCCTTATTAAGGAGATTAGAAAAAGAAGTGGAAACTAAAGTTAGGTTTCAAGGAAGATTAAAAAATTAGCTAGGCAGAGGGGAGAGCCTCCACACAGAGAACTTCACATGTGCATAGGGCCTGTGGCAGGTGGGAGAGTGGTATGTTCAAGATCTGTTTCCAGAACTAAGATCATGGCCTAGGATGAGGCTGGAAGCTGGTAGGATCCAGGTCTTGTAAGACTCTGCAGTTTTAAGGAGAAGTCAATAATAAGGGCAGTCTTAAGGAGAAGTCAACAAGCCACTCTGATCAGATTTTCCTTTGAACCCCAGAGGAGGAAAAAACTGGGAGTAACCCCAGTGAGAGTAACCTGGAGCACTCTGCCACACAAACTGTATGTGCTGTGACACCCACGGCATCTCATATACTCAGCACACATGGGCATTCTGCAGACACCCTAATTCCTTGCTCCATTTCACCATATTAATTGTATACATCTATGTCTCTGTAACTATATCAGAAAATCCTTTAGGTCCAGGGGCTGTGTCTCATTCATCTTTTCATTCCTATTCCACAATATCTACTGCAGGGAAAGGTACATATCAAATGTTTGGTAAGTGCTTCCTAAAACTTTAAAGCATGAATAAACAATCCATTCATAAATAGCCTGTCAAAAGTGATCTCCGGAGAGAAAATTCTACAGCCTTTCTTGGAAAGCCATTTCAATGATATCAACATTCTTTGGAAAGTCTTGCTATAAAGTATCATTCCTTTCTAATTGTAGCCAGCTGTTGAGTTCAGCCTCCATGAAGACAGAACAGCCCACCACATTTCCAAAGGACAGTCTTCCTGTACCTTTTGGGATCACTACTGGGTCACCCCTAGTTCTCTCTCTTTTATAACGAAATACTTAACCTTCTCACCTTTCCTCAAAGAAATCATTTAGTTGCTCCCTGGATTCATTCCAAAACTTCCATCCCTCCTAAACTGTGGAGAGCAGCAATCTAGCAGATCAGCAAATAAGGTCAGAGATGCCTGAGGGGTTTTGTGAGCAGTCCTCATGGGGAGAGACAGGCTGTCTTAGTCTGTTCATTTTCAGGCCAACTCACATGTATGCATGTGTATGCGTGTGCACATACATACATCTGTGCACATATACACATGAACACTGAGTTTTTTTTACCAGCTCAAACAATAAACACTGTTCTATTTGATAAGTTTGCCAGCTGTCCTCTATTCTTCACCACCAGCCGGGATGTTCCTCTCTGATTCATTTTTTTTTTTTAATAAGTGGAAGCTTTATCCCCATATCTTTGTAGGTTATATGGCAGAGAAATGAGCAGCACTGTTTTTACTGATGTCTTCACTATCTTCTTCTTGTGCAAAGGCATCACACAGATTGTGAGATACATCAAGAATTCAAAAACAGTAAATCACTGGTCATTCTATGAATAACAACTCTCCAGTAACATTAAACAGCTGCTGGTCTTTTTTTAAACAATTTTTTTTTTTTTGGCATTTGGGTGAAAACTGTTAAATTTAATTTCAAAATACAGTGTTAAAGTTCCATTGGGAATCATTTTTCATCTCTTGTCAAATAAATAAAAGCTTCTCAGTTATTTTATCATAGTCATTATAGAAGTCTGTATTATGACATTTAAAGAAGATCATATACAGGATGCTTACTGAGCTGTAAGTCCTCATAAAAATTATGTATTATTTCTGTGCAGAAAAATTAGTAAGATTGTGTATATGTTAATAATATCATTAAAACAAAATGTCCAAATTTAAATTAGATCATCTTATTAAACCAACATATCCTAGCCTAGTTTCAGAAAGACTTATGAAATATATTTGTTCCCATAATCTGTGACAGTTTAAATTACTCCCAAAATTATTCAGCATGAATACTTTTTACATTTTTAAGCCGACACACACCAGCACATTTGATGAGAACTTATACATGCCTTATCTCACTTATTATTTAACTTGAGGAAAGAATAAGATTAACATATTATAAAGAATATTGATTGTGCTTGGAAGAATAAAACATTACTGAAGTGATGGTATAGATAAAAGTGTCAGTCAAACGCCTCATGGAATACACTGCTGTATAATTAGTATTTCTAAGAATCTATAGTAATAAAACACTACAAAAAATAGGCATCTACAAAATAAACATAAACAAGATCTGTCACATAAGTCAATTTTTGTAAAAGATGAAGAATGTGTTGCTTTATTAAATATGTAAATAATCTAAATACTGCAAAAAGGATAGAATACACTTTTTGAATTCAGAATCCAAAATATATTTATTTTAATAATGCACACACTTAATACTCACTGAATGAAAGAGTAGTTGCAGTAATTTCTGTTCCTGAAGAAAATGAATGCCTGTGTAATAAATATTATGTAAATACGCTTTATGGACTTTTTAGGAGAGGTCTGAGTCCAATTTTGAGTCTAATGCCCATTCCTTGGGGGTAATCTGTTTAAAGTGAGGATAATTACTAAAGAAATATAATGCAGCTACCATCATAGGTTAAAAACACAGTACACGATGATCTGAGTTACCTAGAGGGAAAAGAACTTCCCAAGGTCATTCCAGCAGCCCACAGCGCAGCCTTGGTGCGATGACCACGGCCCTCCCAGGGTACCCTGAACTCACACACCTCGATAGCTTCTCTTCCAAAGAGAAATCAAGGCGATTCCTTTTCGCATGATCTCTGTAGCACCCAGTAGCTATGAAGGAGTGGTTTCTCTGTAGCCCATAGACAGTACGAAATTAAGGACCAATTTCCTGTGTCAAGGTAAAAGGCACTTCAGCATTCGGTGGAACCAGTGATCTTTATCACACTTAACGCGTGCTAGAACCACGCAGGAGAGAACAATCATTAAGGAAACAAACACTAAGTGTAGCAGCACCCAGGCCCCAGAAACCGAGTGCAGGGCTTCGCTTACTTGGATTTAAACAGATGCGGCAGTCTTTCCCTAACCGAGCGAACCAAAGAATAGGTCCCAAAGCGAGACCAAACTTTCTGCTCAAAGTGTTTTTCCTTTTGACCAGAGCTCGGAGATGACAAAGGAGAGTATTCAAAATAGGGCAAAACAGAAAAGCTTCTAACAGCGAATCAAAGCAGTTGTCCGGCGCCCGGGGTTCTGGTCAAGTCAAGTCACACGACTTAAAAAGGTTTCCTCGAGCATCGAAGGTGCAAAAAGAAATATTTCCAGTCTTAAATTCAACTAGGTCCCAGCTGGCTCGCGTCCACACGTACTAACTTCCCGGGACCCTAAGACTTGGGAGCCGGGACGGAGGGAGAAGGACCAGCCGCAGGGAACGCCGGGGGAGGGAAGGGGCGCGCGGGGACCCCGCCCGCCGCGCCCTCACGAGGGGGCTGCTCTCAGCTCCGGAACACCACCCCCACGGCCCCCCGCGCCCGACTCCTACCTGTCTGAGGATGAAGCTGGTCGAAGTGGTGCTGCCATCGGATCTTTTCAACCTGCTCCTCCGGGTCGTGGTGCCTCGGGCCACCTGCACTCGACACAGGGGGTCGGAGAGAAGCGCATGAGGGCGCGGCAGTGGGGAGCCGGGCGACCACCCCAGGCTAGAGTCCGCCTCGGGACCAGCTCCCCGGGGGTTCCCCAGAGCCCGCACCCAAGTCTCCTCCACGGTCCCCACATACAGCCTCCACCCCACCCACCCACTCAAGCCTCGACGGCTGAAAGACGCCAGGGAAGAGCCGCCCGCGAGCACCCACCACATCCATTAACAAAGACTCTCAGAGTGCGGGGTCCGAGTCCCCGGCGGCATGGGCTGGGGAAGGCTGCGGACTCCGGAGCCGGAGCGCAGAGACCGGACGAGGTGAGAAGGAGCAGGAGGAGGAGGAGGAGAAAGAAGAGGGGCGGGAGGAGAGAGGGACGCCTCGCAGGGGTGGGGGAGCGGGGCCGCTGACTCCCAGGACCCGGGGCCCAGCTCGCCGGGCGCGAAGGCGGGGCGAGGAGGGGGGGGAGGGGGCGGTACCTGTGAGGTTGGGGAGTGCGGCCGGTCAGCGCTCCCGTTCTTGGCATAGGAGGAGGAGGACATGGTTCACAGCCGCATGGCCCGCCCGTGCGCGGCGGGCGGAGGACGGCTGGGCCCCCCGGACGCTTGCAAGCTGGAGGCGGGGGAGGGCGGCAGGACTTCCCCACCCGCTTCGGGACCCGCGCCGGCTCCTGCGAGCGCGGCGACACCTTAAAGGGATCGAGGCGCTCACCCCCGCGCCCGCAGCGGACCTCCGGGCAGCGGCCCCCTCCGGCGGAGGTCCCGCGGAGGGGGGGGGGGCTCTCGGGATCTCGCCGACCCGAGCCGATGGAAAGAAGCTCTCTCCCACCTAGCGAGCGCCTTACATCAGAGCTTTCCAGTGCAGGAAGGGAGAGGGGGAACCGGGGAGGGGGGTGGGAGGATGAAAATAGTCTGCACAGTTTAAAATGAGACAAAGGTGGCACGGTTCATGAATCAGGACTCGGGGAAGGACACTGGTGCAGAGTAGCAGGGAGTGGGAAAAGCCGATCCGGCGTGTATGCGTGTGTGTGTGTGTGTGTGTGTGCGCGCGCGCGCGCGCGAGCGCGCGGGTGTGTGTTTGCTGCACTGGAATTTTAAAAGGGCAAGAGCAGAACCTTTCTTCCGCGACTTCACCCATAAGGCATGGGGTTCTGTGGTTTGGCTTTTGTCCGTGTCTTTGTATTGTTTTGTGAACTCTAGCTTCAGAACCGCAAGCCGTGCACACCCGGCAGCCCCAGGAGATTCTGCCAACCTGAGTCTGACGGGGGTGCAGCCCCGCAGCAAACCGGCGTGTCCTAAGGAGTTTTGAAGGTCACATAGACGTGCTGAAAGGCAAGAGTTGGCCACGTGCCTCCCCTTTCTAGGCGGATATCTGTTTTCAAGGGAGAAAACTCATCTTTGAAATCATACATCTTTGGCGTTGTTGCAACCCTAAATTTCCTCCTGCAAAAACATACTAGAGATTAACTGGAGAACAAATAAAAGCGAATTGTGGGGAGGAGGACTTGAAGTAACAAGCAGGAAGAGAAACATGCGAATTCAAAAATAAAGAGACCCTGTTTAATTGTAAATAGTTACCGCAAGAGAAATCCATGAATAAAATTTGCGTGATATCTTAAATTACTACATCAGCCCCTATCACCTTGGGTTCTAGTATTTTTTGAGCGAAACTGCATGTCTCTTTTAACAATTGGTTGGCCTTATTGAGGTCCTGATAATGTTTTACCATACACCAGACACTTTCTTTCCATTCCCAGCCCCTTCACTTAATCCAGACCTTCAATTCTTTGTAAGAGTATAATAACTAATCTCCTTGCCTCCAGCCTTCCTCTGAGCATACACCTGCACACACACACATACCCACACACTTCATTCTATCTACACACTACAGGCAAAACCATTTTCCTAAAATCTCTTTACTCAACTCACTCTTTTCTAAAAAGCACTGTTGACTTAAAAAAAAATGTACAATGTGAGTTACCTGCCATTTTATTTGGGGCAAAATGAGGACTGCAGCCTGGGAAATGGTGCCTCAAGTACCTCTGAGAGACTGCTCCAAAGAGGCAGGGGTGAAGGTCAGTATGCACTGATTCTGGCAAAGGAGGAAATACATACAGTCAAGCACATGTACAGAAGGTTTCTGCTAGTCTCATGAAGCTTTTTTGCCAGTGATGAGAAACAGTCATCACCAAGAAGGATTTTAGTGCTTTTTTAGATATGAGGAGACATAAGAATTGGACCTATAAAATGAGATCCTCAAAATACCTATCTGAAGATCTGTCCTGCCAGTTCCCCTACCCCATCCCAAGCACAGAGTGCCTCATTTCTGCGCTCCACCCTGAACTCCTTTCAGAGGCTGCTGAAGGTCAGAGCACATGCTTTAACCCTTATAGAGGTAGATGGCAAGTGTCAGTTTGTAGTTGACGGCGCTCATTGCTCTCAGCAGCCCACAAGACAGAGTTCAAACTCCTTGGTCCAACACCCAATCTCCTGCTTTGGTCACTACCACTTTTCTCCAACTTGATCACTGAACAGCAAGCAGAAAAGTCTCCTCATTGCTCAAACACACCAAATACAATCCCTCTTCAGCACCTCTGCCTGAAATGTGTCCTGCCCCCAATCCCACCCGCCTGAATCCTACCCTTCTTCCAAGCCTGGTTCACCACACTCTCCTTCCACAGAAATCTTCCCTGACCATGCCCTGAAAAACTGGAGCATTTATTCTCTGGGCACTTAGTGCAGGCTGCCTTGGTTTACGTGTTCTCTTTTTGTGAAAATCTAATTCCTAAAATAGATTTTTAGCTTTTTATCTTCCATTCTTATATCTCACATGTTATATTAATAGATATTCCATAAAGTATATGGATAATGGTATGTCTGCCAGTGCAGAACCCCTTGCTTTAGTTACCGTCAACTCAATCCATTTTTAGTTCTTAGCCATTTTCATAGTTGATACTTAATCAATACTTACAGAGTGAATTATGATGTGGGCACTGGGATTTGAGTTCTCTGGCTTTCTGCTGCCTACAGTCTTATGACTTTGAGTTATCAAAAAAGAATCTACAGTGGCATGACATTGAAGAGTTCTCTTTACTTACCTCACAGCAAAACTGGTGAAAATAGTTTCTAAAAAATTCTTTAATCTGTGGAAATGGTCCAGAGAAGGGTATGCAGCCACTGAAAAAAACATTCATTCAGGAAAATTTACTAAAACTCAACAAGAAAAGTGAGCTTGTGGTATTTGAACCAAGACTTGTTCTCCCCACCCTCACCACCCCCACCTTCATCTGATTCAGCAAAAGGGAAACTCTGGCTACCTGATGCAGCTGGGAATACAGGGCTCCCTCTCCCTTCAGCTCCAGCTGGAGGGTTATTTTCCTGGGAGGGACAGGCCATTTATCATCCTGCAGCAGCCACCTGTTGCTGAGGCTAAGTTCCCCAAATGCAGCAGAGGTGGGGGCTCCTTTCTTTAGCCCAGCCCCCACTTGTGGGATGGGGCTCTGCCTGGGACACAGTGCCACAGAGAATACTGAGGCCCCAACTGCTCCTCGAGAGACAAGCCAGGAGACCCAGGCTTGCTGCCCCTCACTACCAAGCGCCCAGCTCCTAAAGTGAAAATGTCACACAGAGAATGCCATTGTCCTTGCCCCCAGGACTGGAACTCAGAGAATGAAGTTGGGCCCCACTTTGCACCACATACAAAAATTAACTCAAAATGGACCAAAGATCTAAATGAAGAGGTCTTACATAAAAGTGTAAAACTATCAGAAGGAAACATAAGGGTAAATCTTCACGATCTTGGATTTGGCAATGGATTTTTAGATATGTCACCAGGAGCACAAGCAACAAAAGAAAGAAAGTAAATTTGAACTTCAAAATTAAAAATGTCTGAACTTTTTAAATTTTGTGGTACTGTCAAGAAAGTGAAAAGGGCACTATCAAGAAAGTGAAAAGACAACAGAATGCAGGAAAATATTTGCAAATCATATATCTAATAAGGGACTTGTATCATATATATGTGTATCATATATGTGTGTAAAATTCTTACAGCTCAGTAATAAAGAGACAGATGACCCTATTTTAACATAGGAAAAGAATCTGAATAGACCTTTCTCCAAAGAAGATATACAAATGGCCAATAAGCTCATGAAAAAATGATTGATATTTTTAGTCATCAGGAGAATGCAAATTGAAACCATGAAATACCACTATACTATCCACTAGATAAACCTCGGATAATAATTATTGGCAAAGATATAGAGAAATTGGAAATCAGAAATTCCCACTGCTGGTGGGAATGTAAAATGGTGCAGCTCCTTTGAAAACCAGTCTGGCATCTACTCAAGTGTTTAAACATAAAGTTATAAAATGAGCCAGCAATTCCACTCCTGAGTATATACCCAAGATAAACAAAAGCATATATTTGTACAAAAACTTGTACAAGAAAGCTCAAAGAAGCATTATTCATAATAGCCAAAAAGGTGGAAATACCCCAAATGTCCACCAACTGATGAATAAACAAAAGAAACTGTGGTATCTGTATACATTGGAATATTATTCAGCAATAAGAAGGAACGAAGTATTGATACATGCTACAGTATGGATGAGCCTTGAAAATATTAAGCTAAGTGAAAGAAATAAGTCACAGAAGGTCATATATTATATTGTTCCATTTACATGAAATATCCCAAATAAATAAATCTATAGAGACTAAAAACAGATTAGTGGTTGCTTAGGGCAGGGGAGGTTGGGGGGATATTGAAGTGATAGTTAAGTCTACAGGGCTTCTTTTTGAGGCAAAGAAAATGTTAATAAAAATACTAAAAAGCACTGAATTGCACACTTTTTCATGTTTTATCTATTTATTTTTGCACTGGGTCTTCGTTGCTGTACTCAGGCTTTCTCCAGTTGTGGTGAGTGCAGGAGGCTGCTCTCTAGTTGTGGTACGTGGGCTTCTCATCGCGCTAGCTTCTCTTGTTGTGGAGCACGGGCTCTAGAGCACTGGCTTAGCAGTCGTGGGGTACAGGGCTTAGCCGCTCCACACGATGTGGGATCTTCCTAGACCAGGGATCAAACCCATGTGCTGTGCATTGGCAGGTAGATTCTTAACCACTGGACCACCCGGGAAGTCCCTGAACTGTACATTTTAAATAGATGAATGGTGTGGTATGTGAACTATCTCAAAGCCTCTACTTTGAAAAAATCTTCAGACTTTATAAAAAGTGAACTCAAAACAGATCATAGATCTAAGTACAAAACTTTAAAACTTCTAAGAGAAAAAATAGGAGAAGATCTACATGACTCTGGGTTTGGTGATGAGGTTTTGGATACACTACTACCAAAAATGTATCCAAGAAAGTAAAAATTGACATGTTTGGCTTTATTAAAATTAAAAACTACTGTAGGCTCTGTGAAAGACTCTGTTAAGAGAATGAAATGACAGAATACATTTCTGGCAGAATACATTTGCAAGACACAAATCCTATAAGGAACTTGTAAACAAAATATACAAACAACTCTCAAAACTCAACAATAAGAAAACTAACAACTCAATAAATGGACAAAAGATTTGAATGGACTCTTTACCAAATATAGTAGCAAATAAGCATATGAAAAGATACCCAACATCAGTTGTCAATGGGAAAATACAAATTAAAATGACAATACAGTACCAACACACACCTATCAGGCTTAAAAACAATTTTAATTGACAATAGCACTTTTTAGCGAGGATTAGAAGCAACAGGAATTCTTATTCGTTGATGATGGGAATGCTAAATGGCACAGCCACTATGGAAGATAGTTTGTCAGTTTGTTAATAAGTTAAACACACCAACAGTCCAGCAGTTGTGGTCCTAAGTATTTACACAATTGACTTGAAACCTTAGGTGCACACAAAAACCAGCATGCAAATGTAGGTAGCAGTTTTATTCATAATCACCCCAAGCTGGAAGCAACCAAGATGTCCTTCAATAGGCAAATGTATCTTTTAAAATATAGTCAATGGTACAATGGAATATTATTTGGTGATTTTAAAAAAAATGATCTAACAAGCCATTAAAAAGACATGGATAAACCCTAAATGCATCTTGTTTAATGAAAGAAGCCAATCTGAGGCTACATTTGTAACTACATAAATGATTATGTGAGTGCTAAGTTGCTTTAAAGTCAGGTCCAACTCTTTGCGCCCCTAGGGACTATAGTCCACCAGGCTGTTCTGTCCATGGGATTCTCCAGGCAAAGAATACTGGAGTAGGTTGCCATGCCCACCTCCAGGGGATCTTCCCAACCTAGGGATCGAACCTGCGTCTCTTCCATATTCTACATTGGCAAGTGGGTTCTTTACCACTAGTGCCACCTGGGAAGCCCACACAAATTATTATGTTTATATGCAATTTTAGAAAAAGTCAAGCTATAACAGTAAACAGATCAGTAGAAAGGGGGAGGGTTGAACAGGTGAAGCACAGGATTTTTTTAGGATGCTGAAACTACTCTGTAGGATACTGTAACGCTGGATATTTGACTCTAAGCATGTGTCAAAACCTAGAGAACTTTACACCACAAAGAGTGAACCTTAATGTGTGCAAATTAAAAAAATCATTTAGAAATTTTGGGCATTCCCAAGATGGGAGGCAGAATGTGACAAAATACTATTATTATTATGACAGCAAACCATGAAACAACTTCACTGAAGGACATGGGAGAGGGGGAAGGTGCTAGTCTAAGTAATGTTTGAAATGAGTGGGGTCTATGAGACTAAGCAAAAGGAGCTGTGCAGAAGCAGGACTGCACTGCAGTTGACAAAGTTGTTCCCTGAGGAGGATGGGTTAACAATTCTGAAGTCCCTATACATACATACTGGAATGGAATAATTAGGTAAATGGATGGCAGGTGTTGGGAGCCAGGTTTTTCTACTGTTGGAGTGGAAGGTTACAGATGAGCAAGGGGAGATGTCTAGGATGATCCATGTGGTAATGGATTAGGGTCAGAGACACAGGTGTGAACTCAAGTGTAGCTCAGTGTGAGATTCAGATGGTTCTATATAGAAATATGCAAAGATATGCATGGGTTAGCATATACACACTTGTTTTCCTGTCCTCAGTTGAGGGTCTAGAAATAACTGCATCTCAGCAGCAACAAATGCATCTAGAATTCAGGTCTTGATTTCTAATACTGTCCTCTAATAAAAGGGCACCTTGAAGAAATGGCTGACTCCAGGAGCGGGGCAGGAAGTATATAAGATAAGCCTGGAGCATTATCATGTCAGAAAGTAAAGAAGTGCTAAAAAAAAAAAAAAAAAAAAAAATGACTGGGTATATACATCAAAGGGGCACAGGAGCAAACTGAAAGAGCTCTCAATGGCCAAAGTTGGAACAATTTGAGCAATAAAATAAAGTAGTATTGGAATATATCCTAATGTATAAAATAAATATCTATGAGCTCATAGTGATAAAAATAAATGACTGAATAAATAAACGGAAGAGAAGAGACAAATCTCCCATGAGGAAGAATTCCAAATAATCTATTAGAAACACCATAGCTACCACTCCCTCCATGTGCACTGTGCAGTGATCTTCCAAAGAGGGCAACCTGGCCAGGAGCAGTGGAGAAAGGCGACCAGCACCACCTCAGCCAGGTGTTCAGGATCAGCATCACCTGACCAGGATGACGATACACACCCTTGATATCACAGGAGGGCAAAGGTTTGAGAGAGGGTCTTCTCTCAAACCCACAGCCCCTGTCTAATCATGAGAAAGACACCGTGCAAATCTCGATTGAGGGAGGTTCTATAAAACTCATGACTTAGAACTTCTCAAAACTGCCAAGGAAAGTCCAAGAAACTGTCACAGCCAAAAGAAGCCTGAGGGGATGTGATGACTAAATGGCATGTTGTATCCTGGATGGGATCCTAAGACAGAAAAAGGACATGAGGCAAAAGCTAAGGAAGTCAGAATCAAGTATGGACTTAAGTTAATAATAATGTATCAATACTGGTTTTAGTGGTAACCGATGTACTTCAGTAAGGTAAGATGTTTTTAATAGGGGAAACAACATTTAGAACTCTCTGTATTATCTTCACAACTTTTCTGTAAATCTAAAATGATCCCAAGATTTAAAAAAATTTTTTTAAGTCTAAAATTTTATAGCTGGAAGGGAACTTAGTAACCATTTAGAACAAACCCCACTTGTAGCAAATTAGGAATCTGATTTCAAGAGAATGACTTACTCAAGAGCAATTGACCACTGCGAAGAGTTGACTCATTGGAAAAGACTCTGATGCTGGGAGGGATTGGGGGCAGGAGGAGAAGGGGACGACAGAGGATGAGATGGCTGGATGGCATCACTGACTTGATGGACGTGAGTCTGAGTGAACTCCAGGAGTTGGTGATGGACAGGGAGGCCTGGTGTGCTGTGATTCATGGGGTCGCAAAGGTCGGACAAGACTGAGCGACTGAACTGAACTGAACTGACAGATACTCTGTCTTCCTTCCTAAAATGTTGAATGCTGCTAAATCACTTTGTCAGCTGCAAATACTCTTAAAACTTTATTCTGTCACTTAAATACATTTTGCAAAGTGTTTCCCACAGTCAAAATTCTGTCTGAAGTACTGTTGAAAAAAGACATGATTTACAGAGCTCAGAATCATAAGATGGCAGTAATTTCATATTTAAAAATAAAGTCACAAAAAATTTTGTCTAGGGTCCATGCATCTAGGAAAATATTATTTGTATTTTTAAGCTTGGAGTATACAAAAATCATAACAGTAGCACATGTACTCAATTGCATTCACAGGTTTGTGTAATTAACCTTTCACCTTTATCTCATGACAATCCCACTGTAAATTTTCTGAGTTTTTGTCTCAGGAGGATCTACTTTGTCTTGTTCCTAAGAATTTATCCAGAATTCCTCTTCTGCTCCCCCTCTCCCCTAATACTCTGGTTCAAACTTTGAAAATCTGTTCCAAAGTCACATAAGGCCATGGACCTTCAGGATATTCAAGATTGTTATAGATTCAAAAATTGGAAAAAGTCTACTTTCTTAACCCTAAAAAGCTTATATGCTATAAAAACCAGTGAAAATATTGTTTTCTGGATACAATTTTAAAGAGTACAATTGATGCATAGTAATGGAAGTAAATTTTTAGGTTTAAGTTTGAAGTATAATTACTGTGAAGATGACTCACATATCTTGTATGTGCACAGTTGCTCAGTTGTGTCCGACTCTTTGCCATCTCATGGACTGGAGCCCACCTGGCTCCTCTGACCATGCAATTTTCCAGGCAAGAATACTGGAGTGCGTTGCCATTTCCTTCTCCAGGGGATCTTCCTGATCCAGGGATCAAACCTGTGTGTCTGTGCATTTCCTGCTTTGGAAGGTGGATTCTTTACCACTGTGCCACCTGGGAAGAGAAAGTGGGGAATTACATTGAGATGCTAGTAGTGTAGTGTAGTGAAGTCGCTCAGTCATGTCCAACCCTTTGCGACCACATGGACTGTAGCTTACCATGCTCCTCTGTCCATGGGATTTTCCAGGCAAGAGGACTGGAGTGGGTTGCCATTTCCTTCTCCAGGGGATCTTCCCAACCCAGGCATCGAACCTGGGTGTCCCGCATTGTAGGCAGACACTTTTACCATCTGAGCCACCAGGGAAGTCATTGAGATGCTATTAGCTAATTTAAATTTTTTATTTTTTTTTTACCAGTCCTATTTGTCATCTTTGCTTTAGTAACACATTTATCTATTCATCTTTAGCTGCACTGGGTCTTCATTGCTGTGCGTGGCCTTTCTCTAGTTGCAGCGAGTGGGGGCTGATCTTTGTTGCGGAGCTCGGGCTCTAGGTGCAGGGGTTTCAGTAGTTGTGGCTCATTGGCTCTAGACCACAGGCTCAGTAGTTGTGGTGCCTGGGCTTAGTTGCTCCAAAGGTGTGTGGAATCCTCCCAGACCAGGGATTGAACGTGTGTCTCATGCAATGACTGGCGGATTCCTAACCACTGGACCAACAGGGAAGTCCCAAATCTTAGTGGATTACAATACCATGGATCCCATGTTTCTGGTCCAGCCGATGGCTTGTCTCTGCTTGTCTTCCTATTCCCAGGTCCAGGCTAAAGAAGCAGCCCCAATCTGAGATGTACTAGCTCTGAAAAGAGTAGAAACCACAGGGCTACAGGAATTTTGAGATGCCTCTTTAAGCTTCTGCTTAGATGTGGGCATTTGTTGCACCTGCTTACATCCCATTGGCTAATACACGACATGCAACCATTACAAAAATCACTGTATGGAAACATACTACTCCAGAAGTCAAGAGCATGGGTAGATACGTACAAGCCTCTTCCAGGAAAGGGGGAAAGCAAAAACCTACAAACAACAATACAACCCTCCACCTGAAGGGTAACTTGGAAGTGGAATATCCAGTATTGTCAGGCCCATTACATAGAATTTTCTTTTTCCTTAATCTCCATATCCTCGTGCTGTGTCTCTTGTTAATATCACCTGCTCAAATTACCCATAACCTTTCTTTTTAGAAATATTTGGCCGCGTCAGGTGTTAGTTGCCGCACGCACACTCTTTGCTTTTCCTAGCTGTGGAGCGCAGACTCCTCTCTAGTTGTGGCACACAGGCTCAGCAGTTGCAGCACGTGGGCTTAGTTGCCTCACAGCACGTGAGATCTTAGTTCCCAGGCTAGGGGTTGAATTCACCTCCCCTGAATTGGAAGGTGGATGCATAACCATTCGACCACCAGGGAAATCCCAACCACGACCTTTCCATCTTCTAGGTGATTCCTTTATTTATTGTTCTGCATAACCACTCACTCCTTCTCCAGTCCGTAGCAAGGTCTGTGATGTACTGTTACCTTCCATGAGTCATAAGGAAATATTCACTGGGCTTCTGCTCTGCTGCAACCCCTGGGCTCAAAGTAGAGAAATGAACATGCTGTCCTGGAAGGCATCCATGAGTATTATTTGCTGAGCACTGGAGACACTACGATTTTTCCAAGAGCTGCTGACCATATTGACAATGACAGGGCCTTTTGTCTCTTGATAGTTAAAATGCAATAGTCCCTGGATTCTAAGATAAGTTGGAGTTTAAGATGCCATCACTGGTAGAATAGCTTTAAGGGAAGAAAATTAAGTCCTACAATATACATGCCCATCCACTGTAAAATAAAATACATCCTGATTTCACACATGTTAAAGTGGAATGATTACAATAAACAAGTACAAGGATAAAAAAAAGATGGAGAAAACGCATATTTTTTGAATGCCAGGCACTGTGAGGTGCTATGCAGCTCTCTGCTAAATCAATTTTTATTCTTCATTCCAAAAATATTTTATATGCCTCTGCTAGGCCCTGTGAATACACCACTGAGTAAAACAGAACTCCAAGTTCTGAAAGATTTTGTAGATCTAGTGAAGGTAAGAATATTTTCATATACAAATAGCAAAGCCCTACCAACAGAAACCTAGACAAATAGGGGTAATGACAGATTTTTTTTTCCCCCCACACAAGAATTCCAGAGGAAGATAGTTTAGAACTGGTGTATCTCTCAAAGGTGCAAACAAAGAATCAGGCATCTTTAAACTTTTCTGAGCCCTCATAACTTTATTCCTCATGGTCACAATACAGTTGCTTTATCTCTTGACATTGCATCTGCCTTCTAAGCCAGAAGGGGGAAGAGCCAAAAGCCTTTTCTTTTAAAATTGTCTTTCATCCTAGAAAGCCCACCCAAGGAACTCTGACCTATATTTCATTGACTGAAGCCTATGTCATTGGGTCACCCGTGGCTGATTCCCAAAGGAATCTGGGAAGGCAAACATTATTACCTTGTTTGCTGATTTCCATATGGAGGAATATTAATAAGATGGTTGGAAACTGGATGTTGAATGAGTCAAGCTGTAGTATCTGACCTAAAGACAGATCCGTATCACACACAGATCATTCCAATGCAATGTGTCAACTATTACGGAGTTACAAGATGCTACCCGCAGAAGTGCAGCAGGGTCTAGGAGCCAGAATCAGAGTAAGAATTTGGGCTGACACAAAGACAATTTATTAGGTGATCAAAAGCGTTTCAGGCAGAGAAAAACAACAGGGCCAAACACAGGCAGGCACACCCACACACACACACACACTCACACACACACACACGCAAAGCAATATTAGCACCTGAGGAATTTTGAGCTAATGTAGAAATCTAGCATGTATATGAGAAAGTGGAAGACATTAGAAGGGCTGCCAAGGGTCAGGTCATAAAGACCCTAACAAGTACATGACTCCTAAGTTGGTCCCTCACTGAGTATGTGACAGGACTCCAAGCTCAGGTTGGATGATTTTTTCTCAGCAGCTTTGGTCCTTGGAGAAACTAACCTGTATGTGTGGATGCTGGGCCCCAGATTTCAACTCAGAACTAGTTCTCCTACTTCAAATCAATCTCAATTAGCTGTCACCTGCTGTCTTCCTCAGAGCAATTCCTTGAATTTCACTCTTTTCTATTCAGAAAACACAGAGCACTGTCAGGATCTCAGAGCCAGGCTATTTGCATCAAGATCTGGTCTCATCATCCCCCGTGTGACTGAGCTAACTGTACCAGAAGGTACATGTTAAACAGATCCAGCCACTTGCATGCTGTTCCTTACATGAGCACACTCACATCTGAAGGCATTTTACCCCATGTGAGCCCTCTGGGACCTGTCTCAGTGACTTGTGGGAAAGGAAGCTGTTATAAGATACTAGCTAACAGCCTGAATATACAAATCATTCCTAGGTAACTGTCACACCAGTGTAGTGTAGTGGGAAAAGGCACAGGCGTGGGCCTCAGACAGACCAGGTCATAATCGCAACTTTGGCCACGTAACTGTGACCTTGTGAAGATTATGTCACCTCTTTGCCTACCTAACAAGTGTTATGCGAATTCAATGACAATGTATACGAGAAGTTTTTCGTCAAGTCCAAGTGCAACATCTGATGTTATACAACCAGTTAGTGCACGGCAAAGCCACAAGCACAACGCAACCTTGGAAATTCAGTTCTTAGCATCCCCAGCATGTAGTACCAATGTTATTATATGAATTAGTTAATGAATGTTAATAAACCTGTAATTTCTTCATCTGTTTCAAAATAGAAATGACAGGAGCAACTTAAAACTTTAATCCCCATCTCTGTAGACTTCCAGGACCTTCTTGGTCTCTCCTGAGGTTAAAAAAAAGTCCCAGTTTTAATGATCAAGTCAGATGTAACTATGCTGCTGCTGCTGCTGCTGCTGCTGCTAAGTCACTTCAGTTGTGTCCGACTCTGTGTGACCCCATAGACGGCAGCCCACCAGGCCCCCGTCCCTGGGATTCTCCAGGCAAGAACACTGGAGTGGGTTGCCATTTCCTTCTCCAATGCATGAAAGTGAAAAGTGAAAGGTAAGTCGCTCAGTCATGTCCGACTCTCAGCGACCCCATGGACTGCAGCCTACCAGGCTCCTCAGTCCACGGGATTTTCCAGGCAAGAGTACTGGAGTGGAGTGCCATCGCCTTCTCTGGTAACTATGCTAATTCTAGCCTTTATTGACTAAAAACTATGGTATACTTAGAGAATCTTAACAAGGGCTTATTTGACCATTGGGCAGCAACAGAGTGATCTGAGTCTATTTACCAGGCAAATAGTAATACCAGGTTGTAAACACATGTGCACAGGTCTGTCTCTGTGTCAGGTACTATAGAATGGCTCACTCCTACATTTATTCCCAATCATCTCCTCCCCTGGCTTCTCTATATAGAGGCTGAAAGCAAAATACTCACTTTCCCAGACTCACTTGCTGTTAAGGGTAGCCTCTTGACACAGTACTGACCAGACATGTAGGTGAAAATCTCTGGGGAACGGTTTCCTAGGAAAGAAATGCTAAAACCTACTTTTGTCTTGGGTTCTAGGTCCCATTTTTAAAATTTAGACAGTGTACTTTTCACAACGCTTGTCTGAAGTTACTTGGAAGAAAAAAAAACTTATATGATAGCTAAAGGCAAATCTCTACATTGCCACCCAACATACCTGTCTGTTCATGGGCTAATCTGTTGACCACCGGGAATGATATCCTGACAAGCTAGCACTGATTCCCCTTTTAGGTAAGTGACAGAAGTGACCAGATGAGGACAAGGCTACCACCTTTTAGAACTGCAAACTATACAGCTATGCAGTTGATGCACTGCAGCTAGAGGACTAGGTTCTAGAACTGACTACCGTTAGCGTATGCTACAGCGGTGTCAAAAAGTAGCTGGTGAAAGAACTGTCTCTTCAACAAATGGTGTTGGGACAACTGGATGCCCATATGCAAAAGAAAGAAGTTGGAGTCCTACCTCACACTATGCACAAAAATTAAATCAAAATGGATCAATGACCTACTTTCAAGAGCTAAAACCATAAAACACTGAGAACAGGAGAACATCTTCATGACCTTGGATTTAGTAATGAACTCTTAGATATGACATCAAAAGCACAAGCAACAAAAGAAATTGTAAATACAATGGACTCCATCAAAATTAAAAACTTTCACGCATCAAAGAACATCATCAAGAAAATAAAAAGACAACCTACAGAATGGAAGAAACTAGATCCATGTGTCTAGTATCCATAATATATCAAGCACTCTTACAACTCAATGACAAACAATCCAATTTAAAAAATGAGCAGAAGGCTCACAGATATTTTTCCAAAAAAGATACACAGTGGCCAAGCACATGAAAAGATGCTCAATACCCATTAGGGAAACACAAAGAGAAACCACAAAGAGGCACCACTTCACATCCATCAGAATGACTATAATTTTTTAAAACAGGAAATAAGCATTGGTGAGAATGTAGAGAAATCAGAACTCTCAAGCATTGTTGGTGGCAGCATGAAAGTTTGACAGTTCCTCAGAATATTAAATATAAAATTACCATATGACCCAGTAGTTACACCCTAATATATAGATACAAAAGAACTGGAAATTGGTATTCAAATAATATGTACACACACATTCATAGCAGCACTATTCACAATAGCAAAAAGGTGGAAACAGCCCAAGTACCCATCAACAGATGAATGGATAAATAAACCTGTGGTATATGAACCTCATTTACTATGTTATATGTGGAGATGTACCTTAACAACTTTATGCTAAGAGGAAAAACAAGACAACAAAAAGACTAATTTGGGGAGATGGTAAATGGTACTAAAATGCCACTGTTCATTTCAAAATGGCTAATTTTATGTTACATGATTTCACTTCATTTTTTTTAAAGATGGCTCCCTAGACTACATATAATTAGTAGAGGTCGTTGACCTGCTGTAAAAGTATTGGAAAGTCTTTTCCTTTATTTTATGGTATAAAATAAAAACATAATTCCATTCTTCAGTAGCCTTTCTGGAGGATACCCAGTTTTCTGGTTTCTTCTTCTGTCCCTCTGCTTGCCTTGAACATTTCTCCTTTTGTTCAATACCCACTAGAAGAGCGAATAGTAATTGCATAAGCTCTGGCAGAAAGAAATCAATTATTGAAATGCAGATTTTTTTAATCACTAAAAATGGGATTATCAGGGGTCTTAGCTTCATTTCGGAGAAAGCGATGACACCCCACTCCAGTACTTTTGCCTAGAAAATCCCATGGACGGAGGAGCCTGGTAGGCTGCAGTCCATGGGGGTGCTAAGAGTTGGACACGACTGAGCGACTTCACTTTCACTTTTCACTTTCATGCATTGGAGAAGGAAATGGCAACCCACTCCAGTGTTCTTGCCTGGAGAATCTCAGGGACAGGGGAGCCTGGTGGGCTGCCATCTATGGGGTCGCACAGAGTCGGACACAACTGAAGCGACTTAGCAGTAGCAGTAGCTTCATTTATCCATACGATTTCATTATAGTTTGAAAAAGATAGTAAAAGTCTAGCAGCTGGACTTACTTATCTCAGAACTCTTGTGACAACTTTAGCCAGTCTTGTAAAAGTCTGGAATGCCCGGTATTCAGATTTCACCATAGACTTTTATCCAAGTTCATCAGTTTCCTAGTGCTGCCATAACAAGGTACCTCAAACAGAGTGGCTTAAAGCATTGATTTCTTGTGAGTTTTAGAGGCTAGAAATTTGAAATCAAGGGCCATGTTCCTTCTGAAGTCTCTTAGGGAAGAATCTGCCCTTGCTTCCTCCTGTTCTGATGGCCCCAGGCAGTCCTTGACTTGTGGTAGATTAATTCCCATCTCTGCCTCCATCTTCATAACTTGCTGGCTGTGTCTCTGTGTCTTCTCTTCTCATAAGGGCACTGTCATGGGATTTAGAGCCCACGCTAAATCCAGAGTGATCTCACCTTGAGATCCTTAACTATCTGCTGATTTTTTCCAGTTGAGTTCACAATCTGACATTCTAGGGGAGCATGAATTTTGGGAGGACACTGTTTATCCCAAGAGGAACTTCCTGACCCAGAAACTGAACTCAGGTCTCCCACATTGCAGGCAGATACTTTACCGACTGAGTATATGGGAATTTCTGTGGTGGATCAGACAGTAAAGCGTCTGCCTACAATGTGGGAGACCTGGGTTCGATCCCTGGGTTGGGAAGATCCCCTGGAGAAAGAAATGGCAAACCACTCCAGTATTCTTGCCTGGAAAATCCCACGGATGGAGGAGCCTGGTAGGCTATAATTCACGGGTTCACAAAGAGTCAACACGACTGAGCGACTTCACTTTCATTCATCCCACTACTCTATGTAAGCAACCTAATTTCTCTTTTTGACACAGTAAGGTTTTTTCAAAATGCAAATTTTAATTTGCTGGTAAGATTAGAACCAATCTTCTGTGGAGAACTTTATTTAAAAAATAAATATTTAATCTTCAAAAGAAACTAAATCAAATCCCTAGAACTGAGTCCTCTACTTACTAAAACTGATATAAGTAAATAAGAAAAATGCCTTTTGACAGAAACAAAGCATGACAGATTGGTGCTATAGTATTTATAATTTATTACTTACAAAAATAACTTCAGCTTTCTCATCAAAATGACAATAAATCCTCTCCCAGAAGTCAGGGGCCTCGGCACAATTTTTACTGAGAACCTTCTTTTAAAATTCCTAAACCATAATTTTTAACATCTAAAATCAATTTTTAAAAAATTTGGACGGTGAAACTTTATAACTGTCTTCAAAATATACAGTGATATCTGTTATGTAGTCAGGTATCAATTGTTAATTGATAAGTATTATAATTATTTAATGTTTAAGTAATTTTATAAACAAGTTACCTAATTACAAGACAATGTTGGTACAGCATGTATTTTTCAAAGTGTAAGAACATATCTCACTTAATATAGTTTAAGATCTAGGGTAGATTTTTCCTACATTCATGAAAATTGTATTATAAATTGTCAGGAATTCTTTCTAATGTACCAAGATTTCCATATGAAAAAGTAGAAGTTATTTTTATTTTTTATATAAAATAGTTAAGTATGAACCTAATGTAGAAATCTGATGTTAGACAATTCTTTTGGCAGAAAACATTTAATTATAAACAGGTCTTAAACACATCCATAATATCATGAAAAAGAAAGAAAAATAACCCTGTTTTTCTTATTAACACCAAAAATATCATCTCAGTACACAGATTTAATAACATTTTTATACTATCAACAACCTGTAACACAAAATTCACTACAGTATGGCAAAAATAAAATTATTTTTAATTTAAAAGGGAGAATAAACTTCCAGATATATAAAATTTCACAGATAAATGCCAATATACACTATATACATGTTTCATGTTATATCATTCCAAAACTACATTAGTTGAACTTAAAAATGGTAGAACCCAAATTAGTGGGTGTGCAGTATTTATTGTAATTCAAAGACTTACACAGAATCAAGCTTTTACAACTCAGATCACAGTTATACATAAATTATTTACACAAACATTAAAATAACTATTAAATATTGTTTGGGAGGAAAATTTAAGATTTTTCATATATTATGCAAACGTTAATTATTATCAAGAGGTTTTGAAAATGTTTTTTCTGTTTTGTTTTCTTTATAGAAGATTCATTTCCAAAAAAGTAAGGTGCTATTTTAGAATTTCTTACAAGTATATAACTGAATTCACATGGAAGGAAAATACTGGATAAAAAACAGAAAACAGACATCAAAGGTTAAAAGTTTCTTTCCAGTTACTTATATCTGAAATAAAACAATGACAGAAATTGGGTTTTTCAAATTCTGCTTGTTTTTCCCTTTAAATGTAGACCAAGTAGTATATAGAAGACTGTTTTTTCCCAGAATATAGTTTCTTTGAAAAAGGAACATATTTATAATGGAATTTCTATAAATACAGAAATGACAAATATTTCCAGAGCACTATCTTCAAATGGATTCTTAGTAGAAAGATTAAGGGCTTTCTTTAAAAAACAATATAGAAATCTTGCTTCCATGCAAGTTTATATATTTTTGCAGCTTGCTGCATCTTAGTTTGAATATGGACCCCAGTGGTAACAGCGCCAAGTCATAACCACCGGAGAGCCAGGGAATTCCTGCTAGTTAAATTTTTAAAAACTTAACTTTACATCCATTGTTTCTCTCAGTTGAAATACCATGAATCTGTAAGCATATGTATTCACATTTTGTGCTATCTAGAAGGTTGGTAGATGATGCAGTAGTGGTCCAAATTCTTAGGAAAGAAAACAATCCCTACTGGTTCACTACCTAACTCCCAAAGTACGTGGAATTTTTAGCACTTCAAACTCACCTAGAACATAGGCTTCAGGAAACCTGTCTTGATGGCTTCCCTATAAATCCACTGCCTGTTATTATTCCACAAGCTCAAGATTACTTCTGAAAGCAATGGCCAAAATTGTCAACAGTCTGGCATACCAGTGGTACTCAAATCACCTTTTAAAAAAACAACACATCAGTAAAAACACACATTATTCACGCCTGGTATACACTGCATCAAGTTATTAGGAATGTCTCGTAGCTCAAATTCACACAGTCTGTAAAAAGGAAATGCAGGGTCTCTGCACACCATGCTGCAGAAAAACAAAACCAACCGACCGACCAAAAAAAAAAACCAAACGGACCTTGTATCTTCATTAGATGCTGGCCAAAACCACTTGAAAAGGTTAAGTGACAATTCTAAATGCTAAGGACCCTTGTAGGAAAAAATGTTTTTTATTTTTTCCCCAGGGAATGGAAATGTTTCATGGGGCATCCCTCAACCCACTGTTGGCATGACTGGAGAACTGGCTAAACACTTTAACACACATCTGCATTTACATGGTCTTCACTAATAATAACAGAAAACATTTCTGTTCCTCCCAAAGTGCTCTTCCTTTCGTAGACAATTCTATGCTAATTATTACTCAACACATCACTGAGAGCAAAACTGACAGTACTGCAAACACAACTGCAATTTAAGGAAACAAAGGAAATACGCAGGGAAGCTAAATGCCTGCACAAAACATGTTCGCCTTTTTAAACAATGGTATGTGGGAAACTGAAAAAAAGAGAGCAGACAGAAAGTACTTAAAGGTTTCAGTGCTTTCCCAATTACCATGACAATTTAGGGGTAAATGCTGCTTTCCTTATACACTCCTACACTCCTATCTCTTGTTGTTTAGTGTCATAAGGCTACTTGTTTGTCCAGATTTGTGTAGAGAGATTTGAAAGTAAGAAAGAACTAACTGGAAGCAACTTGAAGCGGCCTCTGATCAAAAGTCTGACTTCAAACAAGCTGGTACTTGAAAAGAACTTTTTATAGCATAAAAAGAAAGACAGGTTTTTGTGCTTTATTTATTCATGGGTCTTTTCAGTTGAGAAAATTTTTTTTTCCTTCTTTTAATATTTTCAGATTATAATCACAAGGGTTGAGTAGTACACTTATGAAGGCTTTCAAGAAAATGCTTGGTTTGATTTTAAAGGAGAGGCTGCTGTTGATGGTAATTTGTTTGCTGCTGTGCAACTGAATGAGCTGGAACTGCCACCGGAAAGCCTGCCAACTGCGGCAAGTTGGAAGTAGTGTTCTGGTAAGATGACATATCCACAGACATCCCCATCTGCTGTGTGTAAGCAGCTGCACCAGGAGCTGATTGAAGGTTAGAGTTCTGGTTCATGTAAGTAGGATTGGAAATAGTGTCTTGTCCAGTGCTGCAAACAAAATTTTAAAAAGAAAACCATATTTACTTTGCATTGTCTGGGTTACGGTTGGAGATCAATCACTGTGACAAAATAAAAATGTCTTTTCCATATTTCTAAGTTTATATAGCTCTACTATTCTGATTATGATTTAACCACTCCAGCTATCCAACACTGTTAATGTAATTTTCATATTTGGGAAGAAGGATGTACTCCAAGTAAAATAAAATATATGATTATAAGGCCTATCTAATTTTTTTTTCCCCAAAATCTCTCATGGAAAACATTTGGAAATCTTCTGAGGAGATGCAGATTGTTTCTGCCCCTGGTGTTCTTGACCAGCTGTGGTGATAGCAGAGCCCCAGCTCAAGTACCCTTTGGCCCATTTTCCCCTGTCCCCTTCTCTCAGTCAGCACAGCGGAGACCGTGTTTCCTTACCCACTCTTTACACTTTCCTCTGGTAGCGCCCTTTCCAAGCTGCCCCTGGTAGCTTAACCTGAATGCCTACATAAAAATAACACAAGCAGGGAGAATGTGAAATCCACCCAGGACCTGAATCTACCCTCAACAGACTATATTAACACTGCAAAAAGAAAACAAAAAAATCCCAAATTCCTACTAAGTTGAAAATCACACCAAACTGCAGGTACACCTATTTGTTTCTATAATTACTATAGTGTAGCTTTTATTTTATTTTTTATTTATTTACTTTTTTGGCTGCATTAAGTCTTAGTTGTGGCACACAGGCTAAGCTGCCCCACGGCATGTGGGATCTTAGTTCCACAACCAGGGATTGAACTCATGTCATCTGCATTGGAAGGCGGATTCTCAACCACTAGACCATAATGAAGTCCCAACATAGTGTAACTTTTAAAAGGGGCTTCCCCAGTGGCTATAATTGCACCAAATATACTGCTTCAATACAGGAGGATTAATGTCTATACTCTATAGTTTTTCTCTCTGTGATTCCTAATGTCACCCAGGATAACAAAATTTTTACATTTTAACTGAGTTAAACAGCAGTATGAACAGATTTATTTAATTACCAGATAATATCTAAAATTTATACTCATGGAATATAAGAGTGGGAAGAGATTTTCGAGATCATTACATATGACTGTACTAAACAGACATTTTGTGTTAAGCAAAGTTAACAGAAGGCAAGATTCAAACATGGTTTTCAGAATAGAAGTGAAGAATATAAAAAAATCAGACGACAAATTCCACAGCTGAAACATACTTCTTTTAAGAGTCAAAGCAGCAAAGGTTTTTGCTTTTTAGGAATACACATTCCTGAAATATGTCTGAGACTACTTTGTTGTTATTCAGTCACTCAGTCATGTCGACTCTTTTGCGACCCCATGGACTGTAGCCTACCAGGCTCCTCTGTCCATGGGATTTCCCAGGCAGGAATACTGGAGTGGGTTGCCACTTCCCGTCTTCATTGAGACTACTAATTATAGCACCGTGCTAAGTATATCATTGGCTTGTTTCTATACGGGAAGTGAAAGTGAAAGTGAAGTCAGTCGTGTCCGACTCTTTGTGGCCCCGTGGCCTATAGATTACCAGCCTCCTCTGTCCGTGGGATTTTCCAGGCAAGAGTACTGGTGTGGCTTGACATTTTCTTCTCCAAGTTAGCTTATTTTTTTCCCAGGGACCCAGACTATAATCCAGGTCTGGGCACCATCTCAGTATGGGTAGCAAAGCTAAGACAGCAGTATTCCTATCTCATGGGATCTTGAATGAGCACTTCTATAACTTCATCTCAACAGCAAAAGAGGGCACTATTATTATAAAGAAAAGGGTCTAATTATTCTCCTTCTGAACATCTGTGAAAATTTAATGTATATAATTACAAAATTAACATAGCTCCCCAAAACTTACCTTAAGTACGGAATTTGAGCAGGCTGTGTTGTCACTGAGGAATTCACAGTTGGAGGCAGAGATCTCAGTGGACCAATCTGATCCGGTCCTAGGCTGTAGCTTGGGGCAACCGTGACTTGGTGAATACTTTGACCCATATAGTTTCCACCATGTGGTTGAACTGGGTATGTCTGTTAACCAAGGAGAAAAGGTTGACTCACTGATTTCCCAAACTACTGCCTAGCAATACATTAAAACTTTAAAAGACTTAAATGAAATAAAATGTTATAGTTCTTTGGAGAGCAATCTGATTTCACCAATCTGTCCACACTGGTATAAAACGTGGAGCACTTTCACATTACAGTGCCAAATCCATGGAAGTTTATGATTTACTTGCTCATTCTTTTATTTTGCAGTGGGATGAAAGGAAGGGAGGTTGTGTATTTTTAAGCAGCAGGTTGGAATTCATCTAGGCTGTCTATTACTAGGTAACATGTCTTGCTGTCAAGCCACTGAAGACTATATACTCCCTTGAAGTCAGCACAGTATCACTTCAAGTCACCATGAGAGAGATGACCTTCACCCCTATCTCAGGGTGCCTTATTCAACTTCTTAAGAATGAAACTTAAAAGAATAAGTTGAAGGATAAGTGGTATCAAGGCAGGGTGCAGGCCCTCTCTGGCAATGCCTCCTTCATCCTTCCTGCAGGACAGATAGGACAAAAGGAGAGAAGAATTCTGGGTAAAGGAGATGTGCCCTCAAGAACTAGCAACATGGTCTAAGTCTCTTTGGATATTTATATGTATGTGTGCCCTACTTAATTTCCAGGGTAACATCTCTTTCAGGACAGGCTCTACAACCTGCTTACAAAATACAACATTCAAAATAACTGCATGTTTAACAAGTATCATATAGTAACTATCATCACTCCAATTTTAAACTAAGCTATTTTTAAAGCAAAGACCAATAACATGAAAATGTAGAATTCTAGAAATGCCAAATCAACTACTACATTGACAACTATAATTATGGGAATTCCCTGGCAGTCCAATGGTTAGGGGGCTTCCCTGAGAGCCCAGTTAGTAAAGAATCTGCCTGCAATGCAGGAGACCCCAGTCCAATTCCTGGGTCAGGAAGATCTGCTGGAGAAGGGACAGACTACCCACTCCAGTATTCTTGGGCTTCCCTGGTGGCTCAGCTGATAAAGAATCCACCTGCAATGTGGGAGACCTGGGTTTGATCCCTGGGTTGGGAAGATCCCCTGGAGAAGGGAAAAGTTACCCACTCCAGTATTCTGGCCTGGAGAATTCCATGGACTGTATAGTCCATGGGGTTGTAAAGAGTTGGACATGACTGAGCGACTTTCACTTTCTTTCCAGTGGTTAGGACTCCATATTTTCATTGCTGAAAGGATGGGTCTGATCCTTGGTTGGGAACTAAGCTGGGCAGTGCAGCCAAAAATTTAAAAAGGAAAAAAAAAATCATACTACCTCCTTAGCAGACACACACAGCCCATTGACAACAGGCTTAGATGGTGGGAGTGGACCTCTTCTGCACGTTAGGATTCCTGAATGGCCTTCACAGATGCAGCTAATGGTGTGTTACTCTAACTTTTTCTAGTATGAACTTTCCTTTTTCAAATTAGAATAGGAACTTTAAATATTTCAAATGTTATTATGCATGAATAATATAGATAACATTCTATGAAGAATCAAACTAGACAGAATGCTAACTTTTTAAAGGAATAAGTTGTGCTTAGCGAAACACGGATTGTAAACAGTATGCAACTAAACATAAAAATCTGACACAGGAAGGACACAGGAAGGACCCTTTTCAGACACACAAAGTAGTAAATGCAACATCTAGTCCTATAACACAATGCTGCATTTTGTTTTGTTTCATGTTCACAGCAGCAGCAGATAAACAGAAGCAATACTGAATAAACTCCAGCTGTCTTTTGCACCCAGAAGTCCTTTCTACCCTCACATGTAATGACTCTCATCATTTTCAGAAGTTCGGGGAACACCATATTTGATAAATGCATCTTGTCTGATGTGACAGTTACCATAGTAACTATTCTTTTTTTACTTAACAATTACGTTGTGTCAAGTCACCTAGATTATGCATCCACATTCTGTTTCTCCTTGGTGTCTCCTTCACACACTCCTTTACATACCAGTTTTCATACATTAACATGAAATTTGTTCATCCAAGCTCATTCTGAATTCAACTGCTAACTGGCTGAAATTTGAAAAAGGCTTTAGAATACCGGATACTGACAAATATAAATATTCACTTCAGCTGGGAAGCACAGAAAAGGTGTAAAAAGCCCTGGAAAAGATGTTCATGAAAGGGTCATGGAACCTGTATGTATAGATCTGCATCATATTCTCATCATGTGTGGATTTTTAACAGTGTAAGCCGTACATCTGAGAAAATATAAAGCATGATCTGAGAACAAAATACGTTCTTTAGGCCTTTTTAATCATCATAGAAGTTAAAGAAATCTTAACATAAATTTAAAATAAATGTTAGATTTTGCTTGCTGAGCAACAGGAACAGCATCAGTACCACATCTGGAAGACTCCTGACATGCCAGGCTCTGTCCTAAATTAAAGGGTTTATACTTACAAAACCTTATGAAGAACAGAACTCCACTCATATATTTAATGGTCTCTTAATTATGTCATAAATGAACTAAAATATATTTGTGAAATATAAGTGTCTAATTGTCCTGGTGAACACTTAACTGTTTATCCAACATTTTTCTGATGAAGATGGATTTTATAATGTTATTCATGGACCATAGAAATTTTAATACTATGCTTTTTTTTAAGTTAAAACTTTTTCTAAATCTTGAAAAATGTTCTCAAAAGATATGCTCACCTGAATTGGAACTCCAGCTGATGAAGTTGGGTAATGTGCTGGATGGTGGATCTTTGAATAGACTGCATATACTGGCGCTTCATTCATCAACTTATTATAAAGTTCCAAAGCTTCTAAGACTTTTACATTCAATTCAGACAATTCTGAATGCTTCCTGATATAGAAGAAAAGCTCTTTAATATTTTTCAAAGTTTTTAAGCATTTAAGCATATTTTTAGCAGCATACCGGACTAACGAAAAGAAGGGCTTCCCTGTGGCTCAGATGGTAAAGCGTCTGCCTACAATGCGGGAGACCCGGGTTCAATCCCTGGGTCGGGAAGACCCCCTGGAGAAAGAAATGGCAACCCACTCCAGTACTCTTGCCTGAAAAACTCCATGGACTGTCGCCTGAGGAACCTGGTAAGCAACAGTCCATCGAGTCGCAGAGTCAACAGTCCATGGAGTTGCAGAGTCGGACATGACTGAGCAACTTCATTTTTCACTTGGCAACATAAATTATTTTTTAAAATTTACATTTTCTATTCATATTTTAAAAATTCTACTATGAAAGAATATTCAAACAGGGAAAACAGGAGGAGGAATTATTTACTTCATGTAATGACTGGGCTGATATAACTTCATAATACTAGGGGAATTCCTTTCCACAACTCATAAAATGCAACCAATTCATAATTTTGGTGCTAGGAGAATTTTTTTCTTATGTTACAGGTTTCTGTTAAAAATTCAATTACAAACAAGAGTAATTTTTGAATTTAGGAAGAGTCCAAGTCTTAATTAAAAATCTTAGTAGAAAAAGAAAGTACTCAGGCAAGGCCCAGAACCAAGTGTGAGATACAATATGACTGAGATATAAGCACATTCACAAACAAAATGACACATTTTTATTTGCTTATACTCATGAAAGGCTCAACTAAAAAAAATTAATAATTGTCCTTGAAAATGCAAATGAAAAAAAATGTATACATAAACTAGTCTCTACAGCTTGTTCATTGGTTTCTTTTGAAAGTGAGTGAATATAGGTCAAAATAATATTTTCAAGTTTGCATCTTCAAATCTGCCCAGGAAATTGCAAAGCCAGTCCTTTCAACTTGGTACAGTTCTGCTATCATTCTGGGGTAATAAAGAACTCCTTTTACAACAAGGGAGTTGTTGTAAAGTTCATAAAAGTTCAATGGCCACTTAATCTGGCCTAAAGCACCCACAAATCTGTTTATTAATGTAGCTTTTAAAATATATACAGAGAGAGACTCAAGAGACAAGAAGCAAAGCAAGCAGCCAGACAAAGGGCTACCCAATATATGACCTGGACTGAGTCCTACCAGGACTTGTCACCTTTCCTCTATCAGAGACTGTTATGTCTGAAACAAAAAGTGCTGTTTGCTCTCTTGCATGTGTGACTGTATCAAGAAGGCTGAACTCTACTTTCAGAAATATTGGTTGTAAATTGCACAGGAAGTTTCAGAAATGAGCGTCCATGCTAACACATGTGTCACTAGGAACCATAGGCTCTAAGAACCAGAGTCCATATAAGCCAGTATTATACTAATGAAACACCAGAAGAACACTGAAGGGCAGGCTGAATGCACACTTGAGATCACCTTCAAGGATTTGAGACACAATCCCAAAGCAGTAACAAATTTTTACTAAACTGTGCCTGACACTATCCTGGGATAGAGAAATTAGGCAAAAGTATCATTCTCTCCTTCAGAAAGACTGTAGTCTGTTAGGAAGACAAGGCCTGAAAAATAGCAAATGATATAAGATAGCACATAACCGAATGCAAAGTTCAGTGAAATAGGTAGGGGACCGAAGAGTTTAGAGGAGGGAATTAATGTGATTATCAAGGCTTTATGGAGAAGCCAGGACTTAAGCTGGTATCCCAGGAAAGATGGAAAGGTCAAGCAAAAAAGGAAGACCAAGTCAGGTCAGTGGGACAGTGTAAATCAAGGCAATTGAAAGAAACAAGAAGGGTACACAAGGGAAGAGTGAAAAGGTGGTAGAAAAGGCACTTTGACAGAGGTGGTAAAAAATGGTTTTTGGAAGGCAGTAGGAAAGAACATTAATACAGCCTGAAACACAGTTAAGCTCAGGCTATGGATCTTTCTTCAATAACTCTATCTACACCTTTTTTTGAAGTCAATTTACATGTTTACCCAATATAATTTCCTAGTAGGATAAATGCTACAAAATTTCATTCTGTACAATGACAGAAAATGAAAGCTAAAATTTAATATTCTGACAGTAAAGTTATTTTTCTGCTTAGGAAAAACAAACTAATGGTGATCCATTCAAGGGAGGAAACAATATTTTATTCATCTCTGAATGCTCAACAAGGGTATATAGTCAATAAAAATTTGTTGAAGAATAACAAGAATTTTCCAAAACAGGAGCTGCATCTGCAGTCAGTGGGCATGAAACAGAAAATGCCAGCTGGCCTATTCAGAGACTGAAATTAAAGAGAGAACTCGTTAACAGGTGAGCTTTCACTCAAAAAAGTAATATTGTAAGTAAAGAATATCTTCAGAGGAAAACAATTAAAATAATAGAGTGATTATTTGTTTTCCTCTGAAAATATTCTTGACAAAAATAAAATTATACTGTCATCTCTGGCTTTTTTCACTACATGTCAATAGATGTTTCTCAATGATAATGCTTTTTACTGTAGAATGTGTGAATGTATAATTTTTTTAAAACCAATCTCACATTGAAAGACATTTTAGTTACTTTCAAGTTTGTTATTATAAATAACACTGAAGAACACCCAAAGAGCTAAATCTGCATATATCCCTATGTATTTAGTCTGGGCCTGAAATTGCTGAGTTAAAAGATACGGACTATTTTTAGTCTTTAGAAAGGTTTATAATAATTGCAGCCCTAGCCACACCTAAGATAATACTATTTTCTTTTTAATCTTTTAAAAAAATAATTTTATTTATGTATTTATTTGGCTGCGCTGGGTCTTCGCTTCTATGTGGGCAGGCTTTTCTTAGTTGTGGTGAATGGGGGCTAGCTGCGGTGCGCCAGCTTCTCATTACGGCGGCTTCTCTTGTTTCTGAGCACAGGCTCAAGAGGGTTCAGACTTCAGCAGCTGCAGCATGTGGGCTCAGCAGTTGCAGTTCCCTGGCTCTAGAGCACAGGCTCAGTAGTTGTGGTACACAGGCTCAGCTGTGCTGTGGCACATGGGATCTTCCCAGACCTGGAATCGAACTGTGTCTTGTGCATTAACAAGCAGATTCTTTAGCACTGAGCAACCAGGGAAGCCCTCTTTTTAATCTTTTCCATTTGATTATTCACTAACCATTAACATACCTGCACTGAAACCAAAATAACAAATTAACAGTACATACTCCATGCTTTCTCCAAAATAAGACCAAAAAATATGATGAAATTGACACCATAATTTCATTGACTGAGACAGGGATTTATTTTTCATTTCTATAGAAAATACAACAACTTTATTTAAAAAAAAAAAAAAAAGTCCTAGGGAACAAAGATTATAATCCTCAGTGACTAGGAAAAAACCTTGCTACTACTTTTCTCTGGTAAAGGCAGATAAGAAGCAAAATAGCTCCTGTTCTTCCTATGCTGTTTTATACCCAAGTTCAGTAAACAGATACTAGAAAGGGATGATGGTGGGACACTAAAACCTTCTTCCTTGTCTGCCATTCACCATGGATGCCCCCTCTGACTTAAGATATAAAGCTGTGAGGAATAAGAGAAGGGGCAAAACTAAGTTAAAAGCTCAAAACACTGACAGTCTGACCTTCAGGGCTGCTATCTCTAAGGAAGAGTAAGACTCGATGGGATAATGAAATTAAAAGGACAACAGAAATACAGAAATATAAGGAAGAAATATGAGAAGAGAAGGTGTGTAAATCGGATTTAGAGTAAAAAAAGATATTTCACTGTAAAGTTTTAATACTTTTCATTATATACGACTTCAAAAAATACTACTTTTCATTATATAATAAAACAGTGCTTGCCTATGATTCATGTTCTATTTTGTGCTCTGTTCAAATTTACTCTTCATTATTCATTATCCCTCAACTCCAGCCCAAGTACAAAAATGAAGATAGGAGTCCATCATTCTACATATAATACACTGCCATGAAAAAAGCTATTACCAAAATCAGAAGTACCATTCTATTAGTCTGTAAGGGTTTTTAGAAACAGAAACAATTTCAAAAGACTGAACAGTTCCACAAAAACTTTCTAGCTTAAAGTTCTGCCAAAACAAGTCAACATAAGAAAACTAGACTTGTCATTTCCTGCATGAAGAATCTCACCTATCAATCTCTTCAAGTTTTTCATCTATCATTGGACCCATCTGTTGGCAGATATCTGTAAACACAAAAATATTTAAAAATCTTGAAACTAAAAAACCAGTTTAAGTCAATTTCAACAATTTTTAACAACAGAGCACCAATATGTAACACCATGTAAAATATAAAGAGAATTAAGTTATGTTAGAGAAAGGACTGCAATAGACCAAACAGTAATACTATTCAGCACTAATATTAATATCATGTGACCAAGGCAAAGTAAAAATCAGAACAGAAATGCCACCATGTTCTTTCAAAGTACTACTTTATAGATTGAAATTTGGAGTTATGTCAAAAACCTTAAAAATACTTAGAATACTATTATTAGCTACAATAAAATGAACTTGTCACAATATATAAAATAATTATATACAGATTAGATATGAAAATTTTTCATTTATTTAAACGATTTCAAAATAACAGTTTTATATCTCCAAATGTAAACACTGATACAGTAGCACAATATTCTATATTCATAACCAGATTTTCTTCTATGAAAAATTTAATAACATTTATACAAGACTGCTGGGAGAAATATCAATAACCTCAGATATGCAGATGACACCACCCTCATGGCAGAAAGCAAAGAAGAACTAAAAAGCCTCTTGACGAAAATGAAAGAGAGTGAAAAAGTTGGCTTAAAACTCAACATTCAGAAAACTAAGATCATGGCATCCAGTGCAATCACATCATGGCAAATACATGGTGAAACAATGGAAACAGTGAAAGACTATTTTGGGGGACTCCAAAATCACTTCAGATGCTGACTGCAGCCATGAAATTAAAAGATGGTTGCTCCTTGGAAGAAAAGCTATGACCAACCTAGACAGCATATTAAAAAGCAGAGACATTACTTTGCCAACAAAGGTCCATCTAGTAAAAGCTGTGGTTTTTCCAGTGGTCATGTATGGATGTGAGAGTTGGACTATAAAGAAAGCTGAGCACCAAAGAACTGATGCTTTTGAACTGTGGTGTTGGAGAAGACTCTTGAGAGTCCCTCAGACTGCAAGGAGATCCAACCAGTCCATCCAAAAGGAAATCAGTCCTGAATATTCATTGGAAGGATTGATGTTGAAGCTGAAACTCCAATACTTTGGCCACCTGATGAGAAGAACTGACTCATTGGAAAAGACCCTGATGCTGGGAAAGATTGAAGGTGGGAGAAGGGGACGACAGAGGATGAGATGGTTGGATGGCATCACCGACTCGATGGACATGAGTCTGAGTAAGCTCCAGGAGTTGGTGATTGACAGGGAAGCCTGGCGTGCTGCAGTTCATGGGGTGGCAAAGAGTCAGACACAACTGAGCGACTGAACTGAACTGAAACATTTATCCCAGAGATTTTTCTCCCAATGGATTTTTTAAAAAGGCACAAAAACATCTATTTTAATTGCTTCAAATTTCTTAGAGAGTAAAAAGACACATCAGCATGTATCAAATACCCCTACATTACACAGTAAAGATAGATCATGTATAATTTTGACCTTTAAAATTCTGATACAAGAGAATAAGAAGAGGAATAAGAATTTCCAACATTTTGCTCAGTTACTTTATGATGCTATTTCTAATTCTGTCCTTTTCTGAACTGCAAATTTCATGAGTGGGCTTACAGAGAAGTAAAGACTTCCCCAATGAACAGGATAGGCAGGTTGTAACATCTTCCAAGTCATATGTTTACTATTTTACTACACTAGTCTACTTCCCACCAAAGATTTCTAATCTCTGGAAGCAACCCAAGGCAGAAAAAATTTAAGACATTATAAATTGCTAAAACATTAAATGACATCAAGGTAATCCCTAATATTCACTTAGTACCTTCTAAGTCCAAGAGGTCTTGAGAATCTGGTTTTGAATCTGTTGGATCTATACTCTGCAGTACCTGCAGGGCTCTATCCATCTTATCCTAAAAAAGTAACAGGACACCTTACAAAGAGTTTTAATTTCAATGATTATAAAAATTTATTTTCAAGCATTCTCAAGAATAACACATTTTAAAAGTCTTGACAGTTTAACCATTAAACAAAAGAATGACTCTACCTCATCTATATAAACAGGCTCAGGCTCTGATTTCTTAATTTCCTCCTCCTCATCATCAATTATATTCAATTTGTCCACAGCTGCTATGGAAACAAAGTAAACTTTAAGTTCCTCAGTATTCACTTTGGTAGTTTAGTCATTAATTTATAAATAGCCTGTGATTATTCATAATAAAAAAAAAGGAAACTCTAAATAATAACATTTCATAATCAATATAATCATAACATTTCATAATCAATATACGTTATTACATATGGTCATTGATTCATGCCACAACTATCTATTTAGCCCTTACTATATGATAAGCATTGTTCGAGGCATTGAAAATACACTAGTGAATAAAACAAACAGGAATCCTTACCCTGATATAACTTACATTTTAGTGGAACAAGTAAGCAATATTAATGGCAACTGTCATTACAGGCACCTTCCTAAAACTGAGTGTTATTGCTAGGGTGAAAATATATATACGAGAGTAGAGTATTATCTAATTAGCTAATTTCAGAGTTAAATCTATGAACTACACTCTTTCCTGCTATAAAAAATTATTTTCTACATGTAAAAAAATTAAAAGAGAGACCTGATTTCAACCTGATAATAGTTACAGCAACACAAAACAAAAACTTTTCTTAGAAAAGAGGTTGAAAAATAAATTAAAAAAATATATATATACGCATATATATAGAAAATTATTTAAATGCTCACTGGAGAACTGCCACAATGTACTATATTTTAATGAAGTAAATTTGAATTAAAAATTATAATCAAAAACTATATAACCAAAGAAGTTTTAAGTCCCAACAGTTATTTCAAATATTTAGTTAACTTTCAAGTATGCCCTAAGAAGCAGAGCTTAGCATAACACGAGGATTTACTGAAAATCCAGGGTATTTTTTACTTTTAAAAATAGAAGCTCAATTTCTCCAGCCTATAGTGAATTCTACAGCATTCCCTGAGCATGGTCTATCAAGCTATTAAACCTAGTGTCTCCAATGTTCATATCAACTTAAGAGTCAGAATGGAGGCAAAAGAAGTATTGAGTGACAGAGTACTCAGTATTCATCTCTCTCAATTTTAATTGAATGCATCATTCAATCTACACAAAGATGATGCTACACATGCTGTAGAGCTTTCAATTTAAGTTCTCTAGAATGATAAAGATTAAAGGAGTATGTTCAGCAGCTATGTCAGTACAAGTACATTCTAATGGCAGAGTAGCCGACTTTAGAATCCTGGCTCTACCACCTACTAGCCAAATAACCTCAGCCTCAGTTTTCTTATCTATAAAATGGGATAGCAAAAGTACCTATCTCACAGACTTAAGAAGATTAAATGAAATAGTGCAAGCAAAGGACTTTGCACAACAGCTGATAAACGAGTGCTTAAACACCACTGAGCAATTTTATTTTTGACCCTCACCATCATTAGTATTATTACCAGTTGTTCTGCACACTCAGCACCACCACCCTACCCCCCAACTCCCTGCCTGCCTAACAAATGGACGCTTCCTTGGCATGGTTGGCAGCAGCTGTGTAGAACTGTCTGTGGCTGCAAAACTGAGGGAAGTTCAGAAGATGTGAACTAGGAACCTACTGTCTTGATTACATTACTTTGTTATTGTTTTGAGTTCCCCGGGACCAAATCAATGTAAGGAAAAATCTACAATTTAGGAGTACTCCTAACCCCTGTAATTACACTCAGCACTTGTCAATGGATCCCCAAACCTGCCTACTTTGATACCGCGCTTCAATGATGAATAAAACATTTTTTGTACTAGGCAAATGCAAATGGCCTCTTAAACCATAATTACACTGATTTAAATATTTACATGGTCAAGCATAGCTTACTTTATGCCTTATATGTACCTATGCACATTAACTCTCAAAGGATTTAAAATATAATGATAAGGAAATAACTCTAATTTGGAATTGACCTGGAATAAGTTAACCCCTTAATTTGGGAAGAAGTAGGTTAAACTGTACTATCCATAAATAAATTATTCAAAACAAGAATTAAATGCCAATCTACTTTATATTTCAAACCGAATCATAAAATTCAAACAGAAAACTTCAATAGATTTAACCTTTCCACAGATTTAACTTACCTGCCTCTGATTCTATGTTTAAATTACATGTTACAAAATTAGATGGGAAGAGTCCTATTCCTCTGTGATTTTCTCCTTTCCACCAATTAGCATCACTGAAAATACAGTACAAAAATGCCATTTGTTACCCTATATTTCATTAGTGTCAAGAGTAATTAAAATAAAAATTAAATTTAGTCTACTTTGAAAATACTAGTTCAAATCCCACTATATTTAAAAGTAGTTCTTCTTAAACTTGTGTGTTAGTTGCTCAGTCATGTCCTACTCTTTGTGACCCCATGGACTATAGCCCTTCAGGCTCCTCTGTCCATGGAATTCTCCAGGCAAGAGTACTGGAGTGGGTAGCAATGACTTCTCCACAGGATCTTCCCAACTCAGGGAAAGAACCTGGGTCTCCTGCACTGCAGGCAGATTCTTTACCATCTGAGCCACCAGGGAAGTAAACTTAATAAGAGATATAAAAAAGTACAAATAAAATAAACATCTATATTCTCATACTTAAATTCAGAACCTATCAACAACTGGTCATACTTGATTCTGTACTTTAAAAAAAAACCCAAAACATTACAGATAACACTGAAGTTTCCTTTATCAACACCTCCAAATCCCAAACTCACATCCATCCTTCATACCACCACCAAGTTGATACGTCACCTTCCTTCAGATATATTTTTTATTCATTTACTGTATCTATAAGAGCTTATAGATATAGATATATATAGATATGTATAGCCAACTCTATAGATATTAAGTTGGTACAAAAGTAATTGCAGTTTTGCATTGTTTAAATTCACCATTTGATACTGGAGTATTCTTAAATAAATATGGTTATGTTATACACCATTTTAATGCACATTTCTTGCTTTATTTTTTTTGCTAATGACTTATTACTTGTTTATATTTATTTTAGACTAGGGAAATGATATTAGACAAAAAGCAAATTGGAGTGGTTTTCTTATTTGAGTTCAAAAGTAAAGCAGCAAGGACAACTCACAACATCAACAACACATTTGGCCCAGGAACTGCTAATGAATGGACAGTGCAGTGGTTCAAGTGGTTCAAGTTCTGCAAAGGAGACAAGAGCTTTGAAGAGGAGGAGCATAGTGGCCAGCCACCGGAAGGTAACAACATCATCAAAGCTGATCCTCTTACAACCACACGAGAAGTCGCCAAAGAACTCAATGTCGACCGTGCTATGGTCGGTCATTTGGCATTTGAAGCCAATTGGAAAGGTGAAAAACCTCGATAAGTGGGTGCCTCATGAGCTGACCACAAATCAAATAAATCATCATTTTGAAGTATCATCTTCTCTTATTCTATGCCACAACAACAAACCATTTCTTGATCAGATTGTGACATGCAATGAAAAGTAGATTTTATAAAACCACTGGTGACGACTAGCTCAGTGGTTGGACTGGTAAGAAGGTCCAAAGCGCTTCCCAAAGCCAGACTTGCACCAAGAAAGGTCACAGTCACTGTTTGGTAGTCTGCTGCCACTGTGATCCATTACAGCTTTCTGAATCCTGGTGAAACCATTGATCTGAGAAGTATGCTAAGCAAATCGATGAGATGCACTGAAAACTGCAATGTTTACAGCCATCTTTGGTCAACAGTAAGGGCCCAAATCTTCTCCACGACAATGCCTGACCACATGTTGCACAACCAATGCTTCAAAAGTTGAACAAATTAGGCTACAAAATTTTGCCTCATCTGCCATATTCACCTGACCTCTCTCACCAACTGACTACTTCTTTGAGCATCTCAACAACTTTTTGCAGGGAAAATGATTCCACAAACCAGCCAGAGGCAGAAAAAGCTTTCCAAGAGTCAAATCCCGAAGCACGGATTTTTTTTTTTTTAATTTTTCGAAACCACTTTCTTAAGGTTTTAACATACATACAAAGAGCTGTACCTATTTACTGTACAACTTGATGGATTTGCAAATTAGTATGCATCTGAACATCATCACCACAGTTTATACAATAAATACATCCATTACCTCCTAAAACTTTCTCCACCCATCTCTATTTATTAATTTTTGGTGATAACACAATGTAAGATCTCCCTTCACATCAAATTTTAAGTGCACAGTACAGACTATAATCTTAGACACAATGCTGTAGAGTAGAACCCTTTAGGATTGATCTGGAGCACAGATTTTTATACTACAGTAATAAGTAAACTTATTTCTTGTTGGCAAAAATGTGTTGATTGAAAAGGTTCCTATTTTGATTAATAAAGATATATTCAAGCTTAGTTATAATGATTTAAAATTGATGGTCCAGGAGGGAGGAGCTAAGATGGCGGAGGAGTAGGACAGGGAGAACACTTTCTCCCCCACAAATTCATCAAAAGAACATTTAAACGCCGAGTAAATTCCACAAAACAACTTCTGAATGCCGGCAGAGGACATCAGGCACCCAGAAAAGCAACCCAAGTCTTTGAAAGGAGGTAGGAAAAAAATATAAAAGACAAAAAAGAGACAAAAGAGGGAGGGACGGAGTTCCGTCCAGGGAAGGGAGTCTTAAAAAGAGAGAAGTTTCCAAACACCAGGAAACTTTCTCACTGCCGAATCTGTGCTGCGCCTTGGAAGCACAGAGAGCAACATAACAGGGAGGAAAAATAAATAATTAAAACCCGCACATTGCGAGCCCTACGGTAACTCCCCCAGTGGAGAAGCAGCGCAGACACCTGCATCCGCCATTAGCAAGCGGGGGATGGGCAGGGAGGCACGGCGCAGGCTGCATCGCAAGGATCTGGCCTGAATACCCCGAGCGATATCTGAGCGAAATAATTTGGGCTAGCAAACCAGACCGTGGGATATCTACCATGCGAAAAGCCAGCCCTACCCTAAGACACAGCCAGGCCCGCGCACGGAACAAAGGACTGAACAGAGACAGCCGGCTGCAGACCTTCCCCCTCCGGTGACAGGCAGCCAGAGCCGGAAGGCGACAATCGCAGCCCAAGAGAGACACTATCTATAAAACTGTAAGCAGGCTTCTTTGCTAACTAAAACCTCTTGGGGATCTGGACGGTCAACATCTGCCTGAGAAGGTGTGCCGGTTGCACTCCTCGATAACCGAGCTGCGGGGAGGCGGTAAGTCGCAGCAATCGCGCACGCCAAACACCTCATCACCTGAACTGCTCAGATCTGGGAAGGGCACAAAACACAGGCCCAACCAAGAGTCTGCGCCTCTGAGGACTATCCAAGTGCCTGAACCTGAGCGGCTTGGACCTGGGAAGTGCAGGCAGCCCAGGGCCGGCCACGGATGATTCCCAGCGGAGCAACCTAGAGCCTGAGCAGTGTGGGCAGGGAGGCTACACGCGCCGTGAACAGGGGGCAGACCCAGTGGGGCTGAGGCACTGCGAGCGCACGCCAGTGTTATCTGTTTGCAGCATCCCTCCCTCCCTCCCCACAGCGCGACTGAACAAGTGAGCCTAAAAAAAAAAAACACAAAGTGTCCTCCACCGTCCCCTTTGTGTCAGGGCGGAAACCAGACACTGAAGAGACCAGCAAACAGAAGAAGCTATAACAGAGGGAAACGCCTTGGAAGCTACAGGCAATAGATTAAAACCCTGTGGTTAATACCAACTACATAGGAAGGGGCCTATAGATCTTGAGAAATATAAGTTGGACCAAGGAACTAGCCAAAAATGAACTGAACCCACAATACTCACAACAAAACCGGAGAAAGTCCTAGATATATTTTTACTATTTTTACCATCATTCTTTCATTTTTTATTACTTTTTAAAAAAAAATTTTTAAGCCCTCTATTATTCCTTTAATTTTCACTTTTATAACCGATTACTTTGCAAAAAAAAAAGACCCTATTTTTTTAAAGCAAACTTCATATATATATTTTTTATAATTTTTTTGACCTTTTTTTTTTTTCCTTCTTTTCTTTAACATTGTATTTTTGAAATTCCAAACTCTACTCTAGATTTTTAACTTTAGCTTTTTGATATTTGTTATCAATTTTGTACCTATAGTTTTTTTTTTTTATAATTTCTGTGACCCTTTTTTCTTTTTTCTTTTTCTCTGTTTCTTTCTCTTCTTCTTTTAAATAACATTGTATATCTGAAATTCCAAACTCTACTCTAGATTTTTAATTTATGCTTTTTGGTATTTGTTATCAATTTTGTACCTGTATTTTCTTTATAATTTAAGCGACTTTGTTTGTTCTTGTTTGTTTTTTTTCTCTCTTTCTTTTTCTTCTTCTTTTTTTAACATTGTATTTTTGCAATTCCAAACTCTACTCTAGATTTTTAACTTTTGCTTTTTGGTATTAGTTATCAATTCTGTACCTATATTTTCTTTATAATTTTCGCGACCTTGTTTGTTTTTGTTTGTTCGTTTTTTCTCTTCTTTTCCTTCTTCTTTTCTTTAACATCGTATTTTTGAAATTCCAAACTCTACTCTAGATTTTTAATTTTTGCTTTTATGTATTTGTTACCAATTTTCTACCTTTAAGAACCCAATCTTCAGTACCCATTTTTCACTAGGGAGCGAGATTACTGGCTTGACTGCTCTCTCTCCCTTTGGACTCTCCTTTTTCTCTACCAGGTCGCCTGTGTCTCCTCCCTAACCTCTCTCTACTCTACCCAACTCTGTGAATTTCTGTGTGTTCCAGACGGTGGAGAACACTTAGGGAACTGATTACTGGCTGGATCTGTCTCCCTCCTTTTCATTCCCCCCTTTTATCCTCCTGGCCACCTCTGTTACCTTCCTCCTTCTTCTCTTCTCTGTATAACTCCATGAACAACTCTGAGCAGTCCAGCTGTGGAGTGCACATAAGGAAGAGATTTCTGGCTAGCCCACTCTCTCCTCTATTGATTCCACCTCATCTCATTTGGGTCACCTCTAACTCCCTCCTCCCTCTTCTCTTCTCCATGTAACGCTGTGAACCTCTCTGGGTGACCCTCATGGTAGAGAAACTTTTCATCTTTAATGTAGATGTTTTATCAATGGTGCTGTATAGAAGGAGAAGCTTTGAAACTACTGTAAAAATAAGACCGATAACTGGAAGCAGGAGGCTTAAGTCCAAACCCTGACTCCAGGGAGCTCCTGACTCCAAGGAACATTAATTGACAGGAGCTCATCATACCTCCTCATACCTGCACTGAAACCAAGCACCACACAAGGGCCAACAAGTTTCAGGGCAAGACATACCAAGCAAATTCTCCAGCAACAAGGAACACAGCCCAGAGCTCCAAGATACAGGCAGCCCAAAGTCACCCCAAAACCATAGACATCCCATAACTCATTACTGGACATTTCATTGCACTCCAGAGAGAAGAAATACAGCTTCACCCACCAGAACACCGACACAAGCTTCCCTAACCAAGAAACCTTGACAAGCCACCTGTACAAACCCACACAGAGCGAGGAAACGCCACAATAAAGAGAACTCCACAAACTGCCAGAATACAGAAAGGACACCCCAAAGTCAGCAATTTAAACAAGATGAAGAGACAGAGGAATACCCAGCAGATAAAGGAACAGGATAAATGCCCACCAAACCAAACAAAAGAGGAACAGATAGGGAATCTACCTGATAAAGAATTCCAAATAATGATAGTGAAATTGATCCAAAATCTTGAAATCAAAATGGAATCACAGATAAATAGCCTGGAGACAAAGATTGAGAAGATGCAAGAAAGGTTTAACAAGGACCTAGAAGAAATAAAAGAGAGTCAATATATAATGAATAATGCAATAAATGAAATTAAAAACACTCTGGAGGCAACAAATAGTAGAATAACAGAGGCAGAAGATAGGATTAGTGAATTAGAAGATAGAATGGTAGAAATAAATGAGTCAGAGAGGATAAAAGAAAAATGAATTAAAAGAAATGAGGACAATCTCAGAGACCTCCAGGACAATATTAAACGCTACAACATTCGAATCATAGGGGTCCCAGAAGAAGAAGACAAAAAGAAAGACCATGAGAAAATACTTGAAGAGATAATAGTTGAAAACTTCCCTAAAATGGGGAAGGAAATAATCACCCAAGTCCAAGAAACCCAGAGAGTCCCAAACAGGATAAACCCAAGGCGAAACACCCCAAGACACATATTAATCAAATTAACAAAGATCAAACACAAAGAACAAATATTAAAAGCAGCAAGGGAAAAACAACAAATAACACACAAGGGAATTCCCATAAGGATAACAGCTGATCTTTCCATAGAAACTCTTCAGGCCAGGACGGAATGGCAAGACATACTTAAAGTGATGAAAGAAAATAACCTACAGCCCAGATTATTGTACCCAGCAAGGATCTCATTCAAATATGAAGGAGAAATCAAAAGCTTTTCAGACAAGCAAAAGCTGAGAGAATTCTGCACCACCAAACCAGCTCTCCAACAAATACTAAAGGATATTCTCTAGACAGGAAACACAAAAATGGTGTATAAAATCGAACCCAAAACAATAAAATAAATGGCAACGGGATCATACTTATCAGTAATTACCTTAAACATAAATGGGTTGAATGCCCCAACCAAAAGACAAAGACTGGTTGAATGGATACAAAACAAGACCCCTACATATGTTGTCTACAAGAGACCCACCTCAAAACAGGGGACACATACAGACTGAAAGTGAAGGGCTGGAAAAAGATTTTCCATGCAAATAGGGACCAAAAGAAAGCAGGAGTAGCAATACTCATATCAGATAAAATAGACTTTAAAACAAAGGCTGTGAAAAGAGACAAAGATAGTCACTACATAATGATCAAAGGATCAATCCAAGAAGAAGATATAACAATTATAAATATATATGCACCCAACACGGGAGCGCCGCAATATGTAAGACAAATGCTAACAAGTATGAAAGGAGAAATTAACAATAACACAATAATAGTGGGAGACTTTAATACCCCACTCACACCTATGGATAGATCAACTAAACAGAAAATTAACAAGGAAACACAAACTTTAAACGATACAATAGACCAGTTAGACCTAATTGATATCTATAGGACATTTCATCCCAAAACAATGAATTTCACCTTTTTCTCAAGCGCACATGGAACCTTCTCCAGGATAGATCACATCCTGGGCCATAAATCTAGCCTTGGTAAATTCAAAAAAATTGAAATCATTCCAAGCATCTTTTCTGACCACAATGCAGTAAGATTAGATCTCAATTACAGGAGAAAAACTATTAAAAATTCCAACATATGGAGGCTGAACAACATGCTGCTGAATAACCAACAAATCACAGAAGAAATCAAAAAAGAAATCAAAATTTGCATAGAAACAAATGAAAATGAAAACACAACAACCCAAAACCTATGGGACACTTTAAAAGCAGTCCTAAGGGGAAAGTTCATAGCAATACAGGCATACCTCAAGAAACAAGAAAAAAGTCAAATAAATAACCTAACCCTACACCTAAAGCAACTAGAAAAGGAAGAAATGAAGAACCCCAGGGTTAGTAGAAGGAAAGAAGTCTTAAAAATTAGGGCAGAAATAAATGCAAAAGAAACAAAAGAGACCATAGCAAAAATCAACAAAACCAAAAGCTGGTTCTTTGAAAGGATAAATAAAATTGACAAACCATTAGCCAGACCCATCAAGAAACAAAGGGAGAAAAATCAAATCCATAAAATTAGAAATGAAAATGGAGAGATCACAACAGACAACACAGAAATACAAAGGATCATAAGAGACTACTATCAACAATTATATGCCAATAAAATGGACAACGTGGAAGAAATGGACAAATTCTTAGAAAAGTACAACTTTCCAAAACTCGACCAGGAAGAAATAGAAAATCTTAACAGACCCATCACAAGCATGGAAATTGAAACTGTAATCAAAAATCTTCCAGCAAACAAAAGCCCAGGTCCAGACGGCTTCACAGCTGAATTCTACCAAAAATTTAGAGAGGAGCTAACACCTATCCTGCTCAAACTCTTCCAGAAAATTGCAGAGGAAGGTAAACTTCCAAACTCATTCTATGAGGCCACCATCACCCTAATACCAAAACCTGACAAAGATCCCACAAAAAAAGAAAACTACAGGCCAATATCACTGATGAACATAGATGCAAAAATCCTTAACAAAATTCTAGCAATCAGAATCCAACAACACATTAAAAAGATCATACACCATGACCAAGTGGGCTTTATCCCAGGGATGCAAGGATTCTTCAATATCCGCAAATCAATCAATGTAATACACCACATTAACAAATTGAAAAATAAAAACCATATGATTATCTCAATAGATGCAGAGAAAGCCTTTGACAAAATTCAACATCCATTTATGATAAAAACTCTCCAGAAAGCAGGAATAGAAGGAACATACCTCAACATAATAAAAGCTATATATGACAAACCCACAGCAAACATTATCCTCAATGGTGAAAAATTGGAAGCATTTCCTCTAAAGTCAGGAACAAGACAAGGGTGCCCACTTTCACCATTACTATTCAACATAGTTTTGGAAGTTTTGGCCACAGCAATCAGAGCAGAAACAGAAATAAAAGCAATCCAAATTGGAAAAGAAGAAGTAAAACTCTCACTATTTGCAGATGACATGATCCTCTACATAGAAAACCCTAAAGACTCCACCAGAAAATTACTAGAACTAATCAATGATTATAGTAAAGTTGCAGGATATAAAATCAACACACAGAAATCCCTTGCATTCCTATACACTAATAATGAGAAAACAGAAAGAGAAATTAAGGAAACAATTCCATTCACCATTGCAATGGAAAGAATAAAATACTTAGGAATATATCTACCTAAAGAAACTAAAGACCTATACATAGAAAACTATAAAACACTGGTGAAAGAAATCAAAGAGGACACTAATAGATGGAGAAATATACCATGTTCATGGATTGGAAGAATCAATATAGTGAAAATGAGTATACGACCCAAAGCAATCTATAGATTCAATGCAATCCCTATCAAGCTACCAACGGTATTCTTCACAGAGCTAGAACAAATAATTTCACAATTTGTATGGAAATACAAAAAACCTCGAATAGCCAAAGCTATCTTGAGAAAGAAGAATGGAACTGGAAGAATCAACCTACCTGACTTCAGGCTCTATTACAAAGCCACAGTTATCAAGACAGTATGGTACTGGCACAAAGACAGAAATATTGATCAATGGAACAAAACAGAAAGCCCAGAGATAAATCCACGCACATATGGACACCTTATCTTTGACAAAGGAGGCAAGAATATACAATGGATTAAAGACAATCTCTTTAACAAGTGGTGCTGGGAAAACTGGTCAACCACTTGTAAAAGAATGAAACTAGAACACTTTCTAACACCATACACAAAAATAAACTCAAAATGGATTAAAGATCTCAACGTAAGACCAGAAACTATAAAACTCCTAGAGGAGAACATAGGCAAAACACTCTCCGACATACATCACAGCAGGATCCTCTATGACCCACTTCCCAGAATACTGGAAATAAAAGCAAAAATAAACAAATGGGACCTAATTAAACTTAAAAGCTTCTGCACAACAAAGGAAACTATTAGCAAGGTGAAAAGACAGCCTTCAGAATGGGAGAAAATAATAGCAAATGAAGCAACTGACAAACAACTAATCTCAAAAATATACAAGCAACTCCTACAGCTCAACTCCAGAAAAATAAATGACCCAATCAAAAAATGGGCCAAAGAACTAAATAGACATTTCACCAAAGAAGACATACAGATGGCTAACAAACACATGAAAAGATGCTCAACATCACTCATTATCAAAGAAATGCAAATCAAAACCACTATGAGGTACCATTTCACGCCAGTCAGAATGGCTGCGATCCAAAAGTCTACAAGCAATAAATGCTGGAGAGGGTGTGGAGAAAAGGGAACCCTCTTGCACTGTTGGTGGGAATGCAAACTAGTACAGCCACTATGGAGAACAGTGTGGAGATTCCTTAAAAAACTGGAAATAGAACTGCCTTATGATCCAGCAATCCCACTGCTGGGCATACACACTGAGGAAACCAGAAGGGAAAGAGACACGTGTATCCCAATGTTCATCGCAGCACTGTTTATAATAGGCAGGACATGGAAGCAACCTAGATGCCCATCAGCAGATGAATGGATAAGAAAGCTGTGGTACATATACACAATGGAGTATTACTCAGCCATTAAAAAGAATACATTTGAATCAGTTCTAATGAGGTGGATGAAACTGGAACCTATTATACAGAGTGAAGTAAGCCAGAAAGAAAAACACCAATACAGTATACTAACGCATATATATGGAGTTTAGAAAGATGGTAACAATAACCCTGTGTACGAGACAGCAAAAGAGACACTGATGTATAGATCAGTCTTATGGACTCTGTGGGAGAGGGAGAGGGTGGGGAGATTTGGGAGAATGGCATTGAAACATGTATAATATCATGTATGAAACGAGTCGCCAGTCCAGGTTCGATGCACGATACTGGATGCTTGGGGCTGGTGCACTGGGACGACCCAGAGGGAGGGTATGGGGAGGGAAGAGGGAGGAGGGTTCAGGATGGGGAACACAGGTATACCTGTGGCGGATTCATTTCGATATTTGGCAAAACTAATACAATATTGTAAAGTTTAAAAACAAAATAAAATTTAAAAATATATAAAAAAATATAAAATAAAATTGATGGTCCAAAACCACAATTACGTTCACGCCAACCTAACATAAATGTTAATCATTATATATCTTTTAAATTTTATAGGTTAATTCTTTCAGATTTTATTAATCCCTTTTAAAGATCCATCACACAGATATGGCATATTTGATGTACTCATCCCCATGCAGGCAGGCATTTAGGTTATTTCCAGTCTTTTCTCTCACCCTTATAAAGGCTGGGGTAATAATCATTCTAGATTTTAGGGCACACATGCAACAATTCTCTAGGCATGTTCACAGAGACAGGCTTGCTGGGCCACAGAACCTAAGCATTTTCTGTTTTACTAATGCTGTCAAATGTTCCCTGAAGTGGTTGTGGCAATTCATCAACCTCCTTTCCCTCAGCAGCATGTGAGAATGTCACTTTTGCTCACATGTGTTAACTGTCCAGGCAACACTTGGTATTGCACAGGAGAAATCATCTCTTACTGCTGTGCCCATTTGCACTTCTGAGCATCCAGACTGACTCTTCCCTAGACTGCTTGTTCATATCTTCTGTCCATTTTTCTTTTTCCACTGGGTCATTTGTCTCTTTTCATGAATATGTAGGAGTTCTGTACATATCTGAAGAGCATTTGTTTGTCTGTATTATGCAAATACCTTGAATTCCTCAATCTATTCTCCTTTATATTTGCCTAATAGTTTCACATTTTCCTTTATAGCACTCTTCCACATTTAGGTCTTTATTTGGAATGAAATTTTATGTACTGTGTGAAGCTGAATCAAATTTTATTTATACTGCATAGAAAGTCAATTCATCCCAGCAAAATCTATTTAATAGTACATCATTTTTCCTACTGATTTATGATAGTCTATCTTTCAAACAGCAAGCTGCTATCTGTTCATAAGCTTATTTCTGGATTCCATCCTGTTACAATAGACTATATTTATTATAACCTCTTAATATGCCTTGATACATAACAGGAAAAGTATCTTCTCTGTGTTATTGTACACCTTCATATTTCCATATTAATGTCAAAATAAAAATGTTTCCAAGTTCTCTGGAAAAAAGTCCTATTGAGCTTTTAATTAGAAATGAACTGTTTATGTATTAATATTAGAAAAAGCAATCTTTACAATATTAAGGTTTCTTCAGCATAAATGACATCTCACTCCATTTATATTTATTGATATATAAATATATATATTATTTTATATCTTTCAAAGGATTTATAATTTTTTCCATGAAGTCCTTAAGTGTCTTTGTTAGGTTTATTTATTCCTGCTGCTGCTAAGTCACGTCAGTCGTGTCCGACTCTGTGTAACCCCACAGACGGCAGCCTACCAGGCTCCGCCGTCCCTGGGATTCTCCAGGCAAGAACACTGGAGTGGGTTGCCATTTCCTTCTCCAGTGCATGAAAGTGAAAAGTGAAAGTGAAATCGCTCAGTCGTGTCCAACTCAGCGACCCCATGGACTGAAGCCTACCAGGCTCCTCCAACCATGGGATTTTCCAGGCAAGAGTACTGGAGTGGGCTGCCATTGCCTTCTATTTATTCCTAGATCCTTTATAATATTTGGGAGCACTGAGAATGACATTTTTTGGTATACTCTGTTAATAAGGAATCTGCACCTGTCTATCAGCTGAGTATTTCTTAAACTGAAGTCTGAAAATGATATATTTTCAAGGGACTTCAAGTTCTATATGTGAAGTTTTAAATTTTGTACTTTTAATTTCAACAGAATATAAAAACAATGGATATAGTCATATTCTGGATCATCCAGATGACCTCTTTTTTAATGCAAGGCGGCCATTTAACTTTAGTACCCAAGTATGCATTTGTGTTTAAAATCTTGCCAGTAATAACCAATCTCCTAGAATGATAACATTTTACTTATGTGTGTTGATGAGCACATCTATGGCAGTTTTAAGATTGGGGTCTCCTAACATCAAAATGTGGAGAAGGAAATGGCAACCCACTCCAGTGTTCTTGCCTGGAGAATCCCAGGGACGGGGGAGCCTGGTGGGCTGCCGTCTATGGGGTCACACAGAGTCGGACACGACTGAAGCGACTTAGCAGCAGCAGCAACATCAAAATGACATTTAATCAACCTACATATTCCATCATATTCATGTTGAATTCTCTTAGTAGTTTACAACAGAAAAAACCATTCTCTTTTGTAAGGATAAGCCTTAACTGAAAATAGTTTCATATGAGTCTAAGTTATTTAATGGATTTGTGCTTTAACTAGACATCAACGAAAAGACACAGGGCTTCACAATGACGTAACCCTTTACATACTGCAAGCCTGCAGACCATACAGATAACATAATGCCACATGAACATCAAATGACATCAAGGGATATGGTATGTATGCAGGAGTCACAACAACCACATAAGAAACAATCAGAAGAAAATTGAGTTATCAGAGCAGTGAGCAGAACAGACTTGCTGAAGAAAATGAGGAAGCAGCTGTGCCACTGATCAGTACTGTTATTTACCTTGTGAGCAGTAACTTACACTGGAAAATTTTCTCATTACATAAAAATAATGCTCATTTTGTAGTTTTTCTTATATTTATTTTATAAATGTCCTTAATTTTATGCTTGTATAAAAGTATCAGAAGTGTAAACTTAAGTTCTTCTATAAACATTTTACACCCAGAAGCCTGACATTTCAGACTGTCAGCATTCAGACCCCATACTAACCCTTCACCTTCACATCTATTTATTCTCCTTCAGGGATCATGTGCTCTGGTCCACATGATTATTTAAAAAAGAAAAACAAAAAAGACTCTTAAAGAAAAAAAAAATGATTATTTTCTAAGTAAACATAATGTTATCTTGACTGTGTAAGAGACCTTCATTTTCCTGTTCTGTAAGATCAAAGTTCACCCAAAGTGAACCCACTGGATAAGCCTTTTTTCTTAGGGGTGTGTACCAGGTGTGACTCCGCTTTTTTCTGAACCCCAACATTACCTTTTATGGCATTCACAATCTCCATACCACATATTTACTTGTAAAGTAATCTTAACTCCCTTCCTTTATTCTAGGTTTTATGAAGAAAAGAACTGTTTCCTCATTCTTTATTATAAATAAACACAGCATATTCATATAGTATTTTCCCAATAAATATTTACTGCAGCAAAGTAAAACCATTTTGGGTATCTACCCATTTAAAAATACACTAATGTATCCTTCCTAAGTTATTTATAATGGATACCAAATACATTTGCAATCTGTTAGTAACGAGTTGTTAGGTCTCACTCTTGCTAAATTTCATCAATTTCTTTTAAAAGCAAACTAAAGTAGAATTAGTCTCAATAAAGACAAATCTATTCTTTATTACAAGTGTAAGTGATAGAGAAATCGTGAGGGAGAGGCAGTAGCAGATTAACAACTGGGGAGGAGCCGAGCATAGTTTTTAGCTGAGCTGATCAAAGGTATTACAGCTATATCTCTTCCTAAAGTTGTTGTTTTTTTTTTTGCCAGTAATTTTGGTATATACAATTCTCAATGTAAATACATCCAAATGACTGAATATTTCTGCGTCTCAATTGTGATAATAAACAATATTATTCAATACATTTTTAACCCAAGATACAAAGAACACTTTATTACCAAATTTAATGAAAGAATAAGAAACTCAAACTACCCTAACTAATTTTAGAAAGAAATAATTAAGGCAGAAAAGGTTCTAGTATGATTTAACTACACCAAAGTCAAAAGCTGAATATTCAGCATTCTAAATTAAGGATATGATACTGAATAACTTCAAAATATTCCAGAAACATTTAAAACATACCTGTCATCCAAAACAATAATAATTTCACCATGTTTAAAGGTAAGTTCATTGTCCTCAACGGCTTCAAAATCATATAAAGCTCTCACTTTCCTTGCACCTTTATTATTTGACTGAATTTCTGCAGATGGATATAAGGATTTTGTTTCTGTGTGCTGCTGCTTCTGCTCTTGCAATGATAATTCAATAGCTAGTTTGAAAAATTAAAATGCAAAAAACAAGACAGCCAGTATTAACTCTGATTTTTTAAGAGTTTAAAAAGAAATATTACATAATATACTATTTAATAAGAATAAATCAAGTGAATGTTATTTGTCCAGTTAAATACTAAACAATTAGCTTTTGTAGGATGGGGGTGGGGGGCAAAAGGGAACAGGGAAGACAACTATGACATTTTTGAAAATAAAGTTTTTGCTCATTCCTTAATATCACAGTCTGTCATATACAAAAGCTATTATTTTTACAGCAAACAGATTGTGACATTATAATATGGGTAGCTTTCCATATAGGACAAGTCATGAACATATTTCTGTGCTTGACTCATAACTTTGGCATTAAAGAAAAGGTGAAATGTAATCTCTTCAAAGGTAGGACACTAAAAACCATTACTGACAAGGATTATGAATTCAATTAACCTTATATCATGTCAGTTGTTTCTCTTACGTTTTCAGACTCCACTAATTTTTAGATTTGAGGTAAAATACTACAAGTAAACTCAGTTTTATTTTAATTTTTATTCCAATAAATCATTCTGCAAAGATCAGCAATACTAAACTACATGTGCTTGATCCTTTACCTTTAGCTATATCTTCATCTTCTTTGTTTTTGTTCGATGATGTACCGTTCTTGGCAGCAGCTGAGACAGTCTGTAATGTATAAGTAAAATGAACACAACTACCTTTTCAAAGAAAACACAAGCTCTATAATTACTCGCACATGCTAATTTAAAAAAAACAACTAACGTAACTAATGAGTTTCACTTAAAAGTGAAGGTCTTTATGATAATTTTAAGTAGTTGTTTTCAAATACTAAAACAGAACATCAGAATTTTCAAGAAAATATGAAAAAAATCACAAAGGGCATGGTTTACATTTTGCATGAATCGTAGTATCTGACACAGAACCTGGCATAAAGAAAAGTACTTAAATATACATCTTTCCTGACTGCACTTCCTGATCTCGGTGGTCCAAAGCCTCTAATTCAGTGAGAGGTGATACGCTGCTAGAGGTGCGGGGCTACAGAAGTACCAAGAAGCCAGGATAATGAAGAAGAGCAGAGGCGGGACGCAAACAACAGGGGCAGCTCCTGTTAACCCCCTTCACTGCTCATTGTGTTTGAATGGTGGTGACGCTTCAGACATAGCAGAGGACTAAGGAAGGTCATGCTTAAACTTAAGGGCATGGAAGACAAAGATGTCCAGGGTTCCGAACCATCAACCAGTTTTTTCCGAATCATCAACACAGATTTTTGAGAATGACTTGCAGAAAGGACAGAGCAAGGAAATGCTGGCTTTTTATTACTTATAAGACTTCTATTTTTAAAATTTATTTTTAATTGGAGGATAACTGCTTTACAATGTTGTGTTGGTTTCTGCTGTTTATGACAATGTGAATCAGCTCTAAGTATACATATATCCCCTCCCTCTTGAGCCTCCCTCCTACCCCATCCCCCATCCCACCCATCTGCGTCATCACAGAGCACTGAAGCTGAGCTCCCTGTGCTACATACAGCTGCTTCCTGCCAGCTACTTATTTTACACATAATAGTACATATATGTCAATGCTAGTCTCTCAGTTTGTACCACCCTGTGTTTCCCCACTATGCCCACCAGTCCATTCTCCATGTCTGCAACTCTATTCCTGCCCTTCACATACGTTCATCAGTACCATTTTTCTCGATTCCATTTATATGGGCTAATACATTACGCTTGTTTTTCTCTTTCTGATTTATTTCACTCTCTATAACAGGTTCTAGTTCATCCACCTTACTACATTCTACTTTGAACCCATAGATCTGATCAACTAAAAAGGTTCTTTTTGTGTCTTCAGTCTATGGTCTAAAATTGAAAAAATACACAGTTCTCTTAGTTTCTTTGCCTAGGCCATATCCTGAGAAAACAAGAGACACTGAGAGCAGAACCCAAGATACAGTGTTTTTCCCCCACAGACCCAAAATACACCACGGACTCTGGGAATCATTATCCCTGCCTCCACCCCAGTCCTGCAAAAGCTGTCCCTGTGTCCTCAAATAAACTTCTAGCCTTACAGGCCAACCCATTTTATACGTAAACTAAAGCATACTCCAGGCATGTTCCCTCTTCAGCGGACAGGCCTCGAGCTTTCTCAAGTCCATGAAGTGATTCATGTCATTCCTCCCTTGACAACCTCTTTACTCCCCTTACATACTGAATTACATTCCAGCCTAAAAATTCTACTCTTCAACTTCTTCACTATCCGAGTCTACAGTTACCTCTTCTTCCTGGCATCTAACTTTTGCACCCCTCATCCATCTTTGTCACTTATAATCAGTTATTTTTCACATATATAAAGCTACCCTTTCAATTGACTATAAATACCTTGAACATAAGGGCTCTCTCACACATCTATGCCTTTTGCATGACTCTAGATTCAGAGTCACATTAAACAGATTATTTTTGGATGACTCACTTCTCAAAGTTCTCATGTGTAGAATTCACTCGACAATTACAGACACTACACTAGACAAACTCATGTAGAGTGGAGGTGAGTAATGACAAAGATAGACCTTGTCAGCTTTGAAATAAGGTATATACCTTCAAAATACTATAGTATAGGGTCATCCATGTGTCTGAATGAATCTCTTACCTGAGAACCTGATGGAGGAAAAGTAATTCCTTCTTCTTTCATAGATTTAATAGTTGCAGATATTAGACTAAACTGAGGGTCCTTCTGAAATTCTTCTGACCATTCTACCATTAAAGATTTCAGTTTTTCACATACTTTAGGATGAGCCTTTTAAAGAAAAGGCAAAGAATAAAAAAAATAAAGAAAGAAAGAAAAGGCAAAGAATAAAATAGTTAAAATAAGCACTTGAATTATTTAACAAAGAG